>NC_138869.1:41071887-41671887 GCF_965194805.1 Balaenoptera borealis
CTCCCCAAGTACTTAAAATTTTAAAAGCTTTAGGAGCTGAAAATCAACATGTCGGCCCTATGGAAAACAGCTGTATGGAATAATTTGTTCCCTGTGGGTTCTGGGTATCAAAATTTTTTGCTGAAAAACTGTCTTTGGAGTCAATGTGCACACAGTGTTTGTCTCACAAAAAACGCAAAGTAAACTTCTAAACCTTTGGCATCATGACCTTGAGGTGTCTCACACTGGTCTTCTCACCGACCCCTGTTCCTGCCCCCCAGCTGCGCTTGTTTTGGACGCGTTCCCTGTCCTACTCAACTTGCCTCCAGTTAGTTTCACTCCTGTTTTCTTCGATGATAATGATGATAAATCTTTCACTGAGTACTTACTATATGCTAGGCACTGTCTAAATGTTGAAACACAGCTACTTCATTAATCCTCAAAACCAGGTGGGTATGGATCAGAAAACAAGTGGTTAGAGATTAAGAGGCTTGCCCAAGGTCACAAAAGAACTAAATAGAGCCACCTGGACAAAATGCAGGCAAGGCATCCAAGTAGTCTGATTCCAGGCCCCCACTTCCACTTTCTCTCTCCTCCCTGGGAACAGGACTTCCAGAAAAGCCCAAGCATTTAATCCATGTTGGACATCTCTGAACCCAAGGCTCTCAGCTGGAAGCTCTCAGCATCTAAGTCTCCCACTCATCCTGGGAGTGACCAGCCCTCACTATGACCTACCCCCATCCTCTCAGCTGCACACTCCCTGTCTCCTGAAAGGAGCTTAGTTCCCACCTTTCTCTTCCTCTCACCTCCTAAACTGCTCAAAAGAGGGGTGAAAGGTACCTGGGGGCCGCAGAGCTTTGGTCAGCCCAGGAAGGAGGCAGGGCAATGGAAATTTCCCCTTTACTCAAGAGAAAGGGAAGGAGAAGGACTGGGGAAGCTCACCTCTAAAGCCAGTCTCAATTTTAGCAACTCATGGCATCCAGCACGGCAGGGACCAAATGCTCCAAGTGCTCCAGGGCTGGGGGCAGAAAGAAAATAACCACTGAGCCGGGCACCCTGCCCTGACTGATCTCTTTTCAGGGAAAGCCCACAGGAGCCTCTACAAGAACTCTCTCCCCGCCCCAAGGTTACACTCTCCACCATGTCCTCAGATCCCTTAGGGAAATCAGAAGCCAAATTCCGCCTCAAAAATGTCATCTCTTCACTAGACCCCTGCTCATATATCCCTGTTCTTGGAGAGCCCTCTTCCTGGAGAGCTCCAGCCACCGCACCTGGCCCTGACACAGCCCCTGCCGCTGACCCTGGGCAGGTTGTGACCCCTCTCGGGCCTCGGTTTCTCCTCAGGTTAGAGGCCCAGGCGGAGCATCTGGGCGGGGTGCCCCGCGCTGGCTTCCCGAGGCTGCTCACGTGCGCCGCGGCGGCCGGCCTCGCCCTTAAAGGGCCCGCTGCAGGCAAAACTTTGGCACTCGGGGGACGCGGGAAGACGTGGAGTCTGAGGGGCCTGCGCGGGAAGGACGGGACGCTACCTCCACTCTGGGCTTCCAGCCCCTGCTCACCCTCGCCTGGCTTATTTACCCAGCCCTTTTCTTTTCAGCCACGACCTCACGGGGTCCCAGGCACCTCTGCAACTTAAAGGAAGTTAAAAGTTTGCAGCCAACGCTTCGAGGCGCGGCCTCAGGAGACGGGGGCGGAGTTAAAGTACGGTTCTGGGCTCAGTCTTCGTGCTCCCCACCCCCTCGCCCGCCCCGGCTCCCTTGCCTCCGGGCGTGCCCTGCACTCGTGGCCGAGGCAGAGGGTGATCCGGGATGGTAGGCTGGTCCAAGTACGCGTTCGGGCCCTTGGACCGGCCGGGGCGAGCTGTGGGCGAGACGAGATGCAAAGAGCGGCTGGGCCGCGGGGGGTCACGGTGGGGACGCGGGGGGCCCTGAGGTTGCGCCCGGGCGGACTGAGGTTCCAGGCCCTCGGCGCGCGTGGAGCCGCCCCGGCGTGAACACCTCCCCGCCCCGGGCCTCACCTCAGCTGCCGCCCGCCGCGGACGCCGATCAGCGCACGCGGTTAAGGGCTGAGTCGCGGAGCCTGCGCGCGCCCGCCGCGCACGCTCGCTCCGCCCCCTCACACGGCAGGACGTGGCCGTGGCCGTGGGCGCGTGCGCGCGGGACCCGATGGGCAGAAGCCTGCCCCGCCCCGTATCCAGGGCAACAAACGTGAGCCTGTCAGGGGCCGAGCCTGTCAGGGGCCGAGCCTGTCCCGTACCTTCGTGCCTCCCACAAACTACTGGGTTGCAGACGGTGATTTAGGAACAACCTCTTAACTTCAGGGTTGTCGAGAGCACCCCAGACATGAGGGGAAGTAGAGAGGCAGTGTGGGGTCCCGGAAGGCGGCACCGGAAAGGATCGTTTGAAGAGGCTTGGGAAGTGCAGCACGGCAGTAAAAGTCTGGCATTTGTACCACCCTAGTTACTGCTACTTTCTCTCACTGAGGCTTCGCGACAGACCTGGGAACCGGGCAAGGCAGGGCCACTTGCTCCCGTTTTACAGCTGAGGCTCAGGGAAGAAGCAGGATCCAATCTCCGGACAGCGCAAATATCAGCTTCCTACCTCCAACACTCCACCCTTACCTCCCCCTTCCCCCCCCCCCTCAAACGGAGCACAGGGGTGATCATTCATCCATCCAACATTTATTGAGTACCGCTCCCTGCTAGTACAGTTCTAGGGGCTGCGGATACCAAGTGAACAAAACCAAGGCCCCGCCCTCCTGGAGCTCACCGGGGAAACGCCCCCCTTCCAGGCTCCTCCCTCAGTACCCTAGACGCGGCTGTGGGAGGCAGGTCTGCCCTTCTAGCTTAAGTATTCTAGATAACCCTCCAAGTCAACTGTAAGTTCGTTGAAGACAGGTTCAATCTTCAGCTCGTATTTCTGAGGATCTAGAAACAGCAAAGCACTCTTCTCGGGCCCCAAAGATAAAACCTCGCCCTCTTGAGAGGCCCAGTCTTGCAGTGGAGGGGATGGGGGAGATGACAACTATGCTCGTAAGATTGGCTACAAGACAGGCGGGGCCAAGAGCTACTTTGGTGCCCTTCACATAGAGGATTGATGTTTGGGAGGTGAATCATCTTTTTGTGGATCCCATTACTGTGCTAGCAAAGGGCAGACTGGACACACAGAGGCACTTGTAGCCGGTTTCCTTTCCTTCTGCTTCACATTTGTTCTGCCCACAGGCAGGGAAGACTGAACCTCACCCACAGGGCTCTGAGCCAACTAGCGGAATGGGTAGCTGACTCCTCAGAGGCACTCAGGGCTGGGCTGGCAAGGTCGTGGCAGTTGTTTTGCTGATGAACATCAGGCACAAGATCAAACCCTTTGGGTGCCCCAGGCAACAGGACTATACACTTGGAAGCATTTCCTGTGAGACGAGGAAGGGCCAGTACCCTCAAGAGACAGCCTCTGTATGGTCAGTTCTGCTTCTCAGAAGCTATGAGCTTCTCCCACGAAACTGTTGTCTGGAGCTGCCCTTTCATAACTTGTCCTGTCTGCTCACTTCCTTTAGCTTGGTTGGGGAACTCCAGAGCCCCATGTCAGAGTTCAGGATGTGCCTTAGGAGCTTCAGCACCTCTGTGGTGAAAGTAGAGTTGGCCTGTGACTGGGGCTGCAGGCCATCAGCTTCCCAGGCTTCATTGCAGGCTGCTCCCAACAAAGCAAGCCCTGTCCTCCCCCGGATCCCTGCAAGGCCTCCACTAGCCACCAGGAGGCAGTAGCCCAGGCACTTTCCACTACCCCTTGCAGCAAGTCTGAGCAGAGCTGATCACCTAGCCATCTGCCTCACCCATGCTCCACTCCTACTCCTATCTCCCAATAGCACATATTCTCCTCTCATGAGCCCAGACTTGGCCTTTGTCTCCTCCTGCCTTCCTCTGTCCAAAGAATTCCTACAGAAGCGCTTTAACTCTCGCTTAGTAAATTCCAGAGAATGTTTCCCCAAAGTTGGGAAACTAAAGCATAGACCATCCCCTCCTTCCCTACCTCTTCATGCTCCAAAGCCCTTGTTAGTTCTCTGAGGCAGTGGTTAGATCCTCTAATTCAGATGACAAATGGAGAACACACATGCAATGTAAGATGCTCTGCAAACCCTGCCACCAGCCATCTCCCCCCCTCTGAAGGCACTGATGCTGTGCCCAATCCCTGGCCACTCACAGCCTAGTTAGGGCTGCCCCTGCAGGACTTGCCATGACTGAGGGACCAGCTAGCCTCAAGCCACTCTGAGTCAGCTTCGCTGTTTCCTCTAGAGCCAGGAAATGCGGTCCTCTTCAGGTGAGCAAAGGCAGAAAATGCCTAATGAACCCCACTGCATAAAAAGAGCCTGCCAGCAGTCTGCCCTCTGTTCCCACCCCCCACCTTCACAGGTGCCATCTCAGCATCCGCTATGCTCTAAGTTATATCCCTTTCACCACCACCCAGCCAAACAGCTGTTCAGACAATTCCCTGATCAAACAACACTGCCTTCTTCAGTTTAAATTTTATTTTACAAAAAGAGAAATAAAGAAAACTGATAGGCAGTTATACTTACAATTGTTCTGTTTGCTTTTTTAAAAAAGTGACATGAAACACAAGTAAAAATAAATACGTCATAGAAACAGCCAGTTGCCCAGTCTCTGGGGCAGGAGCACCTGCCCTGCTGAGAGAGGAGGGAAGCCCATGATCACACCAGCAGCTGGAACACCCAGCTACAGATGTTCCTCAAAGCCAGGCGCAGGTCCCAGGCCTCAGGGGGTGTCCTGAAGAAAGAAGATGGAAAACCAAAGCCAGGTGCCAGGTCCCTGGGGCCACCTCATCTCTCCCCCACCCCACTCCTCCTGGCAGCAGTGTGGCCTTAGTGGTTATCCATTGTGACCCCCTCAACCCACCTGGACCCCCTTCCCCGACCCCTCTGGAGAGGGTACAGGAAAAAAACAGTCTTGGGCGGGCTGAGGGGATTCTTCTGGTTGAGTCCCCAGCCCACCCTGAGTAACACAACCAGATAACAGTTTACACCCACGTGCACAAGGGCATGCGTGTGCACACATACACTCTGTCTCACACACACACACACACACACACCCACACACACACACACAAACCTGGGCTGAGCTCTCTTCCAGGGGAGGGCCCTGGGTCAGGTCACAGTATGAGGTCCCCTCTTTTCTGAATATTATCCCAGTAGTGGTAACAGAGAGTACCCAAATCACTCCCAGCCCCCAGCCCTACAGACTCTGCAGCCTGTCTAGCTACCTCTCTCCAATGCACTAGATTACTATATCAAATAGACCTCTGAGAGAGGAAAGGAGCAGACTAAGGTCCCTGAAGAGCAAAGAAGTTGGACACTGCCTGCTCAGGAAGTTCATCGTAAGACTCGGGTATTCATAAAAGGCCTAGGGCCAAGCCAGTGGCACAGAACAGACATTAAGGGGTCACAGTGGAATACACAGGACAACAGAGAATAGTCAGTAGGAGGGAAACAGAGTCTGAAGGTGACTGATGGAGAGCATAGCCTTCTCAGGCAGACCTTGAGGTGCGGATTTCTTGGGAACAGTCAGCAGAGGGCCAGAAAGTCTCTTGGGGAACTAATGGGGGAAGGAGCTCTTCTCTCAGGAGTTTTGATGGGGGAAGAGTCACTGAGCTGGGTGCATAGGAGGCCATGGCTCAGAAAGGAGAGACTGGTCTTCTGTGGAATCACAGGGAACTGGGAAGCACAAGGGGGTCATGGCCAGGAACACTAGGAACAAGGAATGTAAAGCCCCAGAAGGCCTTCCCCATGGGATGAGGACTCAGTTCCAGAGCAATGCCAGGCATGAACAGACAAGCAGAGAGCCTTGCTCTGCTGAGTGCTTTGGGAGTGACAGTCCTACCCAGACTGCTAAAGTTTGGTTGAGTGTTTCAACCTATCAGCAAAATATTACCCCAATGATTTGCTTCAGGTCCTGGAGTGGGAAATTTTCATATTTAGTTGTGAATCACAAGTATATAGTGATTCCACACACTAATTCCTAGGGAATAGAGTTCCAAGGACCAGAGACATCCTTAAGTCAAAAGATGCTTAAGATAGATGCTTAAGAAGCATAACTCAAGGGGGTGAAAACTTTGCAGATATCTAATCTGAAGAAAAATATCTGGATCCAACATGGTTCACTTACTTTCTCACTTAAATGGCTAATCTGTCTCTGTTGAATTTTTATCTACAAAGATACTGAGAAAAGGAAATCAAGCATTATTACAAATGGTAATTCTGAATTATTAAATTGTACTATATTCCCTAGGCTGAGGATTTAGGCTAAACCAGACAGATGGGGCTTGAAAGGCCCTTGAAAACATTCTATGGAAGACAGTAGTGAGGGAAGATACCTAGACCTGATCTTCTGCCCTCCCTCTTATCACCATCCTTCCCTTACTCAGGCCTGGACGGTGCGTGGACATCACCACCAAGTGTTTCTGATCAAAGAAACTGTAAAACATGGTTCTTGGGCTCTGAGACATTTCCTGCTTCCCTCACACATATGCTTACGTTTGGTGTGCATGCACGCTTGCCTACCAGCACACAGAAAGAGACGGCAGAAAAGTCAGAGAAGTATTTTCAGGTTCAATTAAAAAAAAAAACCAAAACAAAAAAAACGAAACAAACCATGGAACCAGTAGCACTCTTAATTTCCCATGATCCCAGCCCTACCCCCTTACACAATATAAGCTGCACATATCAAAGAAAATCTTGTCTAGCCAGGTCAGCCTCCCAAAACTATGGCCTCTCCTGAGTTGAAGCAAGACCCAGCCCATGGAAACACTGGGTAGAGAGCAGGCACATGCTGCCACTCAGAACACCCATTCACTTCCCGGTACCTTCAAAAGCCCATCCCTCCAGTGACTGGTTTCTGGTTTCGGTTCCTTGCTGGGATAGTTTCTGGATTCTCAGAGCTTGCTGCTGTGATTTCCTAGAGGTGAACACAGAAATACCCCTCCTTCCCCAAACACACACACACACACACACACATTTCTGGGATCCCAGTGCTCCGGAGCCTTAGAGGCATCAGTTGTAACCCAGGTTGTGAGTGCGCTCTGCAAATCAGAGATCCAGGCTAGCCTACTCCCATTAACCAGCCTCAACCTGAGAGCCCACTCCAACTGAGTCCCTTCATCTTTCATTCTTGGGATGCATCTCAAAGAGAAAGCACTGGTTGGAACTGCTGTTTTTAAATTATTAAAATAATTTGCATAGCTAAATTGTAGGTCTAAGGCTTCTATGAGTAGGAGAGTTAAGTGTCTGACAGGGTGCTTATGAAAATACAGAAAGCAAGCTCCCTAAGTTCCACTTTTGGTGTAACTGAACAGTGCACAAACACACACACACACACACCCACACACCCATCAGCCATCTCCTTGTCTCTTCTCTGGGGATAATATGCCAGAGTGTGCTAAGATTCCCCAACAATGGAAACAGGCTGGTCAGAAGAGTTGTGGAAGCAAGCAGCTACTACTTGGGGTGAGCTGGCTAAGCTGCCTCCAGGACTTGGAAGAGGCAGGTGCAGCAGCTGCCCAGTGAGGAGGGACCCATGCGTAGGAGGTAAAGCTCTAAAGCCAGACAGCGTTTGTTCATCATAAAGAACTGCCCAGCAAGGTCTTAGCAGCAGGGGGAAAAAAGACAATATGAAGACAACCAGTGTTTATGCTTAATGCCTAGATGCCCCCCCGCCCCCAGCAGAGACCCAGAATGACTGATGTATTCTTTTAAGACGATTTAAGTCTCCTACAGAGGAAGGGCTCCTCCATGTTCCTTCAAAGAGGATGGAGGTAGCAGACACCAGGCCCACAATGATCATCCGATAGGTTGAGGAAGCCAAGACATTTCCCAATGGGAAATCAACAGTCTGTTGCCTCAACCCAGCAGCCACCTACACACAGCTTCACTAGTCAGCATAGAGAGCCTGCCCCTAAGGTCATCCCAGGAGGACACAGCTCCAAATTTGGGGTCACTTACTTCCCAATTGCAAACTCCATGATCCTAAATTTCAAGCACTGTGGAATGAGTCTCACCATCACTAACTATCCAGTCACAGGATTCCCTGATCTTCCTGAGAGGCCATTTCCTGAAAACATAGTTGTTTAGTGTAAACCTTGGTCAAGCCTAACTTTCTTTCCTTGGTCAATTCACCATCTACCCAGGATTTATTCACCAGCAGCTATGGGGTCTGAGATATCTTAAAATTTCCCTTCCCATCTCCTACCCTCCTTACCCTAACCTCCCCTCCCACCCCCCAAAAAAGAACCAAGACACATGAAAAGTCCAAATAATAAATAATTGCCCATAAGAAATAAATTAACATGGAGCTCTCTAATGGGGAAGGAAAAGGAAAGGAAAGGAAAGGCCACCAGAACAGGCAGCTGGGGGCTCAGTTCCAACCTTGTGAAGAATGTTTTTTCTGGCCACAACTCCATGACCTCCCACTCACACACTGCAATGCTTCTCCCTCCCAGTCTCTGCACACAGACAATCTCACACCCCAGAAAGGGAGATCTGCTCAGAGACAGCCACTGGGGAAAGAGACACAGATTGGTAATGCCCATTTTCTCTAATAATTTCCCCCAAATTTTAAAACAAGTCTGGCTCTGATAACCAGGGACGTGGGTTAGCTGGGCCTTGTCTTCACCCAAGTAGAAGGAAACTTGTGGTTTCCATGGCTCTTCTCCTGGGCTCACCCTGATGTTCATACTAATAGTTGCCATGAACCACCACACTCTGATTTCCATTTTACAAAAGATAAATTCATTTCTTAGTTTCCCCCTTAGTCCCTCCCCCCCCCCTTTCCACCCACCTTTACCCCTGCTCTGTTACATACATGTAAGTACAAACATAAACACACACACACAGGCACACACACACACATACCTGGTCTGCTTCTTTCCCACCCCCTAAAAGGATTCCACTTCATGTGGAATCTCAGTCTGCCTACCCTTCTTCTCTTACCCTCCCTCCCTCCCCTCCCCTCTCCAGGCCAAGCTAATTCACCCAGTAAGGCAGCTCTCTCGGGAGAGAATGTTCCCAAAGACAGAAATGGGATGTGAGCATCTACCCTCAGATGGGCAAGCAAGCAAGCAGACAGCATAAGCAAGGCAGGCAGGAAGAGAGGCAGACTGCTCTGCCTCTCCATTCCTGTTTTAGGTCCCTGATTTCCCACTATTGCTGCTCTGTTGGATTACTTTTGCCTCTTTTGTTAAACAGCAACAGAGCCCTGCCACCTATGGTCAACCACCTTCTTTGTCCTCTTCCTTTTCCCTCCTGCCAAGTGCCCTATTCTCAGAAAGCCCAGATTGCTGCCTTCCATCTTGGTGGGCAACCTGCTGGGGCCCCGAGTGAGGTGCAGAGGGGCTCCCCAGCTATTTCCCAGTGACCTCTATTACATCATCGTCCTTATCCTCATCATCATTGGAGCTGAACCCCACCTCAGCAACCTCATGAGAGTCAAACGGAGGCACCTGGGACCGGAGAAGGCCGCCAGCTGGGTAGCCTGCATGTGGGGATATGTAGCCTGGGTAGACAGACATGCCCCGTGAAAGGTTGCTGGGCAAGACAGGGGAAGGAAAAGGCGCAAACATCCTCGGCTCGGACAGGAGTGGCTGTGAGAACGGGAGTGAGTAGCTGGGTAGTATCCCTGGTACAGAGGGGTTGAGCATGAAGGAGGGGTTGCTGGCAGTGACTGAGGTAGCCGTGGAAGAGGAACTGACGGGGCCTGCTGGCACCAGAGGGTCAGTAGTCACTGGAAACACCAGGCGGGCATCTGCCAGCAAATTGGACAGCTGGTAGTAGGAGGGGGTACTGCCCATAAACAGGGAATTCTCCCCAGCCTGGGAGGTGAAGGGTGGGGTGAGGTTATGGTTTAAGGAGACGGGTGGCATGGCAAACCCGCCAGAAACTGGATACCCGTGTTCATACGGCTGCACGGGGGCTGGCAGATGGCCCTTCCTGGACCGCCGGCGGGCTGACTCCTGGGCAGCAGGTGGTGTGGCCAACTTTCGCTTGTGGCCCCTTAAGTCCAACACTGGGTGCCTGTCACCACAGGGCTGGCCGGTCACCAAGAGGGAACTATTGAGGCAATGACCCCCATGTCTAGGTTCAGTCCCAAGAGCTGTCCCAGGAACAGCACTGCTGTCCACAAGTTGAGCTGGGGGGCCAGGCAGGGCAGCATTGGAGCTTGGGGAGCTCTGACGGGATTCCCGGGCAGCAGCCACATCTGCATACTGCTGGAGCTCACTGATGATCTCCGGGCTGTCTGGAGAGACAGGCCTGGCCAGCCCCTCAGGGTCGGGGGCTTTGGGTGATGAGGCACTGTGTCTGCCGTTGCTTGTAGACTCGAGAGAAGGCCCCTGGGAACCTGGGGACAAAATGTAGGTAACTGAGAACCAGAATGGTCAGGGACAGAAGGCGGGTGTAAGGCAAAATTCCATTAAAAAAAAAAATCCTGTCCTGTGGTCCCCCAAATTCAAATAGTTTGATGTGCAAACAACATCACCGAGTCAATTTTTCCCAATCACAAAGAAAGAAGTCCTTTGATCTAGGAAACAAGTCTATCCATACAAAGACATGTAACTTCTCTGTACCCCAGTTCCCTGTAAAACTCCACCAAGGTGAATCCTATGAAATAAAGGATATGAAATGCTGAAAGATATTCTTTTAGTCACACTCCTTCTGGGGACAAAGATGGTCAGTGACCAGGATGGGCGAAAAGAGGAAAATGAAGTTTAAAAAGCAGTCCATCCTGGTTAAAAACAAAACAAAATCCATGGCCATGAAAGTGAATGGGGCAACTGGGAAATCTGAAAATGGCCTGAATAGTAGGTAATATTATGGAATTGTTAACTTTTTTTAGTGCGATAATGGTTTTGTGACTAGGAGAGTATGTCCTCAATCTTAGCAAATGTGTGCTGAAATATTTAGGGATGAAATGACATGATGTCTTCAACTTACAAATAGTTCAAATAATAGGAAGGAAGAGAGAGAAGAAAGTTTATGAGAATGATAAAAGTCATTGGATCTAGCTGCAGGATACATGGGTGCTCACAGTGCTGTTCTTTCGACTTGTCTGCATGTCTCTCAATATCCATGATAAAAGCTGGGAACAAGAGCAATCTAGCTCTCATACCCTCATACCTCATGGTGGGAGGATAAGTGAGAACCACTCCCATAGAGGGGACTTTTGCAAGAGTTCCTAACATTGTTAATGTGCCACACATATACTCTTTGATCTGGCAATCCCACTTCTAGGAATTTTTCCTACAGATACACCCATATGACTGTGAACCAGTACTGTAATGGTGGAGCACAACAATCTAAATGTCCAGGGACAGGGAACTCGGTAATGCACTGTATTATACCCATCTAACTGCATCTTGTGCAAACCTTCACTGAGGAACATTTAAAGAAAGGATAAGGAACAAGCACTGAGATACACTAGTGAATGAAGAAAAGAGCAAACAGTATATTACAGTCAGTTAGCATTTGTTTTAAAAATACAAAGAAAAGTTATATACGTATATACATTTTTTTAATATACACAGATACACACATGCACACATACATATCCCTGTACCATGTATATGTATAGAATATCTCTTAGAAAAAAAAAAAAACAGGAGGGACTTCCCTCGTGGCGCAGTGGTTGGGAATCCGCCTGCCAATGCAGGGGACACGGGTTTGAGCCCTGGTCTGGGAGGATTCCACATGCCACGGAGCAGCTAGGCCTGTGTGCCACAACTGCTGAGCCTGTGCTCTGGGGCCCGAGGGCCACAACTGCTGAGCCTGCATGCCACAACTGCTGGGGCCTACACACCTAGAGCCCATGCTCTGCAACGGGAGAGGCCACTGCAATGAGGGGCCCACGCACTGCGGCGAGGAGTGGCTCCCGCTTGCTGCAACTAGAGAAAGCCCGCGAGCAGAAACAAAGACCCAACGCAGCCAAAAATAAATAAATAAAAATAAATAAATCTATAAAACAAACAAACAAAACAAACCAGGAGTAGCACCTCCAGGAAGGAGCAATGGATGGCTGGGAGTATGAGGGAAGAAAAACTTACTTTTCACTTTACCCCCTTTTGTACCCTTTGAATTGTGAACCATGTACACATTATCTATTCAAAAAATAAATTAATTACAAACCAAACCAAAAAAAAAATGCCATGTAGGTCAATGGAAAGTAGAAGCCACTATACCTGAGGCAGCCATCTGACCATCTTCAGGGGCCTTTGGTTTGCCAGTCGCCCGGACAGCAAAGATTCGCCCATCACTGGTACGGATGTATGTCCCTAAGAAGAAACATGAGGAAGACTGTTAGCAGCAGACATGCAATACAGCCAACCCTGGGAAACTCCAGGCCTAGGCACTGTGGGCTCAGAAACAGTTATAAAACTGGTATCACACCCTCTCTCAATATCCCTGAAATGAGGAGTGGGATGACTGAGCTGTGGACCCAATATTACTCACTTATTCCACAAACACTGACTGCATGACTACCATATACCAGACACTGTTCTAGACACTGAAGTACACAAGACAGAAAAGGGCCCTGTCTCACGGAGCTTAACTCTAGAGGGGGAGATAGACAATTATACTAGAAAATATCAGGAAAGGTTAAATGCAATGGAGGAAATAAATAGGGTGTTGTGAAAGAGAGTAAATTGGCTCCTTCTGTTCTGGCCCAGGTCCTCTTGATCTGGAAGGAGCCTTTTTCCCTCAATAACACCCCTCCCTTGGTAGGAGTAATTCAAGATGGGCATTCTATTCCCACACGGCACTCGTCTACCTTCCCTTGGTCTTGAGCATGTCATTTGATCTATCTCTTGGTAGGGCTGCCTCTTGGCCAGAGGTCAAAAAACTTTTTCTTAAAGGTTCAGTTAGTAAATATTTTTGGCTCTGTGAGCCATAAGGTCTCTGTTGCAACTACTCTGCTGCTGTAACATGACAGCTGGGTATGGCTGTGCTCCAAAGGTCTTTATTTATGGACACTGAAATGTGAATTTCATATGGCTTTCATGTCACAGAATACTATACTTTTGATTTTTTTTTTCAACCAATTGAAAATGGTTGAAAATGTAAAACCCATTCTTAGCTCAGAGGTACAGTAACAGGAAGCAGGCATGATTTGGTCCATGGGCCACAGTTTGCATACCCCTGCTCTAAGGCCAGGAAGAACCCAGTAAGGGGGCTACATATGACCTTCTCTGGGTGTCATGTATTTCATGGCATCTTTTCCCTGAAACTAAAGTACTTTAACCCAACAGAGGCTAGGGCAAAATCTCCTTACTAAACAAAGACCCTTGGGGAGCCTCACACAGCAGAGGCTGACATAAAAGATAGGCTTCAGCTGTGTCCTAACACCCTCCAGCCCAGATTTCTCCAGCAATCTCACCTGGAGAACTCCATAAGGAGGCCAGAGGCAGTGGACTTTTCAAATGGCCACACTGGAAAATTCTGTCATGCAACCCAGGTATACTAATTCATCCACCCACTACATTTCCTAATCAGAGACGTCCACCCCACTCTAAGCAAGTAGGTAAGATGGCACAACAATAAACATGTTGGCTTATAACCCATTCCACAGCTCATTCCCTCTGGTTCTGGTCTCCCTGTGTGTAGTGTAAGTGCTAGACATTAAGCTTTTGATTGCTAAGACATCCATTTCAAAGATATCCATCTTGGGTAAACAAACTGCCAGCTGTACGGCACAGCTACTAGCTAAACTACTAGGTAAGGAACCAGGCTGCTCCCTCCCTTGAAAAGTTCCTTTTTAGAAAGCCTGAGGTAACCTAGGTAACTAACCCTTGAGTGACCTCGCTCTTCCCTTCCCACACACTAATTCCCATTCTTATGTTTTAAATTCACCAATAAAGGGACTTCCCTGGTGGTTCAGTGGTTAGGACTCTATGCTTCCACTGCAGGGGGAACAAGTTTGATCCCTGGTTGGGGAAATAAGATCCCACAAGCCACACGGCGTGGCCAAAAATATAAATAAATAAATTCACCAATGAAGAGTGAACCTGTGAAACCTTAGCCACCCCACTCTTGGACCCTAATAAAGACAGAGACCCAGGTCCACAATCTCTTTCTCTCTCTCTCTTCCCACAACCTTCCTGTGTGGCCCTTGAGTGTGCCATGTACCCTACAGGACCTGTGAGTAGCAAACCTTGTTTTTTCAAAGTTCCCTGATGATTGTTGCTGAGGTACATCTTGCAATCATAATAAGAACAACAAGGGCTGGTCTAGCCACAACACTGGCTCTGGGGAAGTGTATGTGGGGGCTTGCCACAAGTACTACAGGACTGGATGAGTGCCCCAGGCATTCCTAGCCGATACTATCGATAGGCTGAGACCAACACAAAACACTGTGTGTATCCAAATCCACTCCAAGATTCTCCATAAAAACAATGGCAAAATATAGGAATGCAGGGACCCTAACTCCTTTCTTTTAAGCCACTGACAGATATCCTTTGAGCCCACCCCAACTCGGCTAAGCTCCTAGAAATGTCATTTTCTCATGTTTCCCCCACATGTTACACTCCTATAGGATGATTCCTATCTTCTCTCTAGCTCAAGCCATATGTATTTATTTTGCTTGCCAGCCCACCACTCTCAACCAAAGGTAGGGAATAAGCCCTTTGGTCAGGCTCTCACCTTTTGTCCCACGGATGATGTGGATGCTCTCACCAGCATTAATTCTTGCCTGTACGTCTGTGGAGCTGTTGAGTCCAGGAATAACAATATCTAGTGGAGACAACAGACCTCAGATTTAGATTACATGGGGCCTGACTGAAGGAGGGAAATAAAATGCAAAGTCCACATGCACTCCTGTTCCTCAATGGTTTCCCTAAAGCATCTCAGTGGAGCAGAGGTCAGAACCAAGGAAGGTGAAACCAGCAGGGCCTCTCACAACTGTCTAAACAAAGAATACTGTGAAAACAAGAAACTTTTTAGAAATCTGATCATCTTTCTGATCAAGTTTCCTTGATTTAATTTAAAAATCATAGAGTTTTTGGTTTAGAAAAAGTTTCAGTTCAAATGGTTATTTCTATTTTTGTTTCTCCTTCCCTAAGCTATTTGCATGTATCTGCTGCTCCTGTCACTATGAAGAGAAAGAGCATTTTCAAGAATCAGCAGAGAAATAGGATTATGAGAGGCTCTCTCTTTTTTTTGGCTGCGCCGCAGGGCAGTGGGATCTTAGTTCCCCGACCAGGGATCGAAACCACACCCCCTGCAGTGGAAGCACGGAGTCTTAACCACTGGACCACCAGGGAAGTCCTGAGAGCCTCTCTGTTTTTAATTTGTTTCAAATTTTTTTTTTTACAGTGAACAGCTATTATTTTCATACTCAAAAAAACCAATTAAGATGTTTTCATGAAAATGTATTATGAATATTTCTAGATAACAAGATGAAAAACAGCATCATGAAATGCTTTCCTTCCCAATTACCCTGAACCACAGAATCAACTGCAGGGACGGATGGGCTGCCCATCTCCTACCACTGGCCCATCATGCTCGATCTACATTAAACTTACAAAGAAAGAAGCAAGCGACATTTAGGTCTTTTAACTAAAGAGGTTGAGAGCTGTCCTTCATACCCACCTGACCCTACAAGTCAGGCAGGACTCAACACATTCACACCTCTCTCTGAAGACCAACCCTATGTCCAGTGACATTTCCACAATTTCTGCAGTGTTCAGAGTCCATCCCACCCACCACATTCAAGAAAACCCAGTTCCGTGTTGCTATTCTTAAGACATTTCATTAGAATGCAAATTCTTCAAGATCAGGGACTGCTGCCTTCTCTATTTTTACCTAGAGTGCCAATGTAGTATGGCCTAGAATGCAAACATTGTTTAATAAACACTTCCTGAATGAACAAAGCAATTTTAAAAGGGACAGCACCCTGGAAGAGAACTCAGGAGCTCCCAACCTGTTGTGGTGACCACCTTCTGCACAAGGACTCCCGCACGTTGCAGGTAGTTGATTGGGAAGTTCATAGCTGGATTTGTGCTGGAGGCAGAGCTTACACTACCTCCCAGTGGGACATGCCGTGGCATCATGGGGATCGGGGTGGACTGTACAGGGCGAACACTGGCCACAGGCTTCTCATCACTCTTCAGTGTTGGCTGCCTGGGAGAGAAAGAGAAGCACACTAAGGAAGTTTGGCAGAACAGCCCTTACTTACCTTTCTGCAAAGACTGCTGAGCCTCTCCAGACTTCCCCATTCTACAGCCTCAGATGCTGCTGAGAGAAGGATCAAAAGAACCTGCAGGGTATGGTAAATTCAAAAGGAGACTAGAGGCAGGGCTGAGACAGAGAGGAGACAGAGACAGCAAGGGATAAAGCCTCTCAGAGTCTAATAAGAATCAGATGTCAGTGGAATAATGCCTTTTTGGAAATGTGAGGTGACATCTGCTCCTCTAGAATTTGGACTGTCTACATACATTAGGAATTCGTCCTTGGAAGGAATTCGTCCTTGGATCAGGTAGAGGCAAAGAGGCATTAAGTGGGGAGAAGTTCTTCAGAACACGGTGCATACTAATTTGAAAATAAATGGGTGGAATTTTCCCACTAACCCAAGAAAATAGGGCCATGTGATGTCACATGTTCTGGTGATCTTGAGACCATCTATCCAGCTTTAACCATCATTACCCTCTGAAACCTCAAGTTTCAATAAGTAATGCAGACACCTCTCTCCTCTGTATTACTTTTCAATGGACTTCTCCCAGGGCCAATCCCCAAAGTGCCCCTATAGTCACAGCCACCACAAAAGCAGCAGCAGGCAAAACGCCGTGCACAGAAGTTGGGCTTCTAAATGGCACATAGCCATGGCCAGCCTGAGCACTGGTTGTGCATCTCTTACTACCAAAGTGCCAAATGTTATCCTGTGGTCAATGATGCATTCCTCACTTTTCACCTTCCTTTCAACTGGATGTTGGTACCTGAAGAAAGCTACTCCTTATTTAAGGTTTTTGAAATTAAGCCCCTGTCTCTAAGCTTTCTGAAGTCTGCATCTTTGGTCTTTAGTTCTGAGAAAGAGAGCCTCTTGGACTGGTATGCTCTTCGTCATCTGACTGAAGACTGGCACATAAAAGAACACACCACTGCTGTTGGAGTAGGTCTGCATGTCTCCTCAGTCACACTGCTCTCAGGTTGCCTTTGGGCAACCCCTGGGGCCCTGTGGATGCCATCACTCCCAGATAGGCCAGGTAGCACAGCAAGCTCACCAGGATCTGGGACCCACTTCCACAATGCCTGCCCAGGGTGGCTATGCAGGAGCTGGGGGCCCTGCTCAGATGTCAATGGGACTCTTCTCAGGATAAGAAGTCAGAAGGGTAACAGGAATCTAGCCTAAGCCCCATACTCTGCAGGGGCTAAGGCTAGGAATTTGGGTGGAAAGGCCTCCTCACATGTACCCAGACAGGATAAGGAATCAGCAGGATCACAGGATGGCTCATCAAATGCTGTGAGAGGCCGATGCCTCCCACAGGGCCAGAGTTGGGCCAGAAAAGGAGCTGAAATCTCCTCACAGCCCAGCCCATTTGTCACATCTTCCCTCCATATGGCTTTTCTCCTACTGGGTTCAGACTTAGTCCATTCCTGCTATTACAAGGAAAAGCCCAGAAAAGAGATAAAAGGGGTGGACGACAAGAGGAGAACATACTCAGGCAACAGTATCTTGGAAAATGACACAGAAATAAAGTTTGAAGGCTTTGAAACATAGCAATTTTCTACTTGAAAGCATCTTATACATAAAAAGTAGCAAATTTACTCACTAAAATTTAGTCTTACATAAAATCTTACATGGCTTCAGCTCCTTTAGAAGCTCATTTGACAAGTTTGTTTTTTTTTTTAAACATGGAATAGTCAAAAGAAACAATTCTTAAATCTATCCCTCTCAAAATAATTATCTTTAATTCAAGATAATCAAACAATGTAAAAATGCAAACCAGGCAATCAGGAAGCTGATCTGATAAAGGCTATGAGGCACTTTGTCTTGTAATGAGGAAAGAAAAAACACAGATACTATTCTATAATTTCCTACAAAGAGCTTTTCTCCCGCCTAGCAATTGGCTTCCATGCTTTTCCTATTCTTAATAGTTCTGGAAGCTGTACTCAAGAAAAAGATTTTTTGCTCAGGAATAAGGCAGACACAGAATGAAATTCCATTAGGAACAGCAGAATTCCCTGACTACAATCCAAGACCCATAGAAGACCTGGCCTTCACTCTTGAACTTCGCTGCTAAGTGAGGGCTAGCACCAAGGTGCTGCAGATAGGAAGCAGCTGTGTGGGAGGGCTGGGCATTTGTGTTATGGGAAGCTGCATCTCCTCGGGAGTCCAGAGGGACTCTCCTGAGTCACAAGGCCAGCAGCTCACTCTTCCAGCCAGAGCTGCTTAAAACACCAGGGCTGCTGAACTGCTTCAGCACCTCATCCAAGAGCAGAACCTCTCAGTTCACAGCAGCCAAAGAGCAAGTTGTAGGGTCTCCCTTTATTTAAAAAAGGAACCAGTTGAAAGGCTTGGCCCTGGCCCAGCAGCAAACCTTCCTCCCTTTTCAGTGACTCACCAGTTTCTCTGACTGAAGGCAGGGATGCTGGTCAGGCTCTGGTCACTGGCGGGGTAATACTGCGCATATGATGGGCGGGTGTAGGGGACCGATGTACGTTTGTCTTCCTCATAGCTTTTCTTTGCTGCTTTTTTCTCAGCTTTGGTCAGCTTGTGATCCTTTCGGTTAAGGAGCAATGACTCATGCTCAAAAGGCTCCTGGGGACACAGGAGGATGTTGATTTAATTACCAGTCTTTGTGACGTACAATAAGCCTTACTTTGAAACCAAGAAATGGCTGGCTGTCTCCAGTATTTAGCAAAGAGCCTGCTCTCAGACAGACAGGCGGGTTTACTGTCTTCCTGTCAGGAGCATAAATTCTCAACTCTAACCTAGCACCAGCTTTAGACAACCTAAGTCTGCCTTCCATATCAAAAGAATGGGAGAGTTCAGAGAATTACCAGACTATATTTTCAGAACTTTCCCCCCTCTCTTTCTGCTAGGAAAACTCACAATGGCCAAATTATTCTCATGACTGAGCTCACACTCCTAGGATGAGACTAGGATAGGATAGGTGGTTTGGAGAGGGGAGGGGGACTGTCTGCGGCAAGGAAAAGAAGCAGCTAAATTCAAGTCATCTGCGTGAAACAAAACTTTGGATGAAGGAAACAAGCTTGCCAGACAAGCCTCCCTCAGTGGAGAGTGCAGTACTGGGACACATGCATACCAGGGTCTTACCTTGGTGATGAGGTGAGGGTATTTCAGACAGGCAAGTTGCAGGACTGGCTCCTTGATCCCCTTTATGTTCAAGGATGCTTGGGGAGCTGGCTCCTTCTCAACAAAGTGCAGTAGGTTCTCCACCTCCTTTCGAGTAAAGTTCAGCATTGGATTGAGATCATCCACGACCCGATCTAGAAGGGAGAAGACATGGAGAAAGTCAGTTCACAGCAAAGAAAACTGCAAAAGCACAGCTACAAATATTGGAAGAAAGGTTGTGGGTGGCATAATTGTCACTAATATCTAAACCACCTCAGGCCACCCCATATCTGAAAGTCAAAGAGCAGGTCTGAGGCCCTCATGAAACAGAAATATGTTAAGAGAAAACTACATAACCAGCTCAGCTCTTATTAAACCCATCTTCAACAATATGAGGTAAATTCCCTCTTAAGCAATTATTTGAATCAGAATGAGATGGAAGGAACTGCTAGCTTTCTATGACTGAAAGCCTGTCTGTGTTTCTACATCCTGCCCCCCGGGGTCCCCTCCCACCCTTGATACAATTAGAATGGTAGCCTGTATAAATGTGCCTCTTCTGAGCCTGGAAGATGGCCCACCTGACATGCCCTGCTTGGAAATCTGACGGTCATAGATCTTCTTTTCGAGGGTGAAATCAGCCACAAGGCGATAGATGTGACAGGGCTTTTTCTGGCCGTAACGGTATACCCGACATACTGCCTGAGCATCATGGCAAGGGTTCCAGGAAGCATCAAACACCACCACTCGGTTGGCACCAATCAGATTCACGCCCAAGCACCCAGCCCTTTAAAACACAAGCCAATAATCACAGAACCTTTAGTTTTAAAGATAGTTTTCAAATTGGTTTCACCCTCTGTGACTCCTACCCCAATATCGTGCTCTTTATCCTAAGCAGAATATACTGAATGATTCTGCTAATGAACAGTGCATTCCTCAAGCACGGAAAAGTATGCCCTGAAAGTCCAACATGGAAGTACCTACCAGCTCAGAAAGAAAACACACTCTCCCATCCCTCTGTGATGAGTAAAGGCCCACATCTTGGCCCCAGAGTGATGTCACTGGGTGAGGGGAAATGTCTGCGTACCAATGTTTCTGATGTGTTTAGTCTAACAGCTTAGGAGAATGACTGGTTCATACCCTATCGAGGGCGTTCTGATGGCAGAAGGCAGAACAGCCTTCAAGTCGCTTGGCATGAGACAAATAATGCCATCAGCCTTTTATAGTTATATTACATTTTCTACTTACTAAAGCACTTTCACATTCATCACATCATCTAAGCCTCAGAACCGTCCTGACAGAAAAGCTAATTATGACCATTGTGAATGAAGGTCTCAGAGAAATTCATGACACTATCATAACTGCCCTTCTAACACAATTTCTTTCTGGGGTCCCCTCTCTGACCTCAAAAACAAGTCACAAACCTGAGGAGATCTCTTCCGACAGAACTTGGACAAGGCTTTGCGGTACCTGCCCATGTAGCCAAATGCCCTGAATGCAGTCCTCTGACCTCTCCTCTCAGGATCTACTCACCTTGTGGAGAGAAGGAACAGCCAGGTGGTGAGGTTGCTGGGATCATTGAACTGATTAATGAGCCGCTCCCTCTCAAAGGCAGGGGTGCTACCATCTAGCCCTAGGACAGAAGGAAACACACAAGAAATGGACAGATGAGGGCAGGGGTACACAGCAAAATCAATGGGCAAACGTGTTTAAAACAAAACAAACACACACAACAGTGCTCAGATTCCACACCCTGGACATTCTGTGGGGATCTACCATGAGACCCAGGCATCTATAATTTTAAAATACCCCCAAGTGATTCACATGTGCAACAAAGACTATAAACTGTGTTTTTCCCTTTAGTATCTTGGGTCAATTCTAAGGCCAAGGTTCCTAGACTTCAGAGTGCAAAAGAATCGCCCTGGTTAAGGAAGCCTGATAAACACTGGCTTAAGGTAACTGCTCTGCCTCAGTCCTGTGAATCTTAGTGACTTCAAAAGGACCAAGGGTTTTGTGTTTTATATGGATGATGTTCCTCCACCACGCAGGAATCCACATTGTTAACAAGCTCCTAAGGCTAAGAAGTTGCTCTAAGGAGACATAAAAAAAATAGAACTGGAGCAGTGGGATGGGACATATGAGTGAAAAGAGGGAAGCTCGAAAGAAAGAGAAAAGGTAAGCTTCAGTTAAGAAGCATGAATAAGGGAAGAGGGGCGGCATTTGCCACCTATAGTAAAGCAGAGAAAAGGGCAAAGCTAAGGGTATGAAATACTACATGGAGAACTGAATTACTACCAATGTAGGAAGCATTAGTTTAATTGCCTGGTATTAGAGGCTCCCTCAATCAACACCCCAACCTACCTTTCAACTTGAGTTCCCACAATTTCCAAGCACAAAAAAGCTCAGCACTGACTCATTGGGCAAGCCTATAGTCAACACAAGGATCCAGGCTAGCTCCTGTGCTGGAGTCTCATCACCACCCCCTGAACCTCCATTTCTCTAAATCTTTCCTTTAGCCAGGGCTTCTCAACAAGAAGATTTCCCCACCCTACTACCCCACAGGGAACATTTGGCAATATTTGGAGATGGTTTGGGTTGTTATAACTGTGTGGATGCTACTGCCATCTAGTGAGTAGAGAACAGAGATGCTGCTAAACATCCTACAATGCAAAGGACAGCCCCCTACAACAAAGAATTAACTGGCCCAAATGTCAATATCTGGTCAATAAGTCCCTGAAGTCACTATTTCTCAACTTTTTTTTTTCATTACCACCCCATTAAGGAGGCTTTTTACACATTTTTTCCCAATCACCATGCCCTCCATAAAATTTTAACACTACAGATATACTGTATATGTTTACTCATTATACACATATTTGTGCTTTATACTTTCAGAAAGTTAAGATTTTTTTGTCTCCTCGAGAACCAATTTTCACCCCCTTAGGGACACCATCTCTCCCAATTCGAATACATGATCTAGGCTGTGTTCACTTTGTTCCTTCTGCCTAAGATGATCTTTGGGCCACACCAGCTCTGTATATCCAAATTCTCCCCATCTCTGCAAGTCTAGTACAAGTTCCACCTCCTCCAGGAAGCCTTCTCCAACCGTCCTCACCATGATGATTCTGTCCTCCTTAGAACCACCATGAGGGCAATCAATCAGTGCTACTTTGAATCTGTCCTTGAGTTGCTGCACCTCGGATGATGACAAGGCATATGTCTTCTACATCTCTGCACTCCCCCTATCTGGCTTAAGCTCCCCAGCCCAGGACAGTGCCTCACACAAAGCAGCTCGCTCTTAGTGTCTCTCTGCTCCTTAGTCAATCACAGATATTCCTGTTCATGTGATGGTGAATGGAGTAGGAGAAGAGAGAACGAGAGAGAGGGAAAGGAAACCCTTAGGCAGACCTTGCCAAGGCTCCAGGAAGAAAGCAGCAATGAACTCACGGAAGTAGCTGACGTTTCGAACCCACTTCTGTACTCCTTGCCCCTCAGCACCAGGTAGACAGGGAGCTTCTCGTTTCCCTAGGAACTCCTCGATTAAAGCCAAGGTGGAAAGGCTCTGGCTGAAAGGGACACATTTGGTTCAGAAGGCTCCTGGACCTAAGGGAATCTTGTTACCCAATAGGCCCACCTCAATAGGCTCCCCTCTGACAGCGGGAGCTCCCACATCCTACTCCCCACAAAGAACCACCCTAGCTCATAAGGGAGTAGAGTCATCCACACACTTATTACCACCACCCTACTAAAAAATTCTCTATCCTATTACTTCCTTGATTGAAAAATTCTGAGATTTAGCTCAGTGCAGAGTAACAAATAGCATCAGCATTAAAAACCAACACTGCATGAATATGTATTAGATCTAATTATAGGCCACAGGCAATATTATGGATCTTACTAAGGAGATAGATCATTTAGTTGCTTCCAAGTTATGCAGAGAGCCAGTCCATAAAAGCAGTGGAACACTAGGCTCTCCCTAAGTTATAATCACTGCTTTCCTCTCAAAGTATCTTACACATGGGAACCCTCACTCTGAGACTCCCAAGCCAGGCTCCTGCCACTTAGCTCTCACTGGAGCATAATCTAGTCGGAACAAAGGAGAAGCAATCTACTTTACGTCTGTTTCCCTGAGGAGTGAGGCCTTGATGGGACTCAAAGCTCTGGCAAGACTGAGAATGTGACTTGGAAAAAAAACATCATTTATTTGGCCTTATATACAAAGCTTAGAAAAAGAAAAAAAAAAAAAAAAAAAGGCTGGGGAGGCATAGACACAGTTTAGACCAGGGGTCAGCAAATGTTTTCTGTAAAGGGCCAGAGAGTAAATATTTTTAGGCTTTGCAGACCACACACAGTCTCTGCTGCATATGCTTCTCTTTTTTTAATTTTTATTTAAAAATTTTTTTATTTTATTTTTTTTGGCCGCACCCTGCGGCTTACGGGATCTTAGTTCCCTGACCAGGGATTGAACCCGTGTCCCCCGCAGTGGGATCTCAAGAGTCCTAACCACTGGACCACCAGGGAATTCCCTGCATATGCTTCTTTAAAAAAACAAAAAAACTCTTTTCAAATGTAAAAACTAGCTCTCAGGCTGTACAAAAACAGGCCACAGGTCATATTTGGCCTGTGCCACAATCTGAAGGATTAGACTGTGATCTCCAATGTTAGCCTAAGGTTTCAAATTGTTCTCTGCAGACAAATTGCACTGGATAAAAAAAGAAACTCTAAGAAAGAGAAGAAATGCAAGAAGGTCCTCACAAGAAGCACTGGTTGCAGAGGCATGGAGATAAAAGGGGGCTGGTGCAACCCCGGATGGTCTCAGTCTGCAGGGGTTGTATCACTCTTTACCAAAGACACACACTCGGCAATTTCTCGTCCTACCTGAACACAAGGATCTTGTCTCCAAGCTTCACACTTTCCTCAATCAGGTGGAAAAGCAGTACCATCTTGGGAGAGTTCTCTAAGACACCAGTCTGATAATTAGTCAAAAGATCCTTGGCCTATAGGAGAGGAAATGAGGCAGCTTGGAGCAGGTCCATGGCCAGATTACTAGAAATAGAATTCTCTCCCTCAAAGGCAGCAGCTCCCGGGCAACCTTAATAGTTCCCTGCAGACCTTAACAGTACAGTGCACTGCGCAAGCCCCACCCTCTCCCCACGAAAGCTTTGCACGATCCCTTCTCAGCACTGGTTTATGGCCACAAAAGTATCTGCTTGACTCACCCATTCATATGTGACAATGTTGTTGCCTCGCTCCTGGAAAGGGTTAAAGCCAACCCCTTGTAGGAACTTGCTATTGGTCGCCTCTCCCATTGAGGCGCTGTCCTCACCCTTGCCTTTTGTTCCGTGTGAAGGGCAGCGGGCACTAGTCCCTGCTGAACCAAGCTCTTCCACGTCTAAGTCTTGCTCATTGGCCAGGTTCTCCTTCTGAAGGGCTTCGTACAGCACGTCGGGGTGATTCCAGATCTGAGGTTCAAGTTAAAGGGGAGGAAGCATAGGGCAGAGAACAATCTAAGGGTGTCCCAGGGAGTCTGGAAACATGCAGTTATTCAAACACACACCTCCCACAGCACACAGTCACACCAAAAATTAATGTCTCCCCAACCCCCTCATGGTCAAAGAGCCTGCACATTCATTTTCACTAACCAACTCTGATTGCCATGATACATGAATGGGAGAATTCACACCAGGAGGCATGCCAGTATGATTGGTACACAACCAAAAAGGCTGTGTCACAAGTCTTGCATTCTTATTTAAGCAAGAACACGAACATTCCTGTTTCACCATGTGGCTACAGTCAACTACTGTATGAAACTATGAAACAAGACCAATCTCTCCCTATGGACAAATGTATCTAACTTACAGATGATCAACCGTAAGTCATTTCAGGGACTATTCCTGGCAGGAGTTGAGAATTCCAGGGGAAAGAGGGGTGGGGGGGGATGGGAAGGGTATGTTTGCACCGCAGCATCCTCAAGACCATGTCTGCTTTAGCTTCCTTGCCCTGGTCTAGGACTGTGGGTACAAAAGAAATATTTTGAAACCCATCTGTCCCCAGACACACACCTTCAGCTGACTTATTAAAGCAGTGCTCAATTGGAAATAATATCCAACAGGTTGGTTGAGAGCTGTCAAAGAAACAGATCCTTCGTGAGGCAACAGAGAGCATCTGGCCAGGTCAAAGACAAGTCAGGGTTCATCAACCTATTCACGAGGCTCAGTGCTAAAGACACCTAGGCCTTGCTGTCCCCAAACCATCTCAAGCATTATCAGAATGAAAGAGATCTTGATCTGATTAAATACAGAATCAAATGGAAGGTATCCCTAATAATGTGTCTATGCTATATATTTCTTGAATCCTGATTACGCTAGCAGTCAAAAATTTTGTCCCACGATGTTCCACCATCACTCCATTTCTCAGGTGAAAAAAATCAGTGAGAAAGGAAGTGACTTCTCAAGTTTGGTATAACAAGTTGCACATTTGCAAGGGCACCATTTACATTATAGTCTATGAGTGGCACTCCCGGGAACTGTCTCGCCTTGGAGCTCTCAATTCAGTGAACTTCTTCCTTTATCAAGGACTCCCAGCAGGAACAACTCCCTTGGGACCATGAGCATCCTTAGTCTGTATCTTAGTATTCCCTGAGGCCTCAACACACCTTGCAGCAGACACAGAAAGCCTTGAGGGGGTTCAGCCCCAGCCAGCCGCTGCTACCACAGTCCCGGAAGCGGTCCATGAACTGTGTATACAAATCTCGCTGGATCTTAGAGAGTCGCACCAGGATCACATTTTCTTCCTTGGCAGGGAGATGAATCTTCAGCACAGTGTGGCCTCTCCTACAAAGGTACAGATCAGAATTGACAAGGCAGTGTGTCCAGGAGGGGTCAGTGCAGGATAAAAACAGAACCCTGCATTTCTGCCACACCGCCTTCTTTAGGATCTCAACATTCACAGCAGCCTTACCATAATGCGGATTGGCTCAGCAACCATCAAGAAACTTATTTTGAGTATAAAAACTAAAGCAAAGAGGCAGAGTGACCTGGGAACTCCAGGTTCTTACCCTAATCTAGGGCTGCTTCTCTAAGCTTTCTCCACACATGCCATCTTAACAAGGAAAAACAACGGGATGCTTCAGACTGGCCTAACCTACATCTTCTAAGATGCTGAAACTGGTGAAGTCATACCCCTGAGAACCACCACTTTATTCTTTCACTCAAGTCATTAGAATGGTAGCTGTCTCCTGCTTCTCTCAGCAAGTAAGGCAGATATCCCTAGTAACCTCAAAGATTAACTTCTGAGAAAAGCACTTCTGCACCAGACTTACAGAGATTGAAATATTGGATATCCACCGTCTGCTAACTATTCAGGAAAAGCTATTCAGTAAAAGGAAAGTTTTACTATTGCCCTACTAGAAAGGGGCCCTCCCACTGTAACCACCTTTCCCCTTCAGGAAAGCCTTGTCATGTCTATTCCACCAGGGCTCTCCAAGGATTTAGAAAACAGAGCCCTCAGTATGGCTCACCTCTGCACAAAGCCCTCCAGGAGGCTGTGCAGGACATGGCTCCGGTACCGCATGAGGCGGACATCCTGAGGCGTGCTGTCAATACACTGTCCATTCAGGATGGGGCGCTCAAACATGTTGCTGAACTCCTGCCGGGTGCCAAGGAAGTCTGGGCGCACAAAGTCCACCATGCACCAGTACTCGATGAGGTTGTTCTGCAGGGGGTATCCGGTCAGCACCACCCGGCGGCGAGAGCGAATGTTCTTCAGGGCCTGTGAGGTGCTGGCCTGGCAGTTTTTGATGCGGTGTCCCTCGTCACAGATTACCACATCAGGGCCAGGGCGGCATAAGGCCTTCTCAAACTCTAGGGAGGGAAGAGGATCCGAAGTAAGAGGGTGAGAGGGCCTGCTCTTAGTCAACAATATGAGAAGTAGGGGTGCACCCTGGAGGAGACAGAAGAAATGAAGGAAGCAGGAAAGCAAGAGTCAGCCCCCATTGGTGAAAGGGAGCCAGCCATTCAAGCTCCTGTGCATTTGGTGTGACACATTAACCTGGCCTATTGACTCTTGCAGTAAATATCCCTTTTCCCTCTTTCCTTTCCTTAATTTTTTTCCCTTTAGGCTAAGAGTAAAACTGACTTGCATTCCTAGGGCTTATACCAACTAGGTAGCAGACAGCATGACTTTACAGAGTACCAGCCTAGGATTAAAAATGAGTCTGGATGATATTGATGGGAATGATCCAGACACTTCCACTGGCTCTCACCATTGTCTTGGTGCCATCTGAGAGCTGGCTGGTGGGAACTAACTAAAGGACAAGGTCTTCCTGGAGTTACTCGCCAGTCAACGCTAAATGGCAAATTCAGCCACAGAAGCAAACCTAAAAAACAGAATCTCATAGATGAAGAGATCTATAAAATGAAACAGCCTCTGAACCTTAAAAAAAATTTTCTTCCCCAAATAGACCAAGGCCCCACAGAAGAGGGAACAGAACTAGAACTATGAGAAGAATGGCTTTCACCAAAAAACAAGAAAATTGGGATAAAATCTTCTTTTATAAATTCACAAACAACATTATTACTACTCTGTATATTAGCGATTTAAATACTTTATATTTTCTTAATGCTATCTCACAACATCTCTGGGAAGTGGTGAAGGGAGCAGTTACTCTTCTAACTGTTCTATGAAAGACACAGGGGAGTCTCCCCCATGCCAGCCTGTGGCCTGGCCTACCCAGAATTCCACTGCCCGCAGAGAAAGCATTACCTTCTGAGAGCCAGTGCAGGTCATCCCACCTACCTCAGGAACCAGGATTTCTGGTTCATGTCAATACAACTCACATCAATAATGCTTCCCATTTGACTAGGTGCTATAGCAGACACTATTTCTTTTCCCCTGGATCACCCTTTAGAGTATTCCCAGAGAGGCTGCCCACCTCTTCGAAACTCCTGCTGTCGATCTTCCTCATCCAGATCAATGATGACCGGGTGAGAACGTTTCTTGGTTTTCTTCGGTCTACCTGTGGCAAAGGATTTCTTCAGGGTGAGGAGTCTGTACATTTCGTACCCCATCAGCAGCACCCCACCTTCTGACACCCAATCAGCCATCACTTTAGCACGAGCTGCCATTGTCCTGCAAGAGTGAACAGAAAGAAAATATTATTGCTTCCCCTGCTCCCCAGGAAAAACTCCTCACAGTCAAAGCTGTGTTCATGTACATTCAGAAGTCCTTATTGCCAAAGAGTTCATGTGGCAGCATCACAGGGCTGGCCAGCTGCCCAAGGACTTTCCCACCATTCTAGAGACACTAATTGCACTAAGGATGGACTGGTTCACTGATGATGGTTAAATAACAAAAAACAGAAATTCAACGGCACAAGACAAGCACAAGTGACAACCTCCCCGGATGTACATTCATGACTACAATTCTACATTTGAGGGCGAATTTCAAGTTATTCCCATAATGAATACAAAGTAGTAAAAGCAAGGGCAACATTCTGCCTTTCACCTGCCCAGGCCCTCGTGAATAAAGAGCCAAGGACGCACAGTAAAGGAAAAAGAACAGCAGAGACCGGATGCCACTCAGCACAGTTCCTCTACTCCTAAACAATTGAGCCCTGGCTGTATTTCATTAACTGCTGTGTGGACTGACAGTCCTGAAATCTAGGAAAGAGCAGGTGATCAGCCACCTGTGGGGCCACTCATAGTCTCCTCATTTTGACGTGTGTGACCAAACATCACAAAAGGTGGCCTCTGCAGAAAAGAAAGTCTACCTTCTCAATTATCCATATCAACGAGAGGAAAGGGTAGCATGGATTGCTGGCTTGGATCAAGAAATAGCTTTAGGGCTTCCCTGGTGGCGCAGTGGTTGAGAATCCGCCTGCCAATGCAGGGGACACGGGTTCGAGCCCTGGTCTGGGAAGATCCCACATGCCATGGAGCAACTAAGCCCGTGCACCACAACTACTGAGCCTGCGCTCTAGAGCCCGTGAGCCACAACTGCTGAGCCCATGTGCCGCAACTACCGAAGCCCGCACTCCGCAACAAGAGTAGCCACCGCAATGAGAAGCCCACACACCACAACGAAGAATAGCCCTTGCTCGCCGCAACTAGAGAAGGCCTGCGCACAGCAACGAAGACCCAAGCCAGCCAAAAGTAAATAAATAAAATAAATAAAAATTTTAAAATAATAATAAAAAAATAAAAGGAAAGGGGCAGAGAGGAGAGGGCAGGACACCTACTTGTGCTCATCATTCAAGATGTGAACTTTAAAGAACCGAGGCTGGACTTCTTCAGGCTTGTTGTCAGCTGGAAGGGCTTCAGGAGCTGGGAGCCACATGTTGAACTCTGCCAGCCAGTTCTGAAGAGTATTAACCTTCAGAAAGTCAAGTCCAAAAAGAGAGTTTTAGGGAACAAGCTCAGAGCTGAGCTCATAAGGCTTTTTAGTGCCCAGTAAGGCATTACTCCAGAGCTCTGAAGAGGGGTGACCAAGTGGTGCCTTCCCAAACACTTACCGGCACAATGGCAAGGACGGTTTTGGCTGGCGTGTGGCGGAAGAGGACATCGATGAAGGAGATCACTTGCAAAGTTTTCCCCAGTCCCATGCTGTGGGCCAGGATACAGCCAAAGCCACTACTGGTCTTAAATCGCTCCAAGGACTCAACCAGGTTATCATACAGGAACCGGATCCCACCAATCTGACAGGGAACAAACACAAACAAATATCTTTGGCTGGCAAAGACCAGGGGTCTAGTTTACTTACTTTGGAACTAGTCAGAATTAAGTAAATGAGCAGACATTGTACCAGACAGCTGGTGTGGATGGCTACAGAAGTTTCCCTGAACCCTGACTAGTTTATTGGCTGGTGACGTTCTTCTCGGAGAAAACACAGAAAAGCATTCACCTGGTACAGTGGCCCATCTGAGGCAAGAATCTTGAGTACCAAATTCCTGACTGGGTCCTTCACTTAGGCTTCGTCTGGCTGACCTTGGCTGCTCACCTCAAGGCAGCCCATTTCACGAGGAGCTATTCTTACTGTTAAGAGTTCTTATGTTGAGTCAACCTCTGCCTTCATAGAGCTTTCACTCACTGGTCCTGGTTCCAGGTTCTGGGTCAACACAAACTACTCTGATCCTTCCTATCAGAAAGTCCCTCAGACTTCTGAGTCTCACATCTCTTCCAGAGCCACAACTCCCTAATCAAAGCACTGCTCTCCAGAGAGAATCTCAATCAGTCTTGCAGATCTCACAGAAGGAGGCTCAAGATTATTAAGCCAAAAGATTAGCACCTTCTACATGATAGGGCATCTCTCAGGCTTGTCCCTTCCCATTCATCAGGAATCCTGAAGCATCAACTGCTAGGAGGAAGAATCAGGCCTTTCCAATAGCTGCTCATGGTACCAAACAAGTACTTCACAGGCTGTGATGCGGGTGACGTCCACAGCAAGGAAGCTGAAAGGAGACCAAGAGAAGAGTCCAGATTTGCTGTACCTGATGCGGTTTCACTGCCCGTGCCAACTGTGGGGCCAGGAAGACATTCTCCTCCTCCGGAGGGTGGTTCAAGTTGACAAGGACCCGCCCCAGAGCATCACGCTGATTTAAGACGTCATTCACATGGGTGCCACCTTTCTCCTCTTCCTCATCCTCCTCACTGACAGACTCACTGCTGTCCACAATGTGCAGAGTGTCCTCCTCTCCAGAGCTCAGTTCAATCACCTCTGAGACAGCCAACAAAACAAAACAAAAACTCAGGGAGCAGAGATAATTTACTGCTCGTTGTTAAAACAGGAGAGCATGGAAACAAAGTTAGAACTTGTTATCACTTGTAAAAATTTTTATTTCTATTATTTCTCTCTTTTAGCTTCACGTTAAGACAAGGGGAAAACTTATATTTACCAAGGAGACTCAGGGAAATTTGTCACAGTCAGACCCCAAACTGAATGAGGAAGGACTGAACAATTTTCTATTCAAAGGTACAGCCAATGTCTCAGGGCGAACATTGGGTCAGGAGGAAGGAGGGGCACCTCTGGCTCAATCTTACCATCTCGACTGCTTTTTTCATCCTCACTGCCACTGCTACTGTCCAAACAAATCACTTCCTGGGTCAAGACCCGAGGAGGCAGTTGGGGTCCATCGCTTGTTCTTAAGACAATTTCTTCTGGGGAAAAAAAGATGGAAGGGAATGTCAACACCACATTTAGCTCAAACATATTTTCCAAAATGATTTGCCATCCTCCTCCTTTGTTGCTCTCTGGGGGACTATCCCCTGAGGAGACAAGTAGAGGGCACCTCAAAAACCCCAGTCTTCTTCCCTAATTCCCTGTTCTCTACTGGCTCTTACTTCCTAGTATTCACCTGACCACTAGAAAATGTCCTAATCCCTTGGCATGTTAACATCCAAAGTTATGGATGAAAATCTAAATAAGATCAATTTGAGGAGGTACATTTTTATCCATCTTAACTTTTCAAATGAGATCCTCCTGATCGTGTGCTTCTAAGAAACTGAATGGATTGAAAGGATTCCTGAGAGGCCACCATCTTATTCCAGATCTGTCCTTGACCACAGTGTGCACTGAGGGTCTCTTCTCCCTGCAGCGCGGGGCCTTTCCTGCCACCTCCACTGCTTACCGGGAAGGAACTCCAGGGGAACGGTGGGAATGGGGGCTGCGTAATCCTTCCTCTGCTGCTCCAGGCGTTTCCTTCTTTCCAATTCTTCCTGTTGTGCTGCTTTGGTAACTGGCTCCAACTGATCCTCCCGGAGCAGCTTGCTAAACATTTAAATAAGAGAGAGCACTTGGGTTCACTTGAGATTTGGGCAATGTAATGTCAAGATAAAGAGGGAAACCATCATTGCTGGGCTCAGAGAGCTGAGGTGGGAGAAGAAGCCATATCAGTCCCACTACACCCACGCAATGGGCAAGGCAAAAAAATAAATGGGACTTCAAGGTTCAGGTGGTTCTGGGCTAATATGTTTTTCATATTATTTAACTTCCTGACAGGTGCCCCTGCCGAATCATCTCTGCACATAACAGATCAAGAGTGAAATAGAGTAATATGTAATTCATAAAGCTGGAAAGCAGTATAAAAAACAGAGTTGTTATATGGGAAAGTAGGATTATGGATGATTCTACATCCTTATTTCCCAAACTTAGAGTAAATTTTCAAGTCATCATTATGTTTAAAAAAAAATGAGGGTAGGAGGAAAAAAATATCATTTATCTCCTTTCAACAGCAAAATTGTCATTGGTGGAAGAAAGGACTATTGGGGATTTGGATAGTTAAGGAGGTTCACATCTGCTGATCTCTTAGCTCAAGGAAGAAGCCTTGCTTTGGACCAGACAGTCGTCTTCCAACTGATGTTGAGTTCTAAGAAAATAAGAACTCAACTTCTTTTATCTCCTCTTATTTTGAGACATAAGGAAAAAATAAAGGAAGAAACCAGAGTCCAACCAGAGCATGCTATGGCTGCTTCCCAGGGCCTCGAAAGAGTGGGACACTCCCCAGGGGTGCTCGAGTGCCATCCACTTCAGCCCTGTATCCTCTGACAGCCCAGACCCAGTGGTCCTGAGCTGCATCTTCACTATTAATTGGGGCACACAACTTATACTTTTCTCCTTGGGAAATCAGACTCTCCTGCTCAAACCAGTCCTTTTGTTACTGACAGCCTTCAAATGAAGGTAATACTTCTACTCCCTCTCTTCCCCTCTTACCAAGAGCATAGCTCACCGTATGTTTCTCCTCATGTGGGAGGGCTTCTGAGCTCTCTTCTTTTTGGGGTCCTCGGAGGCAAGGCTCTTGCCTTGGTGGCGCCTAAGCTGCTCTGAAGGCTCAGACTGAGATGAGGTAGTTGAAGTGCACCGCGGTGGCCGCTGCCCATCTTCCCCGAGCTGGGCACACTCAGTGCCACACATGTCTTCCAGGGATGGGTCTGAAGAGACAAAGGGAAAGAGGTGCCAGGGACCAACCTTTACTGGAGGAAGAGTGGGTTTTGATGCCAGACACACCAGGGTCCAAATCTCAACTCAGCAACTTATTAGCTGGTGATCTAATAAGGCAAGTTACATCTCTCCGAACCTCAATGGACTTATCTATAAAATGAGTATAGTAATGTCCACACTGCAGAGCTATTGTAGCTCTGGCTACAGGCCTGGCCCCCAGAGTAGGCTCACAACAAATGATAGCCATCACTCTTGATATAATTTAGCACTATGATCAGAGTAAGGAAGTGTCATGGTCTCAGACTACTCAGAAAGGGACAACTGAGTTCCCAATACAGCTCACACTCATTTGTATGACTCTAAGCAAGTCTCAACTGCCAACAGGGAGACCACTCCTCCCTTCAGTGTATTAAAGGGTTCATTCAATTTGCCAACCATTTAATGAGGGATTACAACATGGCAAGCACTGTCCTAGATGCTTCAAGGAATATTTCTAAATTCCTTCCCTTCAAGGAGTTTGTTTTCTAGACATAATAAGGCAAGGTGTGCTAAATACCAAAGGAGGGGCAGGGAAACTGACCTAAAGACCTTCAAAGTTTAAGGTACCATTTTTCAGCCAGAGGTAATTAGCTAAACCAAGGATAATTGTGTTAGGGTCACAGGAATATGAAAGGTACTATTTCATGGGATGATCACACAAGGAATTATATGGGAGGTAAAATGTAAGTGAGAACTTAAAAGATGAACAGAATGTCTAATGGTATTATTGCCTTGGAGACAGGGGAAAAAGGGGAAGAAATTCCTGACAGAGGGAATGTCATTTGTGGTATCAACCACCAGCAAGAACTGGGGTCCATGTGCACATCCCTCTCCTCATTTGCTGAGCTGCATTCTGTTCGCTGGATGGGCAGGCTTTGACAATCACATAGACCTGTCCCCAAGTCTGCCACAACCTCCCAGATACAAGCACTACACAACCAAAAGGTCTTTCCCAAAGGTAAGAGGAATTCAAAATAAGAACAGAAATGCTGAAACTGAGGTGCTCTAGTCCATGCCACTTGGCTCTCAGGCAGGAAGGACTCAGGAAGTTTTGTTTTTTGGTGGTATTGTTTTTGTTCGTTATTTTGGATTTACCAGTTTTCCACTAATGTCTTTTTCTGTTATAGGATCCTATCTAGGATACCATATTGCGTTTAGCTTTCATGTCTTTTTAGTCTTCCCTAAACTGCAGCAGTTTCTCAGCCTATTCTTGTCTTTCATGACGTTGATTTTTTTTTTTTTTGTCCGTACCAAGGGACTTGTGCGATCTTAGTTCTCTGAGTTCGAACCCGGGCCCTGGCAGTGAAAGCGCCAAGTCCAAACCACTGGACCACCAGGGAACTCCCAACCTTGATACTTTTTTGAAGAGTACTGGTCAGGTGTTTTATAGACTGTCCCCCAATTTGGGTTTGTCTGATGATTAGATTGGGGTTATGACTTTTAGGAAAGAATACCACAGAGGTGAAGTGCTCTTCTCATCACATCTTATCAGGGTACATGATATCAACATGACTTATTACTGGTGACATTAACCTTGAAGTGGTGTCTGCCAGATTTCTCCACTGTAAAATTACTATGTTTCCCTTTCCATATTTTATTCTTAAGAGGCCAATCACTAAGCCTGGCCCACATTCAGGGGGAAGAGAATTAAGCTCCATTTCCTGGAGGGAGGGGCATCAAAGAATTTCTGGACATATATTAAAACCACATACAAAAAAATGTTTGTGGGGGGTACTTTGAGGCTTTCAGAACACAAATATCCTTAAAAGTTTCATCCACTAATTTTAACATTCATCAGTGGATCTTACCTAGAGCAATTATTACTGTGGTGTTCTGATGGTGGTTTTCTATTTCCCTCTTTCCATCTACATTTATTATCTGGAATTTTTCTGTAAGGGAGATTTGTCCCTTCTCCCTCATTTATATATTCAACATTTAAAAAAACATGTCAGGACGGACTCAAGAAGAAATATGCAACCCTGTAGACTTTGGTAAAGGGAGGCCAGGGCTGCCACAGACCTCAATGAGTGAACCAGTAAGCTGATGTCCCCAAGCTGAAAAAAAGACTTACCATGGGTCATCATCCTATGCACTCAACCACCAAAAAATACCAAAGGGCCGTCTCACCAGTCAGTGGCTGAGTCAGAGAATCAGGAGTGTCCCAGGCATTCTGTTACTGCTCACCTTCCGTGGCTCGGTGTAGCCCCTCCTGGCCCTGTTACCATTCTGGGTTCCCTATGGTCTCTTTCATATTAATGCCAGATTCTAGAACAGCATGGAGTTGGAAACTAATGTTTCCCAAGAGATAACAGAGCATAGGGGTTCAGTATAGACACTGAAGCCAGACTGCTGGGGTGTGAACACCAACTCTACCCCTTATTATAACCTTTCTGTTGCTCAATTATAAAAAGGGAATAACAAGTGTAGTGTTATTCCTCAGTCTCAGAGGGTTGTGGTGATGATTATATGAGATAGCCTAGATAAAGCGCTAAGACAATGCCCAGCACACAGTAAACATTGTATAAAACAGCCGCTGCTTTTACTATGACTACCACTATTCCAGGTACAAAGAATGGGTTTGGTTTCTTTTCTTCTTTCTTTCCTACAGTAACTCTACAAGGTGAGTTTTGCTCCCTTCATTCTAAATATGATAAACTGGTACTTCCCTGGTGGCTCAGTGGTTAAGAATCTGCCTGCCAATACAGGGGACATGGGTTCATGCCGTGGAGCAACTAAGCCCGTGCACCACAACTACTGAAGCCCGCGTGCCACAACTACTAAAGCCCGTGCGCCTAGAGGCCGTGCTCCGCAACAAGAGAAGCCACCGCAATGAGAAGCCCACGCACCACAACGAAGAGTAGCCCCGCTCGTCGCAACTAGAGAAAGCCTGTGCGCACCAACGAAGACCCAAAGCAGCCAAAAATAAATAAATAAAATTTAAAAATAAATAAATATGATAAACTGAAGCCCTAAAAAGATAAAAAGACTTGCCTATGGGTATACAGGAAATAAGCAGGAAAACAGGAGCAGACAGTTATAAGAATAAGCTTTGTAGTCAGGCAATCCTGGTGTTGAATCCTGGCTTTGTCACTTATTAGCTCTATGTTCATGGGTTCAACTTCTCTGAGCCATAGTTCCCACATGTGTAAATGAGGATGTAAATAGCTCTCTCATGGAAAATATTATTCTTTAAACCCTGGTCTGCCAAACTCCATACTCCCACAACCACATTCAACAGTCTGGGAGTACACAAAGCTCTGGAGCTTGGTCAGCCGTGCCAGGTAGCAGTATTCATTTGTATGGAGAACTCAAACTTCAATTATATATCCTAATCAAAGATCAGAAATAAGAAAGCAAAGGGAGAAGCAGAAATGACATATGAAAACAGCATTTGGTTGTTACAAAATGAGTGTTTCTTACACACACACACAAACCCACCCCTCCACATTCTAAACCTTTCCACTTGAGACTGCCGCAAACCAGACACTGTTCCCTCTCCCATCCCCTGCTTTTAGTTTAGCCTAACATACATTTGAGCATCTGCTATGTACCAGGCCCTGTGCCAAAGCACAATGGAATGGTCCACGTGGGGAAACATGTGTATACGTATACAGTGGAATGCCTAATAGCAATAACACTTGGGGAAAGGACACTTAATCTAGCCTTGCCTATCACTGGTTATGGGGGCGCTTCCTTTGGAAAGGTGAGACTTGGGTTTAATCTAACAGAATGGGTAGGCACCAGCTAGAAAAGGAAGGAAAAAAAGAACATTCTAGACAGATAGAGGAGCATAAGCAAAAGGAATAGAGACTCTAAACAAGGTGGAATGGTTAGGAAAGTACATGCAGTTCAATATTGGCTAAAATGAACTAAGCAAAATAGCAGCACAAGTGGCCTTCCAACCCAACAACCACTTCCCTGTCTCTTCCCAGGAGCCCCTTGTCCAAGGAATATTTAGGTACAGACCAGAGGTATAGACCAAGTTTCTTGGATGCTGGCACAGAAGTCAATCCCTGTCCCAGGGAGGACTAATTCCAAGGCCTTTTATTCCTAGCATTCTATATCCCATTGCCTGGTGTTTGGGTAGGGAGGGGAAGCTAATGTGGCCATTGTAAAAACTGTGGGTGGAGGGAGATGGTGGGTGTGGACCTGTGTGCATGCACGCACACACACTCACATGTGAATGCCCAGGTTGATTCACTCCCCTGAAGCAGCACTGGAAGCAACTTTCTTGACTCTTACATGGAGAGACCACTAAAGATTTCAGGTAGATAACCTTTGCTTTTTTTTTTTTTAATTTATTTTTATTTATTTATGGCTGTGTTGGGTCTTGGTTTCTGTGCGAGGGCTTTCTCTAGTTGTGGCAAGCGGGGGCCACTCTTCATCGCGGTGCGCGGGCCTCTCACTATCGTGGCCTCTCTTGTTGCGGAGCACAGGCTCCAGACGCGCAGGCTCAGTAATTGTGGCTCACGGGTCCAGCTGCTCCGCGGCATGTGGGATCTTCCCAGACCAGGGCACGAACCCGTGTCCCCTGCATTGGCAGGCAGACTCCAAACCACTGCACCACCAGGGAAGCCCCATAACCTTTGCTTTTTGAACAGCAAACGGGAAATGGTCAAGGGAGGCACCAAAGAATGTTTACGACGGGACACTGCAATATCATTAACAGGAGCAAGAGGTTAAAACATCACAATCCCCTCTCCATTACCACTAGGTCCACAGCAGGCATTTTATAAAAAGGCCTCCTAAAGACAGCAGAGTCCAGGGTGGTTAAGTGGCCTTGGCTCATGGACACGTTCCACCTGCTGAGGAGACAAGGTGCCATCGCTCCTGTGTCCAGTCAGACATGAGAACTAAAAGAGAAGCTCCAAAGTAGAACTGCAAGTCTGGCTAGTTGTCTTCCCAAATTCACTACCCTCCTTAAACAGTCCTCTCGCATTTCCATCTGAAGCCCTACAGGAGGAAAGCTCAGCAACTCTTGGTTTTCCTTAAAGACTATCATTCCTTCAGGCCTCCCACTCCTCCAAAGAGCTAATACTTCCATAGCACTGTCATATAGTACTATTGTCACCTTCCTAACTCACAGCCCTGAATTCTTCCCTCCTAATTGGGAGCCCTCAAATTTTTCCTCCCAAAGGAATAGATGGCTAGACAGCAGGCTCAGGGCTGTGTTGGTACACTTCAACTTGGTGTTTTGCTGGGTCCCTTGACCTGGTTAGATAATGACCTTTGATGCTCTCCTGGCCTTAAGGCCTTTTGTTTTGTTTCTATTTCACAAGCAAATTTATTGAGTAACCACTTGGAGGAACAGCCGGAGGCAAGGCTACAGAGTAGGCAGAACAGAGTCAGAGTATAGACGGCAGGCCTTGAATGTCGGTCCAAAGGGTTTGAACTTGATCTGTTGGGCAGTGGGAACTTGTTGCCAACTATTGTATTTATTTCTTCTGGTTTCTGCCTTGCAGAGTGGGCTGTTCCTGGGAGGAGGAAGAACAAAACCTGATAGTCTTTGAATGTCACAAATTTACTATCAGACATTCCAACTTGTGAGGCTTGGCTGTGAATTTCTGTCTGGCATGGGTTGAATGTAGCCAAGCACAGAAGTAATTTTTAAATGATCAAACAGTATATACAATTCTCATGCACACTGAGTTCAGACACAGGTTTCCCCTTTCCTGTATACACAGGATACAGGTCTAAATCAGCTCCTTACCACCTAGCATTCTTTGAATGAATCCTTAGCTTCTGTGTTCAACAACTACTATTTGCTTGTTAAAGGGGCTTTAGTTTACGGATGTGCTAATATTTAAAATTTGTTGTCATGTAAGTCAGTGTTTTACAAGTGTTTCATTACCGCTTCATAATGCTTATTGTGAAGTTTCTGGTTTCTACGTAACATTATAATATACACCACATCTTAAACTATTCTTAATAATACAACTGTTATTTCCCTAAGTCAAAATATAACTTTTCACTGTGCTCTTTTGTACCTTCTGAATATTGAACCATGTGAATTTACAACCTAACCGAAATAATTAATTTAACTTTCAAAAAATAGCCCACCCCAAAATTCTGGAGTATAATCCACCAAAAGTCACTGAGGAAAAAAGATTAAAGATTCAACAAGGAGGTAGAGACATGTGCTTTGACAAAGGAAAATTAGTGTCTGCATGCTTCAAAAGTCAGTGACTACTGCCACCCAAGTTCAGGATCATGGAATCAGACCTGGTGGCAGATACCTCTGAGCTTTCTCCCTCATGCAAGCCAGCTGTGAGCAGTGATCACCAGAGTTATATAAACACCTATGAACACTTACATAAGCTTCTCAGGAACAAGTTATGAACACCATCACAACAAATATGATAGGCAAATGAGTAGCTTTGAAAAAAAAATACCTACATTTCATTCATTAGGGTATAAGGTACAAACACTTCCAGGGCCCTTTCTCCAGCTATTCCATTTCTTCTTCCTCCTCAATCTCATCTGTATAAACAAAGATCAGTGGATTCCAAGTCTTACCATGTACCTCCTGACGTGATGTGGTAGAATATGTGCACCACAACCTATGATGTATGTGTGTCAAAACACTGAACCTGAATCTGAACACACCTTGATATCTCATTCCCAGTTTGCAAAAATACAGGGAACAAAGGACTATGTTAAACTTGATAAACAAAACCATAGGGATACAATCAGCAAAGTCTAGAAATGTGCGAAACTACAGAACAAGTGAATCCTTTTCTTCTATAAATAAGTTGCAAGGAAAAAAAGAAAACGAAAAAGAGGTAGGTTATATCTTAGCTGTACTTAAAAAGCTTAAATGTTAAAGAGATTTAAAAGACAAATCAACTAAATGTAGACCTAGTAGGGATTTTAATAAATTAACAGTAAAAATATTTTTTAAAGATAATCAGAGATTATCTGGATATTTTATGATATAAGGAATTATTGATTTTAAAAAATTAGGTATGATAAAGGTATGGTGTTTGTTTCATTTTGTTTGTGTGTTTGTTTTTTAGGGACTTTATATATTAGAGAACAGATTAAATACACTCTGAAGTTTTTATAGATAAAATCTTACAAGGAACTAGTACTTCCAAATAACCCAAGATTGTGGGGGAACAGATGAAACAAGACTAGCCCTGTATTTATAATAACTGAAAAGAGTACTGGGAACACAAGGTTCATTTTACATTTTTTAAAACTATGTTTCTATTTTTTTATTATGTTTGAGATTTTCCAGAATAAAAAATTTACAGTTTTTTTAACTTTAGAAGTTTCAATGGAAAATAAAATGTAACAGGCACTAACCTCTAAACTATTTAGGTCTCAACTTTTCCACATTTGTTAATATACATTTATTTTATACTGGTAATCAACGAATACACATCATTTTGTGTTCTACTTTTAATCAGTTGTTTTACATATAAATATTTCTTTGATATAGTCCACATGTCATTTTAATGGCAAGCTAACAGCATATCACAGAATATTTTGTCATTCCCCTGCAGCTGGGCATTTGGGCTGTTTTTTATTTTTCATTCACATCTATACTGGCATAAGCACCCTTGTACAAACTATTTTTCCTTTTGATTTACGTATCTGTGGTATAATCCACTACAGCTGGGGAAATGAGCAAAGAGTATTAATGTTCAGGGATTGGCAAGCTTTTTCTATAGAGTCAGAAAGTAAATACTTTAGATTTTGTGGGCCATAAGGTCTCTGTTGCAACTACTCAACTTTGCTGTTGTAGCTCAAAAGCAACCATACATAAACAAATGAGTGAATGAGTACAGCTCTGTTCCAGTAAAACTTTATTTACAAAAACAGGCAGAAACAATCCTGAAAACGAACAAAGTTGGAGGACTCACAATTCCTGATTTCAAAACTTGCAACAAGGGCTTCCCTGGTGGCGCAGTGGTTGAGAATCTACCTGCTAATGCAGGGGACACGGGTTCGAGCCCTGGTCTGGGAAGATCCCACATGCCGTGGAGCAACTAGGCCCGTGAGCCACAACTACTGAGCCTGCGCGTCTGGAGCCTGTGCTCTGCAACAAGACAGGCCGCGATAGTGAGAGGCCCGCGCACCGCGATGAAGAGTGGCCACCGCTTGCCGCAGCTAGAGGAAGCCCTCGCACAGAAACGAAGACCCAACACAGCCAAATAAATAAAAAAATAAATAATAATTAAAGGTGCTAATAATTAAAAAAAAAAAAAAAAGTAATTTAAAAAAAAAAACTTGCAACAAAGCTACAGTAATCAAAACAGTGTGATACTGGCATAAAATAGAGATATATAGACCAATGCAATCAAATAGAGCCCAGAAATAAACTCTCACATATATGGCCAAAATGATTTTCAACAAAACTGCCAATACCATTCAATAGGAAAAGGGCAGTTACTTTGCCAAATGGTACCAGGACGCTGGATATCCACATGCAGAAAAATGAAACTGGACCCTTACCTTATACAAAAATTAACTCAAAATGCATCAAAGACCTAACTGTAAAGCCTAAAACTATGAAACTCTTAGAAGAAAAACATAGGGGGAAAACTTCATGACATTGGATTTGGCAATGATTTCTTAGATATGACACCAAAGGCATAGGCAATAAAAGAGAAACAAACAAACAAACAAACTGGACTTCATGAAAACTTTAAAATTTTGCGCATCAAAAGACACTATGAACAGGGCTTCCCTGGTGGCGCAGTAGTTAAGAATCCGCCTGCCAGATTCGAGCCCTGGTCCAGGAAGATCCCACATGCCATGGAGCAATTAAGCCCATGTGCCACAACTACTGAGCCTGCACTCTAGAGCCTGCAAGCCACATCTACTGAAGCCCGTGCACCTAGAGCCCGTGCTCTGCAACAAGAGAAGCCACTGCAATGAGAAGCCCGCACACCGCAACGAAGAGTAGCCCCCACTCGCCGCGACTAGAGAAAGCCTGCGCAGCATGAAGACCCAACGCAGCCAAAATTAAATAAATTAAAAAAAAAAAAAGACACTATGAACAGAGTGAAAAGGCAACACATAGAATTTGCAAATCATATATTTATTAAGGGATTAACACCCAGAACATAAAGAGACCTCCAAAAACTCAATAACAAAAAAAAAAACTGATTAAAAAATGGGCAAAGGATATGAACAGTCATTTCCCCAAAGAAGATATACAAATGGCCAAAAAGCACATGACAAGATGTTCGACACCACTAATCATTAGTGAAATGTAAATCAAAACTACAATAACATACCATCTCACACCCATTAGGATAGCTACTATTAAAAAAACAAGCGTTAGCAAGGAGGCGGAGAAATTAGAACCCTTGTGCACTGTTGGTGGGAATGTAAAATGGTACAGCTGTTGTGGAAAACAGTATGGCAATTCCTCAAAAAATTAAACATAGAATTACCATATGATTTAGCCATTCCACTTCTATATATACACTCAAAAGAACTGAAAGTAGGGTCTCAAAGAAATATTTATACATTCACGTTCATAGCAGCCCAAGTATCCACGGACAGAGGAAAGGACAAGCAAAATGTGATATATACATACAATGGAATATTATTCAGCCTTACAAAAGGAAGGAAATTCTGACACATGCTACCACATGGATAAATCAGGACATTATGTTAAGTGAAATAAGCCAGTCACAAAAAGACAAATACTACATGACTCCACTTATATGAGGTACTTACAGTAGTTAAAATCATAGAGACAGAATGTAGAATCGTGGTTCCCAAGGTTCCCAAGGGCTGGGGGAGAAGGGAATGGGGAGTAATTGTTTAATGGGTACAGAGTTTCAGAATGGGATGATGAAAACGTTTTGGTGATAGACAGTGGTGATGGTTGCAACAACAATGTGAATGTACTTAATGCCACAGTATTGTACACTTAAAAATAGCTACAATGCTAAATTTTATGTTACACATATTTTACCACACACGCAGAGTTGACTTAGTTATTATGCTAAGTTAAAGTTAGACAAAAAAGGCCACATATTATATGATTCCATTTACAGAAATGCACAGAACAGGTACATCTATATAGACAGAAAGTAGGACAGTGGTTGCCAAGGACTGAGGGAGAGGATAATAGGAGTGTCTGCTTACACGTAACAGGGTTTCTTTTTGGGGTGGTGAGGATGTTCTGATATTAGAAAGTAGAGATGGTTGCACAACCTTGTGAATATACTAAAAACCACTGAATTGTACACTTTAAAGTGGTGAATTATATCTCAAAAACACACACACACACTTTTTTTTTTTTTTTAATGTTGGCTTGGTGTTTCTGCTTCAAGCTAAGACGGAATAGCTTGAGGCAAACCAAAGGAGGCACCCAGAACAGCTAGGAATATGTTAGCAAATTTAAACAAACAAACAACAACAACAACAAAACTCTTTTGAAGGCACTGAAGAGATGCTGAGACAACCAGGAGTTGAAGGGACAAGATTCCAGAGGGGGAGAATGCTGCGCAACCATACAAAAGAATGAAATCTTGCCATTTGTTGCAACATGGATCGACCTGGCGGGTATAAGTGAAATAAGTCAGAGAAAAACAAATACCATATTTCACTTGTATGTGGAATCTAAAAAACAAAACAAAGGAACAAACAAAATGAAACAGAAACAGACTCATAGATACAGAGAACAAACTGGTGGTTGTCAAGAGGGGGTATGCGGAGACAGAGGAAATAGGCGAAGGGGATTAAGAGGTACAAACTTCCAGCTATAAAATAAGTAAGTCAGGGGGATGTAATGTACACACAGGGAATGTAGTCAATAATATTGTAACAATTTTATATGGTGATGGATGGTAGCTGGTCTCATTGTGGTGATTATTTCATAATGTATAAAAATATCAAATTGCTGGGGCTTCCCTGGTGGTGCAGTGGTTAAGAATCCGTCTGCCAATGCAGGGGACACAGGTTCGAGCCCTGGTCAGGGAAGATCTCACATGCCACGGAGCAACTAAGCCCGTGCGCGACAACTACTGAGCCTGTGCTCTAGAGCCCGCGAGCCACAACTACTGAGCCCACGTGTCACAACTACTGAAGCCCGCGTGCCTAGAGCCCGTGCTCCACCACAAGAGAAGCCATCGCAATGAGAAGCCTGTGCACCAAAACGAAGAGTAGCCCCCGCTTGTCACAACTAGAGAAAGCACACGCACAGCAACAAAGACCCAACGCAGCCAAAAAAAAAAAAAAAAATCAAATCGCTAAGTTGTACACCTGAAAATAATATATTTTATGTCAATTATAACTAAATAAAAAGTCAAGTCACAGTCTTGTAGAAAACAGCAGAACATATATCTGATGAAAGACTTGTATCTAGAATATAATTTTCAAAACCACAATTCATTAAAAGGACAAGAAGCAACCCAATAAAGAGCAAAAGGGGAGGAACAGATACCTCAGAAAAAGAGATATACAAATGGCCAATGAACACATGAGAAGGTGCTCAATATAATTAGGGAAATGCAAATTTAAACTATAATCAGATACCACTGGACACCCACTTAGAATGGCTAAAATTCCTAAGACTGGCCATATCAAGTGCTGGCAAGGATGTGGGGCACCTGGAACTCTCATGTACTACTGACAGGAGTGTGAAGAGGTACAGTCATGTTGGAAAACATTTTGGCAGTTTTTTATAAAGTTAAACATACACCTACCATATGACCCAGTAATTCACTTATAGATATTTTATCTAAAAGAAATGAAAACAGGGACTTCCCTGGTGCTCCAGCGGTAAAGAATCCACCTTCCAATGCAGGGGACGTGGGTTCGATCCCTGGTTGGGGAACTAAGATCCCACATGCCGCGAGGCAACTAAGCTCACATGCCACAACTACTGAGCTTGCGCACCTCAACGAGAGAGCGCTCTGGACCCTGTGCACCACAACTACAGAGCTCACGTGCCCTGGAGCCCGCACACAACTAGAGAGAAGCCTGCATGTCACAACTAGAGAGAAGCCCGTGCACAGTGACGAAGACCTGATGCAGCCAAAAAAATAAAATAAATAAAAATAAAATAAATGAAAACATATCTCTAATTTTTTTAAAAAATCAACTTTACAGGAATGTTCAAAGCAGGTTCATTCATAAGATTAAATGTCCATCAACAGATGAATGTATAAACAAGGGGTAATATATTCATGCAATTGGAATACTACTCAGCAATAAAAAATAACAAACTATGATCATATGCAACAATACATATGAATCTCACAGACATTATGCTGAGCAAGAGGCCAAAGACAAAAGAATATGTATTGTATAATTCCATTTATATAAAATTCTAGAACAGGCAAAGCTAACCTATAATGACAGAAATTAGTTCAGTGGTTGCCTGGAAAATTGACTACAAAGGGGCATGAGAGAACTTTCTGGGAAAATGGATATTTTCTATATCTTGATTAGGGTGACGATAACATGGGTACATACAGTTGTCAACAATCATCGACCTGCACAGGTAAAAGATGTGAACTTTACTTTATGTAAATTATATAATAAAGTTGATTTTTTAAAATTGTGTGATATTGCTAAGTTATTCTTAAAGAGAAATTCATAGCCTTAAATTAATGTCAAAAAGTAACAGAGAGTGGTCCAGAGGTTAAGACTCTGCGCTCCCAATACAGCGGGCACAGGTTTAATCCCTGTTCGGGGAACTAAGATCCCACATGCGGCAAAGGGCAGCAAAAAAAACAAAAACAAAAAAAACAGAGAGTGAAAATCAATGATGTAAATAAATTTTCTTTTCAAAAAATTAGAAAAAGAACAGGAAACCAAACCCAAAGAAAGTAGTAGGAAGAAAACAATAAAAAGCAGAGGAAAACATACTTTAAAGAGCAAAAGCAAAACCAAAAGTTGATTCTTTGAAGCATAAATGCTACATCCTCAGAGAGCCTTACCACCACTGCCACAACCAACACGCTGGCTAAAACAGGCCCTTCCTCCCAACCCCTGGGGCTTATTCCCTTTCTTTATTATTTACAAGGTTCTTATCAAGATCTGAAGTTATTTTAGGAACTTGATCCAACACTTACCTGTCTCTCCTTTTAGACTATAGCTCCTTGAGGGCAGGGATTCTGTCCATCTCATTCTCTACTATATCCCTCAAGCCTAACAAAAATGCCAGCTGCCTAACAGATGCTCAATAAATATACGTTGAATTTTTCAAAATGAGCTTGTTTTTATTAAAAAAACTGTCACTAGAGAAAAACACATATGAATAAAAAATCCACTGAAGTGTACCAGTTCCTATTCAGTATGTTTATGTTCAATATCTTCAATATGTCATCATTTATGAGTGCGTATTGATGTTCTCTGTGGACTGAGCTTTCCCTGACTCAATATATGTCATGACAAGCCAATATATTTGCCAATAAGCCTTAAAAAGTTAAAAACTCACCCAAACCAAAATGTGATTCACCTTCAAAATAGTCATAGAAGCCAGTGTGAGAGGGAAAAAAATTCTCATCATAGTTGCTCCTTGGGAAGAAATAACTCTTCACAGCATTAATGCTAAAAGGCACTAGAGGATTCCAAATTAAACACATCTTTTAAAATGAGATCTGAGAGCAAGGGGACCGATACCACTCTAACTAACTCATGAAACAACCTAAGACATGAAGAAAAGAAACGGCCAGACTTTCCACTTAGCTCTCACAGGGCTGGGGAACAACCGCAAATCATTTGTAAAAGATACCAAGACTGCACAGGGGTTCTCAATCTTGGCACTGCGGACATTTGGGATTGGGTAATCCTTTGTTGTCGGAGGCTCTCCTGTACATTGTAGGGTGTTCAGCAGCATCCCACCCCCCACCCCCCCATCTACTAGATTCTAGTAGCATCTTCCCAGTTGTGACAACCAAAAATGTCTCTATACATTGCCAAAGGTCTCCTTGGGGGCAAAATCAATCCCTGTAGAGAACCACTGCTCATAGCACAATCAAGGCCAAAATACTAAAGAAACAGTCATTTGTAAACACAACTACACCTCTTTTCAGCCCATCTGAAATTCTAGCCCTCTGCTGCAGACAGATTTAATTTTGACTCTGCTCAGCATGATGATGAAGATTTTTGGCCATCTCTGCAACCACAGGCAAGAATTACCAAGTTCTCAGCAAATCAGCCACGAAGTAGGAACTTCTGAGCAAAGGAAAGAAGACAGACTAAGGCTGAAACGTTGAAGGATAATAGTTTAATTTCAGAATAAGATATAAAGAAATGAGAGAAAATGTAAAGTGAATACTTGGCTTTACTAAAATCTTACAGACAAGGTAATGTCTAGAATAATTTCACAAAATCAAAATTTTAAAAATCCAAATTAAACCCAAAGATGCTGATGAAAACCACATCCCAATCTTTAAAATATGCCTTTCCTATGTCCTCTCACTTTTTCACTCATGAAATAAGACTATCAAACAATATGAAAGATTGCTTAAACCGACTACAATGAAATTACAGATTTTTTTTTTTACAACAAAGAGCACTGTGAGCAACGTTAAGAAATAAGCTACAGACTAGATGCTATTAACAATATAAATAGTAAAGGATTAGTATATCCAGAATATGAACACTTACAAATATGAACCCTTAAATATGAAAAACATCATCACCACAAATAGCCAAAACTGACATCATTACTTGAGAAATTTGAGCTGGTTCTTGAAGTGTTTCCCAGCTTTCTCTAATCACTCAACTTTATTATTCCATCAGTCATAAGAAAACATCCACTATCATCCTTAACATCCTATGGCTTTATACCAAACATGAATGCTCAATCACCTACTCAGCTTAATTTCCCCCATTCCTTCCATCCCCCAGAATTCCACAAGCAACCCCACACCTAGCCATCATCACACATTAAGGAAGAGAAACCTTACTGCTGCCCAAGGAACAGAAGGTGGAGAAAGAGCCAACTCCTATCTGGAAATGGCTGCAGTTCATTGAGAAACAACACACTACCCAAGGCACCTGGTGACTGTGGCATCTGGCAACCTGCAGCCAGCTTCCTGTGGGGGAGAGCCCTTCCTTCTACACTCTGCCAAGGGCCTCAAGAGACAACAGGCTGGTCACTGTTTCCTCAAGAGTTCTCCAAGGGTCTCTCAACTCCCTAGTAATGTCTTGGGTTTTTTTAAAGAAATGGGCCAGGGGACTTCCCTGGTGGCGCAGTGGTTAAGAATCTGCCTGCCAATGCAGGGGACACAGGTTCGAGCCCTGGTCCGGGAAGATCCCACATGCCGTGGAGCAACTAAGCCCGTGCGCCACAACTACTAAGCCTGTGCTCTAGAGCCCGCGAACCACAACTACTAAAGCCTGCGCGCCTACAGCCCGTTCTCTGCAACAAGAGAAGCCACCGCAATGAGAAGCCGCGCACCGCAACGAAGAGTAACCCTTGCTCGCTGCAACTAGAGAAAGCCTGCACACAAGCAACAAAGACCCAACACAGCAAAAAATAAAAATAAATAAATAAAAATTTAAAAATAAACAGATCTTTTAAAAAAACTGGGCTAGGCATAAAAAAGAATGAAATTTTGCCATTTGCAACAACATGGATGCACCTGGAGGGTATCATGCGTAGTGAAATAAGTCAGACAGAGAAAGACTAACACTGTATATTATCACTTATATGTGGAATCTAAAAAAATAAAAGAAACTACTGAATATAACAAAAAAGAAACAAAAACAGATATAGAGAACTAACTAGTGGTTACTAGCAGGGAGAGACAAGAGGGGAGGGGCAAGATAGGGGTAGGGGATTAAGAGGTACAAGCCTCTTATATAAAATAAATAAGCTACAAGAATATATTGTACAGTACAGGAAATATAGCCAATATTTTATAATAACTATAAATGGAGTATAATCTATAAAATTTTTGAGTCACTGTGTTGTATACCTGAAACTAATATAATATTGCAAATCAACTACATCTCCATTAAAAAAAAGAAATAGGCTAGGGATATGAATGGGAAGACAGAAGCAATGAAATGTTTTTTGCTTGTTTCCCAAAGTATGAGTGATCCAAATATGGGAGAAATAAAAATAGATTAAAAACTCAAGCAAATTATTCCTGGAAACTTCAGAATCACTAAAGAGCTAGTGCTTTCACCACCTGCCATTCAGCACTACAGGGAGCAAAGTGGTACCGGATGCTGCAACTGATTGAGAGAGGTGTCGGGGCTGGAGCTGGTTCAAGGGCCATGTCAATCCATGCTGGGCTTCCTGCTCTTCTTGAGGGCTCCAACTGGCAGCCTCTCTCAAGGAGGCTAGAATTAACAGGACCTCTGCACCCGCAAAGGGAAGATTTTAAGAGAGGAATGAAGAGAACAAGCCTGCTTGCAGCTTCGGGGGATTGTAGCCCTTCCCTCTGGAGCTCAGGCAAGTAAAGCCCCATACTCTCCCACCTGAAAATCCATTTTAAATGGTGATGGAAACACAGAATAACACACAAATCTTTGCAAAACATGCAAACTTCACTAGGGGCCCATGTAAGGGTGTCCACAACAAGCAAGAGGAAACTAGGAGGGCACAAGTGCTGTCCCTTTTAAGAGGGAATGGGCAAAGAGTAACACCAACAGCTCGAATTCTGCTGCTTTTATTTGAGAGAGGACTTGGGTACTCACACTAAGGTGATAATCTTCTAAAATTTGTTACTGTTGTATCTGTTAACCTAAGAGAATAGAAGACAGTAACACTGGTCCTATGAACAAACAAAAGCATGCTAGTAACCTGTATGGGGGGGGGGGGGAAATCAACAACTCAGTTTATTTTTTCATTCTACTGATGAATGCTTTGAAGCACTGAGGCTACGACCACAAAACACACACATACACACACACACACACACACAATTCCCAGAATGATTCAGTCGTTGAGAAAGGGCTGTACACAAAGACTAGGGTTTCACAAGCAGAGCATCGGATATCATTCTGGGAAAGCACAGGAGGCAAGAGAGAAGAAAGATACCTCCAGCAAAAAATTTCCTCCACAAAATGCATTCACATATAACTGAAACAGTTAAATGATCCCTTCAGACTCTTACTGAGGATAAGAATTTCTGATTTGAGAGCAGAAAACAAGGTAGGTTGAGGAGCAGATGCTGTGGAGGGCAGGGCTCAATTATCAGTTCCCATACCCCAGAGAGCATCACTTAAAGTCATGCCTTGGCAAAATAATAAACGATTGCATGTCACTGACCTCCTGAATTTTCTCATTAATTGAAACCTTAAATGTTAACTCTATGAATGCAAAAGGCTGGAGAGTAAATTCTGGTCAGAGAAAGACAGGTAAAGCCCTTTCTGACTGACCACATTAGATATAAAACAAATCTTTTCCTTAGGGCCACAGAAAATGCAAAGAAAATATGCATCTATCTGAGAGCACGCTGCATCTCTGCTTCCGGATTAAAAGAGTGGCTGGAATGTAAGTACAACATTTCTAAGCTGGAAGAGCATTCAGCAGTGGCTCTCCCAGGACCTTACACTCCACAGGGAAACAACTCTATAGACCTCTACCATATATGATCACCATCAAGGAAAAAACCTCTCATCTCCTCATGCTCAATCACAAATTCTGTGCCTGAAGAAATTACCTAAATATCCCACTCTACTTCTCTCCATACCACTGTACTACCTGGTCTGGATTCTGGCACAAGCCTCCAAAGGGTCACCCTGCCGCCTTCTGATGACTCCCCCTCCAATCCACGCTGCTTGCTGCAGAAAGAGAGCTTTCTGAATCTGATCACGTCACAGTCTCCACCCACCCAGGATCTTCTAAAATACCTTAAAATGTCCCTTCTACCCTTAGGATAAAATCTAAAATGCTTAAGGCTTTTTCTGATTGCTAGTATCCAGCCTTCCTTCTGACCAGCAAGTACCTCCCTCCAACCACCTGCACCCACACACCCTCCACTCCCTGCTCTCTAGCCTCAAAAGCACAGTGCTCTCAAGGTCTCTAGGCCTTGGCTGAGGCTGTGTCTGTCTTTCCCCATTTCTTCATCTAACAGTTATGTTTTAGATTCTAATGACAATTCTAACCCATACTCTCTTTTGGGTCTCTGCTTAAAGGTTAGCCTCCAGAAAGCCCTCTCTAGGTTTCTTCCTTTTTATTTTAGGATGTGCCCAACTGCTAAGCTGTAGTGCCTGTCAATATAGCTGCAGAGAGAAAGTTAATAGCTGCTGCTGTCTCTCTTGGTATGCTGTTTAGGGAACTTCATTCAAACCTGGCACATTCTGCTTCTGTATTCTAAATTGGACCAAAGATTATTTGAAGACTTCAGAAGAAGATTTAAAAAATACTGAAAAACCTTCTCTTCAGGAGGGTTGCTGGGTAACTCCAAAATCAGGGCAGGCACAGCAACTGGGGAATAGCTGTAGTCCCAGCACAGGTCTGTGATGAGCCCTGCTAGATATGGACCCTACCCCATGCCCAGTCATGTCCAAGCCCATCCAAAACTGCTCTAGTCACTAGCTCTGCTCCCAAAAGCACTGGGGCCCAGCTCACCAGCAATGCTTGTTATCCTTCAGCTAGATTTATTCATGTTACAAATATTACCCATTCAGTCCCCGAAACAGCCCTATTAAGTAGATGATATTACAATATTCCCATTTTACAGAGGAAAAAACTTGTTTCACAAAGCTATAAGTAGTAAAGACAGGATTTGAACTCAGGTGGTTGATCTGGCTCCAGAGTCCATGCTCCTAGCCACCACCCTGAACAATCTCTCCTCTACTCCCATTTCGCTGAAAGTTATGAGGGAAGAAAATAGAGTTCAGAAACAGAGGCACATATGTACTGTGCCTTTGTTTACAACAAAGGGTAAAACAAAAAGGTAATGCAGAATACTGGATCAATTAGATAATCATATTGGTGGAGGTGGGGGGGGAATGAAGCTTGACCCCTACCTCACACCACACAAAAATCAATTCCAGATGGATCCTAGACCTAAATGTGAAGGTAAAACATTAAAGCTTCTAGAAGATAACAGGAGAATATCTTCATGACCTTGAGGTAGACAAATATTTCTTAAACAAAGCACAAAAAGCACTAAACATAAAGGGAAAAAAAATGATAAATTTGACCTCATTAAAATTAAAACACCTATAGATCATCAAAAATACAATCTAGAAAAGATTATAAAACTGCAAAAAATACACAACTAAGAGAGTGAAAAATCAAGCAATATAAATGGGAAAGCTGTGTGTATGTGTGTGTGTGTGTGTGTGTGTGTGTGTGTATTAAAAAGACTCACATCCAGATATAAAGAATTCCTATAAATCAATAAGAAATTTGTGGAAGAAAGAAAAATGGTCAAAAACATGAGTTCAGGCACTTCACAAAAGTGAAAATGATCATAAGCATGTGGAAAAGAGCTCATCTTAAGTAATTACGGAAATACGAATTAAAACCACAATCAGATACTCCCACTCCCTGGATTGTTGGGAAGGAATGTTAAAGGCCCTACAATTCACTCTGGGGACTTCCCTGGTCGTCCAGTGATTAAAAATCCACCTTCCAATGCAGGGGACGCAGGTTCGATCCCTGGTTGGGGAGCTAAGATCCCACATGCCACGGGGCAACTAAGCCCGTGCACTGCAACTACTGAACCCCCATGCCTCAAATAAAGAGCCTGCATCCTGCAAACTACAGAGCCCACATGCTCTGGAGCGCACGCGCCACAACTAGAGAGAGGGCTGCACATTGCAATTAAGAGCCCGCACGTCGCAACGAAAGATCCTGCATGCTGCAACAAAGATCCCACGTGCCGCAACTAAGACCCGATGCAGCCAAAAAAGATAAATAAATAAAATAAAATGTAACATGTATTAAAAAAAAAAAAAAGTCACTCTGAACAACTGGGTCAATGTCTGACATGCTTTTCTGATGCAGGTTTATAAAACAATCTTCTGCCCCCAGCACACCCAAACTCTCTGCCCCTTTGTCTCCCTAACTCTAGCACACAGAAAAGGAGGACAGGAACAAGTAAAAATCAGCACTACTTCATTTCTAACATGGAGGTCACCCTAAACTCTGACATACACTATTCTGAAAAATCAGTCCAACAACATATATTCAAGTTGTCTCAGGAAAAAGCGACACAAGTTTCTGGGGAAGAGGAGAAGGAAGAGAGAAATACAGAATAAAAAGAAAAAGATTTGGCTTGAGGAACTTCCTGCAGTCCAGTGGTTGGGACTCCACACTTCCACTGCAGGGGGCATGGGTTTGATCCCTGGTCCGGGAACTAAGATCCCGCATGCTGTGTGGCATGGCCAAAAAAAAAAAAAAAAAAGATCTGGCTTGAATCTGTAATTTAAGGAATGCTTCTTGTCATCTACGTTGAGAACAAAATTCTGAAATGCAATAGAATGCTATTAACACTGTCTTGCCTGTCTTAGTGCATTCAGTCACATGGTCTAACTGCTTCCCCAGCTGATTCATAGCCCTTTTGTTTTGGTGATTCCTTTTTGTTCCTAAAAACATGCCCATTCTTCCCTGTCTTCATCCAGAACAAGAGAACAACAGATCTAGAATTCAGGTTGCAGACTTTTCATTTTGTGGAAAAGAACCTAAAGGCTCATCAAGGACTTGCCCAAGATCACAAAATTTAGATGAAGATGGTTGCCTTGTCTTGTGGGGTGTTCCTCTCTGTATCATACACTAAAGTGCTGAGGCAAAGGCTTTCCCAGACCACAGTTACAGCTTGGCTTTAGCCAGTATGGACTGCCCCCAATCTCTCCTGCACCATCAATTTCTCCCTCCCTACCTGATCAGTCCCACTGGCAAAAAGTTAAAAAGATAAAACCTGTTTTCCACCTGTTCTTGTTTGAGTCCCTATCATTGCACTGAAATTGATCAAGGCCACCAAGGACCCCCACACTGCTAAATCCAACAGTCAATTCTTAGTCCTCATACTACCAGGACTATTGGTTGCCTTTAACTAACACAGTTGATCACTTCCTCCTTGAAATGATTTTTTTTTTTCCACCTGGCTTCCATAACACTTTTCTCTTGGGTCTCCTATTACCTCAGTGGCCATTTCTTCTCAATTTTCTTTCCTAGATCATCCTCATTCCTTCCCCGCCTCTGCTGCCAAGTGCTTAGTTGTTCAGACCACTTCTCTTTAATTTCTCTTATTCCTGGAATAATCTTATCCTGTCCTGTGATTTAAGTACCATTCATATACAGATATATCCCACTTTTTTACCTCCAATGTAGAGTTCTCCTCTGAACTTCAATTTAATAGTCAACTGCCCTCTGGACATCTCAACTTGGAGGCATAAGACATGTCAAACTTAACATGTCTTCAAAACCGAACTCCTCTCTGTCCCCAATCTGTACCTCTCCCTTAATCTTCCTAAGCGTAGAAAATGGCATCTTCAAGTTGTTCAATAAAAACTTGGAATCCATCCTTACCTTCCCTCTTACTCTGACGCAATCTATATCTATTTCATTAACAAATTCTATTGGCTCCATCTTCAAAACATATCCAGAATCCAACTACTTCTACCACCTCCACCAAGTCACCATCCCTCCTGCCTGGAATTTTGCAGTATCCTCCTAATTGACCTGCCTGCTTTTGCCCTCAGCTCCTTCACAGCCTGTTCCTTACATATCAGCCAGTGTGATCTTTCCTCTGCTTAAACCCTCTAATGGCTCCCACCTCACAGAATAAGACCCCACACAGTCTGACCCCCATGGCCTCTCTTCTACCACCCTCAGCCTGGTACACTCTGCTTCAGCTACCCTGGCTCCTTGCTGTTTTCTCCATACACCAAGAAAGCTCCTGCCTTTGGATCTTTGCTCTTGCTATCCTATCTGCCTGGAATGCTCTTTCTCTAGACAACCACCAGGCTAGCTCCCTTATTTCCTCCATGGCTCAACTCAAAAGTCACCTAATCAAGTAAAGTCTTTCTTGACCATTCGACATAAAAAAGCATCATCCCACATTCATACCTTACCCAGTTCCCCTTTCTTCACAGCACTTAACACCTTCTGACATACTGTTTATGTACTTATTTATCATCTGTCTCAACCTACTAAAATGAAAATCCCATGAGGAGAGGCATTTTTATCCCCTGCTGTATTCCCAATGCCCATGCCCATGCCTAGCCAAAGAGGAGAAGCTCAATAAATATTACTGAATTACTGAATGCATTCCTTTCCCTTGTCACTCTCACATACTGTACTGTTCTCTTGGTGCCCCATGCTCTCTTTGAGACCTGCCATTCTTTTAGGCACTAATACTTACTGGGCTACACAGCTTTTTATGCAAATTTGACTCCTAATAGACTCTGTTAGGTACCTTTCTAACAAGACCGTGATTTCAAATAATGAATGTGACCAAGTCTACTCTGATAGTCTTGTAAATAAATGGTGGTCTATGGGCTGGAGAATAGTCACTTGGATTCATGGATAGATGAATAATCTGATTTGCTGAATGTTAATGGTTCATCTAAGGGGAGGTCTCTAGCAAAACATAAACAGGTTCTATTCTTAGCTCTGATTCCATTGCCCCCCATGACTTGGATAGCCAATAGAGATGACAGAATCTGTTATCCAAGCAAAATAAAAACACATGTCAATACAAAGGCTTATACATGAATGTTCATAGTGGCTTTATTTGTATTAACAAAACAAAAGAAAAAAAGGAAACCCCCCCACAAAAAAAGAAACCCAGGGAATGGATAAACAAACTGGGGTATACCTATACAATAGAATACTACTCAGCAATGAAGATGAATGAACAATTGATATATACATGTGGATGAATCTTTTTTTTTTTATAGATTTATTTATTTTTATTTATTTTTGGCTGCATCGGGTCTTCATTGCTGCTCGCAGGCTTTCTCTAGTTGTGGCGAGCAGGGGCTACTCTTCGTTGCAGTGCGCGTGCTTCTCATTGCGGTGGCTTTTCTTGTTGCGGAGCACGGACTCTAGGCGTGCGGGCTTCAGTAGTTGTGGCTCGCAGGCTCTAGAGCGCAGGCTCAGTAGTTGTGGCGCATGGGCTTAGTTGCTCCATGGCATGTGGGATCTTCCTGGACCAGGGCTCCAACCCGTGTCCCCTGCATTGGCAGGCGGATTCTTAACCACTGTGCCACCAGGGAAGTCCCACACATGGATGAATCTTAAAATAATTATGCTGAGTGAAAGAAGTCAGACTCCCAGAAAGAGAAAGAGAATGAATATACTATATGGCTCCATTTATACAAAAATTCTAGAACACATAAACTAATCAAGGGCAGAAAGCAGAACAGTGATTTCCTAGGGACAGTACCCCTACTGGAGAACCAGGAAAACAGCAGAGAAATCAGCACAGGTAATGAAGTAAAAAGATACCAGAGGAAAAGAAGTGGGCATCTGGCTTTTCCTTGCAAACTCCATAAGAATAAGGGTAGCAGACTTCCCTGGTGGCGTAGTGGTTAAGAATCCACCCGCGAATGCAGGGAACACAGGCTCAATCCCTGGTCTGGGAAGATCCCACATGCCGCGGAGCAACTAAGTCCGTGCACCACAACTACTGAGCCTGCGCTCTAGAGCCCGCGTGCCACAACTACTGAAGCCCGCGCTCCTAGAGTCCATGCTCCGCAACAAGAAAGCCACCGCAATGAGAAGCCCGCGCACCGCAACGCAGAGTAGCCCCCGCTCGCCACAACCAGAGAAAGCCCGTACGCAGCAACAAAGACCCAATGCAGACAAAAATAAATAAAATAAATAAATTTATTAAAAAAAAAGAACCATGAGAGGCAAGCAAGACAGTCTGATGATATACCCTCACATCACTATCTTCTGTTACTTCTACTCATTCTACTTTATAGACGGGAACTGCAGAACTAGCTGTGGGGAGACTCCAGCTGACCAAGCTGGCAGTGGATAGCAGAAGATGCTGTTGTGGGTGTGGGGGAGTGAAATGGTAATTTCCTGCCAGAGGTAAACTGGAAATGGGGCAAAGACCTCTAGACAGTTTAAATGACAGAAAATTGATCCCTGAACCATATGGCAGCTGTTAGGATGAATGAGAACTGAAGACAGTAACATCAGCAAACGAAGAGGATACATGCTCATTCTCCTGGAATCTGGAGAATGGCAGGAATGCATCTTCCTAGGCTCCTGAAGATCCAAGCAATGATGATCTAGTGCAGTGTTCAGGTATAAAACTGAATATTGGTGTGTTATAAAAAGACAAAAACTTTATTCCTAGGTCAACAGGAAGCTTACAAACAACCAAATCCTATGCCATGAAAGGTTAGAATTAATTGAGCTGTGTGGCTGGCCAGATGACCTAACATTAGACTAACGATGAAAAGGAAAAGTCCAATGCCACTTCAGCAAGTTGGGGACAAAGGAAGGGTGAGCCAAGCAAACCAAACAGGAGTCCAGAAGGGGTCCACCAGCTACAGAGGGGCAGTTCTCTCACAGTAGGAGCAATTTATAGTCACTTGAAGTAGCTGGGAGGCAGAGCAGCACCGCAGGAGATGCAATAAGCTTTCTGGAGTTGTGAACCCATCTAATAATCTCTCCCCAGATAACTTCCTCATCTTCACAGAAGCAGAATTGTGAATGTAACTTAGGAAACTCACAGACCACTCACAGTTATCCTCACACCTATCTGTGGCCACCTGATGGGTCCGTGACCACCAGACCACCACTTTGTCTCACCACAGGAACTCTGCCACTGACTCCCTCCATGACTTGAACAAGCATGCTCCAGTCTCAAATCTTTAGACCTAAGTCTGCACATCATCAAAGACAAGGTGAATGCTAAAGGTCCTTCCAGCACTAAAGTGAGGCTTATATAGAGGAACAACAATTTATTTCCTGGGGAAGAGCATATGAGTTCATTGTTGCTGTGTTCCAGTCTTTGCCTTCTCATGATGGATGATGAGCTAAGAAATCCAACTGCCAACACGAAGTTGTCTCAGCAAAAATTCTATTAGAATAAAGATAAGGCAACCTCTGTCACTCACTAGAGTCACTCACCATCCAGCAGGTCTTCCTCGTCATCCCTGCCATGCTCCTCCACTGCCACCTCCTCCTCCTCCTCCTCCTCCTCTTCCGCATCCTCCAGCTCCACGTCTGGGTCCAGGTCTGGATCGCTCCCTGAGGCGGATTCGTCTGACATGGCTCCCAGAGGTCCTCAGTGGACATTACCGTCTCATGGTCCACTGCAGGGATCCTAGGAGGAGCACAAGAGGCATCAGAATCACCAAAGGCTTCACTTAGGAGCATGAATTTTTCAAAGAGAAAATGTCAAGGATGAATTCCCTGGGAGCTTTTCTAAGCAGGTCAGCTAACCATACCCAAATCTCAACCCTCCCCACAAAGGCACTGGCCCTAAGACATATTTTGGTGACTCTCTGCCCAGCTCAAGCTTCTCTTAGCTGCTTGTTTGGTCCCTTTAAGATATTTTCTTGCCCAAACGCCCTATACACCTCAGAATTCCCATTTGTTCGTTCCTTCATGCATCAACTGTTTCCTGAGCACCAACTCTTTATATCTATATATATACATATACATGTATATATAATCACAGGCACTGTACTAGGCTTTGGGGACACAGTAGAAAGAAGAAAAAAGTATGTTAGAGGGTGCTAGTTGGCTCGTGTGGGCCAGAAGGAGCTGTTATTTTATATAGGGGCAACAGGGAAGTTCTCACTGAGCAGAGGCCAGAAGGAAGAGGGAGCCACACAGACATCTGGAGGGACTGAGTCCAGGCAGAGTGAGCAGCAAAGGCGGAGCCCTGGAGCGGGAGTAACTGGGAGTGCTCAGGGAATAAGGAGTGGGCCCTGCCTTGGAGCACTACAAGGAAGATGGTCCACTCTCCAATCACCTGAATAAAGCACTTACAGGCTACTGGCTATTTATCACACTGTCACTCCTCCCAAATACTTAGGTAGCCTCAGGCTCCCCGTGGCTCAGAATGCCCCTGTGCCCACATCTCTGTTCTCAGGCTCTGCCCTAACTCTTGGCCCATTTCCACCTCCATTTCTTCCAAGAAGCCTTTGTCAACTGCCCCAGTCTTCTGGGATCATATTCCCTCTTCTGAACTCCAGAACTCCAGTAGCCATGCTAACCATGCTGACCTTCACCGAAGGCTTCATGTGAGCTACCTGGCACAGTGTCTGCCTTCTTTGGTTTCTCACCTCCTGACCCAACAGTAAGGCCCTAATGGCAGGGATTTAGCTGGGAATTGCCTCTTTGTATCCTAAATCTAGAAGCATGTCCTATTCATTCATTCACATTCACTCTCTCTCTTGCCAACCAGCTCTATTACATTTACTATGTGTCAGGCACTATGCATGTCTGTCTATCTGTCTCTCTCTCCACTTTACTATTAGCAAGGTCATTTCTTCTTCAGTGGAAAGAAAAAACAAGATAAAGAAAGCTAGACGGATTGTTTTGTGATAAAGCAAGTAGAGCAAAATATTAACATGAAGATTCACCAATTCCTTCAATTTTTTGGTATACTTGGTTTTTTTTTAATAATAAAATGTGGGGGAGAGGGGCACAAGATAAATAATCTTTTATAAGACAAACTGTTGTAGACAACCACATCCAGAATCAGGTCATCCTAAAATTCCTCCCATCTCCCAAAATTAAAAAAAAGAAGGAAACACAAGTCTCTAATTATTCAACACAAATACTATTCCAGAACTGGAATCTCTTATTAAGGTCCAGACACAATTTGAAACAGAATTTCTATGTTCTCCCGAACAGAAACAGAAACAAAACAAAGCAAACTGGATCCTTTAGAATTTTGGAAAACTAGAATTTAAGTTTAAGACTGCTCAGTTAAAAACCACAGGAATAATGAGTGTGTGTGTCCTGATGGGTCATGTACTTAGCCTCTCAAGACAACTAAAGCAAAGAGCAGCTATGAAATGATTTAGTAATAAAATTCAAATTTTTGCATTAATAACACACTTCCAAAAACATTTACAAAGGGCATTAAGGTACAGGGAAGAAAAGTGATCCACAAATAAATATTAATATAACTAATGCTGGGTTTCCCTGGTGTCACAGTGGTTAAGACCGCCTGCCAATGCAGGGGACACGGGTTCGAGCTCTGGTCCGGGAAGATCCCACATGCTGCGGAGCAACTAAGCCCGTGCACCAAAACTACTGAGCCTGTGCTCTAGAGCCTGCGAGCCACAACTACTGAGCCCATGCGCCACACTACCGAAGCCCGCATGCCTAGAGCCTGTGCTCTGCAACAAGAGAAGCCACTGCAATGAGAAGCACGCGCACTGCAATGAAGAGTAGCCCCCGCTCGCCGCAACCAGAGAAGAAGCCCGCGCGCAGCAACAAAGACCCAATGCAGCCAAAAATAAAATAAATAAAATAAGTAGTAAAAAAAAAAAAAAAAAAAAAATATATATATATATATATATATATATAACTAATGCTGAGCTACCATTCACTGACAAAGCAGATTACAAGTCTCTGAAGGAAACCTGTATCTTTAGTTCATTAGGTTTTAGAAAGGAAGTAGTAAACCAATTAAATATCAGCAGGTTTAGAAGTGAAATTTATTTCTAAATATTAGTATAATGATAATTCATCAGCAACTACTCTGTGTTTGGAAGTCAATGTTCATAATCAGCATAAACCCCGTTTCATTCTAGACTGCTTAATAAGTGTTTTGCTTACAGTGTGCCTGGCTGATTATGGAGTGGCTTTTAGAGAACAATTTTTAATTAGCAAGTACCTTTAGGTAATCTGAATTCCTGTCATTTTAGAGAAGAAATTGTGTGGTGATGGAAGAATGACAATCACTGAGAGGTCAGCAGTAACAATGAAAAGCCTGTAAACCCCCAGTTAACAAACATCTTCAAAACAACCTCAGCCCCAAGCTCCTGACAGACAGAAGCAAACATCAATTAAACATTCAACAACCACACATATTAGACTATGAAAGACATTGATCCAGCCCCCTTCTCAAAACATTTTAAAAACAGAGGAAACTTTAAAATAGTACCCAGGCCATCAGATGCCCATGACAGAGAAGAAACTGGAAAGTAATGGATTTCTTAAGTCCCATCAAATTTGGTTTTTCTCTTTCCTTCCCTTCCAAGAGCCACTAAACTTCTTTACATAGAGGACACAATGAATTCTTTTCTCAGCTCTTTAGAACCATACCAACTACTTAAGGGGCAGGTTTTGCTGTTACTGATCACCTTCAAAAAAGCAACAAAGGGAAAATGGCAGAGGAAAAGCTGATCTTCAGGGGGCAGCAGCACAGTCAATTGCACTTTGTCTCTAAGGGGCTCCACCCACCCACACAGACACTTCCATGTGGGCAAAGCCTTTCAGAACACAGGGAAGGCAGCCCTGATTCAAAAAATTAGCTCTTAGTAGAACTGTTAGACAGACATGAGAAAAAAGTTGATGAGGAAAAAAATGCATCTCCCCATTTGCTCCTCATCCCATGTGAAACACTGCTTCAATCTCCAGTGAAGAGAAGCTCTGCCTCTAAGACACAGAGACACTAGGAGAGTGATCATGGGTGTGTTGCACCTTGATAAGGATCTGTATATTCCTACAAAGCAAATTCTGGGACTCAAATTCTATTTTAATGAAATGGGAGACCTAGCTATTTAAAGGAACTCCAAACAGAACCACTCTGAAAGGAAAATATTCAACCCCTAAGTAATATGTTAATTTCTACAGTTTAATACATTGGGATTGCTAAAAGGAGGCTATAATTACGAAGAAACACACAGCCAATCCCAGTCGAGCCTCTCAAAGCAATCTTGAGAGCGAAGGAAAAGGGTCTTCTGCCCTGCTAAATTAAAAGACGACACCTGTCTGTAAAGTGTTGCCTGGCCAAGAATCAGCAGAATTAATCATGTGGGCACAGCCCTTAGACACACCCCTGGCAGGGAGACACACAGGAGGAAATAAACACACAAAGACACACACACACACCAGAGGGCAGACAGCAGAAGCAAGAAGAACTACAATCCTGAAGCCTGTGGAACAAAAACCACATCCACAGAAAGCTAGACAAGATGAAAAGGCAGAGGGCTATATACCAGATGAAGGAACAAGATAAAACCTCAGAAAAACAACCAAATGAAGTGGAGATAGGCAACCTTCCAGAAAAAGAATTCAGAATAATGATAGTGAAGATGATCCAGGACCTCGGAAAAAGAATGGAGGCAAAAAGATCGAGAAGATGCAAGAAATGTTTAACAAAGACCTAGAAGAATTAAAGAACAAACAAACAGAAATGAACAATACAATAACTGAAATGAAAACTACACTAGAAGGAATCAATAGCAGAATAACTGAGGCAGAAGAACGGATAAGTGACCTGGAAGACAGAATGGTGGAATTCACTGCTGTGGAACAGACTAAAGAAAAAAGAATGAAAAGAAATGAAGACAGCCTAAGAGACCTCTGGGACAACATTAAACGCAACAACATTCGCATTATAGGGGTCCCAGAAGGAGAAGAGAGAGGGAAAGGACCAGAGAAAATATCTGAAGAGATTAGAGTCAAAAACTTCCCTTACATGAGAAAGGAAATAGCCACCCAAGTCCAGGAAGCGCAGAGAGTCCCATACAGGATAAACCCAAGGAGAAACACGCTGAGACACATAGTAATCAAACTGGCAAAAATTAAAGACAAAGAAAAATTATTGAAAGCAGCAAGGGAAAAAAGAAAGATAACATACAAGGCAACTCCCATAAGGTTAACAGCTGACTTCTCAGCAGCAACTCTACAAGCCAGAAGAGAGTGGCATGATATACTTAAAGTGATGAAAGGGAACAACCTACAACCAAGATTACTCTACCCGGCAAGGATCTCATTCAGATTCGATGGAGAAATCAAAAGCTTTACAGACAAGCAAAAGCTAAGAGAATTCAGCACCACCAAACCAGCTCTACAACAAATGCTAAAGGAACTTCTCTAAGTGGGAAACACAAGAGAAAAAAAGAACCTACAAAAACAAACTCAAAACAATTAAGAAAATGGTCATAGGAACATACATATTGAAAATTACCTTAAACGTGAATGGATTAAATGCTCCAACCAAAAGACACAGGCTTGCTGAATGGATACAAAAAAACAAGACCCATATATATGCTGTCTACAAGAGACCCACTTCAGACCTAGGGACACATACAGACTGAAAGTGAGGGGATGGAAAGAGATATTCCATGCAAATGGAAATCAAAAGAAAGCTGGAGTAGCTATACTCATATCAGATAAAATAGACTTTAAAATAAAGAATGTTACAAGAGACAAGGAAAGACACTACATAATGATCAAGGGATCAATCCAAGAAGAAGGTATAACAATTATAAATATATATGCACCCAACATAGGATCACCTCAATACATAAGGCAACTGCTAACAGCTATAAAAGAGAAAATCGACAGTAACACAATAATAGTGGGGGACTTTAACACCTCACTTACACCAATGGACAGATCATCCAAAATGACAATAAATAAGGAAACACAAGCTTTAAATGACACAATAGACCAGATAGATTTAATTGATATTTATAGGACATTCCATTCAAAAACAGCAGATTACACTTTCTTCTCAAGTGCGCACAGAACATTCTCCAGGATAGATCACATCTTGGGTCACAAATCAAGCCTCAGTAAATTTAAGAAAATTGAAATCATATCAAGCATCTTTTCTGACCACAATGCTATGAGATTAGAAATGAATTACAGGGAAAAAAACGTAAAAAACACAAACACATGGAGGCTAAACAATACGTTACTAAATAACCAAGAGATCACTGAAGAAATCAAAGAGGAAATCAAAAAATACCTAGAGACAAATGACAATGAAAACACGACAATCCAAAACCTATGGGATGCAGCAAAAGCAGTTCTAAGAGGGAAGTTTATAGCTATACAAGCCTACCTCAAGAAACAAGAAAAATCTCAAATAAACAATCTAACCTTACAACAGACTCCCTGACTTCAGACTATATTACAAAGCTACAGTAATCAAGACAATATGGTACTGGCACAAAAACAGAAACATAGACCAATGGAACAAGACAGAAAGCCCAGAGATTAACCCATGCACCTATGGTCAACTAATCTATGACAAAGGAGGCAAAGATATACAATGGAGAAAAGACAGTCTCTTCAATAAGTGGTGCTGGGAAAACTGGACAGCTACATGTAAAAGAATGAAATTAGAACACTCCCTAACACCATACACAAAAATAAACTCAAAATGGATTCGAGACTGAAATGTAAGACTGGACACTATAAAACTCTTAGAGGAAAACATAGGAAGAACACTCTTTGACATAAATCACAGCAAGATCTTTTTTGATCCACCTCCTAGAGTAATGGAAATAAAAAGAAAAATAAACAAATGGTACCTAATGAAACTTCAAAGCTTTTGCACAGCAAAGGAAACCATAAACAAGACGAAAAGACAACCCTCAGAATGGCAGAAAATATTTGCAAACGAATCAACAGACAAAGGATTAATCTCCAAAATATATAAACAGCTCATGCAGCTCAATATTAAAGAAACAAACAACCCAATCCAAAAATGGGCAGAAGACCGAAATAGACATTTCTCCAAAGAAGACATACAGATGGCCAAGAAACACATGAAAAGCTGCTCACCATCACTAATTATTAGAGAAATGCAAATCAAAACTACAGTGAGGTATCACCTCACACCAGTTAGAATGGGCATCATCAGAAAATCTACAAACAACAAATGCTGGAGAGGGTGTGGAGAAAAGGGAACCCTCTTGCACTGTTGGTGGGAATGTAAATTGATACAGCCACTATGGAGAACAGTATGGAGGTTCCTTAAAAAACTAAAAATAGAATTACCATATGATCCAGCAATCCCACTACTGGGCATATACTCAGAGAAAACCATAATTCAAAAGGACACATGCACCCCAATGTTCATTGCAGCACTATTTACAATAGCCAGGTCATGGAAGCAACCGAAATGCCCATCGACAGACGAATGGATAAAGAAGATGTGGTACATATACACAATGGAATATTACTCAGCCATAAAAAGGAACGAAATTGAGTCATTTGTTGAGACGTGGATGGATCTAGAGACTGTCATACAGAGTGAAGTAAGTCAGAAAGAGAAAAACAAATAACGTATATTAACACATATATGTGGAACCTAGAAAAAATGGTACAGATGAACCAGTTTGCAGGGCAGAAATTGAGACACAGATGTAGAGAACAAACGTATGGACACCAAGGGGGGAAAACCACGGTGGGGTGGGGATGGTGGTGTGCTGAATTGGGCGATTGGGATTGATATGTATAAAATTGATGACTAATAAGAACCTGCAGTATAAAAAAACAAACAAACAAACAAATAAAACATCTAATACTAAAAACTTAACCCCCCCCCCCACACACACAAAGCCTTTGTTCACAAAGCAGACCATGCCTGGAGAGTCCACACTGAAAAATGCAATCACACACTGCTTCACCACTGCAGGGCAGCCCGTGAAATTTCAGAGATGTCTTTGTGTTCCTCAGCAGCACCCTGATCCTGCCTTTGATAAAAATAATCCATTCCAAACTGCCATGTCCTCATTAATTTTGGTGACCTTGAGTAATACTAAATTTCCTCAAATGATCTCAAAGCAATTCAACAGCAAGTGCCACTCACACCTTTTTTCCATTGAGAATATAAACAAAATCATGCATTTATGCTAATTTACAAGGGGAGGAAAGTTTTCAGAGCATGAAAACATTCAGCCCAAAACTTTAAGCAACATCCCTTCAAAGAAACCCATTAGTCAAATAATTTAAGTAATTCAAAGGGGAAAAAGAGTTCAGTTCATATATATTAGTACTCCCTGGGTATCTATAAGATTCTTCCAATCTGCTGTGAGAGATCGACTGTGGAGCTCTAAAGTTATTTCAAAACACCTTTCTTGTGCAAGATAAAGACCTGATGTGTACTTCAAACTTCCACGTAGCCCAAATGCCTTTTGATTATCTTTCAGTTACTTAAAAACACATTTAATACACACAAGCAGCCACAGAGCTAAACTGACAAGAGATCAAAATATTTTATTCAGAAATCTAAAGAGACTTTTGGCAATTAGGAACTTAAGACAAAATAAGGAAGGAAAGGTGAACAAACATTCAAGACTCCAAGAAGCAGGGCCACAGGAGACAACTCTCCCAAAAGGCAATGCAGTGAGGCCAGCACCAAGCACAGCAGAGGCACTGAAGCCACGTTTAAAGAATCAGTCAAGAAACCTAAATTATAGTCACAGCTCAATGGGAAATTAGCTGCATTACCTTGGGCATATCAGTTCTCCCACAACTTCCATTACCCCTCTTATTCCAGCCTAGAAGAAAGATGGGCCTGAGTTCATCTTTAAGACCCCTTCCAGATTCTATGACAGCAGTTTTTAAAGGGTGGTTCCCTCAGGTGGTCCTGAGGGTCCTAAAGACCCTTTCAAGGGAGCCAGAAAGTCAAAATCATGCATGGGTTAAAGAGCCATTCAAAGTGCAAGATAGACCAATGGATTTTAATGTAACAGAATACAAAAAGTTCCTTGATATGGTTTCAAAGTCTCTGTAACAATTAACCTTGAAGAAACTACCATTTTTCAGCGTTTCGGTATACTAGTAAAGAATACCCACAGTGGGGCTTCCCTGGTGGCGCAGTGGTTGAGAATTCGCCTGCCAATGCAGGGGCCACGGGTTCGAGCCCTGGTCCGGGAAGATCCCACATGCTGCAGAGCAACTAAGCCCATGCGCCACAACTACTGAGCCTGCACTCTAGAGCGCGTGAGCCACAACTACTGAGCCCACATCCCTAGAGCCAATGCTCCGCAACAAGAGAAGCCACCGCAATGAGAAGCCCGTGCACCGCAACGAAGAGTAGCCCCTGCTCACTGCAACTAGAGAAAGCCCGCGTGCAGCAACGAAGACCCAAAAGCAGCCAAAAATAAAAAATAAATAAAACAAAGAATACCCACAGTTATCTGAAAAGGATGTTAAAACACTCCTCCCTTCTCCAACTACATTCTTCATGTACTCCAACAATACAATAAGTCAACAACAAAACAGTAAGTCACAACAAGCTAAATGAAGAACCAGATCTGAGAATCCAGCTGTCTCTACTCAGACATTTTCAAATTTTCGAATGTGTAAAACAATTCTACCCTTCTAATTTTTTTGTTTTGGAAAGTATAGTTATTTTTCATTTAAAAGGTTATTTATGTTAACATAATTATTTTATTATTTTAAAATGAATTAATATTTTTTTATTTCTCAGTTTTAATTTCTAATACAGCATATATTGACCAATATAACCAATATAAACAAAAGTTCTTTGGGGTCTTCAATAATTTTTAAGAGTAAGTTTGAGAACTTGCTCTCCTAAGACAACAAAACTCTAAGATCTATGGTCTTTTCCCCCAAATTTTCAGGTATCACAAAGAAAGAAAAATTGGCGTTTTTTTTTTTTTTTTTAATGTAACGAGCAGAGGACCACATTACATGAACATCATAAAATACTCCATACCATATTCAAATAAAAAAACACAAAATCAATCTGATATATAAATGATACACACAGGTTATTTTATAAATGTAATTAACCATCAAGGGCAAATTTTCTCAATAACTGAAGTTAATACTACATTTGCAAAGTCAAATTTTCACTTTTACCACTGAATCTCTGCTATCCACATCCTCTTTAAAATAGCCAAGGGCTGAGGTTCCTTGTGTACACTGCCCGCCTCGTAAAGCTTCCCTGGCTTATGCCCTTCATCCAAGAGGTCTCTGAGAAGCACATCCCTGCAGAGCCAGTCCCAGGAGTTTTGAATAAGTAGGAGTAAAGCCCTAGGCCACTGCTGAGGGGAGCAAATGAAAGATTCATTTCATTCTCTATGGAGGCAGCTGAAAAAAAAGAAGAGGGAGGGGTGAGAAGAGGGAAGGAGAGGGAGGGAGGGGGGGAGGGAGAGAATAAACAATTGATTTGGGAAGACAGGAGCTAAAGCAGGGATGACAGCTTTGGCTATGAGAAGCCTGTGTGACATAGCCACTGCTCCCCAGAGAAATCTGGGCTCTGAAAAAATCTCTCTCTCTCTCTCTCACACACACACATACACCACATATGTTAAAACATCAGATCTGTGTAATATGAGGGTGGTTAAAAAAAAAAAAAAGTAAGATCCCTGGATCTCTAAATACAGGAGATGAGGCAAGAGTAAAAGCAATTCTGGCTAAATATGTTACCATTCAACTTGTGAGTCCTGTATCTCTTTCCACACAGCTCTAACTTCTTAAAACAGGGATTTCAGAGATAAGGGCCAACTTGGCAGGGGCATGGATGGCCCACTTTCCCTAGGCTTCCTGGAGCCTAAGCCAGCCCAGAGTCCAGATCAGCCTAAAAGCAGGTCAGGTTTATCTACTACATGGTGAGACTGAAGAGGCTTCGAGAGAGGCCAAATCATGCTTGGTGTCCCATCTGACTCCCCCACCACAACCATCTCCACTTCCCTCACCAGTCTCTTCCCCTAGCCCTCTGAGACCCCTCCCTCTCCTAAGAGTTCTATCATAAAGCCACGGAGTTCAGTCTGGGTGCTTCAAACCCAGACAACTACAAGCTGTGCACAGAGAGGATGGTTTACCCTTCACAGCCCTGCAAACATTCAGCATGAACTTTGGTAAAGACTTCTCTGTATCTAGTCAACCTACCCACGAGACACAATCCTAAAAAGCTCTATGCAAGTAGCATCTCATCAAATCAGAGCTTTTAAAAATAAGACTATAGCAGGGACCCTGACATGAATCAATCCTTCTATACTATAACTAGCCACTAACTTTCTGAATTGATGCTGATCACTTTAGATTTTCAGTTATTATTTCTTTTAAAATAATTATACCTACATCACATAGAGGCTGTATACTGCGGTTTTTTCCTAAATTGGTATCTACTATAAATAAAAGTTCTAATGGATGACTACTATTTTGCAATATATATTCACATAATTGTATTTCTATGGCTACTCAAGTTTCTCACTTTGGCTTTGTCAGTGACATGGGCACTCTGTGCACTTAGCTCCTTAACGACATAGGTAAACTCTTCTGGCTCCACTTCTCACGGTTCTAAAATGAATGGTAATGCTAGTCAGCTGTAGACCCCTTATGGTGCCTATGGTACAATACAAAAATACATTTGGTCTTCGCCCCTGGTTCCTGGCACAGAGCTCCCAAAACCCTTGGAATTTTCTGAGTGATAGGAGTGTCTTTTGTTATTCATACCAAGCCCCTTTTGACAAGACCTGAATTTATGTTAATGAAGTAATTTAGGGTGGGGTCCCTAGAAAGCCTCAGGATGGGACTGGTCACCAGTAAGACCAAATGACTAGCAGGAACTTTCAGTCCTACCCACCAGCCTCCAAGATAGGGGCAGGGAACTGGAGATTAAATTCTATAAAAACTCCTGAACACTGAGATTTAGAGGGCTTCTGGGTCAGTGAATACATCGAGATGCTGGGAGGGTGGAACCTGGAAAGGGCACTGAAGCTCCACAACAACTCCCCCGATCCCATACCTTGCCCTATGCACCTCTTCCATTTGGCTGTTCTTGAGTTGTATCCTTTAAAATAAACCAGTAAACATAAGTATATTCCTGGGTTCTATGAGTCATTCTTGCAAATTTTTGAACCTAAAGAGGGGCTCATAGGAACCCCTGATTTATAGTCAGTCAGTGAGAAGTATGGATAGTCAAGGACTTGTGATTGGTATGTGAAGTAGGGGTAGTCTTGCGGGACTGAGTCCTTAACCTGTAGAGTCTGCACTAACTCTGGGTAGTCAGTATCAGAATTAAATTGTTGAACACCCAGTTGGTACACAGAGAATCAGAGAATTGGTTATTGGTGCTGGAAAACATCCCAATGCTACAAGGATTTATAAGTGACAAATCACAGGAAAAATTTATATCTGCAAAGAATAGAAAATTTAAAGATCCATTATTTCTTGACTTCCCACATGCAAAAATAAATTGTGGCATTTACTTCAATGCAACAGGTAACCTGTACCTTTAAACTACTAAATGTCACATTTCCAGTTGACTTATATTAGTAATTACATGATACACAGATTTGTAAATGGGAATCCATAATGGGTTCACCTCCTCAAATCACAAAGGAAGAAAAGAACCACAGATAAACCAAATCTGTTTCCAACACCGTTTTCCACATTTTCAATGAATAATAAAAACTGATTATGAAACTTAGGAAAAAAACTAGCAGAACCAAGGAGGATCATTTAGTGACCTAAGCAATTTAAAATACGTATAGAAAAAAATAATTAAAAATTAATAAAATACGTATAGAGTCTAACCATCACCTGTCTATTAGATACCTCCCCCCTCCCTTGGCCAACACACCCCCTCCGACAACCAAACCTATTAGCAGCTACTAAAATGTGGAAGAATTGAATTACACTAATGAGTTCCATTCAAACACAATCCCTTGACTCTCAAGGTGGCATCACCCTTCTCTAGAATGCATGAGGAAGTCAGGATCAGAATGAGAATTGGAAGAATCCTGGGACTAACTGTGCACATCCTACCATATATGTAAAACAATTCTCTAAGGACTGTTTCAGATTAAAGGAGACTAAATGCAATGTGGGATCCTGGATTAGGTCCTGGACCTGGGGAAGAAAAAGCTATAAAAGCCAGTACTGAGGACAATAGTTGATGCAACTGAATATGGACTATGGATTAGATAATAGTATTGTATCAGTATTTTATTTCCTGATTTTGAGAACTGTTCTGCAGTTATGTAAGAAAATGTCTTTAGGAAATATACAATGAAGTATTTAGGGGTAAAAATTAAAAAATAACCTTCTAAAAGACAGTTAACAAGGACCAGAATAAAATCATCTGTTTCTGGTTCTCCAAAGATTTAAACACTTAACGAGTATAAAAATATCTTATTTCAAAGTACAGATTTGAAAGATTACCTAGCTAACTATTCTCCCTAGTTAATCAGTAACAAATAAGTAACAAAATTCCTTTCCTTTAAGACACAATAACTTAGGGTTAAAAAGGCTAATTAAGCCTCCCAGCATCCCCATGAACAGGCAGTATGTCCTCCTGCTAGGGAGTAGGCTTCCCTCCCTCTTCCCCTGAGCCCAGCAAGAACTGGAACCATCTCTGAGGCAAATCTCACCTGGGTTCCGTCTGGAAGGCTCTAGGTCTGATCAATGTCATAAACAAATAGCAAGCCACAGGCAGGTAGAAAGTGGACTCGCTGGCTTGCCCTCCCTCTTCGTGTAGATGTGGCCCAGTTTAGAACAGTCTTCTAACGAAACTTATGTAAGCAATCTAGATTATGTGTTTCACTGTTACTTTACGGCCAAGGTTATTCAACCTGTGCCCAGTTCTTAGGCTCTTACACACACACACACACACACACACATACACACACACACACACTCCCTCTCTCTCTCTCCAACATTGTAAAAATATGTAGTTTAAGATTCATACCGCTGAACCAATCAGAGTTAACTTAAAAGTTGCACTGTAAGTCTCTCTCTAGTCTATCACTGGACATAAACGCTGAAGAAACCAGTGACATCTGAATATTAGCAAAGATAAGTGGGAAAGAAAGTGTGCACCTGACCTAAAGCCAATAAAGTAGAAAAAAAGGCTTCTTCTTTCAAATTAATACTCCTATAATGTCTCTGGGGAAAAAGCATATGGAGTCTGGACAAAACTCAGACTATAGATTTTGCAAGTAAGAAGAGGATCAGCAGGAAAACCTCATTTCTGTAAGCAGAAAATAACAGATGCTAACCTTTGGGAAGAAGGGCCATCTGTCAAAGTCTGGAAGATGACCTGTGTGTGTGTGCATACCCAGTCGGGTACATCCCGTCACTCTTCAGATAAAGATGCTATTCCATAGAGACAAGGCCAAACTTCAATATACCAAATGAGAGGTGATATAATGAAGATACCAAGATAATTCACACAGGGATATTATGGCCAGGAGATATTGTCATGATAGTGGGGATGAAGGGCAAAGGCTGAGATGAAATAAAAGCTTGAAGAAATATTTTAAAGAAAAAAGTGGCTGAAAGTTATTTGGAGATGGGCTTCCCTGGTGGCGCAGTGGTTAAGAATCTGCCTGCCAATGCAGGAGACACGGGTTCGAGCCCTGGTCTGGGAAGATCCCACATGCCACGGAGCAACTAGGCCCGTGTGCCACAACTATTAAACCTGCGCTCTAGAGCCCAAGAGCCACAACTACTGAGCCCGTGTGCCACAATTACTGAAGCCCACAGGCCCTAGAGCCCGTGCTCTGCAACAAGAGAAGCCACCACAATGAGAAGCCCGCGCACCACAATGAAGAGTAGCCCCCGCTCACCACAACTAGAGAAAGCCCACGCGCAGCAACGAAGACCCAACGCAGCCAAAAATAAAAATTAATTAATTAATTTTAAAAAAAGAAAGTTATTTGGAGAAAGAATGGTCAAAGGGAAAGGCAGAAGGGCTAGCAATTTATTCAGGCCAAGCTTAGGTACCTTCTGTGATAAAGACACTGTGCCAGGCACTGTGGGGGTGATATAGATATATGCCTCAAGAAAGAAAACTCAGATGTAGAGCAAGAAGCCATAAGACTCCAAAACAGAAACAACAAAAATGTCATTTTTGGACACCAAAGATGTCGGTAGCATTTGAATAAATACCAAATACCAAATCAAATCTAATCATAATTTAAAATTATATCCCTAATACAAAAATGAAAAATGACATTATTGTCCCACTAGGAAATTTATGATGCATTTTTCTCCCCTAATTACATAAACATATGCCTTAAACACATCTATACTCTCTTACATGGTCCCTTGGTGCCCAAGGATACTCATTCACCCTAGTACAGTTAACGGTATAGTCTGGGGCAGCGTGGTTTCTCTTTAACCAGGGTGAGGCTGTACCCTGGAATTAAACCCCAAACCTTTGCCTCATCAGCAGTCACTATGCCAACCTAAAACAGTTGGCAACCACCATCCAAGAACAATCTAGTTGACTGAGAGTGAAGAATAAAAGTGGAACACCTAGAGACAACTGCCAAATCTCAAGGACAGACATTCCAGGCCTGCATTTGGGAAAGAGGGCTAATAAAGTTCCAATCTTCTGGTCATTCAGTCAACAAGTAGTCATTAAATATTCTTGTGACCTATTCTCAAGTGGACATTGCCCCAGCACTGCAGCCAAAATAAAAATGCCCCAAAAAGAGAAGGAGAGTGAGTAATAGAAAAATGACAGGACAAGGAGCTAATCCTCCCTCCTGCTCACCACAGCATACAAGAATAAGGAGTGCAACTCATTGTTACATAACAGTAAGGCTGAACAAAAGGCCCAGCTAAGTCAATGGTGGCATCTGCAGAGTGTTATAAACCCAGGGCTAGAGGATGCCACTCAGCCATGCTAATAGATAAACTACTGAACACCCCACAACACAGCTATTTCCAGACTCTCCTTATCATCTCTCCCATTAACTAAAAACAAAAATATTGCCTTCCATAACAAACCATTCTGACAGGTGGGCCTCTTCACATTCAAAAGTCCCTGTTTTAAGATAGTTCTGCTCTTAATGAAGTTCATACATTATTTTTGCACCAGTGTAGATAAGACATAGTAGGCAGGCCTCTACTTAGATTTTTGACTTGATATTAGTATTATACAAGCTGTATTTTACTCTTTATAATAAATAAAATATTGAAATTTTAAAAATAATTATAAATTTCGAACTTGGACAGGCTTCTAAAAAATGCCACTCACATAGAAGGATGGAAAGAACCCATGCAGTTTTTTTTTTTAACATCTTTATTAGAGTATAATTGCTTTACAATGGTGTGCTAGTTTCTGCTTTATAACAAAGTGAATCAACTATACATATACATATATCCCCATTATCTCCTCCCTCTTGTGTCTCCCTCCCACCCCCTCCCTATCCCACCCCTCTAGGTAGACACAACCCCATGCAGTTTTTTTTTTTTTCCCATGCAGTTTTACAAATGCTGTTAGCACTGCTGTTATCTTGATCAAGAACTATGAAATGCACTCCATTTCAAATTTCAGAATGAACACAAACCAAGATTAAGTGCACCACTTTATAGCTTCCCCACTGATTCCACTTTTGTAGCAAAAGCCTATAAAATTATCTGCAAAAGAAATTATCAACTGAGAGTGAGTACTTGAATACTGGGTATACCAGAGTCATGAAGGCAGGACAGCACCAGAGTTAAGATTTCAGGTCAACAGCTCTAGAAACTATCTGGTGGAAACCAACAAGATAGCACCACAATGAACAAAGTACATCTAACAAGTTGGACAAGGATGTCCTGCTTGGCCCCTTGGCAATGGGGGAGACCCTGCAAATTCTCCCACTGCAAAAACACCTAGAAATATGGATAAAATTATATAAGTATCCATTCTAAATGCACAACTGCTTTCACAAAAAAAAAAGTAAGAGAAATCCCCAAGGAGCAATGATGAAAGGCAAACTGAAAACACAAACAAATACTGCTGACACTACAGCAGTCCTAGGGGAAGAGGAGGGTGCCAGCCTTGCAGGGGATGGGATGGGGGACAGGGGGATAAAGAGATAATACCTGGGCTCAAAGAAGCAAAAAGAAGGGACTGCTACCTCTACATAAGGTCAGGACGTTGAAGAGTTATACTCTTATGAAAGAGTGGTCTAGAAAAACTCTAACCACCAACACAGAAGACAACATAAAATCTTGTGTCAATCTAGGTCAGAGGGGAGAAAAAAGGTATCCAATGGGAGTCGGTAACCAGAAGTCTGCCCTCAAACCAATTTGAGGTTGAAATACATACTTACCTAGGTGGTTCAAGAAATTAACCAAAACTAACAAGGCCCCAAGCAAGTGATACATCCTAGTTGCCTAGAAGTAAATGTAAAACATCTCTTGCATATACCTCAACCTGGACCACCAAGATAAAGCCTTACTGAAGATGAGCTCACAATTCAAAAGTATAAACAGAGGAGGGACTAATCATACAAAAGCAAGAGCCAAGAAGGTCAGAGTCCTAAAAATCTACCTATACTGTGAAGGGAGAACATCCTTGCACGAATGCAACAGAAGGACATCAGGCTATCCTCTGCTCAGTAGCCTGTGCTAAACAAGGGGACTATTCCTGGGAAAGGCCAGTCAGCTGCCCAGGAAACTGACGGTACCGTTGCCTCAAAGCCTCCTTTCTTTGGGACTTCCCTGGTGGTGCAGTGGTTAAGAATCCACCTGCCGGGACTTCCCTGGTGGCACAGTGGTTAAGAATCCGCCTGCCAATGCAGGGGACATGGGTTCGAGCCCTGGTCCAGGAAGATCTCACATGCCGCGGAGCAATTAAGCCTGTGCACCACAACTACTAAGCTTGCGCTCTAGAGCCCGCGAGCCACAACTACTAAGCCCACGTGCCACAGCTACTGAAGCCCGCGTGCCTAGAGTCCATGCTCCGCAACGAGAAGCCACCGCAATGAGAAGCCTGCGCACTGCAATGAAGAGTAGCCCCCGCTCGCCGCAACTAGAGAAAGCCCAAGTGCAGCAATGAAGACCCACAGCAGCCAAAAAAAAAAAAAAAAAAAAGCCTCTTTTCCTTAAAAACAAGAGAAGGGGGGCCCATGGGCACTGGTGTTAAGCAACCCTATCGACAAAAGGTCTGAATCTCAACAGAAAAGAATCTGAGACTGAGGCGGCTCAATCTTTATACATGTTCATGAAGCTCAATCCTGGCAACTTTTGTAGGCTTCCCAAAGCATCTGAGACTGGCAATCAGACTGTGCTGTACAGGAGTGAAAAGTCCTCTTTGTTCTCATCTCTAGACACTGCCTTCAGATGTCCCACACCCTCCATTATCATCAACAAAATGGGAAGAAATAAAGCTTCCCGCGGGACTTCCCTGGTGGTCCAGTGGTTAAGACTCCACACTCCCAATGCAGGGGGCCCGGGTTTCATCCCGGGTCAGGGAACTAGATCCCGCATGCCTCAACTAAAAAGATCCCACATGCCACAACTAAAGATCCCGCGTGCCAACAATGAAGATCCGGTGCAGCCAAATAAATAAATATTAAAAAAAAAAAGCTTCCCTCATTTAGATTTGTAAAAAGGAATCAAACACATGATCCTCATGTGTTTAATAGCATCCTATTATAAACATACAAATAACATATACTACATGCTCCCACAAAGCTGTGATTGTACCCTTTTAATTCTTTTTTCTCCCTATTATAACATGACATCTGGCCTAGTTTCTTCAACAGGCTATATCTGGTTTACCCAAGAAGCCATATATAGCTATGATTTACTGAATCCTAATAAAATTAATTAGCCTCTTTTTTAGAGGATTAAAGGAAAGGGCACACACCAAGAGCCCCACTTATACTTCTGATGTAGTCCCTCTATTTCTAAGTCCTCACTCTATATTTGGTTAGGCATCCTAGATAACAAATCTCACATCTTCAGTTACATATAAAGGAGGACCGCAAATCTACTGCATTCTGCTAATTGCGGCCCACACCACAGTGGGCATTTTCTTGTTTTCCTGTGTAACGCAGACAGACAAATTGCTTCACTGCTTTGGGGAAGATACTCCTGACCTGTGGATTTCCTGAGTTCTTACCAGGTCCTGGCAGCAGTTTCAACCACTTCAGAAGGCTTGTATCTAATGTATATAACGCATTAACACTGGCATAAAGATGCTATAGCCAGCGGACAAACTCTGAAAAGCCCATCAGTAGCTGAATCAATTATTTAATTTTGCTTTCCAAAAGTTGTCTCCCTCTGAGCTGCCTCTAAACAACAGGAAGTAACTGATTTTTAAGGAAGATTTGAAAATAACCATAGCATGTCTAGAGAATTACGTGAACAGAACTTCAGCAAAGAAAAAGGGATCATGATCTATAGAGGACAAGCTGATACTCTGCCACCTAGTAACTAATCTTCCCATATCTGGGCCTTTTCCAATGTCAGGGAAAGTCAATACTTTCATTATGTGCAGACTTAACAATCAGTTAAAACTCCCTAAAGATACTACTGAATGCTTACACACAGAAAAGAGTTTAAAAGGAATAAACTCTTCTCAGTGAAGTGATGAAGCAAATGCCATGGTATTCTACATTCGAACTGCTGACTCTGGTGATTTTTGATAAACACAAGGGGGCAGGGGAGTGGTGATGTGTAAAAACCATGACTTAGAAATCAAGAAGTTCTTTTACTAAAATGCACATTCTCTGTACCCTGACATAAAGAGGCTCTGAGATCTTGAATCAGGCTGTTCTATAAAGCTTCAGAGAAAGAACAGAAGAGATGATGACTGAGAACCAATAGTTGGAAAGCACATACACCATATGAAACCAAATCCATTAGTTAAGGATTCAGCCTCCTAGCCAGGGTACTAGCCAATAAAGAATAGTGAACAGCAATAGAAGTCCAATTTAAAAAGGGAGAAAGAGGACTTCCCTGGTGGTCCAGTGGGTAAGACTCTGCGCTCCCAATGCAGGGGGCCTAGGTTCGATCCCTGGTCAGGGGACTAGAGCCTGCATGCTGCAACTAAAAAGATCCCGCGTGCTGCAACTAAAAGATGCCACATGCTGCAACGAAGATCCCGCGTGCCACAACTAAGACCCGGCACAGCCTAAATAAGTTTTTTTTTTTTTTTTTTTAAGAAAGGGAGAAAAAAGATGGTTCCACAAAGATAGTTCTAATACATTCAAGTACCAAAATCAGAAAAACCTTTTTAATAACAGGTTACATCCCTCATGTCAGAAATTGACCGTTACCTACTCTATTAAAATTGACAAAACAGCTCACCAAGAAGAAAGTTTGGTGGTCTCTAGAACGTCGCTTTCTAGAGAGTGATACCTCCAAAAATTCTGCTCAGCTCAACAAAAACGTATTAAACAACTACCATCTACTGGGGACACAAAGATAAAGAGCAAACACAGGTCAGGTCAGATCAGGCATTAAGAGGAATGAGGCCCAAAGCGAGTTTTGAAGAAAGAGTTGGACAGAGTTAGGTAATGGCAGGGTGGGTGGGGGGGTGGGGAGTGGGGTAGGGGATGGAGGGGACGAGATAATGGAGATGAATAGAGAAGAGGAGGGAAGAGTTCAAAGATAGGGAACTCTATGAACAATAATTGAGAGACAAGAAAGAGCAGAATGTGAAATTAAACAAATCCAAGAAGGTTGTGTTACTGGAGCATAAAGTAGGGAGTATGGGGGAAGAGTAGAAAATGAACCTGGAAAAGCAACAGGGCAAAGATCATGGAGCACCCTGAATATGTTAAGGAGATTGGATATTATCCTACAAGGAAGATCAAAATAACATGATGAGCTCTGTCTTTTATAAAGATCACTCTGCACCACAGAATGTTATAGAATAGAAAAGCATAGGTATATGCAGTTTCAAACTGAAATCCCAACTCATTTTTTCAGCGTGACCTTGGGCAAGTCAATCTCTCTGAGTCACAGATTCCTCATCTGTAAAGTGGAGGCACTCCTTACCTTCAAGGATTATTAAGAGAATGAGGTAGTGAATGAATATAATATAAATGTAAATTGTACTGTGAAATTACACAGCTCAGTATTTAGCACATTGTAAGTATTCAAAACATGGTCTGGAAGAAATATTTGCTGGAAGAAATGTGTAAGATGCAATAAGAGAAGACAGGAAATAACCAGTAAAAAAGCCAGAGGAAAGGCCAGATTTGAGAACTATTTAGGAGGTAAAATAAACAGGGCTAGTGGGGTACTATTCTTCAAGCCTCAGTGAAAAAGACACATAAGACTTCTCTTCCAGGTTTCCCTAACCAGGGCCTATGGTGCTGCTGTCACTTCCTCCTCAGACACCAACCCAGACTGGAGACCAGATGCTACAATATAGCCTAGCTTTTACTATCAGCACTGCTGAAGAGGCAACAAGTATATCATGGAGTGGGAACTCTTAGATGTCAAGAGAGACCCTAGTTAATGGTGCCATTTAACCAGAGCAAATTTACCTTTTCCTCATTTGGGGTAATGACACTTACACTTCAGGTGCTGCAAGTGTTCATGCAGCATATGAACCAGTAACATAATAAGGACTGAATAACTTAACACAACACAAACAAATCCTATGTAGATGTGAAGCTTATTTTACAGTGTCTCTCATGAAAACACTACAGCTTTATCACAGCTCCAGCCCACCTGGAAGCCCTGGTAGCTGAAATTGTACAATACACATCAGTGTGTTGGTTCTCATACAGGCAACCGATGTCCCATTTAGGGAGAGCCTATTTTTATTTCTAAAATGTGTGTAACGTCTTCCACCATAATATGTGCTATCTGGTTTCTAAACAAATAAAACTGGTTTCAGAGAGCTCATCTCTGGAAATAGCAGCTGGGATACTGTAGTTTTACCCAAAAGTTAAGTAAAAAATTGGCCCAAGCCCAGAAAACAGGCATTCCTCCCAGACAAAACTGGATAAACCAAGTCTACAAACAATGAGTGGATAAAACAGTAGGGAAGTAAAGACATGGAGAGAGCCGGAATAACCCACACCAAAAGGCCAACCCATAGCTCAAGAAGGGAACCAAGGAAGGCTTTAGAATGTACCAGTTCTGAAGCAGTCAGGTGAGGCAAAAGTTACCAAGTGTAAGACACCAAAGTTACTAAATGAAAAGTATCTGGAACATAGATATTCTCCCTACTATGCCAAAGGTAAGATTTATGTAAGCAGTATGAACTAAATGCTCTATTCAGATTAAGATTCAAGACTCCTTATGAGAGGTTAGGCAGCTGGAGAGATACAACCTGGGGAAGGAAGAATATCAATGGAGACAAAATTCAAACACAGTAAATGTGAAAGAGTAAGAGTTTCCACTTCAACAGGCTAATTTATTGATGCTGCTATTGTTTCACACATTTGATTTCTTATAAGGAATGTATTGATTGTACATGTCACAAGGTATTACTTGCTACTTTCACTTATGAAATATTAACAGAAATGAATCTTCAAAGGAGAAAAACTTGCCAAAATGCCCTTGACATGGAATTGTTCTTTAAGATGCTGCCAGAGCACATGGTTTTGATTAAAAACAAAACAAACAACAAAAAAAAACCCCACAAGCCTTCCTCTAAACATCTAAAATGTGTTTTTTTTTTAAACATTTAATCTGAAATATCGACTGCAGAGTCAGTAGATGAAGGACAAGTCTAACAGGGGCCAGCTGACAGATGAGACCAGGTCACAAGTCTCTGATAGAGGAATCTGTACTGACAGCACTGATTGGGTCAATCAGTGAATTCTAACTTGTCCTAACCAGAGCTTGCAAGACAGACCTGGTGAGGTTCACAAAAAAATCTATTAATATATGAAACAGATGGCTCTGACAAAGAGGTTTCTGACCTATTAGAGGAAAAGCCTTTCTGAGAACATAACATAGATACAGTAGAGCAAATTTCAGGGGAAGATTTTCAAGACCATTTTTACAATATAATGTTGTACAAAATGTGCAAAAAACTTATAAATATTTAGATCCCAATTTTAAAAATAGAATTACACATGTGCAAGTATTTATATATGCATAGGGGAAAAAAAAGACAAGAAGGAAATGCACCAAAAGGTTAACCATTTTTATCTGAGTGATAGTTTTACCAAAAAAGTTATTATTTTCTTCTCTATTCTTTTGTTTTACAGTAATAGATATGACTTTATAACTGTAAAATCAGTATCTTTATACATGTATTCTCTCTCTACAAAGTCAAACCATCAGTGAACAAATCCTGTTTGACCTCATCCCCATCCTGAGCAGCATCGTATTTTTCAGGCTGTGACTGCTTCTATCCATAGCCACATCCAGTGACCAACAGGGCAGCTCTCACACTGCCAACAAAAGTTCACTGGGTATCTACTACAAGGACCCCATCTTAGCCAGAGCTCACATGAGGGCCTAAAGCAGCACGTAAAAAAGATCATCAATAGTTAAAGTCACCCTTGAAAAGGCTTTTCTATTGTCCACATATAAATACAGTATGAATAGTTTTATGTATGTATTCCTGTAGATGTATATACCAAAGATATTTCCAAAAGGGTATAATATTCAGAAATTAAACCTCTTGTGTATTTTGCTGCTTGGACCAGTTCAGCAATTCTTCATTGGCCCTCAGTTCTTCCTCCCCATCCCCTCACCACTGAATACTTACCAACTCATCACCACACCACCTAAACAATTTCTGTTCTGCCAATGGTCAAGAATTCTTTACATTTATAAGTTTCGTCAATCATATTAACTAACAACACTGACTACATCCACTGCCTTTGGGTACTCACGGAGTAAAATGGTGAGTATAAATTACCCCACTATTTAAATCATTATTTCTGGGGACTTCCCCAGTGGCCCAGTGGTTAAGACTCTGCGCTCCCAATGTAGGAGCCCAGGTTCGATCCCTGGTCAGGGAACTAGGTCCCACATGCCGCAACTAAAGATCCCGCACGCAGCTATGAAGATCCCGCGTGCAAATACAACCCGGCGCAGCCAAATAAATAAATAAATAAATATTAAAATAAATAAATCAATCATTATTTCTTACTCTCTCTTTTTCTTCCTTCTGCAATTTAAGCAAGGTAAAATGTTAGCTATAATTCCGTTAAAAAATTAAAGCATCTTTGTATTGGGAGTGAAAAAAGGGAATCTTAGTGTTGTTAGGCTTAGTGTCAATCTACTTAAGGACATAGGTAAGATTACATTAATTAAGTGCCTTAATAAATGCATCTTATTAAGTGCATTAAGCACTTAATAAAGCAACTAAGCCCACGGGCGACAACTACTGAGCCTGCGCTCTAGAGCCCGCGTGCCACAACTACTGAAGCCTGCGCGCCTAGAGTGCGTCCTCACAACTAGAGAAGCCACCGCAATGAGAAGCCTGGAGGAGGCAAACCTTGAGACAACTCCTGAAGCAAGGCAGAATTAGACAAGTGAGGAGGGGAGGAGAAGACATTCCACACAGGAATCATGACTTGGATCTGAGGCGCACTGAAAAGGCAGAAAGTGTCCAGATTTCTGGAAAGGGAGGTAAAATGATTCATCAGTAAGTACTGATTGGGCTTCCCTGGTGGCGCAGTGGTTGAGAGTCTGCCTGCCAATGCAGGGGACGCGGGTTCGAGCCCTGGTCTGGGAAGATCCCACATGCCACGGAGCGGCTGGGCCCGTGAGCCACAACTGCTGAGCCTGCACGTCTGGAGCCTGTGCTCCGTAACAAGAGAGGCCGCGATAGTGAGAGGCCTGCGCACCGCGATTAAGAGTGGCCCCCGCTTGCCACAACTAGAGAAAGCCCTCGCACAGAAACCAAGACCCAACACAGCCATAAATAAATAAATAAATAAACAAACAAACAAAAAAAAAAAAGTAAAAAAACACATGTTGCTAGGCTCTACCTACTCCTAGAGTTGCTGATTCAGTAGGAATCAATAATTTAAAAAAAAAAAAAAAAAAAATCCGCCTGCCAACGCAGGAGACACAGGTTCGAGCCCTGGTCTGTGAAGATCCCACATGCCATGGAGCAACTAAGCCCGTGCGCCACAACTACTAAGCCTGTGCTCTAGAGCCCACAAGCCACAACTACTGAGCCTGCATGCCACAACTACTGTTGCCCACGTGCCTAGAGCCTGTGCTCCGCAACAAGAGAAGCCACGCAATGAGAAGCCCACGTGCCACAAGTAGAGAAAGCCGCTCACAGCAACAAAAACCCAACGCAGCCAAAAATAAATAAATAAATAAATAAATAAATGTATTAAAAAATAAAATAAAATAAATAAGTACTGATTAAGCATCTAGTATTGACCAGTACTGGTAGGTACTGAAGATGCAGAGATAAGAGAACCCTGGTCACAGAGTGATGACTGGAGCCCTCCAGGAATCATCCAGTCAACTGACACAGATACATAAACATATAAGATGAGCAATCTGGTAAGTATAACATATGACTAAAGTTCTTCTTCCATCAACTGATGACTAGATAAACAGAATGTAGCATATCCACAGAGTAGGATATTATCGAGCAATAAAAGGGAAGGAAGTACTAATGCACGCTACAGCATGGGCGAACTTTGAAAACATTATGCTAAGTGAAACAAACCAGTCACAGAAGGCCACATACTGTATGATTCCATTTATCTGAAATGCCCAGAATAGGCAAAACCATTGAAACAGAAAGTAGATTAGTGGTTACCAGTGGGTAGGGGGAAGGAAGAATAGGGAGTGGCTGCTTAATGAGTACAAGTTTCTTTTTGTAGAAAAATGTTCTGGGACTTCCCTGAAGGCACAATGGTTAAGAATCCGCCTGCCAATGCAGGGGCCACAGGTTCGAACCCTGGTCTGGGAAGATCCCACATGCCACGGAGCAACTAAGCCCATGGGCGACAACTACTGAGCCTGCGCTCTAGAGCCCGCGTGCCACAACTACTGAAGCCTGCGCACCTAGAGCATGTGCTCACAACAAGAGAAGCCACCGCAATGAGAAGCCCGTGCAACACAACGAACAGTAGCCCCCGCTCACCGCAACGAGAGAAAGCCCGCGCGCAGCAATGAAGACCCAATGCAGCCAAAAATAAATAAATAAAATAATTAATCAAAACACAAAAAAAAAAAAAGAAAAGAAATGTTCTGGAATTATATAGTGGTGATGGTTGCATAACCTTGTGAATATACTAAAAATCACTGAATTAAACACTTTAAAATGGTGGAAATTTATGGTATGTGAATTATATTTCAGAAGGAAGGGAGGGAGGGAGGAAGGAAAAGGTTCTACAGGACAGAGAAGGAAATAATTTTGCCTGGAAAGGCTGGTGAAGACTTCCCAGAGGAGGCAACAGATCTGAACGTCAAAGGACAATGTCTTCTTTCCTTAAAAAGAGACTGATGGAAATAGAGACACAGATGTAGAGAACAAACGTATGGACACCAAGGGGGGAAAGTGGCGGGGGTGGGGTGGGGTGGTGGTGTGATGAATTGGGAGATTGGGATTGACATGTATACACTAATATGTATAAAGTGTATAACTAATAAGAACCTGCTGTATAAAATTCAAAAAAAAAAAAAAAGAAGAAGAAGAGACTGATGAAGTCATTCAGAGAGAGGGAATGACATATGCAGAAGTACAGTTCCATAGGACTAGAGGCTGGGGGAGTAAATGGGGAAATTGTGAGAAGTAGACAGGCCAGATCTTGATCCAGCAGTGTCTGGAGGACTTTGTTTAGGAGTCTGAACTTTGTCCTATATAAAAATTGGCAAATATGTGGCACTTGGCACCACTCTCCTGTCTGTACCTCTGGCAGACATAACTATTATGCCATCGAGCCCTTCTCTGCTGAGCTCAAAAGTGGCCTCAGTATCTGTCTCCATGCAATCCTTCCCACAGTCCATGTGCCCCCAGTGGGAGCCACTAAAGGATCTCAAGCAGGGAAGTGGCATCATCTGAATTCCCAATTTAAAAAGAACACTGGTGGGACTTCCCTGGTGGCGCAGTGGTTAAGATTCCACACTCCTAATGCAGGGGCGCCCAGGTTTGGTCCCTGGTCAGGGAACTAGATCCTACATGCATGCCACAACTAAGGAGCCCACCTGCCTCAAATAAGACCTGGTGCAACCAAATAAATAAATAAATAAATATTTTTTGAAAAAAAAGAACACTGGTAACTGTGTAGAGCACTATTTGAAAACTGGCTTTTAGGAACCCCAGTTACAGGAACAGCAGAAGGATTTTTTTTTGGGGGGTCGCAGAAGGATTTTTAACTGGAGAGAAATGGGTGACAGGCAACCCTTTCAGAAGGACTATAAAAATGAGAGAATGAAGGAGGGAAAATCAACCATCATAATCCAGGACTATACCTGGAGGCCCTGGGTTAAGAGGAAAGAAACCAGAAAGAATGGAGCAGGGGTAAGGCATTACCAAGGAAAACTCACAGGAAGGAAAGGGAAAAATTATATATGAATCTGAGACTTGAAGTCTGGCATACCTTTCACCAAAATCAGAAAGAACAGTAGAGGGATAGCTGGTTTGGTGGGGAGAAATGAAAAAATCCATGCAAGATATTTGATAAGTGCTAGAAAATAAACATAAAAGAGCCAACTGGTAGTAAACATGCTTTGGACAGGAAAGCAGCACACCAGTGAAGAATAAAGGCTCTGGGACGAGATGGCCTGGGTCAGAGTCCCAGCACTGCCACTTTCTATCTAAGGAATACTAAAGAAGTTACTTAATTCCTCTAAACCTAGATTTCTTTATTTATAAAATGAGAAGAATAACAGTACATATGTAAGATTTTTTTTTAATTAAGTGAAAAAAATAAAGTAATTAGCATATTGCCTAGCACACGGTAAGTTAGTTTTCAATTAATGTGATTACCTTTAGCTACTCCATGATGACAGTATGTAGTATGACCAGCTATGCTTTGGAGAAGCTAAATTGTATTACCCAAAGAGTTGGAAAATCTTCCCAACTCTGAGACAGGACAGGAAAGCAGAGGATTCTTTGAATTTTGAGGTCAAGGAATTAGTACCTGAATTAGTACCATTTCACAAGCTCAGCCTTTTAGGTTTAAAAACATTTCCTTGGGCTTCCCTGGTGGCGCAGTAGTTAAAAATCCGCCTGCCAATGCAGGGGACATGGGTTCGAGCTCTGGTCCGGGAAGATCCCACATGCCGTGGAGCAACTAAGCCCTTGTGCCACAACTATTTAGCCTGCGCTCTAGAGCCTGCATGCCTCAGCTACTGAAGCCCATGAGCCTAGAGCCCGTGCTCCGCAACAAGAGAAGCCACCACAATGAGAAGCCCGCGCACCGCAACGAAGAGTAGCCCCCACTCACTGCAACTAGAGAAAGCCTGCGTGCAGCAACAAAGACCCAACGCAGCCAAAAATAAATAAATAAATTTATTAAAAAATAAATAAAATAAAAATAAAAACATTTCCTTAAGTGTTCTTAACTTGAACCAAAGTCTACTTTAGCTCAGTCACTTATTCAATCAGTATTTATTGCAAACTCTTAGTACAAAGAATTGTGCTGGACACTGTAGGATGCAAAATTACACGCAGTGTAAATGTGGTACCTATACTCAAGAAGATTACACTAGGAGGGAAGAAAAACTTACACACACAAATAGCTGAAGCACCAGGCATACTGTGAAATGTCACTGACGCACTGCCAGTCATGAGAGTCAGAAGAGGGAGGACTCACTTCCAATGTGGATGAAGCTGTCACCTGAACTTAGTCTAGAAAGATGGTTGGAAATTCAATCGGCCAGAACACAGGTTCAGGAGAAATAATGTGAATAGGACAGCCAAAGAAAACAATGTGAATACAGACACAAAGCTGAAAAGTGCTAAATATATGTTTCCAGAAAAGCCAGGAGTCAGGATTAACTGAAGAACTAGCCACGAGATAACTGGCCCTATGTTGAAGACAAATGAAAGGGAAAAGCCATAGGATGAAGCCTGGATATCCTGAGAGAGGCCAGATGGGAAAAGCCAGAAACTTGTTTGGGGAGTAGAATGATGCATGTGGTCCCACATATGCTGAGCAGGACATTTCTGAAACCACCTTCTCACAGCTGATAGGCTTTTAAAGCTGCACAGGACTTCAGACTCTAATCCAGCCCTACCATCCTTCTGACTGAGGACACCAAGATCAAGAGAGGTGACTGAACTGCCCAAGCCATGGAGTTAGTGGCAAGACTGAGTGAAGCCCTGGTGGGCAGACTCAGTTCAGGGCACTTTATACTCATTCCCATGACCAGAAAGACATGTCTAAAAGCCAGGATGAAATGTGGGTTTGTTGCTTGGTAAAGAAACCAGGGTTATAGAATTGAGTCACCTGGATAGCCTGAAGTGGTGGGAGTGAAAGAGCTAGATTTCTGAGGGCCAGACTACAGAGGGAATAGAAAAGGAAAAACAACAAACCTGGGTTACATCCACATCCAGGAGGAAAAAGGAAGGGGTTTTTAAACATCTGAGAGGCAGGCAGAGAATCAGGATAGTGCAGAATCTTAGAAGCCAAGGTCAGTGTCTCCTCTTCAGCTGACACATATGTGTTCCATAAATATCTGCTGAATGAATGGATAGATGAAGACAGAGTAAATGCAAAAAATGTTTGAGCCCTCACGTAGGTAAAGCACGGTGCTAAGCACTTCATGTGGGAATAAATGAGGTAACCTCACAACCATCCTATTAGGCGGCATTATCATTATTATCTCACTGCATTTCAAGATGAGAAAACAAGTTTAAAAATTGCCCAAGTTAAACAGCAGGTATCAGAGCCAGGATTAAATATCAAGTCCTCACTATTAAGGAAATGTTAATTTTTATCAGGGTAGAAAATGGCAAGGTAATGGTGTTTAAGAAATAAAATATTCTTATTAGTTAGGGACACACACTCAGTGACAAAGTCTGAGATTTAGCTTTAAAATATGCCAACAGGGCTTCCCTGGTGGCGCAGTGGTTGAGAATCTGCCTGCCAATGCAGGGGACACGGGTTCGAGCCCTGGGCTGGGAAGATCCCACATGCCGCGGAGCAACTAGGCCCGTGAGCCACAGCTGCTGAGCCTGCGCGTCTGGAGCCCGTGCTCCGCAACAAGAGAGGCCGCGACAGTGAAAGGCCCGCGCACCGCAATGAAGAGTGGCCCCCACTTGCCACAACTAGAGAAAGCCCTCGCACAGAAACGAAGACCCAACACAGCTAAAAATAAATAAATTAATTAATTAATTTTAAAAAAAATATGCCAACAACAGCAAAAAAAAGGTGGGAAGGACAAATGAAAGAAAAAATTGGGGAAATATTGGTCATTATTGAAATTGAGTGATGGGTCCATGGGGTTCATTATACTATACTCCCTGCTGTTGTATATGTTTGAAATTTTCCATAATAAAAAGTCCACTCATATGCAGCTTCCCTCCCTGCAAAGATGGTAGGGAATGGGGAATTAGTCAAAACAAGGGAGAACAAACATCAAGAAAAAAATTTTTGTCTGGGCAACAAGGAATTCACTCAGAGATAGTATTCAGGAGAAAAACAGGACCAGAAGCCAGATCACAAAGGATTAAGAGATATAGATAAAGCAAGTAGTGAGGAAATGGCAGTAAAACTGCATTTTAGATAAAAGGGATAGGAAGGACAGGGCTAGGATGGCATGAGAGGTCAAGTTACTATGGGTCTACCTTGTATGTAGGTTAAAAACAAAAAGGGGAGGGAGGGAGGATAGGAAGATGCTAGAAAGAAGATAACTGAGTAATCAATTAATTAATTGATCAATCAATCTATATATGAAACAAAAACATGAAAAGATGTTCATCACTTACATTTAAGGAAATGTAAATAAAAGTTATCTAAGCTTCAATTGTCAAAGATTAAATTTATTGACAACGTTCAGTGTTAGAGAAGAAATATAAATTGATACAATCTTTCAAAAGTTATGTGATAATATCTAGTAAAATTTTAAACATGCATAACTTTTGACACAGAAATTACACTTGTAGGAATTTATCCTAAGAAGTATACAGAGTACAGAAGATACGAAGATATATTTACAAGGATGCTTGTAACTGCAGAGAAAAAGAAACAAATGGCTATCACCAGGGGACTAGGAAAATTGATAGAAATTAAATACGTAACTATTAAAAGATAGATATGTGTCCGAAACATGGGAAAATGCCCAAAATAAAGGCATTAAATGAAGACAGAAAGCAAATTATAGAAAAGTAGATATACTGTTATTCCATTTCTGTAAAAAGGAATTACTTTATCTCACACACATACGGAAGCACAAATACATCCATGTCAGCATACACAGTGGAAAAAAGTGTGGATAAATATAAACCAAATTCATGATAGTGGTTAACACTGAGACATGGGATTATGGGTTCCTTTCCTTACTTAAAAATGCCTCTGGGGAGGGGGAAGGGTAAACTGAAAAAAATTTTAAAAAAACAAAAAATAAAAAAATAAAATAAAATAAAAATGCCTGAATTTTACTGTGCTTATATATTACTTGCATAATCAGGAAAAAAGTCAAGGAATTTCCAAAAGCAAGAGTGATGAAAGTGTCATAATAGAAAGGAAAGGGGAAAAAATTAGTGAGCACAAGCCCTAAAGTGAAGTCACAGGTCAAGAATGAGGCAGACAGAGAGCAGGTCTAGGGCCTGAGGGAAAAACGAACCTTGCGAAACGTGCAACCAGCTGCTGTGGGAACTGGGACCCTGAGAATGCAGCACAAGAGCACCCGGAGGGGCAGAGACAGCTCAGCTGAAGTGAGGCAGTGGGAACTGCTGACAACCAAAGCAGCCCATTTTCCTGACTCCCCAGAAACACTGGGCAGCCTAGGGGCAGCGAAAGAAGCCAGGGGAGAGAATTCAGGGTTGGCAACTGGCAGAGTGCAAAGGTTCAAGCAGGTTCTCAGACTTGGGGAGGGCAGCACTGTAACTGTGGACCATGGCAAACCAGCATCCAAACTAAGGTGGGAGGTGGGTGAAATAGTGGAGAAGAGAAAGGTAGAGAGATAGGGTGGGGGAGACAGTGAGAGTGGATGGTACAATGAGAACAGAGAGCCTAAGCTCAATCCAGAATCACACTTGAAGGATTCTTTCCCAAACTTCGATTTTTCTTCCAATTTCTAAACATCATCACATTAGGAGGAAGATCCCAATTTGTGTCACTAGGCTTCAAGGGCAAAAACTCTCCACCTGGTTCTGGGTGTTTCTCATAACCCATAAGGGATCTGTGAGGAAGGTGGAGGCTCCATCTAGGTTCCCCCCACACCCAGCACTTGCAGAGTTACTAGGCTGCTGTTAATAGAGCAGAAGCTCTACGCCCTGTGTGGCACTACCTTCTTTGTGTGTATCCTCTACTGGCCAGAAGCCTGGAAAAAGGAGTGACTGTCACCCCAAACTGAAGCCCTAACAATATCTCATGAGGACGTTAAAAAAGGCCCTAAACTTAGAAAACCTGGCATCAAGTCCCACCTTTTTTTCTTATTGGCTTTGTGAACTTGAAAGCAAGCCACTTCACCTCTTTGTGTTTGCTTCTTCATCTATAAAATGGGGATAACTGCCTCACAGTGTTGTTGGGAGGATGCAGTAAAGTAAAATGTACATCAAAGTGTTTTATAAAACTATACTATCATACATATGCAAGGTATACGTATACTTATCATAGCAAAGCAAACATTTTTCTTTTTTTTTTTTTTACAAATTCACGTTCTTTATTTATTTATTTATTTATGACTGTGTTGAGTCTTCGTTTCTGTGTGAGGGCTTTCTCTAGTTGCGGCAAGTGGGGACCACTCTTCATCGCGGTGCGCGAGCCTCTCACCATCGCGGCCTCTCTTGTTGCGGAGCACAGGCTCCAGACGCGCAGGCTCAGTAATTGTGGCTCACGGGCCCAGTTGCTCCGTGGCATGTGGGATCTTCCCAGACCAGGGCTCGAACCTGTGTCCCCTGCATTGGCAGGCAGATTCTCAACCACTGCGCCACCAGGGAAGCCCAAACATTTTTCAATTCTACCTATATATCACTTTCATCAATGGTGTTATAAAACCATAAATGGGTGCTAGCACCTTCAATGTGCCTATGCTGGCTGAAATTGGCCATGTTTTTATTGCTTTTAACCTATATAACAATTTTCTTCACAAGATTTCAACACTGCTCACAAATTTCTTCAATTTAACAGTTGCTTGCCACATTTAAAGTGACTTATGCTTTGTCTCAGTTTTCCTTTTTATCTCATGTCAATTTTTACCTTTAACTACAGTTACTTTTCATGCTTTCCTTTTCTTCAGTCTGTTATGTTTGTCACCTACATGAAAGAACAACCGCATTAGGTAGGCTTCAGTAGAGTTCCTTACACCTGGCCAGTGGGATTCCTATGTGGTCTGATCAACCATGAAAATTAATTCAAAGTAATTTAGGTAGTATATTCTCAAGTTATTTTACCACTAAGAAGAACCAAGAGGGTGACTAAATGAACTGGCACAATTCCATTACTTCTAGGTTAATAACTCAGAACACAGAGCTCCCTAACAAAGAACTAATATATCAATTTCAGTGTTAGTACACTATTAGGCTGAACAAAGAACTAATACAGATAATTTCATAATCACTGAGTTCAAATTCCTAAATAAAGTTTGGGCAAATGATCTTATATTCTGAATATGGCCACATTGAGCTCAGCTGGATCTTCAAAAAGTCCATCAGCTGACAAAAGTCACAACATCCTAGTGTTAAATCCATTACCCACTCCCAGGCTGGAAGTAGCCGTCTAGAGACCTTGTGGCCCAAACTGACTAGTCACTTTTCTTCACACATGAGGACAAATTGCTCAGAGCAGTAAATGGCCAATGGAAGATCTAGATAATACCCATAAAGAACTGTCACATTCTCTTCCAAGGGAAACTTCTGCCAAGACCCAAAGAGAGCAAGTAATAGCTCCCCAGCATCATAACCATAAACATATGGAATAGGCAACACATTTTCACAGCAAAATCATGTATTGCTTTTAGCAACCTGGAAATACAAAGGCAGAAGCACTGCTTCAGCCAGGATCTGAGGCACCCATGAAATCAGAACCCTCATCACATCACCAGCTCCACAAGGAATGATTTCATGATATTTTACATGCAGAGGTCATTCATTTCTTCACTAAACATTTACTGAGTAGCTACTTCTGTATCAGTAATGTTTAGGTACTAGGATATAGAGTTAAACAAGACGAGGTCCTGCCCTCAAGTAGGTCACAACATAGGCACAGAAAACAGAAAAAAATACCCAAAGTTAAGAGTACAGTGATTATGAAAGAAGCTTTCACAGATTGCAATGCCATACAAAGGAAAAGGCATTCAGCTTAATCTGGGAAGAATCAAGGAAGAGTTTTAAGTGATGGTGCCTGAATTCCTAGTAAATTCAAGCCTAAGAGTCAAACAAGCACTAGAATGGGAGGAAAATTAGTAGGAGAAATAGCCTGAGAATGCTGGGACATTCAAGGAGCTCACTGTAACTGGAGCCTAAAGTGACAGAGGAATTGTGGCAGAAGAGGGACTAGAAAGGAAGATACCAAAGAGGCCAGGTCATAAAGGTCTTTGTGAGATGTTGAAGTAGAGACATATCAGGATCTAGATGTTCGTGTATTTTGAGGCCAGAGGAATATTATTTACTTTTAACTGAAGTTAAAGACCACCCCAAACGGAGGGGGAATTTCACTAAGGAAGACTGGAAGAGATTTAGGGCCAGTTATTTTGAATCATCATTTCTGTCTGGCTCATACTTATTTTTCTCTCTACTTCCCCCCCCCCACAGGGAAAAAATAAAACTGAACAATTCTATAACAAAGCCTGTGAACCTTCTGTTCATCATAAACATTTCCGAACAGAGTGCTAGATTCTACCAAACTAGCCCAAATTAGAGAAAGACGACAAATCTCTCCAGCATCTGGAGCCTTCCAGGCAAAAAGACCAAAGTCAGGTATCTGAGGCCAACAGAAGAAAGCTAGAGAAATATCCTGATCAGGGGCCACACAGAATATGCTGCCTGGCATATCCAGCACTCTGTCACTGGGAATGCCCACTGTTCCCAAAACAAGGACATGCCAAACAGTTACCTCCTGGCTTCTCCATGGAAATTGCCAGGAAAAAAACCTACCAGTGCCAGGAATGACCTTGGACTTTATAGTGTTGACTCCCGGCCACCAGTACTGGATAAAGACTACCTCAGGGCTTCCCTGGAGGCGCAGTGGTTGAGAATCTGCCTGCCAATGCAGGGGACACGGGTTCGAGCCCTGGTCTGGGAAGATCCCACATGCCGCGGAGCAACTGGGCCCACGAGCCACAATTACTGAGCCTGCACGTCTGGAGCCTGTGCTCCGCAACAAGAGAGGCCGCGATGGTGAGAGGCCCGCGCACCGCGATGAAGAGTGGTCCCCACTTGCCGCAACTAGAGAAAGCCCTCGCACAGAAACGAAGACTCAACACAGTCATAAATAAATAAATAAAAGAACGTGAATTTCTTTAAAAAAAAAAAAAAAAATACTACCTCAACAATTCTCTCACCTGTCCAGGGTGCCAACAGGTGTAGACAGAAGGCTGCCTTCCGCACCAGACAAGGAAATTGAACCTCTCATCCATGCATAGCACCCAGCCACACTCCTATTACTAATACTACTGAGAATAGTAACTCCCACATAATGATACACACAACCTACTACTAACAGCAAGCACTGACCACCCATGAAGCACCAGGCCCTCATCTCCAGTCCTCACTACAACCTGCAGAGGTTATTTTAACCCCATTTCACAGACTGAAAAAATTAAATTAAATTAAAAAACAAGGCTCAGAGAGGTTAACAGCTTACCCAGGTCAAAAAGCAAGCAAGAGGTAGAGATGGGATGACCCCAAAGACCATGCTCTTTCCATTGTACTAGACACCTCAGAATATTTCCAAAGAAATCAAACACTCTAAGCCTTCTTTCCAAGAGTTTCTGAGGTTATCCATCTGACTAAGAGGTAGTCAAAAACATTTTTCAGCAATCAGTTTGCCTTCAAAGCAACAAAATAAAGCAGTTTTCATTTTACTTGATCAAGTGAATATTCCAGATGGAAAAATGAAAGACACTTCAAAGAATTTATTTATTATCTAAGTGTCTTGATTTTAAACCTTTTCATTTATTTTTGGCCGAAATACATACAGAGAGATACAGAAGAGAGCAAAGGACAGAATTTCATTTAACTAGATAGGAATGGAGATTAACAATTCAGCAAAAAAGCATTCAAATATAATTTATGCAGTAATAATTAAGAGGCAAGGAATTTCAAACAGGCTGAGCCTTACCTCAATCTTATTCCTCCTGTTCTAGGAGACAGCACTCCAAGGCATCAGCAGACACTCCCAGCCTACATACAGTGAACCAGACAAAGGGAGTAAGCAACGCCTTCGTGCTCCCAAAACCACAGTGAGAAGGAAAGTGTGATGGCTTCCTGGGGAACCTAAGCACATATACAGTATTTGTAAATCATAGCTCATCAAGACACACACAGCAACAAAATGTTTACCTTGTGGTTTGTCTACAGGCATACTTAAAGTTAACAGGTGTATGTAAATAAAACAATGCAAAAACAATCCCATACCATTGTGAACTTTTCCCATGGAAATATATGAGGATAATCAATTGTCACTAGTCAAAATCAATACTTTTTAAAAACTTTATTCAATGGTTTTACTGATTAAAAGCTTGATATGCCTGAATCACTTCTTCCTTCATAGACCTACAGCCACTTCTGAAATATGAACTATTACTATTAAAACACGAAAAACATCACCATTGTAGAGGTGCCCAACACAGTGCCTGGCATAATTCAATAGATATTGGTTTATGAAAGAATGAGTTACTTAAGATAGAAAACTTAAAAGAGAGAAAGAGACAGACAGACAGAAATAATACAGTGCAAGGGAAATATATGATTTTTTAAAGATTAAGGGGAAAAACAATCCCCAGAACCATCAGTACAACTACAAATAGCCAGAATTACCTCACATCTCACCTTAAAATTTATACTCTAATATACTCCAACGAGGCAATACAACTCCTAACACTCTAAACAAACTCTGAAAGTGCAATGATTCTGACACTTTTTTTTCATATGAGATTTGATATCTCATCTATAGACAACACACCAACTTTTGCCTGAATACTACATAGAGAGAGCTCTGGTGCACAGATGCAGGCCTCAGCTGTTTGGAGTTTGCACATTGCCTTTCAATGATACAGATGAGACACAGTGTACAGACCAGACAGACAACACTTCTAGTGAAGATAATGTCCTGGGAGAGTTAAAATGACGGTCACTAAGATTTAACAGATTTAACGTAATGACTTCACGGTAGTAGGAGAAAATGAAGTTTAGGGATATAAAGAACTTTTAACAACATAAACTGTTAGAGTTTTCACATCCCTCTCTAGAGTTGCATACATTAAACAATGACACACAAATTAGTGAAAAGAGGCTCTTAATTTAGATTTAGAATTGGACTGAAAATCCCTAGAATTTATATATATTATACTGTCTAAGTTTGTCTATCATCATAAACAACAGCCATAGTGCTGAAAAGAAAGTATGAGTCACAATTCAAAAACAAAGGAGAAAAAAAATGAACAGAGGAAAGCTTTGGATCCAGATACCACAAAGAAATTCTTTACTTAAAACACTGTCGATGACAGCTATCATTCTGACTTGGAGTAAGAAGGAATGGTCCACACTGTCTTCTATTCAGGAACAAACTCAATTCAGCCCCCAAACGCCCCTTCCAGCACCATCTACCTCAGTGCCCAGCCACCAACACAGTCAGCCACATCCACTAGCAAGGGACAGGAATTCTAAGATCTGAGTCACCCCTCCCCCTCAGTAAGAGGTCATTCTCTATCAGGAAGCCCACTCTGCAAAGGCCCCTTGTTCATCTCACAGGCTGCTACCACCATGGCCCACAAAAAGCTAATTCTCCAACTTCAGCAGTCTACCAACCCTCCTCTATACTCTCCGATTCACAACTCCAGCTTCACCCTAACTCCAAGGTAGCCAACACTACTCACCGAGACATTCTTGTGACAAGTTCCCTACCTGAGAACCACTCAACTCCAGAATGCTGGGCCCTGGAGAATCCACCCCTTTGCTCAACTCCCCTGTGCCCAGCTGAGCTCCTGCCTTTCCAGGAACTAATCACCGATTACCTCAGAGAAGCTAGATACTCAATACCTTTTCTCCCCAGCCAGATCCCGGTCTGCCAAGTTCACGGACCTGGGGGCGTGGAGGGGGTGGGGAGGAGGGCAGGGAGAGACGCATCTCGATTCGCCTTAGGGACCAGGCACACTGAGGCCCCTAGAATTCCAAACGCATCCTCCCCCCAATCCAACCGCTATGGCCAGCCTCCAGAGCGTCTGCATCAGGCGCTAAGAGCGCACGCCTCTAGAGTTAAGTCTCCATGCCCCTATGACTCCCTTTCCCGGCTACAAAAATTCTAAATACCAAGCCAACAAGGCCCCGGGTGGAGGCGAAGACCCCTGCCAAGCCTCCGGCCGCTGGAGTTCCCTAGGTCGGATCCAGCGCCCCAAGGCCTGGGCCGCCGGGACCCGCTTGCTGACCCAGGCCGCTGAGCGCCAGGGGCCCGGGCCGCGTCTCCACTCGGCCCCCATTGTTGCGGGTCCCGGCGGCCCGAGCAGGGAGACGGGGGCCGGCACCAGCACTCACCTCCCGCGCCGCGGCTCCGGGCCGCGCCGGCCCGGGCAGGGCCGAGTGGCCGAGCGTTCCTCTGCGCCCGCCTTGGCAGTGCCTGCGGCAGCGGCGGCTGAGGTGAAGGGAGGCAGCCGGCCAGGCCCGGGCGCCGCGGGCTGGCTCCGGCTGAGCGTCAGTCTTCTCCTGCGGCGGCGCTCGCAGCCTCCGCTGGCGGTCCGCGCCAGAAAACGTCCCCCTCTCGGCCCGCGCGCCCGGCCGCCCGGACGGGAACACGCGCCGCCGACAGGAAAGTTCCGCTAAGAGACTAGTGGAGGCCGCTGTTGCCCCGCGCCGGGTGGACCGCGATTCCTCCCTCTATAGAGCCGTCTATGCTACAGATAACTTTTTTCAGGCGCGAATGAGGCACGGAAATCTCAGGCCGGAAGCCTGGGAATGGTTTTAGTGGTGGGTCCGACAGAATGGGTTTGCACCCCGCTAGCCACCAGAGAGGCACGTTGACCAGTCAGTGCTTCAATTGAGGCTCGGTTCCTCCTCATTCCTCACTTGGGGATAACCCTGGAGGCTTGTTAGGATTGGATGAGATGATGCAAGTGCCTGGCGCGGAGATATGGGGCTCAACATTGGGGATCGGTCATTGCTGATGCTGCCAATGATGATTGCTGCTACTACTGCTATCGCCTCCTACAGAGGTTAGGCGCAGCTCTCAAGGACCCCTGAAATTGATGCGCACCATGTAACTCTAGGTTTTCGCCCCTCTCGTCCGGTTTCCTGTTAACTGAAGCTGGAAAAAAAGCGGGGAAAAGAAAGGGCTTTCCTGATCACTGACACTCAGGGGGAAGTTAAGGACGCAGGTTCTCCTCCCTCAAGTTGGGAATTACTGCCATGTGGGCTCCCGTTAACGAGAAGAGTGAACCGTGTCAGCTTTCTTCACTACAGCCCCAGGTTCCCTTCCTCCTCCTCCTTATCCCAAGAAGTGAACATTGATGAGATGATGAAAAAATTCTGAAAGTGGGTTCTGTTTTCCTCATAAAATCAAGAGGATAAAAAATCGTTTTTCGGACTTCCCTGGTGGCGCAGTGGTTAAGAATCCGCCTGCCAATGCAGGGGACATGGGTTCAAGCCCTGGTCCGGGAAGATCTCACATGCTGCGGAGCAACTAAGCCTGTGCGCCACAACTACTGAGCCTGCGCTCTAGAGCCCGCGAGCCACAACTACTGAGCCAGCGTGCCAAAACTACTGAAGCTCGCGTGCCTAGAGCCCGTGCTCCGCAACAAGAGAAGCTATGGCAATGAGAAGCCCGCGCCCCGCAACAAAGAGTAGCGCTACCCCGCTCGCGGCAACTAGAGAAAGCCCGCGGGCAGCAAAGAAGACCCAATGCAGCCAAAAATAAGTTAATTAATTAATTTTAAAATATCCTTACTCCTTCCCACTTCCTTTTTCTTCTGGGCCTTCATACCTCCAGATATCAGTTATTTTTTGGAACAAATTAAATTATAAAAATACAAGTGTGTGTTCCCAAACTATCCATGGGAATTTAGATCTGCAGAAGGTGCTCTAAAAGTATCACAGCTTTCACATGTCCTCAGATTTTCCATTCTCACTTAGCCCCTTGGCTTTTGAGACTCCGGAAATTTTACCTTGATACCCTTCTCCCTTGTCTGAAGAGACTTTCCAGAAAAGCTCTGATATCAGTCACTTGAACCTAAATTAAATTTTGTCACTGTGTCACACATGTACACACATGGATTTCCATTTAGATTATCCTCTGGAAGTAAGGAAAGGGCTCAGCTGGCTAAAGACATTTTGGTAACCATCTGGAAACAGCAGGCTCATAGATAGAAAGCAGCATGCTCAAAACCTCTGGAGGCTCTCTGCTCCCTCAAGTAAGGGAACTTCATCCTATGATCTTAAAGGACAAAGGATGCCTCAAAAGCTGGTTCACTTTTCTCAGAATCCTGAGGTCACCTAAGGTCCGACTCCTCCCTAATCCACATTTTCACCAGTTGGCCTCTTAGCTTGGACTACCGTGTGACACATAAAGCAGATTTGGTCTCAAGTGTCAAAGTAGGTTCAGGCGAGAGCCCTAAAAATGACCAAAGTGAGGAAAAAGAGACCAATGAAGCTGGGCAGAAACTTGAGAGAGCAGTCTTATTGTTTATCTCCTTTCCCTCTCCCAAAAGACCCAATACACAACTATCAGAGACACCCACACTTACCTGCCTCCTCTGTCACTGAGGTTGAGCAACGAGGGCCAGGGCTGGCTCCCCTGATGATGGAAGCCCCTTCTATTCCCTCCTCCCAAGATGCCGTTGCCCTTCTGTGACATCACTGCTTCCTTGCCCTCTTGGGAGCTTCCCTGACAACTTGAATAATGTTATGCCCTCACAACCACCTTTGGGGATCATGCTACCCCCCAATTCACCAGTAGGAAAGTGGATTATATTAGGGAGGAATCCCTAGAGTGATTTACACGCATAGCTGCCTATTGATGGCTCTGCCTTCAAGTGCGGTTTAAAAATCTGGGGTCTTCCTGCTGGGATTAGAGAAGACTCACCAGTGACTTGTTAATCAGAAGCTATAACTAGGCCTTCTTCATCACTGTGAACCCACACCTGGAAAAACACCCTCTTCCTTTCACCTGTTTAACCTCCTCCTCATTCCATGAAAATCAGCCCAGTCCTTCTTCCACCAGCCACATTTCCAACCTACTCCCACTTCTGGATGCCAAAAAACATGATCACTCTGAACCAGGTTCCAAGGTGACAGATAGTTGTTTTTCTTTCTTCGACAGTCATCCTATTCTTTTTTTTTTTGGCTGCATTGCGTCTTTGTTGCTGCGTGCAGGCTTTCTCTAGTTGTAATGAGCAGGGGCTACTCTTCCTTGCGGTGCACGGGCTTCTCATTGCGGTGGTTTCTCTTGTTGCAGAGCACGGGCTCTAGCCATGCGGGCTTCAACAGTTGTAGCGCACGCACTCAGTAGTTGTGACTCGCGGGCTCCAGAGCACAGGCTCAGTAGTTGTGGTGCATGGGTTTAGTTGCTCCATGGCATGTGGGATCTTCCCGGACCAGGGCTCGAACCCATGTCCCCTGCATTGGCAGGCAGATTCATAACCACTGCACCACCAGGGAAGCCCAGCCATCCTATTCTTGGGATGTTTTTTAACTTTCACCTTGTACACAGCTTCTCTTATACTAGATTATAATCTCTGGGAGGCTTGAAAAAAAAATCCACCCCAAAGTCTATTGAAGACCTAGCAAAACTGCTGCATCATAAAATTCTCCATTCAGCAATTACCTATTGGGTACCTACCATGTACCAGGCACTGTGCTGGATGCTGGGGAATACTAATAAGACGAGCCAAGCATAAATGTAAGCATTTTAGAGCTATTAACGCATTTGATCCTCACATCGACATAATGAGGTATGTGTAAGTATCACCCCACTTCAAAGATGGAAAAACTGAAGCTGGGACATAAGGGGTGGGGTTTGAGTACAGGACACTCTTATAACCATGCACTGAAGTGAAGAACTATACTCAAAGTTGAGCTTGGAGTACTCTGGTCTGTAAAGTGAAACTAATAAAAACCTGTCCCATGTGGATGTTCATTCAGACATTTGTTGTCCCCGAACTGTATTTCAGATGCTAATCTAGCACTGAACAAGAGATTACAGGTCTCTGCCCTAAAGTAGCTTACCTTCTAAATAGGGGAGACAAATAGTAAAAAATAATTTCAAATTCTAATAAGTGCTGAAAAGAACATAAAACCAGAGACCTCTATGGGAGAGAGGCTGTCGGGAGAGGGAAGAATTGGGTAAGACCACCCTGATGAGGCGACCTGTGACCTGAAATCTGAATGCCAAGAATGCTAGAGAGAAGCATGTGAAGGCTCAGGGAAGGACAATTCTAGGCAGAAGGACCAGAGCTCAGGAGCAGCATAAGGTGGGGTAAGAACCACCAGATGACTGCTCTGGAGAGTGGAAAAGTAGCCTGTAGCTCTGCTCCCAGATTTCATGGTCTTGAAGGGATCAATTTCAGGGCTGGTCCTGGGAGGGTATGAAGGATACTGCTGATCAACTTCTAGGGAAGCAGCACAGATTTACTGTAGTACCTGATAAATGACCATGTACATTTGCCAAGTCAATAGACAGATGTCATAGAAACAGATGCTTTAAAAAATTTCTACAGAGAATACATCCATTCTCTCCAAGAAAAAGAAAGACATCCAAACTGAAAAAGAAGTAAAATTATTTCTGTTCACAGATGACATGATCTTATATGTAGAAAACTCTAAAGAGTCCACACCAAAAAAAAAAAAAAAGTGATAACTAATAAATGAATTCAGCAAAGTTGCAGGATACAAAACCCACACACAAAAATCAGTTATGTATTCATACACTAACACTGAACAATATGAAAAGAAATTAAGAAAACAATTCCATTTACACTAGCATCAAAAAGAATAAAATACTTGGTAATAAACTTAAAGACAGAAAAGACTAGTACACACACACAAAAAAAACTCTAAAGTGTTGCTAAAAGAAATTAAAGATACAAATAAATGGAAAGACATTCTGTGCTCATGGATTTTTAGTACTACCCAAAGCAATATACAAATTTAATGCAGTCCCTATCAAATCCCAACATTTTTTGCAGAAATAGAAAAATCCATCATAAAGTTCGTATGGAGTCTAAAGGGACCCCGTATAGCCAAAACCATCTTAAAAAAAACAAACAAACAAAAAAACTGATTTCAAAACTTACTACACAAAACTACAGTAATCAAAACAGTATGGTACTGGCATAAAGACAGTCATGGAATAGAACAGAGTCCAGAAATAAACCCTCACATATAGTCAAATGATTTTTTTAATAAATAAATAAATTTATTTATTTATTTATTTATTTTGGGCTGAGTTGGGTCTTTGTTGCTGCGTGCAGGCTTTCTCTAGTTGCAGCGAGTGGGGGTTACTGTTCGTTGCTGTGCGCAGGCTTCTCATTGTGGTGGCTTCTCTTGTTGCGGAGCATGGGCTCTAGGCTCGTGGGCTTCAGTAGTTGTGGCTCGCGGGCTCTAGAATGCAGGCTCAGTACTCGTGGCACAGGGGCTTTGTTGCTCCGTGGCATGTGGGATCTTCCCGGACCAGGGCTCGAACCCGTGTCCCCTGCATTGGCAGGCAGATTCTTAACCACTGTGCCCCCAGGGAAGCCCTAGTCAAATGATTTTTGACAAGGATGCCAAGATCATTCAGTGGGGGAAAGGACAGTCTTTTCAACAAATGATGCTGGGAAAACTGGATATCCACATACAAAAGAATGAAATTAGACCCTTTCCTTACACTATATACAAAAATTAACTCAAAGTGGATCAAAGACCTAATGTAAAATCTAAAACTGTAAAACTCTTAGAAGAAAACAAAGGGGAAAAGCTTCATGATGTTGGATTTGGCAATGATTTCTTGGATATGACACCAAAGGCACAGACAACAAAAGAAAAAATAAACAAATTGGACTTCATGAAACACCACTGTGCATCAAAAGCCACTATCAACAAAGTGAAAAGGCAACCCATGGAATGGAAGTAATATTTGCAAATCATGTATCTGATAAGGAATTGATATCCAGAATATATCAAGAACTTCTACAATTCAACAACAACCAAAACAAGCAAGCCACTTCAAAAATGGTCAAAGGACTTGAAGAAGATATACAAAGGAGATATACAAATTGTCAATAAGCACATAAAAAGATGCTTAGCATCACTAATCATTTGGAAAATGCAAATCAAAACCACAATGATACACCACTTCATACCCATTAGGACAGCTATTATAAAATAATAATGTAAAAAAAAAAAAAGAAAATTACTAGTGTTAGTGAGGATATGGGGAAATTGGAACCCTTGTGTGTTACTGACGGGAATATAAAATGGCACAGCCACAGTGGAAAACTGATGGTTTCTCAAAAAGTTAAACATAGGATTATGAAATGATCCAGAAATTTCACTTCTAGGTATATACCCAAAATAATTGAAACTATGGACTCAAACAGATACTTGTATGCCAGTGTTCATTGTAGCATTATTCACAATAGCCAAAAGGTGGAAAAAACCCAAGTGTTCATCAACAGATGAATGGATAAACAAAATGTGTTATATCCATACAGTGAAATGGTATTAACCCATACAAAGGAAAGAAATACTGATACATACTACAACATACTGAAAACAATATGTTAAGCGAAATAAGCCAGAAACAAAAGGTCACATATTGTATGATTCCATTTATACGAAATATTCAGAACAGGCAAATCCATAGAGACAGACAGCAGATTGGTGGTTGCCAGGAGCTAAAAGGGGTGGTGGGGAGAACAATGGAGAATAAGTACTTAATGGGTATGAGGTTTCATTTTGGGGTGATGAAAATGTTTTGAAATTAGATATGTGATTTCATAACATTGTGAATGTACTAAATGCCACTGTGTTGCTTACTTTATTTATTTTATTGAAATATAGTTGACTACAATGTTGTGTTAATTTCTGTTGTACAGCAAAGTGATTCAGTTACACATATATGTATATATATATATATATATATATATATATATATATATATATACATTCTTTTTTAGTAGTTCACTTTAAATGGTTAATTTTTTGTTACATGAATTTTACCTCAATTTAAAAGAAACTAGGGACTTCTCTGGTGGCACAGTTGTTAAGAATCCTCTTGCCAATGCAGGGGACACAGGTTCGATCCCTGGTCCAGGAAGATCCCACATGCGGAGCAACTAAGCCCGTGCGCCACAATTACTGAGTCTGCACTCTAGAGCCCGCTAGCCACAGCTACTGAGCCCACATGCCACAACTACTGAAGCCCACATGCCTAGAGCCCGTGCTCTGCAACGAGAGAAGCTACCACAATGAGAAGCCTGCACACCGGGACTTCCCTGGTGGTGCAGTGGTTAAGAATCCGCCTGCCAATGCAGGGGACACGGGTTCGGGCCTGGGTACAGGAAGATCCCACATGCCTCAGAGCAACTAAGCCCGTGCACCACAACTACTGAGCCTGTGCTCTAGAGCCCACGAGCCACAACTACTGAGCCCACGTGCCACAACTACTGAGCCCACGTGCCACAACTACTGAAGCCTGCACGCCTAGAGCCCGTGTTCTGAAACAAGAGAAGCCACCACAATGAGAAGCCCACGCACCGCAACGAAGAGTTAGCCCCTGCTCGCCACAACTAGAGAAAGTCCGCGCACAGCAACGAAGCAAAAATAATAAATAAATTTAAAAAAAAAAGCCCGCACACTGCAACGAAGAGTAGCTCCTGCTCGCCAGAACTAGAGAAAGCTGGCATGCAGCAATTAAGACCCAACGCAGCCAAAAATAAATAAATAAATAATATTTTTGTAAAAAGATTTTAAAAAATAAATAAATAAAAGAAACTAAAGCTCAAAGAGGTTGAGTTACATGAGATTTCATAGCTGGTAACCGGTGGAGTTATAATTTGAACACAGATCTAAGAATATATATATATTCACAGATCTAAGAATATATATATATATATATATATATATATGTATATACTCACGTTGCACAGTGAGAAGACAAAGTGTTTACTAATCCATAGGTAAATGACTGTTATGCTGGTGCTTTTCTGAGAGTAGGTTCCAACAAAGTAGTAGGGATGATGCCTTCCAAGTAGTAGGTGATCAATACACATTTTTCTGAATAGGGTGGGAAGAATGGTCCCCACTTACAGACTCTGAGGTCTGTAGAGACCTTGGAAGTATCTGGGAGGAGCTGAAACTTCCTCTAAGCAGTGAGGGGTTCTTCCTTAGGGTTGGTGGTAGGGGGGCAGAGGCAGCTCCTCTCACATTCTGTATGACCTTGGACAAATCACTTAACCTCCCTGAGATGGGTTCTTCATCTGTAAAATTGGAATAACATGCTTGCAATGGTGAGAAAGAAATGAGAAAAATGGCTATAAACAACCTTTCAAAGTGCTAAACGTATGTGCAGGTTTATTTAGTTCAGAGAAATTTTGGCTAACATCTTTGCTGTTTTAAGTCAATTCCACCATCTCCTTCTAGAGGAATTATAAGCTCTTACTTCTACACGAGATTCGCTGGGATTCCCCAGACTCAGTTGCACTTTTGCAATTATCTTGGTGATAGCACCTACCTCATGCTTATTGGAATTGTGTTTGACTCTTCCAGATGGGACCAGATTGGTCCATCTCAGTAGCCTCAAATTCTGGTACAGGACTGGGTTCCATGAACATGTATTGAACAGAATATTAAGAGTTGTCCACAGCCCCCATTTGCCATGCGGTGATTCAGTTTCAATTAAAACAAAACAAAACAAAACCCTGGGGATTTGTTATAGAAAGATGAAAAGCACACAGGCCCTGAGGCTCCTGGAGGATACAGACACACAAACATAATTATAATACAGTCTTTTTTTTTTTAAGTGCCATATATTTTTTAAAAATTAATTTATTTATTTTTGGCTGCACTGGGTCTTCGTTGCTGCGTGCGGGCTTTCTCTAGTTGTGGCGAGCGGGTAGCGCTACTCTTCATTGTGGTGTGCGGGCTTCTCATTGTGGTGGCTTCTCTTGTTGTGGAGCACAGGCTCTAGGCGTGTGGGCTTCAGTAGTTGTGGCACGTGGGCTCAGTAGTTGTGGCTCACGGGCTCTAGAGTGCAGGCTCAGTAGCTGTGACGCACGGGCTTAGTTGCTCCACGGTATGTGGGATATTCCCAGACCAGGGTTCTAACCCGTGTCCCCTGCATTGGCAGACGATTCTTAACCACTGCACCACCAGGGAAGCCCTATAATACACTCTTAACTCCTGTGAGAACCAACTATCAGCAGAGGTTCAAAGGAGGAAACATTTGGTTCGACACTCCAGGAGTCTAATCTCCCCTTCATCTACTTCTTACTCATTTCTAGGCCTAACCCTATTCCCATAACATCACTCAATGTATTGTTCATCACTGGGTGCTCAGTAACGTGTGGTTGGACCAATTCAGGCCTCAGGGCCATCATTCCCTCTTGCTCAACCTCTACTCCCAGTTAGTAAACTTACTCTGCTTAAGGCCTGGCCCAAACATCACCTCTTCTGTGATGCCTCCATGAACCTGAAGGCCAGTCCTTTCTTTGGGCTTTCTTGGCACTTCATTCCACAAATACTTATTGGGCCATTCTGTTTCAGCCCTGTAGACAGAGTTATACAACTTGACCCTTGTCCTAAGAGCTTGTGCCCACTGGGGGAGGCAGACCAATAGAAGGCAGTTACACCACTGCAAAAGGGAAACACAGGGTAAATACCCTAAGGGTTGTAGGAGACACCTTTGGTGTCTGCTTAGCCATTACTCCCCTTTCCAAAACTGCCCACTCACTCAGGAGTGAGGCTCATAGAGTATGTTTGTACTATGTGTCAGTTCCCTAGCAGTAGCTGATTGGCCCAGGGAGAATACCTAATTACAATTGGATTTTATGGTCCCAAAACTTGGAGTCAAGTTTCAAAGATGCAGAGAGCTATGAAGTAAACAGTCAGAGGGCAGTGGGCTGAGAGTCCCAAAGGAGAAAGGGAAGAAAGGACCAGGGTTCCCGGCTGTGGAGTCCAAAAAATACTCACCTCCTTTCTCTCCTTATAATCAGGTCCTTGTTTTGCTTAAAGGAGCTTCAGGGGCTTTGGATATCATCACAACTGCCCTAATTCAGACAGGATTGGCCAGGCAGGCTCCCAACCTAGACTGGGGTGAAAGGAGGGAGGGAATAGGCAAGCCAGGTCAGGAGCAGAAGTGGGAGTTGGGTGAAAGATGGATAAGAGGATTCTGAGTGGGGGGAACAGGATAGGTAAAGGCCAAGAGGGGGGAACTGCATGAGTAAGATACAAAGAAACAAGGCTAGGGATATGACCAAGGGTAGGGTCACACAGGCTCTTGTAAGTCACATTAAAAGTTTAAGACATGCTTAGGTGGAAGGCTGTGGGCTTCCTGGGAGAGCTAACTCACCCCTGTGTCTTTTCTTTCTCTTGCTCCAAGAAGAGTCCTGTCTGCGCTTTGCTACCTCTTGGAGTCTCCAGAGGACATATAGGTGGAGAGGGGTGTGTGAGGAGAGTTATTTGGTTTTTTCTGTGCTTTCCTTCTATCCAGAACTCCTCCTCTTCCTGTGAGGCCACTCTTGGCTGTGCCATGAGCTTTCTCAGAAACAGGCATAAACAATCTCGAGTCTCTCTTCTGTCCTCCCGGCCGGCCTTTCGTATTCCACCCTTCCTCATGTCTGCACTGCATGGATGAGACCCCGGCTGTTTTTCTGCTCTGTTCTGGCCCTCCGTGGAGCTTTGGGCCTGAGCTTTCATGGGTTCTCTCCCCTCAGTTTCCTCCTGCCACCAGCTCCTTGTGAGTGACCGAAACTGTTTTCTTTTCTTTTTTTTTTTTTTTTTTTCGAAACTGTTTTCTTAAATGTGACTCTCCAAGAGGAGAAACCGCTGGCTTTACCCATATGAAACTTGAAGGCACTTTAAATAAGGTGCCACCCCCAAACTTTAAGGGAGCTAAACTAATTTTTTAAAAAGATTCAATGTCTTTTTCATTCTCCTGATGTAGCTATTGACGTACACTTCACACTGGAGTGTCTGAAATTGTGGTGGTCCTAATTTATCGGATTTCTTAATTAAAATGTCTGCTGAATAAATTTGGTTTTTGTTTTGGAAAAAAGAAAAGTTTAAGACAACTTACATTTGAAATTGCACCACAGGTGGAGGTTGGGGATCACACCTGGGGGTAAGGGGACCTCTACAATGGTCCAAGCAGGAGACGGTGGTGAACTAAACTGAAGAGGGGGGTACAAATGGACAAATGGAGTCAGAGATGTTTAGGAAATGGCATCTCAGGTCTTGGTAACTGAAAATGAGGTTAAGAGAAGGGAGGAGTAAAGGTGACACCTGCTTACCTGGGGATGCCTTTTATGGAGAGGGGAACTTACCTGAGAAGCAGAGCTAGAGGGCGTGTGGTTGTTTAGACTCTCATTGCTCAAAGCATGACCAGAACAAACAACCTGGCCTCCCTGGGAGCTTTTGAGAAATGCGGATGCTCAGGCCCCAACCCAACCTACCACAATAAAGTTCAAGAGGCTCTCGCTGATTCAGTGCCTGATGAGTTGTCAGTGCTGGTCCCTTTGCTTGTCTTATGCCTTGTTCTTTACCCAGTTTAATCTTTCAGGGACCACTGGAATTTTAAGCCCTTCAGCACCAAAATTTGTAAATGGAGATCCTTTGGTTTCAGGGGTCTGTGAAGACTGACTGTGTATGCAGACTCTGATGTGTATGGACAGTTTTCTGGGGAAAGGACCCATAGCAAGGTAAGGACCTAGAAGATAAATAGAGAATGGAAAAATAGAGAAAGTCAATGAAACCAAAAGCTGGTTCTTTGAGAGATCAATAAGACTGACAAACCTTTACCTAGACTGACCAAGAAAAAAAAAAGATTCTAGTTACTAAAATCAGAAATGAAAGTGGGAGTCCGCTCTGAGGGTTCTGAGCTAACGGCTTCTTTGCGAAGCCTCGTTGGAGAGAAGATAGAGGGCTGGAACAGCGCCATCTCCGCCGGCGTGTGCGGGGCCCTTTTCATTGGGTCCTGCATTTACTTCGACCACAGGAGACGGAGTGACCCCAACTTCAAGAACAGGCTGCGAGAACGAAGAAAGAAACAGAAGCTTGCCAAGGAGAGAGCTGGACTTTCCAAGTTACCTGACCTTAAAGATGCTGAAGCCGTTCAGAAATTCTTCCTTGAAGAAATACAGCTTGGTGAAGAGTTACTAGCTCAAGGTGAATATGAGAAGGGTGTGGACCATTTGACAAATGCAATTGCTGTGTGTGGACAGCCACAGCAGTTACTGCAAGTGTTGCAGCAAACTGTTCCACCACCAGTTTTCCAGAGGCTTCTGACTAAGCTCCCAACAACTAGTCAGAGAATTTTAAGTGCTCAGAGCTTGGCTGAAGATGATGTGGAATGAGGAACAAATGTCAACATAATAATCTCAATTTAAAAATATTTTAAAAATCTTAACTTGGAAGATGATCAGCTCTGGGGGAGTAAGGGCAAATAAGCTTGTTATGGACTGTCCCACACTGAAATTTACCAAAGTTAATTTTTACTTTGTGTAGATCCATTTGTCTGTTTTATTTATTTTTCCCAGTGAAAAGTGTATTTTGATAGAGAGGTTTTCATTTTATAAATACATTATCAGTTACTGAAATATGGATTTTATTTATTCCTAAAACGTGCAATTAGAATGTACATATATAACATCACATTACTTACATTAAAAATACCCAGTGCTCAGTTTTGAAGGATAGGCCAAAAAATGTGTAGAAGAAAACTGAAGAATGCACAGTTCGCTATACATCAGAAAATTGGATGGAAACTTGATTGTGTATTAAAACTGAGCATTAAAATCTTTAAGAGATTCTTTCTTTCCATTTAATATCTTACATACGTATAATGTGCTGCTATGCTATAATAACAACTTCACCCCCACCGTTGAACTGTTTTGTTTAAATCAGTGGGCCTAATGTGTTCCGGATATTTATCTCCTTGTATTTTAGATATGTGTAGTTGCAAATAGCACCAGGAATTAGATCTGTGTACACCCTTAAACTAGCTGAGTAAGCTTCGCCAGTTAATGTCTGCCCTCATTTATAAAATGAGGGAATTGGTCTGCTAATTCAGCTTCTAATTCCTTTGGTTCTGTTTAGCATTTTCAAATCCCTTTTTCTGAGGGATATATCTGTTTGGGCAACCAGTTGCATTTTTTAATACTCTGAATTTTGCATGCTTGCCTGACTTAGCATTTCTGAATTGATTTTTTTTTTTTAAGGTGTAACTTGTGTTGATTTTCACTTAAATCATGGTACTGTCACTACTTTTGTAAATTAATCTGGAATTTAACTTTCAAGGTAACTGGGACAATATGCTTGTAAAAGTGTGTGTTCCCCTTTGCTTTTATCGTCAGTGTACCTCCTTAATCCCCTTCCAGCCTGATTCACTTATCTTGTTATGAGAATAAGGTGTAACTTTGTGGCTGAAGACTTGCAAAGAATGAAGATAATTCTCAAAATAGTGACATTATCTGCAGCCACAGATTCAGTATAAGACCTGAGAATAAAGATCCTTGGTACTTAAAAAAGAAAAAAGAAATGAAAGTTGGAATATTACTACTGATTCTATAGAAATAAAAAGGATTGTAAGAGATTACTATGAATAATTATATGCCAACAACTTGGATAACCTAGATGAAATGGATACATTCCTTAGAAACATAAAACCTACCAAGACTAAATAATGAAGAAATAGAAAATCTGAATAGACCTATAACTAGTAAGGAGATTGAATCAGTCATCAAAAATCTCCAGCAAAGAAAAGCCCTGGACCTGATGGCTTCGCTGGTGAATTCTACCAAACATTTAAAGAAGAACTAATACCAATCCTTCTTAAACTTTTCCAAAAAATTGAAGAGGCGGGAACACCTGCTAACTCATTCTGTGAGGCCCTGATACAAAAGCTAGATAAAGACACTACAAGAAAACTGCATACCACTATCCCTTATGAACACTGATGTAAAAATCCTCAACAAAATACTAGCAAACTAAATTTAGCAGCTTATTAAGAGGATTACACACCACAACCAAGTGCAATTTCTTCCTGGAATGCAAGGATGTTTCATCATTCTAAAATCGATCAATGTAACACAGCACATTAATGGAATGAAGGGGGAAAAGCACATGATCATCTCAATTGATGCAGAAAAGGCATTTGACAAAATTCAACACCTTTTCATGATTAAAATGAAACAAACTAGGAACAGATGGAAACTACTTCAACATAATAAAAAACATAAATGAAAAACCCACAGCAAAAATCATACTCAATGGTGAAAATCTGAAAGCTTTTCTTCTAACAACAGAAACAGGTCAATGATGGCTGCTTTTGCCATTTCAGTACTGAAATTGATAACCAGAGCAATTCGGCAAGAAAAAGAAATTAAAGGCATCCAAATTGGAAAGGAAGAAGTAAAATAATCTCTGTTTGCAGATGGTAGGACCTTATGTGGTAAACCCTAAAGATTCCACACAAAAAACTGTCAGAACTAATAAATGAATTCAGAAAATTAGGCTGATACAAACTCAATACACAACTGTGTATTTCTATATGCTAGCAATGAAATAAACAAGAATAAGAAGAGTTGGCAAGGATGTGGAGAAACCGCAACCCTTGTGCACTGTTGGTGGGAATGTAAAATGGTACTGCTACTATGGAACACAGTATAGCAGTTGCTCAAAAAATTAAAAATGGAATTATCATATGATCCAGCAGTTCCACTGCTGAGTATGTACCCAAAAGAACTGAAAGCAGATATTTACACACCCATGTTCACAGCAGCATTATTTACAATAGATAAAATGTGGAAGCAACCCAAGTGTCCATCAACAGCTAGACAGATAAACAAAAGATGGTATATAGATACAATGGAATACTATTCAACTTTACAAAGGAAGGAAATTCTGACATATGCTACAGCATGAATGAACCTTGAGGACATTATGCTAAGTGAAATAAGCCAGTCACAGAGAGACAAACACTGTATGATTCTACTTTATGAGGTATCTAGTCAAATTCATAGAACAGAAAGTAGAATGGTGGTTGCCAGGAGCTGGGGGGAGTAGAGAATGGGGAGGTATTGTTGAATGGGTATAGAGTTTCAGTTTTGCAAGATGAAAAGACTTAAGGTTATGGAGACAGATGGTGGTGATGGTTACACATTATGAATGTATTTAGTACCACTTAACTGTACACTTATAATGGTTAAGATGGTCAATTTTATGTTGTGTGTACTTTATCACAATTTTAAAATGGAAAAAAAGAGCTAAGATCCACTAGGATCCAGAAAAAAATGTTCCATAGTTGGATGTGGGGCTTACAAACACAACACTGGGGAACTCAGTATTGTTTAAGATCAAAGTAACACCTTTTTCCTATAAAAAGCATTCATTTGCTTTGTAAGCATATTTGGGAGTTAAGAAATATAAGTCTGGACTTTCAAGAGCTACATGTCAACTGTCCTGGATTCTCTAACCTCTTAAGCAGCCTTTGGGGGTCCCAGAACATGTTCATTGTAGCCTTTGTCACATTGTAAGGCTTTTTGTGTGGCTGTCTCTCCTAAGAGCCTATGAACATGAGGCAGGACCCTGTTTCCTGCCCAGCACATGATGCTCAATGAATAAATGAAGGAACGAGCAAATGAGTGAGCAGCAGGAGAGAGAGATGCATCTGCAGTTCTAAGGAGGCCGAGGGAAATCAGAGTTCGGGTTCTTCCTGTGGTTCCCTTCATCTATTTCTCTTAACCTCCTTTGCAGCCTATTTCTCATACCACCTGCAGGAGGCCTTCCCAAATTGTGCCCAGCTACCACATTGAAGGACTGGACCTCCAGGAGAGCTCCTCCTCCTCATCTCCCCTTCACCTGGAGGAGGCAGCAGGCAAGGGCTTCACAAAGGGAGGCATGAGCTGCCTAAAAAGGATGTGGTAGGCCAGGGGGAATCAGGCTTCCTGCTCCAGCACCTCCAACCCCAGGCCCTCTAAGAGGGGGAACTGGCATGCTTCCTCATCTCTCCTCAGGGAAGGTGTCCCAACACCTGGTGGAGGCCACTGGGCTGCTCCAGCCCCTCTGGGAAGAAGATGTTGTTCTCCAAGGTGGCATCTTCGTGAGGCTGCTGAGGGGCACGGTTGAGTGCCACAGGCCAAGAAGTCCCTGGTGTGTTGGCTGAATGCTCACCTCCTGTGCCTCCTTTCCTAATGGATGAGAGAACAGCTCTGTTCTCTTTGTCCTTAGAGCTGAGCAGCCTTGCACAAGTTAGTCAACTTCTCTGAGCCATAGTTTACTTATTTGTCAAAATGGAGCACGATGCCTACCTCATAGGACTGATGAGGGAAACCTTCAAAGGGCTGAGCATAGGACCTTGCACAAAGTAGGTGCTCAGTACCTGTCAGGAGTCTGGAGTGAGTGCAAACTTCAGCCCCAACAGAGGTTAGAAACTGTCCCCAGAGGCCTGGCTGTTGCATCACCAGTTAAACCATGTGATTGAGCTAGTGACAAAGGCTCTGGTGCCTCAGCATTCTGAGATAAAGGATGGGAATGGCCTGTTTCTCCCATCTTCCTCCCATGAGTGGCACCTGAGAGGGAACCACAGGACAGAGATGGCTTTAGAATAAAACACAAAAGCCAACACATATTGAGCAATCACCGGGGTCAGGCTAAGCCCTTTATGTCCATTAGATCATGTAATCCTTGCAAACACCATGAGGAGGGTACTATTATATCATAAGATATCACTTATAGAGGGAATGTAAAAATTTTATTTATTTATTTATGTTTGTTTATAAATAGACTCTTTCTAGAGCAGTTTTAAGTTCACAGCAACACTGAGCAGAAAGTAGAGTTCCCTAAAACCCCCTTTCCCGACACATGCACAGCAACACTGAGCAGAAAGTAGAGTTCCCTAAAACCCCCTTTCCCGACACATGCACAGCCTCCCCGCCATCAGCATCCCCCAACACAGAGGTACGTTTTTCTCAATCAATGAACTGATGTTGACACATCATTGTCACCCAAAGTCCACAGTTTACATTAGGGTTCACTCTTGGTGCTTGTACATTCTACGGGTTTTGAGAAATGTATAATGACATGCAGAGTTTTACTTTTCAATACCAATTTTATTTTTTATCAAAGTAGTACATGCTCAGTGTAATGCTTTGGCTTCAAAGTCAGAGCACAAAAAAGGCTTATATGGAAAACCAACCATGCCTCTTCCCTGCCCTCTCTGCCCTTCCTAACTCCAGGCCCAGGCTCCAGGGGCAGGGTGGCGTCCTTCTTATATACCTAGGGGGCCACACAGTTGGCACCAAAGTACCAAGAACGTCAAAAGGGACTGGAAACAAACAGCACATTAGGGCCAAGTAGCCAGATAGGCTGAGCACACCCTCTGCCCCAAGGGTGTCAACCAGGCATCTCAAATAAGACATTCTAGAGGTATTTTAAAATCTTTGCTTGCTTCTTTAGAAGCCCCAGTACTCATTTTCGGAGTTTTGCTGGATGAGGGGAGCTAAAGCCACACACAGGAAGGGCACTGTGATGCAAAGCTGCCTAGGTGGAGGGAGATTACGGTTCTGGCTGGCTGCATGGCCTGCGAAAATTTCTCCCCTCTGGACTTTGAGGTCTTTGTGCAAAAAAACCAAGCGATTGGACAGGTGATCACTAGGGCCCTGCCGTGCTGACAGATTGAGTTAGGGCTGCTACTGCTGCTAACAGCCCCATATCTGGAGCTCTTCCTGTGAGCCGAGTGGTTCCTTGCAACCACCCTCAAAACAGGCAATATTGCCTCATTTTACAGATGAGGATTGAGACTCAGAAGGGCTGTCAGGGCCACACAGCTAGAGAGGGGCAGGGTCAAGATTCTAAACCAGAGTGCACACTCTCCTTCCCTGGAGCTGGATCCCTGAGCCTTCTGTCCTGTTTTCCCCAAAATAGATGCTCTAGTCTGTGTGTGGCGGGTGGGTGGGTGTGTAGGTAGGTGGGTAAGAGGGGGTCCCATGGCTTCCAGTGACAGCAGGGCCCAGCTTACTTGGCCTCCAGGATTTCAAAACTCTAGGCCCCACCTCAGTGTGAAGACCATTATGCCCACATCCTGTTTAATGCTAATCTCTCCTCCTAGGCCACTGGTTCTCTGCCTTGGCTGTGAATTAATCACCTGGGGAGCTTCGGAAAACAAAGATGGCTGCGCCTCACCTGTAGAGATACTGCTTTAATTGGTCTGGAACAGGGTCCTAGCACTGGTTGGTCTGAAGAGCACCACAGGTGATTCAAATGTGCAGCCAAGGCTGGGAACCTCACATTAGCCTGTCGGCTTACTGAGGATCCTTGTTCATTCCCTCACCACGCTTGCCTGGCGGTGGGGAGTGTCTGCTCTTTACCATGCCTCCCCAGCCATAAAGGCAGAGCAGCCTTTGTTCTCAGCTGCAGTGTAGCTGCCTTTCTCTGTAACAAGCTCCACAGCATCATTACTCTGCTCTCCTGAATTCGTTGTCCTCCTGAAAGTAGCCAAGGCCATGATGCTTCTCAGAGATTCTCTGGAACAAAAGCCCCTGGAATCCAGGTCTGCCCTGGCTTGTGGTGTGGAGAGCCCACCTTGCCTGGGTCCTCTCTGCTCTGCATCTTAGGGGAAGAGAACTGGGGAGGACAGGGTTTGTCCCCCACCCAGGCTGCCCTGGGCCTTTTCTGGCTCCTAGGTGAGGCTATCAGCCTCACAAAATCAAATATGTTCTGTATTAAAAAAAAGGACAAGGACAATTCTGGAAGCTACAAGGGTCTCAGAAGAGAGTCAAGCAAAGCTGAATGCTACCTGAAGGAAGGGAGCCTCCTGTTTCCTGCCTACTGAACTCAGCTACAGAAAGGTGCCTGATATGCTCCTGACTTAGGACTCCTATGTGGGCTTCGGGCCACAGAAGCTTGGATGCTGATTTTAGAGCCTGCAAGAGAGAAGCAAAGTTGGCGGCAGAAGGGCAGGTGAGAGGTGGGCTTGGGGATGCATTGGCTGTTGTAAATAAGCTGAGTCAGAACCAGGAACTGGAAGTGGTAGTGGGGGAAGGTACTCATGGCAGGGCTCTGAGGGGGCCACTAAACATGGCATTCCTTGGCCTGTTCTCATCCTCCATGAAGCCTGGGCTTTGAAGCCACAAATTCATGGCAGGCCAAACCTGGAAGTGTCTGGAAGCCATGTGGCATGTGGTTTTCAAACTGAGTTTATTGGAACTGTAGGAGGTTCTTCAGAATTGGTAGGGACTCTGACACACCATGTAATGCAACTACCAACATGGCTCTCTTATCTACTTAATGAACAGGTGTACAAGATTTCACTGCGTTAAAAAAAAAAAATTCTGTGCTAAAATAATGCTATCAAAATTTGAAAACCATGGATCTAGTAAACTTATGAGGGATGGATGGGGAAACTTACCCAGAGTCACCCTCTAGTCACTTACCCCTCAGGCCAGGTCTATCCCCACAGCATACCCACTGGCTTTATGGAGCAGACAGCAGGAGGTTCTCTCTGGAGGCCTGTCTTGAATGCAGCAACAAAAATGGCCAAGAGAGGAGCCACGTGGGGAAGAGCCACTCTCAAAAGAATGAGTGACCCCAAGACCCAGACTTGCAGACCCTGAAGGGCAGTGTGAAGCTGCCTTGGCTCAACTGTCAAAAGCCCTCAAGATTCTAGTCTGTTCTTACCTTCAGGGAAATGTAAGGCCTTGGCCTGGGAGGTGGGGCCCCTGGATTCTAGGCTGCCCCACCATTTCCTGGGACTTTGGGCCACATTCCTGGGACATTAGCCTTCTCTTTAAGGGAGGAAGCTGGGCACGCTCACTCAGTCCCTAGACTGTGGGCCCTTGAGGACAGGACCTGTCATCTCCACTGTGTGCTGCATCCTCCTCAGTCCAAGGGATTCAGGTACAGGGCTAGGCACAGGAATCCTTAACTTCACGGAAAACAGTTTTGTTCATTGGTTTTTAGAACAGGGCTCCCGTCAAGTGGTTCTCCTCATCCTCCACATACCAACTGTGACCTTCGACAACAGTGGATGACTTTCCACACTTTCTGTAGTGAAGCTTTCTCCTCCCTCCTGTTTTCTCCCCTGGGTTGGCTCCTCTGGCAGTGAGAATCTCAACACTCTGGAGAGAGTGAACGCTGGGGACTTGCATTTCTTCTCCTGATAGTCTTCTTCCTCTGAGCAGTTCAACAGGTGAAGGTGCCCCAAGGCCATCAGGGCTGCTTATTAACGCAGCAGAATTTGGCCGCATGTGCTTGCCCGAGAAGCAGGTGGAATATTCAATAAGTAGATGATCATGGATGGATTGCGTTGAGGGAAGATCTGGTCCCCAGCTCAGACAGAGGTCTTAACCTCTTTTTGCCATGGAACATCCAGAACACCAGTGAAAAGGACCTTTATATGTACTCATTTGGGGCAGGGCCCTCCTTTCCCCCCCTCCCCCTGGGTCTTGAGGGACAAACCCATAGCCAAAGACCACAGCCCCAAGCCCCAGCTGTTCTCACCTCCTGGCAATGACCAGAATCTGAGAAACTGTCTTCTTCCCCAGGTCTCCAACAGACCCCTTCACCCCCTACAACCTGAGCCCCTCAAGACCCCTCTCCAGAGTCCAAAGGCCACTTCTGAAGCCTTCCATCTCCCCAAGTCATGCCCAGTAGTCCCTGGTTGTCCCGGTCCCTGGTCCTGTGGGAGGCAGCCAGCTTTGTGACATCACAAAAGGCTATCCTGTGACAAGTTTGGGCCTGGTGAAGAAGGAGCAGGGCAGAGGGGCTCCCCCCAGGAACATCATGTGACTTTTCATGGAGAGACACCCCTACCTCTGAGGGAATGAAGAGGAACTGTCTCATAGTAAGAGCCCAGGACACCCTCTGCACTTAGAAACACCTCCCCTTGATAACTTCGGCTCCCAGGACTAACTGGATACTCCTGGCTATATCTGGCAATACCTCTTTGGGGTCCAGGTCCAACGTGGCCAGGTTTGGGGGTGGGGCAGTAGGTGATTACTTCAGGTGGTAGTGGTGGGTCTCTGACCTCCGAATTGACAGTCAGATCAGCTTCCTTCCATCAAACAAAGTCATTCTGCCCCAGGCCTTTCAAAGTGAAAGAACTGATAGGGTGGGAAGCTTTATCTGACCTGAGTCTTCCTCAGGGTCTATGCCAGCAGTCCCCAGAGTACCTTCAGGTGGGTCAGGCCAGAGATCCCTGAATCCTGTAGAAAAGTCTTGTGCTTACAAACAGGCATTGTCAAAATCCAAGGGCTTCTCTCTCCAATGCTGACTCCACTGTTGTTTCTTCCCGGAAGGATTTACAATTCTAAAAACCTGAGGCAGAAGAGGCTCCTTACCTCCCCTGTACCCTGTTCTCCAACCTCTAACTCTTACCTGGAGCATAGCCTCTGGGAAGAGCAGGGCCCCAGGAGTCAGCAAGGATGATAACTGGCAGCCAGGCTCGGGGATCTGACAGGTCCTGGGAGTAGGTGGAGGGCAGAATTTGGGCCTTTTCATGCTCCAGCCCCTGTTTGTGCTGGGCGGGTCCATTGTAAGGGTGGCCCAGGGGACACCATCTCTGGCCATCCTCTCTGGACTCTACTTTGATTGTGACATTGCCATCCTGCCAGAGGACCCCAGGGAAAAAAGTGAGTGCACTCTGGGCAGGGTTCCAGATGCAGGCTTCATCTCAGCAGGGAAGCAGGGTCGACAGGCTGGTTTGGGGAGGGTGACATGTCTGAATTCACATCTAAGGAGCTCCTTGGCCTTGACTGCCCTCACCCTTGATCGACGACAGCCTTTTCAGCCATGAGGAGGCCTAGGAGCAGATCCTCTTAAATCCACCCTCTGATATGGGGATATATGTATATGTATAGCTGATTCACTTTGTTATAAAGCAGAAACTAACACACCATTGTAAAGAAATTATACTCCAATAAAGATGTTAAAAAAAAAAAAATCCACCTTCTGACCCACTCAGTTTTTAGTTCTGTGCTGGGACAGAGAGTAGACAGATGATCCCTAAGAGTGGTTACTCCACTACTTCCCAGTGTGTCTGAAAATGTGCCCCAGGATTTTTCTGGTAAGGAGCTCATTTCTCATTTTGATGAGGAAAGCTTGAGCTCTTCCAGCAGGCAGTAGTACCGGGGGCAAAGAGAAATCAGCCAGGGCTGAGGTAGTCCTGAAGAACAGCAATAGGGACAGCCACAGACCAAGAGTAATCACAATAGAAATAGCCACCACTTAGCTAGCACCTCCTGTGTGCCAGACCCCAAGCTAAGCACTTTACAGGCATGGTTCCACTTAGTCCTCATTACAATGCTAGAAAGGAGGTATTATTCCCATTTTCCAGCTGGAGAAACTGAAGCTCGAGAGGTGAAGTAATTAGGCCAATTACAGGAGCACTAGTGTTAGGATGCAGGTCTGTCTACCTCCAAAGCTAGACTCAACTGCTGACCTATCTCCTTCTGCAAACTCTTCCCAATAAAGAGGCAAACTATTTTCTTATCTGTCACCATCGGTGATAGGGTTAAAGAGAGAATGGGGAGAAGGGAGACTCTGAGCCTGATATTACCCAGATCAGCTTTCGGATAAGGCAACCTTGACTGCTTGGCCCGTCTAACCTTTAATGAGACCCATTGGGAGGCAGCTGTTCTGATTTACTCCTAACTATTTTGCAGGTGATTTAAGTGAGGCCATGGGGGCCATCAAGGGGAGTCCTTGGGGTCTGTGGCTGAGCAGTGGTTCTGAGGTGGGGTTGCTAGATAATATATAGAATGTCTGGTTCAATTTTAATTTCAGATAAAGAATAATTTAAAATATATAAGTATGTCCTCAATATCGCATGGGGCTCTTCTGGGGGCTCCTCACTCTGGCTGGGGTCCTGGTACGTGGGAATTGGGGCGGGACTGGGGGGTCGTTGCTTCATTTCTCACCTGAGTCTTAGGTCCCTCTGTGAACTTGTGCCTGTGGGAGCAGGAGGGGGTACTGACTTCTGGAGACTGCAGCGTCTGTGGCCACTGGACGAGGTGGAGCCTCAGTTTCTCACTCTGTGAAATGAGAATGGTGGATGTGGATGCCGTCATACAGGGTGGTTGCTTTGCACACCTCTTGGGCAACAGGGGTAGTGTTCCATCTTTCTAGGGGGCTGTAGGGGCCCCCAGGAAGGGGGAGGGCACCAAGTGAATGATTAGAATTCCCTTTTTTGTCCAGGTTGGGGTCCCCAGTGCCTGGAAGCCCAGAGCCTGGAAGCCCCGAGCCTCTCCTCGGTGGCTCCTGTGACTCCTGGACACTTGCAGTAGCAGTCTTGCTCAGCAAACAGCAGAGTGGGAATAGATGTGGGACAGGAGGAGGCACAGGAGTTGTGGTGGCACCAGGGTGGGGAAGGGCTGATGGGAGCACCTGGGTCCGGTGAACCTGGAAGTTAAGTGATGGGAAAGAAGGGGTGGTGGAAAAGGGAAGAGGGGGAGATGGGGAAGACAGAGGATAGGGGAAAGAGGAGGAGCATCCTGAAGCTCAGAGGACATGGTGCTATTGATTTTCCTACCCTAGTGCATGGGCATGTGTGGGGATGAGGGCAGGTTGGATCATACCTAAGTCTGTAGCCCTTTGTGCTGGGACCAGGGCTGGGCTGCTCTTGCTCTCCCTTTGCCACTGGGCAGCCCTGCAAGCATGACTTCTTGCCCTTTTGGATGGTGGCTGCTGCTTTTTGAGGCATACCATAAGGGGAGATGGGCACACACAGAGCAGAGGGAGACAGAGTCCAGAAATGTTCTTCTAAAGAGGCCAAGGAATCTCTTTTTCCAATGATTCAGGTGTGATGTGCCAGGTCAAGCTGGGTGTGTGGGCCTGATTTATCCGTAGCTTTGTACTTGCATGTACTTAGATGTGAAAGTGTTGGCTGTGAGGACTGGCGCCAGTGCATGGGAGTGCATGCTTGTGTCTCTGGCACACGTTACCTTGGCCTACGAAATGTGACAGTGAGTGTGCTTGAAATGTGTGTGCAGCCCAGAAAACCTGAGTGCAGTCTTTTCCCAGAGTGGGAGTCTGGGAGTGCCTGCAGGTCTGCGGCTGCAGGTATGTGGGGGGCTTTTGGCAGAGGTATGGGGGGCACAGGCATTATAGAACAGAGATTATGGAGGAAGCAGTTGCTAGACAGGTCCTGTATAGCTCCTGTTCTGCTTCCCCAGCCTCCTGGGCCCTGGCTTCTCCAAAGGCCCTCTGGCATGCCCCTTATTCCCATCATTTACCCAGGGCCCCAGGCTGATTTTCTGAAGGGGAGCAGTGCCATCTGGTGGCAGGCTGAGGCTGTGCCAGGAGGAGGCAAGCTGGAACCTGGGTTCCCACAAGGGATCTGCCTTTCAGGACCTCAGTCAGTGGGGAAGTCACCACCGCACTGGCTAGATCATGGAAAAATGGAGGGTATCTAAGGCTTGAGTGCTCCATTCTCATGCATTTTGGGTTCATGACCCAGGGAGGCATGGCAGGAAAGTCAGGTGAAGGGTTGCTACAGCACTGATGTAGGAAAGTTATCAGTCCAGCCTCTGGATCCATGAACCTGGGCCCCATTCCTTGGGCCACCAATCTGGGCTCAGATTTCTCATCTGTGTAGGTGGCAAACTGTACCTACCCTGTGGGGTGGTAGTGAGGGTTATATGAAAAAGTGTGGTTAAAACACTTGGCTCAGAGCTATATAAAGTCAGAGGTAATGGTAGTGGCCATTATAGGCAAAGTCCCAGAAGCACAGAGAACAGAGCTATGTGTTGTGGCAGGTGAAAGCGTTGCAGAGAGGTGGCACGTCTGCCACACTGCCACCCAACATTCTAGAATTTTGTGCCTGAGTATCACCTGTGTCAAGTTACATACTTAAGAGGAGGGAGGTCTCTTTTCTGGAAAGCGGGGAATGGGGTCTGGTGGGGAACAGAATCAAGAGACCCAGCACCCAGGCTCTGGCTAGCTTCTTAATCTAGCTATGGAACCTGAGCATGGCAGACGGCCTGCTGTGTCCATGTTCCCCATGTGAAAGTGCTGACTGTGAGGACTCCGTAAAAATGCACAGAAACTTGCTCAGGACTCCCAGAGATAAAGGCTCGATAGGATCTTGTCAGGGAGAGATTCTGCTCAGCTGTGGAGTTTACCTTTCACGTCTCCAAAAAGGGATCCCCGAGTCAGAGTCAGGAGTCGTTCTGGTTCTGCTGGTAATTGGTTGTGTGATGTGAGTCAAGTTACTCACTCTCTCCGCGTCTCACTTTTCCCAGCTGCAAAATAAAGAAATTAGATGACCTCTGAGGTCAGCTCTGCCTTAATCTATTTCCTTTTGATTTTTTCCTTTTCTCTGCCTCACATATAATATCTAGGATAAATATTTATTGATCCTACAGGCTAGGTCTTGAACAGGAAGACCAGAGCCTTCTGCTTAATGACTGCTGTGATTTCTCATACACTTCGGGAAATATTTTCTTAGATCCTGGTAGGTTCTAGGTATAATGGGGCCAATGGGAGAATAAAACAACGGCTCTTCCCTCTCACACAGGCCGAATAAGGTACTGGGAAGGTATCCAGCCGTTCTAGCTTTGGGCTGGGAGGATCGAGTCTTTCGCTTTTCGCTTCCGCCTTCCTGAGCAGCCAATGAATATGTAGCAGTTCTCGTTTATGCTAAAAACTACAAACCCCAGAAGTCAACGCGCGGGGCAAACTGCTCACGCGCCAATCAAGACTTGGTGGGCTCCGCCCCTAGAGGCGGAACTTCATTTTCCACGCGACTTGGGGCTCGTAGATATTCCTCCGCTCGCCCTCGCGTTCTCCTCCCGCCTCCTGCCAGCAAGCCTCGCGCCAAGTCGGGGGACGCGCGCGCGCAGCATACGTAGCGAACGAGTGACGCATAATATGTGGGCCGCTCCGGAGTCGCGGTCGCGTTGTGTGTGAGTGAGGGGGAGAGAGTGCGGGACCTGAGACGGCGTGTGTGAGCTGTGGCCGCTGGCGGGGTCAGGGGGGAGCGGCGGAGCCGCCCAGGAAGGTGAGTCGGGAAGGGAGGGAGACGGCTCTGCGGGAGGGGCGCGAGGAGACAGGGCGCATGGTCGGTCGGACGGGAGAGTGGGCGCTGGGCTGGGGGAGGGGCGGCACCTGCCTGGGCCGCCGGCTGGGAGGGGGCGGGCCGGGCCTCCCGAGACGCTTGGTCCGGAGCCTGACAGGACTTTTCATCCTCCAGATTCTTGGCTCGGGGGCGGGGCCTCCACGTTCTTCCTCCAGTCCGCAGAAGAAGCTTCCCAAGAGTAACTCTTCCGCCCGGATTGGGGTGCAGGGGTGTGCCCGCCCCTATCCTGGGGAGGGGCGCCTCTCATTCCTCTCATCACTTTTTTCCTCCCAGTTCTCCCAGACTTCGTTCCGTACGGGCCTGGGGTCGGGGTGGGTGGCTCCATCTTTCATGTCGTATGGCGGCCCCCTTCCCATACTGTGTCTCCGCCCCTAGTTCCAGTCACCTGGGCTGGCTCTCTCCTCCCTCGGTCTCGTGCCACCTCCCCTTGCATCCGCCCGGCTCTTGGTCGGGCGAGGGGGGGGCGGGCTCTCTGGGCACTCCTCCCACCCCCCCCCCCGCCCCCATGGTGGTGGAGATGGGTGGAAGGAGAGGTGTCCGGGTCCTGCAGCTTAGAGCCAAACCTTGGAGTGCCCGCCAAGCTTCCCGGGATCCTATTTCCGGGGGTTACAGTCGTTTTTAACTGGATGTCAGGCATTTGCTTAGCTCCCTCTTCCTAGACGGTTTGCGTCTCACTTCCTCTTATTGCACTGTTAGCGCTTGGCTTTTGCTTGTGCTGAAGAAGTAGTTTTGGAGTGTTTGTAGTAGTTCTTTTTGAGTCCTAGATGACTCGTCATTGACTGTGTCACGTTGGCCTCAGTTTTTCCTTACTGTGTCTTTTCAATGAAGCCTTTTAATTAGTCTACAAGTTTTAATTATTAACAGCATCTTCCTGTTCTAAACGCTTTGTTAATGTACAGAGTGAGAGGTTCATTGGCAGTGTTGTCCTGTAATCTTCTTGTCTCAGTTTACTTTTAAGGTTTTTGTAAGCTTGTATAATTAGACTCTTTAGGAATCGATTTGTTATTCTTCTTGACGCTGTCAAGATTTGGGTTTTGTATATTACACTTATTATCCATTTTTCGAGTGGTGATATATTTTGGATGTAAAGGAAATAATAGATACAGAATTTGGGAACTATGAAGGAAATCCTTTTATGCTCAACATCTCTTGAGTAGTTGGAGAGCACAATGTTTTACTATGTTATCTGCTGTACAGTAGTTAAACTTTATCGAGGAGGAATCTGGTGGAATGAACCACATGTTGGTTTGAAGTGATCGAAGTTGGTTTGTTACCAGTGTTGTTTCTGTCATGGTCATGGACAGTAATAGAGTATTGTTATACATGATCTAATATGTTATACTAATTATTAGGTAAATTTTACTTGAAGCTCCAGACTTGGGTTTTTTTCTTTTTTTAAAAAGAGGAGTGCTTACAGGCATTTGTTTCAGAATTGTAACCTTATGGGAATCCTTAACGTGAACTTTTTTTTAGGCTTTGGGATAGTTTTTGCTGAATAGGCCATATAGTATTGTGTATTAGAAGAGAACAGATTTTATGGATTAACTCAAAAGTTACAAAAGGTAACAAAATAGTGGAAAAATGGTAGAGCTAGGATAGTAACATATAGTGAAAAAAACCTTTCTTCTATCTTTATTCTTCAGAAGATCAGTTACTTGCCACAAAAGTAATAGTTATTATCCGTTTCTTATATATTCTTGCAGGGACACACACACACACACACACACACACACACAAAAGCAAAGAGTGTTCTTTGTTTTTCTCACTTGACAGTGTACTGAGAGTTGGTCCAAATTAGGAAAGGAAATTCTTATTAGTTTTCTCCTACTTTATTTATTTTTGGCTGGGTTGGGTCTTTGTGGCTGCGCGTGGGCTTTCTCTAGTTGCAGCAAGGGGGAGCTACTCTTTGTTGCGGTGCGTGGGCTTCTCATTGCAGTGGCTTCTCTTGTTGCAGAGCATGGGCTCTAGGTGCGCGGGCTTCAGTAGTTGTGGCACTCGGGCTCAGTAATTGTGGTGCATGGGCTTAGTTGCTCCGCAGCATGTGGGATCTTCCTGGACCAGGGCTTGAACCTGGGTTCCCTGCATTGGTAGGCGGATTCTTAACCACTGTGCCACCAGGGAAGCCCATCTCCTACTTTTTAATTAGAAAAAAATTCGAAAGGATAGTAAAATGAATACTTATTTATCCATCTAGATTCAACACTTGTTATTAATATTTTGCCATGTTTTCTCTTAGTAGGTAGATGTGGTATATATTTATTTCGTGGAACCATTTGAAAATAAGTTGCAGACACAGCACCCCTAAATACTTTGGCAGGCATCCTTCAGGATAAAGACTTTTTTTTGGCCGCATTGTGTGGCTTGCGGGATCTTAGCTCCCCTACCAGGGATCGAACCCGGGGCCCCAGCAGTGAGAGCGCCAAGTCCTAACCACTGGACCATCAGGGAATTCCCTCTACATATTTTTTGTAGGGCTTTATATTATTCCATTGTATGGACAGTATTATCATTTAACCCTTGCAACAACTATTTCCATTTTACAGATAAGGAAATTGAGATTTGGAGAAGTTAAATAACTTGACCAAGATCTCACAGGTATGTTGGCAGAGTTGGGATTTGAATGCTTGAACCCCTTTTCTACCAAGTACCAATTGAGTGGTCTTGGGGACCTCTCTGAGCCCTTTTCCTCATCTGTAAAATAAGGGCAGGGTGGTTGTGAAAATTCAGAATAATGTAAATAGATTACTTAACCACGTGTCTATCTCATACAGATATTCAGTAATTGGTAACTATTGTATCACTATTAGGCCATAAATTCTGCATACCACTTAAAGAACTCACTTTGGAACATGGTGAATTGAGTAATGTACCTTCACTGTCTTGTCTGTAACAAGATGACTGCACCTTTTGCATTTTGTTAATCTTTCATTGAGAGTAAAATGAATTATCACTGATATTATTATTTTAGTTTAAGTTTATATTTTCCCTGGGCAAGTGAATATTCCCAAAGTTAGAATTATTTTTAGGCATAGTTAATTGGAAATTTTGAAAATGATACCAGAAGTACATGTGTGTTTCTAAATTGAACTCTAAAATTTTACTATTTTAATGCCCTTGAGTTGACCTTTGTTAGAGGTAGTATTTCTTTTAAATTTGCCTTTATAAGCTCTACTAGGCTGATTGCTTAAGTTATCCAAGAGGCATTCCGTCCTGGGCCTTTTTTCCCCCCATTTAAAAAAATTGTGGTAAAATTGACATACCATAAATTAACAATTAACCATTTTAAAGTGCACAATTCAGTTGCATTTAGTAGATTAACAGTGTTGTACAACCATCACCTCTTTTAGTTCCAAGACATTTTCATTACCCCAAAAGGAAACCCTATATTCATTAAGTAGTCACTCACTATTTCCCCCTCCCCCAAGTCCCTGGCAACCACTAGGTAGCTTTCTGTATATGGATTTGCCTATTCTGAATGTTTCATATAAATAAAATCATAGACTATGTGACCTTTTGTGTCTGACATTTTTCGCCTGGCATATTGTTTTAAAGGTTCATCCACAGCTGTAACATGTCTCAGTACTCCATTCCTTTCTACGGCTGAATAATACTGCATTGTATGAATATAACTACATTTTGTTTATCCATTTATCTGTTGGTGAACATTTGGGGTTGTTTCCACCTTTTGGCTCTTGTGAATGTGCTTTGAACATTTGTGTACAAGTGTTTGAATATCTGTTTTCAATTATTTTGGGTGTATAACTTGGAGTGGAACTGCTGGGTCATACGGTAATTCTATGTTTAACTTTTTTTTTTTAAACTTTTTGAGGAGCCACCAAACTGTTTTCTATAGCTGCTGTACCATTTTACATTCCTATCAGCAGTGTACATTCTAGTTTCTCCACACCCTTGCCAGTGCTTATTTTCTAATTTTTTGCTTTTGGTTATCCTAGTCGTATGATTGGTATCTCATTGTGGTGTTGTTTTTCATCTTCCTAATGGCTAATGATGTTGAACATCTTTTCATGTACTTGTTGGCCATTTGTATATCTTCGTTGGAGAAATGTCTGTTCAAGTCCTTTGCCCATTTTTGAATCAGGTTTTTTTGTCATTGTTGAGTTGTAGGAGTTCTTTATATATTATGGATACTAGATCCTTATCAGATATATGATTTGCAAAGATTTTCTTCCATTCTGTGGGTTGTCTTTTCACTTTCTTGATAATGTACTTTGACGCACAAAAGTTTTAAATGTTGAGGTCCAATTTATCTATTCCCTTGTTGCTTATACTTTTTTTTTTTTTAATTTTATTTATTTATTTTTGGCTGTGTTGGGTCTCCACTTCTGTGTGAGGGCTTTCTCTAGTTGCGGCAAGCAGGGGCCACTCTTCATCGCGGTGCGCGGGCCTCTCACCATTGCGGCCTCTCTTGTTGTGGAGCACAGGCTCCAGACGCGCAGGCTCAGCAATTGTGGCTCACGGGCCCAGCTGCTCCGCTGCATGTGGGATCCTCCCAGACCAGGGCTCGAACCCGTGTCCCCTGCATTGGCAGGCAGACTCTCAACCACTGCGCCACCAGGGAAGCCCTGTTGCTTATACTTTTGATGTCAAATGAAAATCCCTTGCCAATTTCAAAGTCATTAAGATTTACCTCTAAGAGTTTTATAGTTTAAGCTCTTCTATTTAAGTCTTTGATTCATTTTGAGGTAGTTTTTGTATATGGTGTGAGGCAAGGGTCCGACTTCATTCCTTTATATGTGGATATCCAGTTGTCTCAGCACAATTTGTTGAAAATATTGGTCTTTCTAGTAATGGTCTAATGGTCTTTCAATAAATTCTTTCCCTGTTGACTGGTTTTGGCCCACTTGTTGAATATCAATTGACCATAAATGTGAGATTTTATTTCTGGACTCTCAATTCTTTTGCATTGGTATCTATGTCTTTCCTTATGACAGTACCATACTGTGTTGATGATCGTACTTTGTAGTTTTGAAGTCAGAAGTGTGAATTCTCTAACTTTCTTCTTTTTCAAGATTGTTTTGGTTATTCAGGATCCCTTGCAATTACATATAAATTTAGGATTGATGTTTGCACTAATGCAAGAAAGGTCATTAGGATTTTGGTAGGGATTGTACTGACGGTTGACCACTTTGGAGAGTATTGCCTTCTTAACAATATTAAGTCTTCTAATCCATGAACACAGGATGTCTTTCCATTTATTTAGGTCTTCTCTGATTTATTCTAGCAGTGTTTTGTAGTTTTCCTTGTGGAAGCCTTGTGCCTTTTTGGCTTAAATTGATTCCTTAGCATTTTATTCTTTTTAGTGCTATTTTAAGTGAAATTGTTTTCTTAATTTCATATTGGATTGTTTATTGCTTGTACATAGCAATACAACTAATTTTTGCATGTTAATCTTGTATCCTGTAACTTTGCTAACTTGTTTATTAACTATAGTTTTTATTTGTAGATTCTTTAGGCTTTACTATATATAGGGTCATGTCATCTGTGAATAAAGATAATTTTACTTCTTCCTTTCCAACTTGGATGGCTTTTATTTTTCTTGTCTAATTGCTCTGGCTAGAACTCCAGTACAGTGTTTAAGTGGTGAAAGCAGGCATCTTTGTCTTATTTCTGATTTTAGGGGGAAAGCTTTCGGTCTTTCACTATTGAGTATAATGTTAGCTGTTGGTTTTTATAATTAATGCCCTTTACCGTATTGAGGAAGCTCTCTTCTGTTCCCAGTTTATTGAGTGTTTTTATCACAAAAGGGTGTTGGATTTTGTCAGATGCTTTTTCCCTATCAATCACATGATTATTTTTATCCCTTCATTTTGTTAATGTATTGTATTACTTTAATTGATTTTCATATGTCAAACCACCCTTGTATTCCTGGGTTAAATCCCACTTGGTCATGATATCTAATCCTCTTAATATGCTGCTGCATTCATCTTTCTAGTATTTTGTTAAGGATTTTTGCATCTATTTTCATAAAAGATGTTGGTCTATAGTTTTCTTGTGATGTTTTTATCTGTCTTTGGTGTCAGGGTAATGCTGGCTTTATGTAATAAATTAGGAAGTGTCTCTCCTCTTCAATTTTTGGAAGAATTTGAGGATTGATCTTAATTCTTTAAATGTTTGGTAGAATGCACCAGTAAAGCCATCTCTCCCCTGCACTTTTAGGATGTGTCTTAAGAGATTAATTTTGCTGTTACCACATATACTACTTTGCCCAGTCTCTAGGTCTTTTACCTTAGCATAAAATTTTACTGTTGAAAAAAATTGGTTAAATTATTGCCCCTCTCTACACCCTGGCTAATACTCCTCCAGATTGGCAAGGTCATAAAAATGAGGAAAAACTCAAAAACTGTCAGAGACCAGAGGACACTAGGGAGACATGACAACTAAACGTCATGTAGTAGCCTGGATGAGATATTGGAACAGAAAAAGGACGTGAATGGAAAAACTGGTGAAATCTGAATCAAGTCTGGAGTTTAGTTAAGATAATATACCAGTTTTTGGTTTCTTAATTTTGACACCATGTCACTATAAAATAAGGTAACATTAGGGGAACCTGAACTGAGTGAGGGGTATATGGGAATTCTCCCTACTATCTTTGCAACTTTTTTTTTTTTTTTTACAAATCTATAATTATTCCTATTAAATTTATTTTAAAAAATGCATATATAGTTAGTAGATTGCAGTCAGAAATACAGCCTAGTTCTTCTCAAGTTAAGGTCAGAAATCTGTATTAGTTGGTCACATCTGTAGTATATCTTTGGCTAGAAAGACTGAAAATGTGGATTCTTTGTAGAAAAGCATTTTAACTTTTTTTTTTTTCTTTTTTGGAAATATTTGTTCTTTGGAGTAAGGGGTAGCTCAGGTGACATGAATCACTATCTACTATTAGAATTGCGTCAACTTGATTAAAACATAAATGTCTAAAATTTAGAGAGTTGGTGGTAAATATATTTCTTTTGGTCTTGTGGTAGAAGAGTGAACAATAATTCTAGATGAGCTAGTAATGCCTTTGTGGACTGAAACTTTTTACAGAACAGTTGCTATTTCTGTGAAAATACACATTTTGCATGGCAGGATTTCACATTTTGATCCTAAGACTGCTTTGGCAAAGAAGTTGATCTGTAAACCATCTAAACGGTTGGGTCTCATTTATTCCTTTTGGAGTCCCTTATAAACCTCTCTTCCCCGTGTGGATGTCACATGCAGCTCCTTCAGAGCCTGTCTCACCTCCCTGTCCTTCTGTACCCCTGGGCTGATCACTCAACCCAGCAACTTTTTCTGCCTTTCTCCAGCCTCTTATCCTCCTTCCAGAAGATCAGCTGTGAGACAGATTAGGAAGGCTGAAGGATGAATGGGTTTATAATATTCTTTCTCAGCTTTCATGTTGGTAATGATATCCACTTCAGTTCTTGATCTGTTGTTAAGAATTAACAGGAATATGTTGCTTATCTTTCATAGAACTTTCCCTGAAGACTTACAAGAGCAAAATATTTCTGGGAGTAGTTTTTGCTGTATTCTGTATTTAAAAAAAAAAAACCTCAAAGGTTTGGACCTCAGAGTTCTAGACTTGGGATTATTATACATGTGGTGTATAGGTACAGGTTGTAGAGTGTTCTTGTGAAACCTTTCGTAAGCTGAAATGACTTGAAGAGGCAATTACCTTAGGACACATCTTGCTCACGGATGCACAGAAATTGAGATAAAGCACAGATGCTCACAGGCACAGTTCAAAGCTGTAGCAGCTTGATGCTGAGTGTAGTTCCCATGGAAGGAGCTTGGCGGGGCCACTCTCACTGCTTGGGGTGCACACTGCCTTTATAATGGCTCGCTGCAAAGCAAACAACGCTGTTTTTGCTTTTCGCCTTTTTTCATAAAAGCAGAAGTCCTCTTCAGATTTCTTTGGGTTAACAAAAACAGATACTAATGTAGTTCTTTCATAAAAATGAAGTGGCATAAAGCGAACTTCTCTGAAAAGCAGGGATAGCTGTATGTGTGTTTCTGAGGGGAGAAAGGAACCATAGGTTTTGTCTGATTCCCAGGAATTCCTGATCCTAGAAAGGTTAAGAATCATGATTTTGATCCAGTACCCTGTCTCATTTGACAGTCTAGCAAACTGAGGTTGAGAGAGATGAAAAGACTTGTTTGTCATGATTTGATGAGTATCCAGGCTCCCAATCCTGGGTTTCCCACTGTACCACAAATAGAATTATCTACAGGGTCCAAGGGTTAAATTTCCCATGCTTTTAGTTACTTCCCTTGCTTGCTCATCCCTTTTTTCCTCCCTCCTCACTTTTCTTTTCATAGGAAGTATGTCAAGTTTATTTGCCTGTGTTCATTTGTGTGTGTGTGGTTTTTTTTTTTTTTTTGCTTCCTTAGGCCAAGTCATGACTACAGTAGCGGTACATGTGGACTCCAAAGCTGAGCTCACTACCCTGCTGGAGCAGTGGGAAAAGGAACATGGCAGTGGGCAGGACATGGTACCTATCCTTACCAGGTATGAACAATTAAGTTGTTTTTTTTTTTTAAAAAGGAAAAATTGGGAATTCCCTGGCAGTCCACTGTCGTGGGCCCAGGTTCAATCCCTGGTTGGGGAGCTAAGATCCTGCAAGCCACACGGCGTGGCCAAAAAAAAAAAAAAAGTTGGAGAATGGTATAGAACATTTTCACTTTGTGAATTCTTTTTGTTTTTTTTTCCATAGAAGTTTTTTTTAATGATTCTACTTAATAAAATATTTGTTTGCAGGAAGAAAAAAATTTCCCCAAAACTAGAAAAGCATTTTTAAAGCAATTTTTCAAATTACAATGTTAAACTCATCTCCAGCTCTGTAAAAGTATATGACACGAGATCTTTAAAGTTTCACTGCATTTCAGGATTGTTCTTGGAAAAGATACTCTGCCAGAAAATCAATGGGGTCATTGGGTCTGACCTTACAACACTCATTCAGACCCTGCATAAGCGTTGGCATAACGTAGGCCATTAAATAGTTTCTCAAGAGAACAGACTGGGCCTTCAGTAATTCTCTTTCTTCTCTTTTCACTTCCTCTAGTTTATTCTCACTTCTCAGAGCAAAATAATTTCTGGCTGCCCAGATGAAGCAAAGTGAGAGAGAGGAAGGAAGGAAGGAAGGGAGAGAGGGAGGGAAAGAGAGAGAGAGACAGAAAGACAGAAGGAAAGAAGGAAGGAAAGAAAGGAGGAAGGAAGGAAGGCTCACTTCATGAATTCTCAATCCATTTTTTTCTCTGTCAGAACTAGTCTTTTATCTCTCTACTTCTTGAACCTTTTAAAATTTCTTCCCTTTCCTCTCAGGCCCTTTTGTTGTCATTCTCTTTCCTAGGTTCTTCTCCTGCCAGTGTTTTAGCGCCAAGGTTTTGTTTGTGGTTCTCTTCTCTCTTCACCCTAAGTATTCTACCTAGATAGTTTCATCTCTGTCCATGATTTAAAAAATTATTCTCATGTTAACTTTCAAATTTCTATTTTCACTTCAGACCCTTCTTTTTAAAAATTTCAGACCCATTTCTCAGCTGATGGGTGTACACATGTTTAACCTGGTTATTCCACAGACACCTGAAACATACTGTGTTCAAAGTAGAGCTTATCACCTTCATCCTACCTCCGTCTTCATTCACAGCTTGTGCTTTTGTACTCTCTGCCTTGGTGTAAATAGTTATAAACTAAAAACTGAAAATCATTCTCCCTAGTGTATTCCTTTACTAGCACAACTTAGTCACCAAGCCCTGAGGGTTTCTGCTTCCTCTTCTTCCCCATTCCCACTTCCTTTATTAGGTATTGATCATGTCTTGACTGGCTCATTAGGCAGTGTGCATTATCCCTCTGTCTGCAGTTTACCCTCTTCTAATATATCATCCCCTTTGCTGAAAGATTTATCTTTTTCATACACAAATCTGATTGTCATACCTCAGCTCATAATTCTTCCCTGGCACCCTTTTCCTTCAGAATGAAATGTAATTTAGAGTGGCCTATGAGGCCATTTATGATTTAGTCTGTACCTCCTTTTTCTGCCTCATAGTGTTGTTCTTCAGAGAGGAATAGAACCATATTTTCCAGTGTCTGTGTGCCTTTACACTTGCTGTTTCTTTGGCCTGAAATGCCTTTCCTTGGTATATCTGCCTGGCAAGCTCTAGTCCTTTCAGGAAGCAGTTCAAGAATCATGTTTGTAAATACCATATGATATCACTTATATGTGAAATCTGAAATATGACACAAATGAACCTATCTGTGAAACAGAAATGGAATCATGGACATAGAGAACAGACTGGTGGTTGCCAAGGGGGTTGGGGGAGGGATGCAGTGGGAGGTTGGGGCTAGCAGATGTAATCTTTTATATATAGAATGGATAAACAACCAGGTCCTACTGTATAGCACAGAGAATTATATTTAATATCCTGTGATAAACCATAATGGAAAAGAGTATTTGAAAAAAATGTATGTATATGTATGTATATATATATATAACTGAATCACTTTGCTGTACAGCAGTAATTAACACAACATTGTAAATCAGCTATACTTCAATTTAAAAAAGTCTTCCACCCATTTTAATTACTACTTGTATTATAATTATCTTTTTACATGTGTCTCCTCACTAAATTGTAAGTTTTTTTTGAAGTCAGGTACTACTCATTTTTATTGGTGTCTCCTTGTGTTTCCTCAGACACTGACTTGCCCAATGCTTGGTACATAGTAAACTGTGTGGGACATAATTTTGTTGAATGAATGTGTTAAGGAAGAAGAGAAAGTGAAAAAAAAAAGGCTGGGTTGGGATGCCCATGGTTTTTCTAAGCAGGAAGCCTCTGGAACATGGGGTTCTTTAACATCTAATCTGTGATATCATAGCAGAGAAAAAAAACTTTGTTTATGCAATGATCTGTTTTCTAGGGATAAAGAGAACTATGATCTTATGAAAGTTTAAACAGGGATAAATGCTTTGTTCATAATTGCTCTTGATAGGTAGGGAACATGTGAAAGTACAGTTTTTCTTTTAGGGAAAGGTTTATTGCTGACTGGTGGAAAGTGGATTTTCATTTGTAGAGGCATTGGAGATTAAGAACTATTAATCACAAGCTACTTGAAGTGCAGCCACAATGAATTTAAGAATCTTAAGTATTGTGCATTTAACGTGTGTGGATTATGATTGATGTACCTTTGAAAGGAGGAGAGAGTCATAAATGGGGATGATAGTGTTAGTGGTAGATTCATTTAATTGCTCAAAAAAAATAAAATATAAAGTATTTTTTAATACTTTATTTTCGGGAATTCCCTGGCGGTCCAGTGGTTAGGACTCGGTGCTAATTGAATACAGGGCCCGTATTCAATCCCTGGGCAGGGATCCTGCAAGCTGCGTGGTGAGGCCAAAAAAAACCAAAAACTAAAAAACTTTATTTTCAGGATTATTTCATATTAATTATCATATTTGACCCTGAACTTTTTCATTATGCTATGGTATTCAGCAGTGCAGAGCCTAAATGGAGGGACCCTATCTTCAAGGAGATAACCATCTGGGAGGCAACTAATGGTTCCAAAAAATGCATAGTAGTACAAAATGGTATATAATGAAGTGCTAGATTGGCAGTGTGGTTTGTAAATATTCTAGGGGTTAGGAGAATGGAAAGAATTTGAATGAGTCCGTTTCTTCTATTCATTCAACAAATGTTTGAGGACCTTTTGTGTGTCAGAACTGTAGGAGACACTGCTCTGAACCTCAGCTTCTTCATTTGTCACTAAAGGTATGAGAGCTACATTGTTAAAAGATAGCCATCCTCTGAGCTGCTTGCAAAAGACTATAGGACTTCCCTGGTGGTGCAGTGGTTAAGAATCCGCCTGCAATGCAGGGGACATGGGTTCGATCCCAGGTCTGGGAGGATCCCACATGCTGCAGAGCAACTAAACCCATGCACCACAACTACTGAGCCTGTGCTCTAGGGCCCGTGTGCTGCGACTACTGAAGCCCGCGCACCTAAAGCCCGTGCTCCACAACAAGAGAGGAGCCACCGCAACGAGAAGCCCGCGCACCACAACAAAGAGTACCCCCCTGCTTGCCGCAGCTAGAGAAAGCCTGCGCGCAGCAACAAAGACCCAACGTGGCCAAAACAAACAAAAAAACAAAACAAAAAAACCCAAAAGACTATAGCCAGGCAGTAGAAAGCTAAGGTTGAAATACTGGGTTTTAACTCCAATTCCAGTGGGCTTTCCAGTGTAGGATGTGGTAAAGGTTCCTTGGAACAAGGACTTGAAAGTTGGTAGAATATACCTTGATTGAAAGCAGAGACAAGGTTTTCTAGGAAAAGTTCAAATGTGACTGAAAAATGTATCTAGGGGCGAATGAACTGGGGCATGTTTTTGTGGCAGTGAGGAAATGGGCCCCACCAAAGTGGAGGGTGAATATAAGGTAGGAATGGAAGATAAAGTTATATGGAGCAAGATCTTAAAAAGATCTTTAAGGTTAGACTGGGACTTTAAGAGACAGTAGGATGAATTCAAAGTATAGTTTATTTTAGATAGGGGCAAAACTCTTACCATCCTTCAAATTGTGGGTCTGTTAGTTCACTGGCTATTTCCTAAATTACCTTCACATCTGTCATCCCTCTCACCCTGCAAACTGGCTTCAGTTTGGGTGTTTTGGTGTATTCCATGAAAAGCAAATGAATTTCAGGCTTACCTACTCCTTTACTGACTATTTTTTTAAATGATCTTTTGGCTATTTTCCTAAGAAAAATGTACAACTCTATAACTTGATTGACTTTTTATTTTTTATGTTGTTTTATTTATTATAATCAAGCCTTTGACTTAATTCTGTGAAAAAGGACTGGCATTGCGCCAAGCTGTATGAGCTTAACCCAGGTTTTGTGGGTTTTTTTTTTATATTATTGAGATATAATTTATAGTCGACCCACGGTTGCTTGAATCTGTGGATGTGGAGGGCCAACTGTACTATGCCATTTTATACAAAGGACTTGAGCATTAGAGGATTTTAGTATCCCTGGGAGGTCCTGGAACCAATTCCCTGTGGATACTGAGGGATGGATTGTTTGCTTATAAAATCATCACCTAGATCAAATTATAGAACTTGAGTACTACCTCCAGAAGGCTCCCTCCTGCCCCATTGCATCAATATCTACCTTAGATTAATTTGTTTTCTATTTGTTATTGATTCCCAGTTTCCATAGGAACACCACCTAAATAGCTCTGACTTAAGTTCTGTTTTAAGCAGACTACATATATTAACTTTAACTTCAGGGAAAGTCTGTAAGATAAGGACTGTTATCCTCATTTTACAGATTAGGCGCAGAGAGGTTAAATAACTTGACCGAAGTCACAAACAGGGGAAGAGATATGATTTGAACACTGGCCATCTGGCTCCAGAATCCATGTTTTTAACTTCTGCTGTGCTATATTGCTTAGTTTCCACTGAAGATACTAGTAGATCTTATAATATGTAATTTAAAATATATTTTGTGTGATCATCCTTTGTGGCAAAGAGAGTTTTCAGAGTTTAGGGGGAAAGGTAGAAAAGGTAGAAATACTTTTGAGGCTTGATGGGGAAAAATATACCAGAGTGGGCAAGAATTTTTGCAGGGAGCTTAACCCTTAAGACTAGAAAGTATGGTTTTGTGGAAATAAAGCATGCAGGAAAATTTGAGTTAGGATAGAGCATCCTAGATACTGGAGAGCATGAAAGCCTTTTATTTGATTGTCATTATAATAGGTTAAAATGTCAGTCCTTAGGGTACTCAGAAAGTGATTTTTCTTATTTCAAAAAAAAATGTGTGAATAAAAAAGAACAGTTGATAACATGCAACAACATGGATGACTCAACGTGCTGAGTGAAAGAAGTCAAACATAAAAAGAGTATATGTGGAGCTTCCCTGGTCGTGCAGTGGTTAAGAATCCGCTTGCCAATGCAGGGGACACGGGTTCCATCCCTGTTCCGGGAAGATCCCACATGCCGTGGAGCAACTAAGCCTGTGCGCCACAACTACTGAGCCTGCGCTCTAGAGCCCACGAGCCACAACTACTGAAGCCCGCATGCCTAGAGCCCGTGCTCCGCAGCAAGAGAAGCCCACGCACCACAACGAAGAGTAGCCCCCGCTCGCTGCAACTAGAGAAAGCCCGCACGCAGCAACGAAGACCCAACGCAGCCAAAAGTAAATAAATAAATAAAATAAATTTAAAAAAAAAGAGTATATGTGATTTCATTTATATGAAATTGTAGAACAGGCAAAACTAATCTTTAGTGAGAAAAAGTAGGTGAGTGGTTGCTTAGGGCAGGGGTGGGAACCTGGGTGGGTGGAAGAATGTTATAGGCTGAGGTAACAGCACCTAGAAAGGTCCTGAAGCAGTTACGAGTTTGGACTCTGAAGAGCAGGGAAGGCCATGTGACTGTAGCTTAATAAAGGAGGGGTGGAGGAGTACAAGAAGTGGTCATAGATGCAGACAAAAACCAGGTTACTGTAAACCTTGTAGTGCTTGGGTTTATTTAAGTTGAGGGTAAGTCATTGAAAGTTGGAGGTGTATTGTGTCAGGTCAAGCATGGAAGCAAGAAACAAGGAGACCAGGGAAAAGCCTATTGCGGGTAGTCCAGAAGTTGATAAAGGTGGTCTGGACAAGGGTAGGAATGGTCAAGATTTAAGGAAATGATTGAAGTCAGGAGATATTTTGTAGGTAGAGCTTATAGGAATTATTGCTGTGGGGGATGGGGAGAAAAAGGAAGGTTTTAATGATGACTCCTTGTTTTTGGCTTCTGAGGGGATAGTGCTATTTTTTGAGACAGGAGAGTTGGAAAGAAGAATGAATTTGGGAGTGGAAATTGTTTTATGAGATAGTTGTTTAGATCTTTATGTTTGTTAGGAAAATACCCTTTTTCTAATTTTTTGCTTTTATTTTGTACCTTGATTGTTTAATTGACTATTGTAGGTAGTGATACATTTTTTTTGTATGCTTGTCTAGAATTGACCCTGTCTTCTCTTTGTGCTAGGATGTCTGAATTGATTGAAAAAGAAACTGAAGAATATCGTAAGGGGGATCCAGACCCATTTGATGATCGACATCCTGGTGAGACTGTGTTCTCTTAAGCCTGGCTCTAATTTTCTTACAAAAGAAAACTGCTTAATATAAGGAATATTTTTCAATTGAAATAGAATTTATTTGTTAAAATATTGCTCAAGGTGGGGGCAGAGAGGAAAAATAAATTCCTGGAAAAATGGAAATACTTTTAATATTTACCTATTAAATGGAAGATTACTATTACTAGAAGCTAACTTAAAGGAACTGAATTATATAGATATACCTTATTGACTCAGCTGATACGATTACAAAGATGTAAAAAGAGAAATATGTTCTCTCTTTCTGACTTTTAAACCAAAAGATGTTATCCTCTGTGCCTTCATTTTTCTAACAACAATAATTATCCTTTTACTAACGGGGAGATGTGGTTGAGAATGCATTCAGTGCCTTGCTTTTAGTTATGAAATTGATGCTTGGAACCTTGAATAATGAATGAATGGATTTCTTGATGTCTACTTTAGTGTTCCAACAGCTAAAATATGCCATCTCATGTTAATGTGGTTTTCTTTTGGGCTAATTTAATTAGAGCCATGACAAACCAGCCTGCTTTGGCATGGAATTTGCTGTAATACAGAACTGTATGGGACTTGAGACTGCTATTTTATGTTCTCTCTAAGGTAGATTACCAGTGGGCAAAGCTTATGTCGTGTGGGCCCACACTGCATATACATTTTCTCTTTGTAAAACCAGGAGTCCTTTTTGGAGAGAAGAGTCTGAGATTTTGTATGTGGAGAGATAGTGAGAATGAGTGGGACTTATAAAAATAAGAACATTGTATATCCACCCAAATGTTCCAGGGTTTATTTCTGTTTCTTAGACTTTTATTCCCAAATGTAAGTAAGCTAAGCATTTCAGATTGAGTGTCCAGTTGTTTATGTGATGTTACCTGCTGCTCTTGTCCTAGACATCCCCACTTGTGACTTTGAGAATGGCTATTGAACTCACATCTTCAGTAAGGCAATCAGAGCATGAAATAGTAGGAAAGTGAAAAGAAATTAAGTTAATTCATGAGATTGTGAAAAGAATTAAAGAGATGATCATGCTTAGTGACATTGCCTTGGAAAGGATAAAATGATAACGAGGAAGAAGGGAGAGAAGAATGCCTTTTTTCAGTAGAAATTTAAAGACAGTTTTTTTCCTTCCTAACTTATGTTAAGTCATATTTGTCATTAGGCATAATTTCTGTTAATAAAAACAAGGGTCACAGTTTCATCTTTTATAAAGAGAGAAAGTTAAGTAATCTGAGGTCCACGTTTGTTTTTATGGTACCATTCTCTAACTTCTGTTTTTGTGAATTACTTTGGGATATTAATTACAGCTTGGTAAAAACTTTATATCAGCAGCTTATATCTTTTCTTCATCCTAAATTGTATCCTTTGACTAAATTTGCCACTCTGAAAGGAAAATTAAATAGATGATATCTGTTTTAAAAGCAAACCAGTAATTTTCCCAACCATTAACTAATTCTTTTACATTTAGGCTGTGTGTTGAGTAAATCCTAGGTTCCTGGCCTCCTTTCTTTCCCCAGGAGCTCAGAAGTTAAGATGACCAGGTTTATTTTATCTCTAGAATTGGTGATTGCTTGGTGGGATTCCCCCTGTCCCCCAAACCTGGAGTGTCATTACAGGTTTGAGGACACATCTCTGCTGCTGTTGGCATTATAGTTGAGAGATTGGACTTGGAGCCTATCTTCTCCAGGCCACTCATCAAAAGAAGCTGTGCTTCCTTCCTTTCTTTGTCTGGGAAGTCATGGGTTTTCATTCTCTTAGGCGCCTTTATGATTCTTTTGTAGACCTTGTATACTCTTACTGATACTGGTCTGGGTCTAGTGCTTATTTATTTAATTCAGCATTGATGTGTAGGCAATATGCTGGGATATGGGAAGGTTAGAGAGCAGTGTCTCAAATTTTTTATTGTCATTTTTAATTTTAAAGAATGTTCCTTATTAAATCTGATTCATCAAAAGAATCTTTTCTTTGTTTCTGTTAATTTTTGCTGGCCTTTTAATAGTACTTAAACAACCCAGGTGCCTTTCCAGAGGTCTGAGTTGCTTGACTGGGATGACTTACTCATTCCTTTGTTTGTTCCTCCCCTCTTCTTTTGGTAGGTCGAGCTGATCCAGAGTGTATGCTGGGCCACTTGCTGAGAATACTCTTCAAGAATGATGATTTCATGAATGCAGTAGGTTTGCTTCTTACTTTTCTCCAGAGATTATCATCAGCAGATGCTGTACCTTTATTGTTTTTTTGTAAATAGTCTGTTTTCTCCTGAGGCCTTGACAAAGTTGGGAATTGAGTGGGTAGCTTTTTAAATTTGGTATTGGTTCAATGAAATAGACTACTCATGGACTTCTTTATTACCAAAGTCCTGGTTGTGGCCAAGGTGTTTTCTCTTTGGTGTGTACTTTGTTCAGTTGAATATTGGTGAGGGTTCCCAAGGCATCTGTGCTCATTCTGGGGTGAGATGATTTTGAGTTTGGGAATATAGGAGTTCTCTTGGGTTCCTGAATAGAAAATTAAGAGTGATATGTACCGTATGATTCTGCACTGACACTATGGGTGTGTGCATCGGGCATGTGGAGGGAGAGAAAGGTGCCTTATTTAACTCCGGTCTGTTGAGGAGTAAATGAGGGTAAAAAAAAAAAAAAGTATGTATTACTCACAGCTCCTGAACATAGTAATTATTCAATAAATTGTGGCTGTTAGTGATTTTGGAGGTGGAATAGCATGATGCTTGAGAGCATGGGCTTTGGGGTCCATGTTTTGGGTTTAAGTGCACTCTTCATTGACATTTTGATCTTTAGGCAACTTAAGCCTCTCCAAGCTTTATTTTCTCGAAGCTTTATTTCCCTAATCTATAAAATAGGGATGATAGTTCTTACCTTAAAATGTTTTTGTAATCCTTGAATGAAATTAAGCATGAAAAGTGCTTAGTGCAGAACCTGGCATATGAGGGCTCAGTAATTATTAGCTATTATTTTTATCTGTATTATATTAATTCCCAATTTTATTTCTTTATCATTGGTGTCTCTTCTCTGCTTCAGATCACTTCCAGCTGCCTTCTAGACGTTCCCACATGAATATTTCCCACAGGCACCTTGAATTCTGCATGTCTAATTGTTTGCCCCACAGTCTGTTTCTCTTATGGTCTAGCTCAGTAATGGTGTCCTTTCCTAGCCAGCTGGAAGTTATCCTTTATTCCTCTAAGCTTTTTTATTCAGTGAACTTACAGGTCTTATTGTGCCCTCCCCCTTAACCTTCACAAATCCCTCCACTTCTTTCTGCCCTTGTTGCCAGACCTTAGGTTAGCTACCACCATCTCTTGATACTGCAATAGCCTCTTAATTGGTTTCTCTTCTTATCTTGTCCCAACCCATTCTTTACTTATATCCCGAAAATCTTTATCAAATGCAAAAAATGATCATGGCAGTCTCTTGCTTAAAATCCATTAGTGCTTTCCCATTGCTCTCAAGATAAATTTTAAATTTTTTATTTTGGTTTATAAACCCAATCTCATGGCCTCTGTTCTCTCATTTTCAGTTCCTGACCTTTGGCCCTCCTCTCTTTCCCACTCCTCCTTAGCTATTCCTACTTGTCCTTCATGTTCTCGCTTCTGTAGCATCCTGTACTTAATGATATTTGTTTTTCCAGCTGTCACCTCTTTTGGATTATGAACCCTTTGATGGTGGGACTTTGTCTTATTCACTGTTGTATACCCAGCAATAGAACACAGTGCCACTTAGAGATCCAGTATTTATTTGATGAGTGCCAAAAGGAAAGTTTTATTGATACATTTATATATATAAAATATAAAACTCAAATTTTTTCGTTAACTATTGTCAAGAATCAGGGAGGGGTGAGGGGAGGCTTATCTTGCCCTGTTTTATCCTTCTGAAAAAGTGTATATGAGGATGGGGGGTGTTTTCTTTGTGATACTCCTTGAGCTTTAATTTCTATGGTTGCTGAGTTGTTTTAGGGGGATTTGACTTTAAAGTGGCAGAATAAATTATATGGTATTATCATGGCTCAGCAGGATCATAACTATTTCTAATAATTAGAGGTTTAATTAGTAATGTTAGGTATAGTCTTCTTTAATACCCTTTAGGCAAGCTATGGGAATGTATTAAGGATTTATTAGATGTTATTAATTTGATTGGGTTGAATTTCAGATGAGAAGTACTCCTTTTCTTTACAGCTGGTGAATGCATATGTGATGACAAGCCGAGAGCCCCCTTTAAACACTGCCGCTTGCAGACTCCTACTGGACATCATGCCAGGGCTAGAAACTGCTGTCGTCTTTCAAGAAAAGGTACTTACTAAAAAGAAAAGTCAACATTTTATTTTTTAGTTGAATGCTGATCTGTTTTTCTTTGTTAAAATAATTGTTATAGTTTTTTCTTATTATAGTGGTAATCTATATTATAGAATCTTAAGGAATTAAGACACAATAAAAAAAATTTTTAAATAACTATTTTAATGAGTACTTGCTGCTTGGGTGCTGTAGTCTTTTTTAAAATCTTAAGATCATATGTTTTTAGATACGGATTTGTGGATTTAACGATTTATGATCTTATTCAAACTCTTATTCCTTTTTTTTTTTTTTATTGGAATGTAGGTGCTTTACAACGTTGTGTTAGTTTCTGCTGTATAGCAGAGTGAATCAGTTATACATATATGTATATCCACTCTTTTTTAGATTTCCTTCCCATTTAGGTCACCACAGAGCACTGAGTATAGTTCCCTGTGCTATACAGTAGGTTCTCATTAGTTATCTGTTTTGTATATAGTAGCATATATGTATCATTCCCAATCTCCCAATTCATCCCACCCTCCCTTCCCCCTTGGTAACGATAAGTTTGTTTTCTACATCTGTGACTCTATTTCTGCGTTGCAAATAAGTTCATCTGTACCATTTTTGTAGATTTCACATACAAGCGATATTATACGGTATTTGTCTTTCTCTTTATGACTTCACTCTGTATGACAATCTCTAGGTCCATCCACGTCACTGCAAATGATGTTATTTCGTTCCTTTTCTTTTTTTTTTTTTTTTTTTTTTTGGGTTTATTTATTTATTTATGACTGTGTTGGGTCTTTGTTTTCTGTGCGAGGGCTTTCTCCAGTTGCGGCAAGTGGGGGCCACTCTTCATCGCGGTGCGCGGGCCTCTCACTATCGCGGCCTCTCTTGTTGCGGAGCACAGGCTCCAGACGCGCAGGCTCAGTAATTGTGGCTCACGGGCCTAGTTGCTCCGCGGCATGTGGGATCTTCCCAGACCAGGGCTCGAACCCGTGTCCCCTGCATTGGCAGGCAGATTCTCAACCACTGCGCCGCCAGGGAAGCCCCCTTTTCTTTTTTTTTTAATTAATTTATTTATTTTTGGCTGTGTTGGGTCTTCGTTTCTGTGCGAGGGCTTTCTCTAGTTGCGGCAAGCGGGGGCCACTCTTCATCGCGGTGTGCGGGCCTCTCACTATCGTGGCCTCTCCTGTTGCGGAGCACAGGCTTGAGATGCGCAGGCTCAGTAGTTGTGGCTCACGGGCCTCGTTGCTCCACGGCATGTGGGATCTTCCCAGACCAGGGCTCGAACCCTTGTCCCCTGCATTAGCAGGCAGATTCTCAACCACTGCGCCACCAGGGAAGCCCTATTTCGTTCCTTTTTATGGCTGAGTAATATTCCATTGCATATATGTATCACATCTTCTTTATCCATTCCTCTGTCAGTGGACATTTAGCTTGCTTCCATGTCTTGGCTATTGTAAATAGTGCTGCAGGGAATGTCGGGGTGCATGTATCTTTTTGAATTATGGTTTTTTTCTGCGTATATGCCCATAGTGGGATTGCTGGGTCACATGGTAGTTCTATTTTTAGTTTTTTTTAAGGAACCTCCATACTGTTCTCCATAGTGGCTGTACCAATTTACATTCCCACCAACAGTGTAGGAGGGTTCCCTTTTCTCCACACCCTCTTCAGCATTTATTGTTTGTAGATTTTTTAATATTGGTGATTCTGACTGATGTGAGGTTACCTCATTGTAATTTTGATTTGCATTTCTCTAATAATTCAGACTCTTCTTCTTAATGATGAGTAGTCTTCCCCGGTGATGAGGACATTCTGTTCTGAGGAAGGCTGTCCTATTCTTGACAGTATTTTTTTTTTTTTTTTTTAATTTATTTATTTATTTATTTTTGGCTGTGTTGGGTCTTCGTTTCTGTGCGAGGGCTTTCTCTAGTTGTGGCAAGCGGGGGCCACTCACTGTCGCGGCCTCTCCCGTTGCGGAGCACAGGCTCCAGACGCGCAGGCTCAGTAGTTGTGGCTCACGGGCCTAGCTGCTCCGCGGCATGTGGGATCTTCCCGGACCGGGGAACGAACCCGTGTTCCCTGCATTGGCAGGCGGATTCCTAACCACTGCGCCACCAGGGAAGCCCTTGACAGTATTTAATATTCACTCTGAAGGCTGTGCTGTGCTGTGTTTTATGCTATGTGCTGGGAATATTTTGTCAGCAAGATAGGAGCTTACATTTATATGTTTGGAAGAACAGAGACAAACTGATAATTTCAAGTAAGGATAAGTGCTATGAAGACCAGAAAATGGTAATTTGTTAGCTACTGTGTATATTTCAATTGTCAAAAATTAGTTGCTGTGTTTTTAGAAGTAATGTCGATATTTTGGCTCTTAGCATTAAGAATTTCAGTGTGAACTGCGTATGCCATATAGCTTTCTTTGCTTTTAAAGACACTAAAAATTTAATCTTCTGAAAAAATCTGGAAGTCTCAGTATAGTTAAATGCATAAGCCGAGCAAAAGATCTGGAAACAGATTTTCTTAACTTTTAAGAAAATTTTATTACGGAATTGTACCACATAATGTATTTTAGAGAATAACATTGTTATTAATGCTATAGTTTGCAGTATTGTGTAGACTAGATTTAAAAATCTCTAATTAGCTACCACTGTGGGAGACCAAAAAAATCTATCTCCTGTCAAAAATGTTTTAATGCGAGTTCTTTTTTTTTTTTTATGTGAGTTCGTTTGAAAAGCAGGATGAAAATGAAGCACTTACAGCAGTGTATTTGTTATATGCAAGATTTATAGAAGATTACAGATGATTTTACTGTGCTTTGTAAAAGTTTCCTGGTTGTCATTGTAGGAAAATCATCTCTGATTCTTTATAGTTTTATTGTATGTTTAGAATGAAGTGAATACCCTCTGGATGTTGGAAGCATGAAGGGATATTTTGAATAATAAAGCTCTCTGCAAGAACAGTTTTGTATTTTTATTTTATTTATTTATTTATTTTCAATAAATTTATTTATTTATTTATTTGGCTGCATTGGGTCTTTGTTGCTGCGCGCGGGCTTTCTCTAGTTGAGGCGAGCAGGGGCTACTCTTTGTTGCGGTGAGTGGGCTTCTCATTGTGGTGGCTTCTCTTGTTGTGGAACATGAGCTCTAGGCGAGCGGGCTTCAGTAGTTGTGGCTCATGGGCTCTAGAGCGCAGGCTCAGTAGTTGTGGTGCATGGGCTTAGTTGCTCCTGGACATGTGGGATCTTCCTTGACCAGGGCTTGAAACCATGTCCCCTGCATTGACAGGCAGATTCTTAACCACCGCACCACCAGGGAAGTCCTAGAACAGTTTTGTTTCTTAATAACTGATTTTTATTAAGTTGAAAGAAGTGAATTATTCAAAGATAATCATAATTAGGTTGGAAATAACATTGCCTTGAATCCAATGTCCTAGAGCGTGGATTATAAACCTCTAACCTTGTGAGACCTTACCGCTGGATTATATGATGTTCTTTACCTTTCAGAAATATCCTATGCACATATTTTGGTGTGAATCAATGTTTTACTTCTTTAAAAACATTTAATTATAGTGTGTAAATTAATGAGTCAGAAATCATTATTTTTGGGGACTTCCCTGGCGGTCCAGTGGTTAAGACTCCACACTTCCACTGCAGGGGGCACAGGGTCGATCCCTGGTCAGGGGACTTAGATTCTGCATTCTGCGCAGTGCAGCGCCCCCCCCCCCCAAAAAAAAAGAAGAAAAAGAAAACAAAATCATTATTTTTAGACAGATTGGCAACTGGTGTTTCACAAAGCTACAGTTAAAACTCATTGCTTTAGGGCTTCCCTGGTGGCACAGTGGTTAAGAATCCGCCTGCCAGTGCAGGGGACACGGGTTAGAGCCCTGGTCTGGGAAGGTCCCACATGCCACGGAGCAGCTAAGCCCATGCGCCACAACTACTGAGCCTGCGCTCTAGAGCTCTGCAACAAGAGAAGCCACTGCAATGAGAGGCCTGCGCACCGCAACGAAGAGTAGCCCCCACTCGCCGCAACTAGAGAAAATCTGCGTGCAACAATGCAGACCCAGTGTAGCCAAAAATAAATAAAATAAATAAATTTATTAAAAAAAAAGATTCACTGCTTTAGAGCAGTGTTTCTCAAACTTTCTGAACCGATAGTTACACATTTTACTTTTTTTTTTTTTCCAAAAGCTGGGTACATTTTGTTTTACATTGCAACCCATACATTATATGTATCAGAGAGTTTTCTTGAACATTGTTTACCCCTTTGTGTAGTGCATCCTTATAGTTTCTATTTCATTTCTTTTTAAGAGCTGGTTGTAAGTTACTAAATTGATTGTAGTCTAGCTGCTGTTTAAAAAAGTTGCTGGATTGTACTTTCACAGATGTTGAAATAGCTTTAAATTTTATTTTGTTTTATTGTTTTCTGTTTATGCTTGCTGCTCTTTTTTTTTAAGTATAGTTGATTTACAATGCTGTGTTAATTTCTGCTGTACAGCAAGGTGACTTATTTGTATACATATATACATTCTTTTTTTTTTTTTAATATTCTTTTCCATTATGGTTTATCCCAGGAGACTAGATATAGTTCCCTGTGCTATACAGTAGGACCTTGTTGTTTGTCTGTTCTAAATGTAATAGTTTGCATCTGCTAACCCCAAATTCCCAGTCCATCCCTCTCCCTCCCTCCACCCCCCTTGGTAACCACAAGTCTGTTCTCTATGTCTGTGAGTCTGTTTCTGTTTTGTAGATGGGCTCATTTGTGCCATATTTTAGATTCCACATATAAGTGATATCACGTGATATTTGTCTTTCTCTGTCTGACTTTACTTAGTATGATAATCTCAGGTTGTATCCATGTTGCTGCAAATATCATAATTTCGTTCTGTTTTATGGCTGAGTCGTATTTCGTTATATATATGTACCACATCTTCTTTATCCATTCATCTGTCGATGGACCTTTCGGTTGTTTCCATGTTTTGGCTATTGTGAATAGTGCTGCTATGAACATAGGGGTACCTGTATCTTTTTATTTATTTATTTTTGGCTGTGTTGGGTCTTTGTTGCTGCGTTTGGGCTTTCTCTAGTTGCGACGAGTGGGGGCTACTCTTCGTTGCATTGGGCGGGCTTCTCATTGCGGTGGCTTCTCTTGCTGCGGAGCACGGGCCCTAGGCGCGTGGGCTTCAGTAGTTGTGGCACGTGGGCTCAGTGGTTGTGGCTCACGGGCCCTAGAGTGCAGGCACAGTAGTTGTGGCTCATGGGCTTAGTTGCTCCACGGCATGTGGGATCGTCCCGGAGCAGGGCTCAAACCTGTGTCCCTTATATTGGCAGGCGGATTCTTAACCGCTGTGCCGCCAGGGAAGCCCCTGTCTTTTTGAATTATAATTTTGTCTGGGTATATGCCCAAGAGTGGGATTGCTGGATCATATGGTAACTGTATTTTTACTTTGCTGAGGAACCTCCATACTATTTTCCAGTATAGTGGCTGCACCAACTTACATTACCACCAACATTGTAGGAGGGTGCCCTTTTCTCCACACCCTCTCCAGCATTTGTTATTTGTAGACTTTAAAAAAAAAAAAAAAAAGATAAATAAATAAATAAATGGCTGTGTTGCGTCTTCATTCTGCACGCAGGCTCTCTCTAGTTGCAGCGAGCAGGGGCTACTCTTCATTGCAGTGCGCAGGCTTCTCATTGCGGTGGCTTCTCTTGTTGTGGAGCTCTAGGCACACGGGCTTCAGTAGTTGTGGCGCGCAGGCTCTAGAGCGCAGGCTCAGTAGTTGTGGCACACGGGCTTAGTTGCTCCGCGGCATGTGGGATCTTCCTGGACCAGGGCTTGAACCCGTGTCCCCTGCATTGGCAGGCGGATTCTTAACCACTATGCCACCAGGGAAGTCCCTGTTATTTGTAGACTTTTTAACGATGGCAATTCTGACTGGTGTGAGGTGGTACCTCATTTTAATTTTGTTCCACATTTCTCTAATAATTAGTGATGTTGAGCATCTTTTCACGTGCCTACTGACCATCTGCATGTCTTCTTTGGAGAAATGTCTATTAAGATCTTCTGTCGATTTTTCAATTGGGTTGTTTGTTTTTTTGTTGAGTTGTATGAGCTGTTTGTATATTTTGGAGATTAAGCAGTTTTGGTCGCATCATTTCAAATATTTTCTCCCATTCTGTAGGTTTTTCTTTTTTTTTTTTTTTTTAACATTTATTTATTTATTTGGCTGTGCTGGTTCTTAGTTGCCATGTGCGGGATCTTCGTTGCCGCGTGTGGGATCTTCCTTGCCACATGTGGGATCCTTGTTGCTGTGTACAGGATCTTCAGTTGCGACATGTGGGATCTTTTAGTTGTGGCATGCGAACTCTTAGTTGCAGCATGTGGGATCTAGTTTCCTGACCAGGGATTGAACCTGGGCCCCCTGCATTGGGAGTGTGGAGTCTTAGCCACTGGACCACCAGGGAAGTCCCTCATTTCTTTTAAATGATTTCCTTTGCTGTGCAAAAGCTTTTAAGTTTGATTAGGTCCCATTTTATTTTTGTTTTTATTTCTGTTGCCTTGGGAGACTTGACTTAAGAAACCATTGGTACAATTTATGTCAGAGAATGTTTAGCCTGTGCTTTCTTCTAGGAGTTTATGGTATTATGTCTTATGTTCAAGTCTTTAAACCATTTTGAGTATTTTTGTGCATGGTGTGAGTGTGTGTCCTGACTTCACTGATTTTCATGTGGCTCTCCTAACTTCACTGATTTACATGTGGCTGTCCAACTTTCCCAGTACCACTTGCTGAAGAGACTGTCTTTTTCCCATTTTATAGTCTTGCTTCCTTTGTCCACGATTAATTGAATGTAGGTGTGTAAGTTTATTTTTGGGCTCTCTATTCTGTTCCATTGATCCATATGTCTGTTTTTGTACTGCTACCACACTGTTTTGATTACTGTACCTTTGTAGTATTGTCTGAAGCCTGGGAGAGTTATGCCTCCTGCTTTGTATTTTTTCCTCAGGATTTCTTTGGCAATTCTGGGTCTTTTATGGCTCCATATGAATTTTTGCATTATTTGTTCTAGTTCTGCAAAAAATGTCATGGGTAATTTGATAGGGGTTGCTTTAAATCTGTGGATTGCTTTGGGTAGTATTGCCATTTTAATAATATTAATTCTTCCAATCCAAGAGCATGGGATATCTTTCCATTTCTTTGCATTCTCTTTAATTTCCTTTTGTAATGTTTTACAGTTCTCAGCATATAAGTCTTTCACTTCCTTGGTCAGGTTTATTCCTAGGTATTTTATGTTTTTTTGGTGTGATTTTTAAAGGTCTTGTTTTTATACATTCTCTTTCTGATATTTCATTGGTTTTTAAAAAATATATTTATTTATTTATTTAGCTGTGTCGGGTCTTAGTTGTGGCACTCTGGATCTTCATTGCGGCACGCAGGATCTTTCATTGCGGCGCATGCTCTTCATTGTGGTGCACAGACTCTAGAGAGCATGGGCTCAGTAGTTGTGGTGAGCAAGCTCTCTAGTTGTGGCACATGGGCTCCAGACTCTGCGGGCTTAGTAGTTGTGCCGCACGGGCTCCATGGCCCGCGGACTGTCCAGTTGTGGCGCATGGGCTCTAGGGCATGCAGGCTTAGTAGTTGACAGCACACAGGCTTAGTTGCCCTGCGGCATGTGGGATCTTAGTTCCCCGACCAGGGATCGCCCCTGCGTCCCCTGCATTGGATGGCGGATTCTTAAGCACTGGACCACCAGAGAAGTCCCTGATATTTCATCATTAGTGTCAAGAAATTTATGCAACCGATTTCTGAATGTTAATCTTGTATCCTGCTACTTTTCTGAATTCCTTTATAAGATCTAGTTGTTTTAGTGTGGAATTCTTAGGATTTTCTATATATAGTATCATGTCATCTGCATTTAGTGACAATTTTACCTCTTCCCTTCCAATTTGGATACCTTTTATTTTTCTTGTCGGATTGCTGTGGCTAGGACTTCCAATACTATGTTGAATAGCAGTGGTAAGAGTGGGCATCCTTGTCTTGTTCCAGGTTTTAGTGGGAAGGCTTTCAGCTTTTCACCACTGAGTATTATATTGGCTGTGGGTTTGTCATAAATGGCTTTTATTATGTTGAGATATGTTCCCTCTATACTCACTTTGGTAAAAGTTTTTATCATGGATGATGTTGAGTTTTGCCAAATGCTTTTTCTGCATCTATTGAGATAATCACGTGGTTTTTGACTTTTCTTTTGTTTATGTGGTGTATTACGTTGATTGCTTTGCAGATGTTGAACTGTTCTTGTGAACTTGGGATGAATCCCACTTGGTTGTGGTGTACGATCTTTTTTATGTGTTGTTGGATTCAGTTCGCTAATATTTTGTTGAGAATTTTTGCGTCTATGTTCATCAAAGATATTGGCCTGTAATTTTCTTTTTTGTTGGTATCTTTGTCTGATTTTGGTATCAGGGTGATGGTGACTTCATAGAATGTCTTTGGGAGTGTTTCCTCCTCTTCAGTCTTTTGGAAGAGTTTTAGAAGAATCAGTGCAAGTTCTTCTTTGTATGTTTGGTAGAATTTGCCTGTGAAGGCACCTGGTCCTGGACTTTTGTTTGTAGGGAGTTTTTTAAATTACAGATTCTACTTCACTTCTAGTCATCAGTCTGTTCAGATCATCTGTTTCTTCTTGATTCAATTTTGGTGGGCTGTATGTTTGTAGAAAGTTGTCTATTTCTTGTAGGTTGTCAAATTTGTTGGCATATAATTGTTCATATTATTCTTCTATGGTTTTTTTGTATTTCTATTGTACTAGCTGAGATTTCTCCTTTTTCATTTCTTATTTTATTTGGGTTCTTGCTCTTTTCTTCTTGGTGAGCCTGGCCAGAGGTTTGTCAATTTTGTTTACCCTTTCAAAGAACCAGCTCTTGGTTTCTTTTTTTTGGGGGGTCACGCTGCGTGGCTTGTGGGATCCTAGTTCCCTGACCAGCGATTGAACCTGGGCCCTCAGCAGTGAAAGTGCGGAGTCCTAACCACTGGACCACTGGGGAATTCCCTTTCTGTTGTTTTTTAAACCTCTGTTTATTTCCACTCTGATCTTTATTGTTTTCTTCCTTCTGCTGACTATGGGTTTCGTTTGTCCTTTTTCTAATTTTTTCAAGTGGTAGGTTAGGTTGTTTATTTGAGACTTTTCTTGTTTTTTGAGGAAGGACTGTGTCACTATGAACTTCCCTCTAAGAACTGCTTTTGCTGCATCCCATGGATTTTGTATGGTTGTGTTTTCATTGTTGCTTTTCTCAAGGTATTTTTTAAATTTCCTTTTTGATTTCCTTGTTGACCCATTGGCTTTTTAGTAGCATGTTGTTTAGTCTCCATGTAATCATTTTTTTCTCATTTCTTTTCCTATGGTTGATTTCTAGTTTCATGCCATTGTGTTCAGAGGAGATGCTTGAAATAATTTCTGTACTCTTAAATTTGTTGAGGTTAGTTTTGTGCCCTAGTATGTGGTCAGTCCTAGAGGGAGTGTTCCATGTGCACTTGAAAAGAATGTGTATTCTGGTTTTTTTTTGGATGTAATATCCTGAAAATATCAATTAAATCTAAGTGTTGTATCATTTAGGATCTCTGTTGCCTTATTGATTTTCTGTCTAGAAGATCTCTTCATTGATGTGAGTGGGGTGTTAAAAGTCTCCTATTATATTCCCATCAATTTCTCCTGTTATGTCTGTATTTGTTTTACGTATTTGGTTGCTCTTGTATCAGTCGCACATATGTTGACGAAGTGTAAAATCTTCTTCTTATATTGATCCTTTTATATAGTGTCCTTCTTTATCTTTCTTATGGCCTTTGTTTTATTTTTTTAATTTTTAAAATATTTATTTATTTATTTATTTTGGCTGCACTGGGTGTTAGTTGTGGCACGTGGGATCTTAGTTGCAGCATGTGGACTTCTTGGTTGCGACATGCAGACTGGACTCTTAGTTGTGGCATGAGGACTCTTAGTTGCGGCTTGCGGACTGTTTAGTTGCGGCATGCATGCGTTATCTAGTTCCCCGACCAGGGATCGAACCTGGGCTCCCTGCATTGGCACAGAGTCTTACACATTGGACCACCAGGGAAGTCCTTGGCCTTTGTTTTAAAGTCTGTTTTGTCTGCTAGGAATATTGTAGCTCCTGCTTTCTTGTCATTTCTGTTTGCATGAAATGAAATACCTTTTTCCATCCCCTCACTTTCAGTGTGTGTCCTTTGTCCTAAGATGGGTCTCTTGTAGGTCGAATATTGTAGGCTCTTGTTTTTTTAATCCAGTCTGCCACTCTTTGTTTTTGAATGGAGCATTCGGTCCATTGACGTTTAAGGTAATATTGATACATATATATTTATTGCCATTTTAAACTTTGTTTTCAGCTGTTTCTATATTCCTTGTTTGTTCCTTGTTCTTTTTGTTTTTCTTTTTGGGGTTTGATGATTTCTTTTTGTTTTATGCTTGGGTTGTTTTTGGTTTTTGTGAATCTATTGTATGTTTTTGATTTGTGGTTGCCCTGTTTTTCAAGTAGGTTAACCCCTTCCTAGTTCTGCTTGCTTTAGACTGATAGTCATATAGGCCCAAACACATTCTAAAAAAAAAAAATCTACATTTCCTTAGTTCTTCCCCAAATTTTATGATTTTGATGTCCTTTTTTTAATTCTTCATCTTTATCCTTTTGCTGTTCCTTGCATTTATGATCACTTTCACAAATAGGTGGTGGTTTTTTTTTCCTTTTTGATTTGTATATTAGCTAATTTAAGTGATTTACTTTCCAATTGCTATCTCCCTGTATCTTCCTGCTTCTTTTAGAGAAGACCTTTCAATATTTCTTTTAGGATAGATTTAGTATTGCTGTATTCTTTTAGTTTTTGCTTGTCAGAGAAATTATTTCTCCTCCTATTCTAAATGATAATTTTGCTGGGTAGAGTATTCTAGGTTGCAGATTTTTCCTGTTCAAGACTTTGAATATATTTTGCCACTCCCTTCTGGCCTGCAGCATTTCTGTAGAGAAATCAGCTGATAGCCATATTGGGCCTTCCCTTGTAATTAACTCTTTGTTTTTCTCTTGCTGCCTTTAGTATTCTCTCTTTATCTTTAACTTTTGCCATTTTTATTATCATATATCTTGGTATGTAGGTCTGTCTGGGTTCATCTTGTTTGGGACCCTCTGTGCTTCGTATATGTGGATATCTGTTTCCTTCTTTAAATTTGGGAAGTTTTCAGCCATAATTTCTTCAGATACATTTTCAATCCCCTTTTCTCTTTCTTCTCCCTCTGGAATCCCTGTTATGTGTATTTTGGCATGGTTTATATTATCCCATAGGTCTGTTAATGTTGCTTTCATTTTTTTTTCATTTGTTTTTCTTTTTTAAAAATTAACTAATTAATTAATTTGGATGTGCTGGGTCTTAGTTGCGGCATGTGGGATCTTTGTTGCCGTGTGCGGGGTCTTCATTTCGGTGTGTGGGATCTTTAGTTGCGGCATGCGGGTCTTAGTTGCGGCATCCAGGATCTTTTTTTTTAGTTGTGGCACGTGGGATTTTTAGTTGCGGCATGCAGGATCTTTTAGTTGCAGCATGCGGCTCTTAGTTGCAGCATGCGGGATCTAGTTCCCTGACCAGGGATCAAACCCGGGCCCCCTGCATGGGGAGCATGGAGTCTTAACTGCTGGACCAGCAGGGATATCCCTCATTTGGTTTTCTGTCTACTCTTTTGTTTGGGTAATTTCTATTATTCTATCTTGCAGATCACTTATTCTTTCTTCTGCATTATTTATTTTGCTATTCGTTGCATTTAGCTTAGATTTCTCCTCAGCAAATGAATTTTCTAATTTTTCTTGTCTCCTCCTTATAGTTTCTAGTTCCTTTTTACAGTAATCTGCATTTCTGTTGAAAACCTTTCTTAGTTCCTTCACTATTTTCATTACCTCCTTTTTGAACTCGGTGTCTGTTAGACTGAAGAGGTCTGTTTCTTTGTTTGTTCCTTCAGGGGAATTCTCTTGGTCTTTTAATTGGGAGTGGTTCCTCTGCTTCTTCATTTTGCTTATATTTCTCTTACTCTGTGAGTTTAAGAGATACAAATACCTACAGTAGTCTTGGAGGGCTATTTATTATGGGAGCGTCCCTGCATAGCTTGTGTGGGTTTAATATTTTTTTGGTCTGAGGGCTGTTTTTGGTTTGGGTGCTTGCTGTTTCTTTCCTCCGCATGTGCTGGTCATTATCCCCTTGTTAGGGGGTATGCAGGCCTGCAGCCCGCTCATGGGACCCTTGGTGCCAGTGGGCTGCATGTGCTTCCGGGGAGGCGGGGGCATTGGTTGGTGCCAGGTTTTGGGACCCTTGGCCAGCCGTCCATGCCTGACTGTGGAGTCCAAGATGGCAGCGGCAGCTATTGCCCACCCCTGGAGCTTGTGTAGGTGGTGCCCTGCTGCCTGAGAGAGGGCGTGGAGAAAGAAGCTTCTGTGGCAGGCCCACCCCTCTCCTCGTGGGCCCCCCAACAATGGTGCCTTGCCCCTCTGGGGGGCCCAGGCTTCCTCCCATAGTCCCTCGGTTATAGCGCACCACACCCTAGCCCCCTCAGGCTGTCACCATGCAGCCAGTCCCAGTCCTCTTCCCGGTTCTGACCTTCAAAGCACAAGCCTCAGCACTCAGCCCCTGACCCCCTCAGTGGAAGAGTGAGCATCTTGGGCTGGGGAGTGCCAGGTGGCAGCACCGACTGGCTGTGCTGGTGTCTCTCCTCTTTGCCCTCTGCAAACTGGTTGCTGCACTCTCCCCTGAGGCTCCGGAGCTCCCCCTCCATTCGGGCTGTTCTCCCTGCCAGTGAGGGGACTTCCCAGTGTGTGGAAACCTTTCCTTTTTCACAGTTCTCTCCCAAGTATGCAGGTGCTGTCCCGTTTCCTTTCGTGCTTTTTTTTTTTCTTTTGTCCTACCCAGTTACATGGAGATTTTCTAGCCCTTTTTGAAGTCTGAGGTCTTCTGCCAGCATTCAGTAGGTGTTCTGTGAGAATCGTTCCACATGTAGATGTATTTTTGATGTATTTGTGGGAGAAGGTGAGCTCCATATCCTACTCCTCTGCCATCTTTATCATTCTTTTAAATTTTATTTTTATTTAAAATAATTTGGCTGGGCTTCCCTCGTGGCACAGTGGTTGAGAATCTGCCTGCTAATGCAGGGGAGACGGGTTCGAGCCCTGGTCTGGGAAGATCCCACATGCCGTAGAACAGCTAGGCCCGTGAGCCACAATTACTGAGCCTGCGCATCTGGAGCCTGTGCTCCGCAACAAGAGAGGCCGCGATAATGAGAGGCCCACGCACCGCGATGAAGAGTGGCCCCCGCTTGCCACAACTAGAGAAAGCCCTTGCACAGAAACGAAGACCCAACACAGCCATAAATAAATAAATCAATAAAATGAAAAAAAAAATTTGGCTGTATAGTTTCTTCATTATATTAAGTGTGTTATAGAACAGAGTACTTTTATATTGTTTACATACCAGGTTTTTTGTACTGTTTACGTTTATCAGTGTATGCTCTTAATCCAGTGAGAACAGGACCTTTAGGGACTTAATTAAGAGTACTGCTTTAACGTTTTTTTTTCTTTGGGGTTGTCTCAGATTATTGGAGGTCAGAGGGATAAAATCGGAGAGAATGAAATCTCAGAAAGTGTAACCTTTAAGCCAGCGTTTTCAAGATTTTATACTCTGGAACATTAAGATTCCCCTAAAATGTTAATAGGTGTTTTATGATGAAAATGTCCACATGGTCAGTTAGGTAGATGGCTACTGTTTATTGAGTGCCAGTCCTGTGCTAAGCATTTGATTTGCATCGTATCACTTAATTCTCACAGCATCCCATGAGGTAGGAAGAAAACCATGAGTCTATGGTATTTCAGAATCAGAGAGAAAAGAAATGGTTTTAATACAGAAGGGACAAGACCCAGATCTATCAAGATGACTAACCAGGATAACTTACAAACTCTCCCGTTGCACACAAATACAAATTTCGGGTAAACTATAATAAACTCTTAGAGAAATTCCTAGGTGCCAGAAATGAAGATGGAACTGTAAAAGTAAAGTGGTAATTGAGGACAGGGACAAAATCTTGGGTGAGGAATTAGAATGGGGACCCTGACCTCCATATAAAACTGGGATTCCCTAAGGACCTTCATTGAAACAATGGAAAAGGAAACTATCTGCTTTATTCTGTGGGAAGATGATAGATTTCTCACTCTCTGACTCCACTCTGAGGGGCAGGGGCATGGGCATGTAAGTCTCCCCTGAGAAACTCTGGGCATGGGCCTTATTTGGGTATATGTTTGAAATTTCTATTTTGATTGGGAACCCCAAAGTCAAGATATTAACAACAAACAATTGTTTTGGACCAGTGATATTCTTTGGTTGTCTGGCAAAAGCAAATACAGAACTCCTGTGGTGGAGAAGCTTTCACAATCTGGGCCACAAGGGATTTTCACAGAAAAAACAATTTCCACAAAAAGTGAGCTCACAAAAAAATTACAAAGTATCCCAGCAAATAATCCTCCATGATTAGGAGTCAACAATTAAACAATGACTGGATATGTTTCCTTTTCAGATTTTTCATTACTAGTGTATAGAAATGCAACTGATTTTTGTGTATTGATTTTGTATTCTGCAACTTTGCAGAATTCATTTATTCTAACAGGTTGTTGTGTGTGTGTGTGTGTGTGTGTCTGTGTGTGTGTGTGTGTGTGTGTGTGTGTGGAAACTTTAGAGCTTTTTATGTATAAGATCATGTCATTTGTGAACAGAGATAATTTTATTTCTTCCTTTCCAACACAGATGCCTTTAATTTCTTTTTCTTGCCAGTACTATGTTGAATAGAAGTGGTGAAAGCAGACATCCTTGTCTTGTTTTTAATCTTTGGAGAAAGTCTGTCAGACTTTTACGGTTGAGTGTAGTGTTAGCTGTGATTTTTTCATGACTGGCATTTATTATGTTGAGGAAGTTTCTTTCTATTTCTAGTTTATTAAGTGTTTTTTAATGAAAGGGATTTTACTTTTGTCAGATTCTTTTTGCCTCAGTTGACATGGTCATGTGGTTTTCTACTAATTCACAAAAATTAATTCACACTGATTCTATTAACGTGGTGTGTTACATAGATTGATTTTTGTATTTTGAACCATATGTACCTGGGTAAATCCACTTGGTCGTGGTATATACAGTAATCCTCTTAGTATGCTGCTGAATTGAGTTTGCAAGTATTTTTTGAGAATTTTTGCATCAGTATTCATAAGGAATATCTGTAGTTTTCTTGTACTATCTTTGTGTCTTGCTTTGGTATCAGGGTGATGCTGGATTCATAGAATGAGTTAGGAAGTGTTCCTTCTCATTAATTTTTTGGAAGAGTTTGAGAAGGCTTGGTATTAATTCCTTAAATGGTAAAATTTACCAGTTAAGCGATCTGGTCCTAGGTTTTTCTGTTTTGGGAGGGTTTTGACAACTGATTCAGTCTCCTTACTGGTTATACGTCTGTTCAGTTATTCTGTTTCTTCATTAGTCCATTTTGGTAGATTGTGTTTCTAGGAATTTGTCCGTTTAATCTAAGTTACTCAATTTGTTGGTGTACAGTTGTTTATAGTGTTCTCCTGTAATCCACTCCCCCCCTTTTTTTTTTTGGCCATGCCGCATGTGGCTTGTGGGATCTTAGTTCCCCGACCAGGGATTGAACCTGGGCCCTCGGCCATGAAAGTGTGGAGTCCTACCCACTGGACCACCGGGGAATTCCCTTATAATCCTTTTTATTCCTGTAAAATTGGTAGTCATGTTCCCCCTTTCTTTTTTAAAAAAAATTTTAAAATTTATTTATTTTTTTGGCTGCATTGGGTCTTTGTTGTGGTGCGTGGGCTTCTCATTGCGGTGGCTTCTCTTGTTGCAGAGCACGGACACTAGGCAGTGGGCTTCAGTAGTTGCAGCACGTGGGCTATGTAGTTGTGGTGGGCGGGCTCTAGGGCACGTGGGCTCAGTAGTTGTGGTTCATGGGCTCAGTAGTCATGGCTTGTGAGCTCTAGAGCACAGGCTCAGTAGTTGTGGTGCATGGGCTTAGTTGCTCTGCGGCATGTGGGATCTTCCTGGACCAGGGCTTGAACCCGTGTCCCCTGCATTGGCAGGTGGATTCTTAACCACTGCACCACTGGGGAAGTCCTCCCTTTTCATTTTTGATTCTAGTAATTTGTCTTCTCTCCTTTTTTTTTTTCTTGATCAGTTTAGCTAAAGGTTTGTCAATTTTGTTGATCTTTTCAAAGCAACAACTTTTGGTTTCATTAATTTTCTGTATTTTTCTATTTGCTATTTTGTTTATCTCCATTCTAATCTTTATTATTATTATTTTTTACTTCTGCTATCTTTGGGTTTTATTTGCTCTTTCTTGTTCCTTAAAGTGTACAGTTTAGTTATTAATTTGACCTTTTTTTGTTTTTAACTTTATGTGCTTGCAGCTGTAAATTTCCCTCTTTGCATTGCTTTTGCGGTATCCCATAAATTTTGGTATGCTGTGTTTTTGTTTTCATTCATCTCAAGGTATTTTCTAATTTCCCTGTGATTTCTTCTTTGACACTTTCGTTGGTTAAGACTGTTGATTTCCACATATGAATTTTCCAGTTTTCTCTTGGGATGTTGATTTCTCATTTCATTCCATTGTGATCGGAAAAAATTATTTGTAAGAGGTCAGTTCTTTTTAAATTATTAAGACTTGTTTTGTGGCCTAACATATAGTCTCTTTTGGGAAATGTTCCATGTGTACTTGAGAAGAATGTATATTCTGCTCTTGTTGGATGGAGTGTTCTCTATATGTCTTTTAGATCTAATTGGTTTGTAGTGTTGTTCAACTCCTCTGTTTCCCTATTGATTTTCTTTTCGGTTGTTCTATCCATTATTGAAAGTTGGGGTAAAGAGTTTCTGTTTAGGATAATGAAATTCTGGAAATAGATAGTGTTGATGGTTATACAACATTGTGAATGTACTGAATCCCACCAAATTGCACACTGAAAAATGGTTAAAATGGTTAAAAGTTATGAATGTAAAAGAAAGAATCAGAACTCCAAGAAAAGTCTAAGACTATGAAAAAAATGGCCATTTGGAAAATGAACAAAGGAACTACTGGAAATAAAAATTACAGTTATTGAATTTTAAAACTTAATAGATGAGGTAGAGTGAAATTTAGACACAGCTAAAGATAGAATTAATAAACTGGAATATCTGACAGGATAATCAATAATGAAGCTCTTAGAAATAAGACTAGAATTAGAAATTTTTAAATGTATCTAAAAGGAGTTTCAATAAAAGAGAATAGAAGGGACTTCCCTGGTGGTCCAGTGGTTAACATTCTGTGCTTCCACTGCAAGGGGTGCGGGTTCAACCCCTGGTCAGGGAACTAGGATCCTGCATGGCATGTGATGCGGCCAAAAAAGAAAAAAATGTGTATGTGTATATATATACACACACACATGTATATAAAAGAAAAAGAAAATAGAAAGGTAGTATTCAGAGAGATGAGGCTAGGATCTTACAAATAAATGAAAGACATGACCACTCAGATTCAGGAAGTCCCATGAAGAATACCAAAAACAAAAAGATTTTAAAAGCAACTAGAATGGGACTTCCCTGGTGGCGCAGTGGTCAAGAATCCGCCTGCTAATGCAGGGGACATGGGTTCGAGCCCTGGTCCGGGAAGATCCCACATGCCACGGAGCAACTGAGCCTGTGTGCCACAACTGCTGAGCCTGCGCTCTAGAGCCTGCAAGCCACAACTACTGAGCCCATATGCCACAACTACTGAAGCCCCGTGCCTAGAGCCCATGCTCCACAACAAGAGAAGCCACCACAGTGAGAAGCCCGTGCACCGCAAAATGAAGAGTAGCCCCAGCTTGCCGCAACTAGAGAAAGCCTGCGTGCAGCAACGAAGACCCAACGCAGCCTAAATGAATGAATGAATGAATGAATAAACAAAACCACTCAAAAAATAGTAATAAAAAGCAACTAGAGTAAAAAAGTTTCCTGCAGATTAACATAGCATGCTTTGCCACAGCATCAGTAGAGGCCAGATAATAGTAGAAAATGTCTTCGGAGAACTTCTGTAAACCTAGAAATATTGACCAAAATAAACAATTTTGGAGGGCAAAAGGGCAAACAGAAATTCTGGGTAACATGTAGATGGAAGGGAATAGTTGAAGTTAGTGTTTTAAGTTTCTTATACTGTTTGGAAATAGGGCAGGATGATAGACTTAATATTGATGGTACGTATATTTTCATATCAATAAGTATTTTATTTTATTATTATTATTTTAAATTAATTAATTTTTTTTGGGTTGTGCTGGGTGTTCGTTGCTGTGCGTGGGCTTTCTCTAGTTGCTGCGAGCGGGGGCTACTCTTCATTGCTGTGCGCGGGCTTCTCATTGTCATGGCTTCTCTTGTTGCAGAGCACGGGCTCTAGGTGCACGGGCTTCAGTAGTTGTGGCACACGGGCTCTAGAGCACAGGCTTAGTAGTTGTGGTGCAAGGGGCTTAGTTGCTCCGCAGCATGTGGGATCTTCCCGGACCAGGGATTGAACCTGTGTCCCTGCATTGGCAGGCGGATTCTTAACCACTGCACCACCAGGGAAGCCCCTCAATAAGTATTTTAAAACAAAATTTCTCAAAATGTGTTTTCAGAGTGTTAATTTTTAAAAAAAAAACTTTAAAACTTGAAAATATATAGGAGAATGACACCATGACCCTAGGGAAGAGTTTCTTAAGATATAAAGTGCACACGTTTAAAAGAAAATATTGCTAAGTATGATTATATAAAAATTAAGAACTTGTGCTTATCATGAAACACTGGTAAAAGACATGAGTATTTCACAGAAAGTGGAAGTATGAATGGTTAGAAGGCATGAAAAAAAATGCTGCACTTCATTAGTAAATGAGAAAATTCAAGTTAAATGAAATGTTAATTTTTTATACCCACCATGGTGCAAAAAATTAAAAGTCTGATAGTAGCTAGATGTTGGTAAAGATGTAGGAAAAAAGAACTATTCGCTGTAGGAAATGTGAATTGTCATTTTGGAAAATAGTTTGGCCTCCTCTAGTAAAGTTGAGGAAACACACCTGTGACTTAGTACTGTTCCTAGGTGTCTACTCTAGGGACATGCTTGCACAAAAATAGGTATGGTTAAGCCAACAGAATAGCAGCAGCAGAATATGGAGATGAAGAGCATTTGGAGGTACACTGCCTAGGATGAGATCCCAGCTTTGCCACTTACTAGTTTTGTGACTTTTGGTAAGTTACTTAACCTCATTGTGACAGTTTTCTCTTCTGTAAATATAGAACTTACCTAATCATATAGGGTTGATATGAGGATTAAATGTTATGTGTAAAGCCTGTCTTATATTGAGTGCTATTTGTGACAATTACATGTAACCATATAGATGAATGTAAAAAACATAATGTGTAAAAGAAACAAGTTGCAGAAAAATACACATGGCACCACACAATTTATAGAGTTCAAAGCATATAACGTTTAACAAAAGCCTTACAAGAAAATTATTAAAATTTAGTAATGCAGATACCCTTTGGGGGAGGGAGGAGGCAGGTGGTATAAGGAGGGGGGGACACATGGGAGGTTTCTGTTTCTTAAACTCGGTGGTAAATCACAGAGGTGATTTTCATTTTCTGTGGACTGTTAATGATAATGTTAATTGTGCATTGTGAACTTCAAAGAGAGATATAGAATTTTTAAGGCTCCCCACTTGGTCATGGAACCTTTTGGGTCTTAACAGCTAAAGTAGGACTACATTATGTGATTGTTGATCTTTAGCTTGAGTTTTAGTGGATAAATAGGATTTTGTTTCACAGTGCACAGATATTTTAACTAAACCACCTACTATTGTACATTGAGTTCACTTGGATTTTTTAAACTTATGAGCAATTTTGAAATGTTTTATTAAAAAAATTTTTTTACAAGACTGAAGTCTTTGCTTATATCTTTAGTTATGAATTTTTTTTTCCTGAATTGTGCTATTTCATTTCCTTTACTATAGGAAGGAATTGTTGAGAATCTTTTCAAATGGGCCCAAGGGGCTGATCAGCCACTGAGGACATATTCTACTGGTCTGTTAGGAGGTGCTATGGAAAATCAAGACATTGCTGCCAACTACAGGGATGAAAATTCACAGCTGGTAAGGACCATGTTAGAATGATTTTTTTTGCATAAGATAGGAGTGTATTCACTCGTTCTTTCTTGCTACTGAACTTGAATAGGTAGATCTTATTTGTTACCTTGTACTAGAGTATAGCTATAATTTCAGTATTTCAAGACTAATTTTCATAAGAGTTTTGATTGGACCTTTTTTTTTTTTTTTTTTTTTTTTTTTTACTAGAAAATAGCTGTTTTTCATCTTGTCAAGGATCATGATATTTTGTACCAGATAAATAGTACTATTCCCTTTCCCTTCCCAACATCTGGATTATGAAAAATTTCAAACGTATAGCAAGATATAATTTTACAGTGAACACCTGTATACACACCACTTACATTGTTGTGAATATTTTACCAAACTTATATTCATGACATACCCATTCATCCATTCACCCCTCTTTATATCCATCCACCATTCTTTTTTTTTTTTAATGCAGATTAAAATAAATTGCAGACCTAATCACTCTCTCTTTTTAAAGCTAAGCATAATACTACAGTTTAGGATTGGCCCAAAAAATGAGTACTTAAAGGAAAAGGTAAAACATAAGTGGTGAACTTGAAAATTAGATTATGTAGTTATGTATAATGTGGATGACAATATTTCACAATACAACTTATGGCAGATAAAAGTTTCAGAAACCTTCATGTTTGATTTTCAAAGACACTTTTTAAAAATTGTGAATATGTCTAGTGTCTGCCTCTTCAGGTGTGATGGTCCACCCCAGCTTGATCCAGCCAGATATGTTGTGAATTAGGTGTTTTATGTGCAAATCTTCTGGTTTGGGTTCTCTGGGAAATTTTATGGGGAATGAGACTTTTAGCCATTATTTATTTCATCAAGCTGTAGGACTCAAGTCAACATATTTATCAAATCTTTACTATTACCAGGCATTGAGATAATTGCATGAGTATCCTTAAGTGGAAGTAAGAATTATTTGAATCATTTAAATTAAGATGCAGAAGAGACAACCCCTTTTATTCCAATATCTGTTGATAGGTGGCAATAGTACTTCGAAGACTGAGGGAGCTACAGCTTCAGGAAGTAGCTTTGAGGCAAGAAAGCAAGCGTCCTAGCCCACGAAAGCTCTCCTCTGAACCCCTTTTGCCTCTGGATGAAGAAGCTGTGGATATGGACTATGGCGACATGGCTGTAGATGTAGTGGATGGCGAACAAGAGGAAGCTTCTGGAGACATGGAGATCTCCTTTCATCTTGATTCAGGCCACAAGACCAGTAGCAGAGTGAACTCAGCAACTAAACCTGAGGAAGGAGGATTGAGGAAAAACAAGTCAGCAAAACAGGGTGACAGAGAGAGCTTTAGGAAAGCCAAGCAAAAGTTGGGTTTCTCATCATCTGATCCAGATCGCATGTTTGTTGAGCTGTCTAACAGCAGCTGGTCAGAAATGTCCCCCTGGGTGATTGGCACCAATTATACCCTTTATCCTATGACTCCTGCTATCGAGCAGCGACTTATTCTCCAGTATCTGACCCCTTTAGGAGAATATCAGGAGGTAAGCTTATTGGGAAGAGTAGTGTTCACATTTTGGGACCACTGTGTTTATTTCTGGGATATTTTGTGGTGTCATTTTATACATTGATGTGTTTTTACTCTAATACAGAAAAGTCTTTGCCTCAAACTGGTAAAGTCTTATGGAGGTCACTCCTGATAAGGCCTTTTCGAGCAAAGTGTGTTTGTATGTTTATCTTCATAAAGGGAGGGAAGAGGCACCTCATTTCTTTAATCTTCTCTCCTCATAAAGGAATAGGAAATATGTGAAAATAAATTCAAATGTTAAGACTTGTTTTTGGTGTTGATTTCAGTTACTTCCCATATTCATGCAACTTGGATCACGGGATTTGATGATGTTCTATATTGACTTGAAACAGACTAATGATGTCCTACTTACATTTGAGGCACTCAAGGTAAAGTTCTTAAAAATATTAGGTCACTGAGCATTTTATTGACATGGATGTGCCTATATGTTTTGGTATGTAGCATCTCTGGATTTTATTGTTCAGGGTGGTGGTTTTTTTTTTTTAATAAATTTATTTTATTTATTTATTTATTTTTGGCTGCATTTGGTCTTTGTTGCTGCATGCGGGCTTTCTCTAGTTGCAGCGAGTGGGGGCTACTCTCCGTTGCGGTGCATGGGCTTCTCATTGTGGTGGCTTCTCTTGTTGCGGAGCACAGGCACTAGGCGCATAGGCTTCAGAAGTTGTGGCTCGCGGGCTCTAGAGTGCATGCTCAGTAGTTGTGGTGCGTGAGCTTAGTTGCTCCGTGGCATGTAGGATCTTCCCGGACCAGGAATAGAACCCGTGTCCCCTGCATTGGTAGGTGTATTCTTTTTGTTTTTGTTTTTTAAATTAATTAATTTTTGGCTGCGCTGGGTCTTCGTTGCTGCATGCGGGCTTTCTCTAGTTGCAGTGAGTGGGGGCTACTCTTCGTTGCAGCGCGTGGGCTTCTTGTGGTGGCTTCTCTTGTTGTGGAGCATGGGCTCTAGGTGCATGGGCTTCAGTAGTTGTGGCACGTGGGCTCAGTAGTTGGGGCACACGAGCTTAGTTGCTCCGTGGCATGTGGGATCTTCCTGGAATAGGGATCGAACCTGTGTCCCCTGCATTGGCAGGCGGATTCTTAACCACTGCGCCACCAGGGAAGTCCCAGCAGGCAGATTCTTAACCACTCTGCCACCAGGGAGGTCCCCAGGGTGTTTCTATTGCCAGATGTGTCAGTCGTGACAAATGAAAATTTCTTTTTTAGATAGAAGAAATAAGGCTTACCAAGTGCCTCCACAGAAATTCAGGGGTCAGTCCTAGAGGATTGAATGTTAAGGGAGAAAGTGGATCTAGACCTGAGAGTGGCCTCAGTTATTGTTACTGGATAGGAGGAGAAATTAAGTGTATATAGTACCTTAGGTCATACTACCTTTTAAGTATTCTGTCAGCTAACAATACTTCTTCTCAATTATTAACTATATACATATTGTATGATATTAGATTATTTAGAGTGAACAAAATATAAAGCAGAAAATGAGTAAAGAAATAGAGGCATACTCAAATTCAGTAAAGGTAAATGATTTTCTAGGTTGCAAAGGGGCTAAATGTAAGAGGGCAAGTATGTCTAGCCCACCAAATCCATACCTTTTCATGATAATTAAGGTAATCTGAAGGGAGAGAGGTTAAATGGAATGAATAATTTTGTGGCTATTATAGTTCTACCCAACAGGTAACTAAACACAGTACTATTCTGTGATGTTTACAATATTAGACAAATTAAGTCTCTGCTGTTTATTGTTTGGTTAAGAGAGACAGGCATGTAAGCCTATGATTTCTTTTAGATATTATAGATGTTGCGAAAAAAGTATGGGGCACAAAGGAAGGAATGGTCTGTTGCCCTTGAGAAATAGTAGCTTCTAGACAAGACCTCTGAAAAAGAGATAATGTTCTCACTGGCTGTTCAAAGTTAATTTCATTCCTGATATTCCAGAGCCACGCTTTCCAATAGAACTTTCTGTGACGATGGAAATGTTCTTTGTCTGTGCTGTTCAAAACAGTGGCTACTAGCCATATATGAGCACTTAAAATGTAGCTAGTGCCTCTGAGGCATTGAATTTTTAACTAAATTTTAATTAAATTAGCCATATGTGGCCAGTGACAAGTGCATTGGATAGCACAGTTCCAGAGTATATTGAAATTAAATAGAAATGAGGAAATTTGCCTTTCAGACCCCAGAAATTTTAAGTTTGGAGGGGGCCAGACATAAATTGGAGTAACATGTATTCCTATGTATGGGATGCAGTGTGTGTGTGTGTAAAGTGTGTAAACTCATGATTATGCTTTGAACAGTGGGATGAAGCTGGAGCTCAGAGTTGTCTCCAGTGACCCAAAGTTATTGCTTTCAGATGCAGCATCCTGTCCTGAAAAGGAAATAGTGGAAGAAGGGATTTGGGCAGTTGCTATTTCTGTAGGTCTTTGTATGAGGAACTGTAATGGGTGTCATTATTCAACTGTTTTCTGTGCAAACTCATATAAGGGATTAAAGAAAATGATATAAGGATGAACAGGGAAAAATCAGACAAGAGATCCTTCTTATAGGGAAATAAAAAGTATAGAAAGTTATGTGTACTGTTTTGTTCAAAAAGAAGTCTCAGTTGTGTAGAAGGAACAGGTGTTGAAGTTAGTATTGGGTTGGCCAAAAAGTTCTGGTTTTTCTGTAAGATCTTATAGATCAATAGAAACAAAATGGGTTAAAATAGTAAATTAAGAACTAGAACCTTATATGGAGGTACATTAATACAAGGAGAGAAAATAGAATCTTTGCCTACATGAGTGAGGTGAGCCAGGTTATGGGCCATGTTGAGCCAAGTAGAATTAAGGTTCTTGGTAAAGATTGAGCCTGTTTGTTCTCTGTTTCCCTACCTACTGATTCTGGCAGTGGAACTGCCACTTTATGGTAGTGACATTATTGGAAAAAGCACGTGCAGTGGCCTAAGTATTGGGGAGGGAACCATACATGGTTTAGTTGTTTCTTGGGGAAAGACTTGGTGGGAATGTGGTAGAGGTTTGTGTATCAGCCAAGTAAAGAGGGAAGGGATTTGAATTATATATAAGGATTAGTCTGAGTCTGTGTGTTAAGAGGACTTCTGAAGAGGGTACATACATGTTGTTTTTGCCATTGACCTTGGTGAAATTTATACAGGTATCAAATCATGTAATTACAAATCTGTGTTGTCTGTACCTACTGCCTGTATCACACCCAGAAGACACCTTGACATGAGAAACAGGAGGCCAACAGAAACAGGAGGCTCCAGTTCTCCTGAGGCCCCATCCACGTTGGCCTGGGTTCAAAGTCATTGAGTAGCCTGCTGCTTGCATTGTACTCCCTGCCCTTAAAATTGCCCAGAAGATCAGGTCCACCCAGAGAGGCTAGTAAGAATTGAACAGCAAGTTGACAAAACTTGATAACAAAGGCCTGTCTAATAGAGACTTAATAAAATAGTTCATTAATAAAGGTCTATTTAAAGTGCATTCTGATTAGTTCTAAAAATTTACTAATTTTGATAATTTGCTGAAGACTTTTCTTTGGGGATATATTGAGGATCAATTTAAAAGAAAGCAGAGTTTTGGATTTTATTAGATGATGAGTCAGTGACTGAGCCAAAGCTAAAACATAGAGCTGATGATGTTAAAAGGATTAAAATGGGAAGGGTAACAAAAATCCTTTAGGGAAGCTATGTAATAATAAAATGGTGTAGGATATGTCATTATGTACAGCAATATTCTTCATTTCTTGTTTTTCACCTTCATGAAAACCTTTGGTATTAGGAGGGAATATTATGGAATCCTAGAGTTTTTTTGTTTGTTTTGTTTTGTTTTTTTGTTTCCCTTAAGCAGTATTGGTTTTACTTCTGTTTTGAGGGAGTGGTTGTCTGCTTCAGAGGAGTCTTTGTGTTTAGCAACTGTGAAGAGATATTTGTTCTAGATTGTTCTGTGAAGAGATATTTGTTCTAGATTGTTCCACGGTGATGTGTGTCCTCTTTGTTTAGCACCTAGCATCTCTCCTGCTCCATAACAAGTTTGCCACAGAATTTGTTGCACATGGTGGAGTACAGAAATTACTGGAAATTCCTCGTCCTTCTATGGCTGCAACTGGTGTATCCATGTGCTTGTATTACCTGTCCTACAACCAGGATGCCATGGAAAGAGTAAGTCCAGTCCATTCAGATGTATGGGAATGGGATAAGGTGGGGGAATATTCTGGTACATTCACAGGAAAACTTTTGGATAAGAAAAAATGAATAGGTGGATTAGGTTTTAATGAAAGAAGCAAGGAGCATGAATGTCTGATCTTTACAGAGCATTCTAAAAATGTAAAATTCTTTAGAAAAGGTCCAAAATATAAAATTTTGTAGTCCTTTTTTTCCTGACTCTCTGAAAGAAAAAAAACCAACAAAAAACCCAAGATGGATTGGGGTCACAGAACTTTTTTTTAGTTTTTGCCATTTTTACTGCATTAGAATTATTTTCAGGCTCTTCTCAGATGTCCCTCAGTGGAGTTATATTTTGCATTTTTGAGTCAGTCTATTATAAAAACAACAGATGATGCTTTGTGTATGTTAACAAATAGTTCGTGGTAGGGACAGTAAAATCATTCCAGTTGTTCTCAGGGCTCCAGAAGTACCCCCTCTGGTTTTTCTTTTTTTTCCAGCTAAGACTTTTTATTTAGTGATTTTTTAAAAAAGTGTAAGTGGGTTGTACATTTGAAAAGAAATGGGTCCCTGGACACCACTAGGGAAGCTCTTGTCATATCTATGCCTGGAATATTTTTCTAATATTCTGTGTGGTGTGGCTTTTCTGGTAGAGTGAAGTTGGTAAATTCTTCTTGGGTGGTGTCTTTATTCATCTTTGCATATTTACTATTAGGGTAATATATTGATTTTAATTTTTTTACTCCTTAAGATTCAGCATTATGCAAGGATATGTAATCTTTTGAGAGTAGTAACCTAATCTGTGTGTGTTTGTACAAAATTAATTGTGGTTAAGATAAAAAAGTATCAAACAAACCTGGGTAATGCTTCAGAATTCATTGTCTCACTTACAGGAGACAACAAAATGTGTGTGAACGAATCAGTAAGTGAATGGATATTAAACTTGTAGACTTTAGTATCAGAAGGCTCAGTCACTTTTATCAGGCTGGGGAAGTCCCTTATGTCTCTGAGCCACTTCTTCATCTGTTAGGTGGGACTACTAATATCTGTGTAACAGAGCGTTGTGAGCATTAAAGGATATAAATATTTGCAGAATTTAGCACTCAGTATGTTTAGGTGGAATTTAAATATTTCTCTAAATTTAGGTTGTTTTCAGGCTTGGAATAGATTGTTATAAAATTTCATTTGTAACTTAAGCTTTAAACTCAGAATGACTTGCCCAGGAGTGATTATTGTATTTTGCAAAGATGTCTATCTACACTGTGAATTTTTCTTCCCTTTTGTGAAGGTTCCTTTCCCCCAAATTTTTAAAAATTACGTTTTATTTTTATTTTTTGCAGGTTTGCATGCATCCCCACAACGTTCTGTCTGATGTGGTGAACTACACACTGTGGTTAATGGAATGTTCTCATGCTTCAGGATGCTGCCATGCTACCATGTTTTTCTCAATCTGCTTCTCCTTCCGGGCTGTATTGGAACTCTTTGACCGCTATGATGGTCTTCGTCGTCTGGTGAACTTGGTGAGGTTCTTCAGTGGCTTCTCTTTGTGAGGAGCGGGGGTCCTGCTTGTCTGGGCTGCCCTTCAGTGGCATTGAAGAGAGGAAGCTTCTGACTGGAGGAATTTTGCTCTCATTTTTATGGATGAAGTCTTTTTTCCTCCTTCATTTACAAGTTTCTTTTCCTCTTAAGAGGACTATACCATTGTAAACTTGCCTTGAATATAGTAATCTTACAGGGGGAATTGCTTGATCCTTCTAAAAAGCAACAGTTTTGTGCCTCTCTGTCTTTCAACATGATTGAAAACTATGTAATTTTTCAATATAGGTTTAATGTTTTGCTTTCATATGGCTACTCTTAGCATGTTGTATGGACAGATGTACTTTGATGTTTGTCAATCTTCATGAGCACAAAAGTTGAAGTCTTTCTCCTCTCCTTTTACTTTTCTCTTCCTCTTTGTTCTTCCTCCTCTTTTGCCCCATTCTTTTGCCTCTTTCTTAATAGATCAGTACTTTGGAGATTCTAAATTTGGAAGATCAGGGTGCTCTTCTGAGTGATGATGAAATATTTGCTAGCCGCCAAACTGGGAAACATACCTGCATGGCCTTGCGCAAGTACTTTGAGGCTCACCTGGCCATTAAATTGGAACAAGTGAAGCAGTCACTTCAGAGGACTGAGGGTGGCATTCTTGTTCATCCTCAACCCCCGTACAAGGTGAGAGGACCTTGTCTAAAAAGGAAACGTTGTTAGCACTGTCTGTTGCATCTTGGGCCTGAAATGCACATTCATATCAGTGGAGTCCACGTGGGATGTACATTGTTGGATTATACTTGCACTGTGTGGAGGCAGAATACTTGAAAATGGATGTAGGGAATTCCCTGGTGGTCCAGTGGTAGGACTTGACATTTTCGCTGCAGTGGCTTGGGTTTGATCCCTGGTTGGGGAACTAAGATCCTGCAAGTCACACGGTGTGGCCAAAAAAACCCACAAAAAAACAAAAAAAAAGAAAATGGATATATCGAGGACTTATTTTGCTCCCAGTTGTAAGTTTCTATTTCTGGGATACTAGAACTAAAAGATGAACTGAGATGTCTGTAAAAGGGCTTTCTTTTATGGAAAGTACTAGATATTCTACCTTCTTCTGTGTGGAATTTTTTTCTGAAAGGGTGCATCTATAATTCCACTTCACTGTCATTTTTGAACTTAGTATGTTTTGGAACAAAGATTAGTATCTGCGTGTTTTAAAAATCACAGATTGAAAAGAAACCAATTATTTTACGTGGTGCTTCTTTTTCTTTTTAAGCTGTGAAATATATGCACCAGTGATTTGAACATTTTGTTACCTTTTTGGGCAAAATGTATTATGAGTCTAGTTATAAATAAAAGATTAAACATCATTTATATATATTCATTGTTTCACGTGTGGGCTGTGGACTCAAGAAGTGTGGGATTTGAAAGATATTATTACTTAGCTTTATTATTAAAATCTGTTGACCACTGAGCTCTGCTGGAGAAGATAGCAGGCAGATTGAGTTCTTTAATAATATGTATCTCTGGGCTTCCCTGGTGGTGCAGTGGTTAAGAAGCTGCCTGCCAATGCAGGGGACACGGGTTCGAGCCCTGGTCTGGGAAGATCCCACATGCCGCAGAGCAGCTAAGCCTGTGTGCCACAACTACTGAGGCTGCAAGTCACAACTACTGAGCGCACGAGCCTAGAGCCCATGCTCCGCAACAAGAGAAGCCACTGCAATGAGAAACCTGCACACCACAACGAAGAGTAGCCCCCACTCACCGCAACTAGAGAAAGCCCTCGCGCAGCAACAAAGACCCAATGCAGCCAAAAATAAATAAATTAATTAAAAAATAATAATAATATGTATCTCTCCTTTTAGGCATGTTCATATACTCATGAACAGATTGTGGAAATGATGGAGTTTTTGATAGAATATGGCCCAGCGCAGCTATATTGGGAGCCAGCTGAAGTCTTCCTCAAACTTTCTTGTGTCCAACTCTTGTTGCAGCTTATTTCTATTGCTTGTAATTGGAAGACCTATTATGCAAGGTGGGACCATGAAGTTAAGAGTCTGCTTTTTGCTAAAGTTAATGTTGGTTTTCACATAGTGTATGCTTAACAAACATTTGTTGAATTGAATTGAAATTTTGGACTTGAATCTGAGAAACTAGATTAAGCATGATAATTAAGCATGATAATATCATTTTAAATTTATAGAGTGCTTGGTCATGGTGATTATAAATACTGCAAAATAGGCAAGGATCATTATCTGTACTCTTACAGAAGTTACATAATCTACATGGCTACAGCTGCAGAGGTGGGGTTGAAGTCCTGTCTGGACACTGGAGTCCGGTATTCTTTGGTACTTAGACTTTAAATCTCTCTCTATTGCTTGACAACCATATATAATATTTATCTTACCTTCACATAAAACTGTATTTTTTGCTCTTGTTATGATTTTCACCATTCAGTTGAAAACAGAGCAAAGTGGGACAAGGCTCAGGGAAAAACAGGTAATGGAATCAGGAGGTTGGGTAGGTTCTATTTGAGGATGATGTAAAAAGAATTAAAACTATATTTTGGAAAAGGTGGAGTCTGAAGGGAAGATAGTAACAAAATTTATAAACAGTGGTTCTTGACCTCCTTTCCCTATCCACCCACTGCCATAAAGACAAGAGGTGCTTATTTAGGGTGCATATAGCTTGTTTGCTAAATCCCAGGATAATTAAATCTAGAGGAATACTTTTGGAGTGGCCGTTTTCAAACTTTTTGGTCTCAAGATCCCTTTACTGTATTAAAAATTATTAGAACCCCAAAAAGCTTTTGTTTTTACATCTATTGGTATTTAACATATTGGAAATTAAAACTGAGAAAATATAAAAATATTTATTTATTTAAAAATAATCTGAACCCATTGCTTTTTTAGCATTTTTTATGAAAAGTTTCCAAAATAAAACCAGGTGATTTCAGCAAGTTTTTAAAATGTCTGGTTTAATATCTCATATCTGCTTCTATAGTCAATCTTTTGTGACATCACACATGACAAGCCTCTGGAAAGCTCTGCTATACACTCTTGAAAGAATGAGAGTGAGGAAGGAAAATAACATCTTAGTGTTATTATAAAAATAGTTTTTATATCTCAGCACCTTTTGAAAGAGTCTCAGAGGCTCCTAGGGTCCCCTAACCACACTTCAAGAACCACTGTTTTAAAGTAGGTTATTATATTTACTTGGAGAACATTGCTTTAAAGATGATGGAAACTCAGAAGATAATGAGGAAGGTTATAAATACATTTTTTGAGTGGTAAATTCATATTTGATTACATAAGAAAATATAAATATGTCCTTTAAAAGCTTAACTTTAAAAATAAAATTAAATACTTGTTTTTGCTTAGAATATATAAAACCTTAGAAATGAAAATTATTCTTAGCCACTGTTAATTTCTTTAGTCTTTTTTCCATAATGTATGTAAATATACATAATTGAGATTATAGTATTTAATCAAACTCATCTTTTAAATGAAATATCTCAAAATACATAAAGATACAGAGAATAATATAACAACTACTCCATAACCAGGGTTGGCATTTGCTGTATTTGCTTCTTTTTCAGTTCCTTTCCATTTTCTGCCTCCTGAGAGTGACCAGTCTTCTGAACTTGGTGTGCATTCTCTCCATTCATTTTTTTATGCTATACATATGTGTGGGTGTGTAAACAATAATATATTACTTTTGTATGTTTTAAAGTTATGTAAAGTATTATCCTATATATGTCTTTTGCAGCTTGCTTTTTTCACCCTTATTTTTATTTATTTACTTTTTAAATATAAGTTTCAGGTATACAGCCACCCTTACGTGTTTGAGATTTATGTGTTGATATTTATTTGAACTCTTGTATTTCTGTACTGTAGTTTATTCTCCTATTGATGAACATTTAGTGTCTTTTGTTTCTTTTTTTTCTGTTAAATGAATGGTACCACAAACCTCTTTTTGGAGTCTCTCTTGAGGATATGATGTGTATAACCTGGGTTCTAGTGTGTCTTCATTTCATCTATAGTGGATGTTGCCAAGTTGCTTGGAAAATGCTCATACTATTTTCTTCTCCCACAGCAGTCTATGGGAGTTTTCATTTTTATACCTTCTTGCCAATACTTGGTATTGTCAGATTTAAAATTTTATATCTTAGTTTTCTATTTCATTAATGTTGTATTTTGAGCCTTTTCATTTGTCCTTTAGAGTTCTTTGAAAATAATTGTCAGTAGCTGCAAAGTAGTTCATCATATGAGAGTACCATAATTTAACACATATATTCCTTTTGTCTGTGTAAGTTTTCTTAATTCTTTTGCTGTCCATGATGTGTTAATGGAGATCTTAATACATAAATACTTGTTTGTATTGAATACTTCTGATTATTTCCTTAGGACAGATTCCTAGAGGTGAAATTCCTGGGCCAAAGGTTATGAACGTTTTAAGAACTTTGTTTCATATTTCCAAATTATTTTCTGAAAAGAGCATCCTTATTTCTACTCCCACCAAAAGTTTGAGAGCATTTGTCTCTGTACATTTTCATCAGCATTGGGGATTATCCCTTGTTTTTAATCTTAGCAGTCTGATAGGTGAAAATTCCATCCCCGTGTTTTTTGAAATTAAAGTTGTGGTGACTTACAGGCCCTCTCCTGATGCCATGGCTAGGGACAGAGCCATAGTCCCTACTACATCAGTAGTAGTTCTGATCCATTGTCTCTCTCTTTTAGCTGTTGTTGTTTCTTGTGGCTGTATCCTAGTTTCCCTTTGACTAATTCTTCTTCCTGTCCAGGAACGACACCGTGCGCTTTGCTTTGGATGTCTTGGCTATTCTCACTGTTGTGCCAAAAATTCAGCTCCAGTTGGCAGAATCAGTGGATGTGCTGGATGAGGCTGGCTCCACCGTCTCCACTGTAGGTAGGTTGTAGCTTGCCATTTTTGTTATTACGTGGTCTTTGTTTTCCTTTGCCATTCTGGTTGTTACTTACCTGACCTAATTTTACAGTATTAGAACAGAAGGTAGTAGAGGAGGGTACCTTGTAAGTCTTATAAGTCATGCCATTAGTTTCATATAAGGGAGTCATGGTAGTGAATTCAGGTTTTCTGGATGGTATAGGCATTTCCTCTATAATTGTACATGTGCATTCCTGAAAACCTTGTACTCTGCAGAGTGTTGTGCTAAAAATAGAATTTATGAGAAAAATAGATTGGGGCAGACAGTAAAAAACTTAAGCAACTTTGTAATCTGAGCCCTAACAAAATTAGTAATTGGCAAGCAGTGCAGAATGGATAGAAGCTATTATACACAAAAACAAAAGGAAAATACACTTTGTTTGAAAATACCCTTTATTAAGAGCAGGGCTGATGAGGGCTGCTGCTAAGGTGAGCATGGCAAGTTGTGTGACTGGCTGTGGGCCCTGGGGTGTACCACTCTGGGGAGAAAGCCCAAGGCATAGCCACTTGTTTTTAACTTGCTGCCACTATAGCAGCCAGGCTGAGGGCTTTTTCCTTTCCTGCTGAAGGTTTTTATTTATTCCCACTATTTTTGCTCTACTTACCCAGGAAAGTTTGTACATGACCCTGGGTGACTTCCACATAATACTGACGTCATTCCCCTATTTAACAACTGCATGCAAGGTATTATGTCATAAAGATGCATTGTAGTAGAACTGATTGCATTTTATACAAACTATTGCTTATACTTTTTTTAAAAAAAGTGTAGTTTTCTTTAAAGTGGAACAAAATGAATAGAACTCTAAATTCTGACTCTGGAATAACCGTTGAAGTTGGCCATTAGTTTTATGAGGAATAATATAAAATGTTTATTTTTTCTCCAATAGGTATCAGCATTATTTTGGGAGTGGCTGAGGGTGAGTTCTTTATTCATGATGCTGAAATTCAGAAGTCAGCACTTCAGATTATCATCAATTGTGTGTGTGGCCCGGATAACAGAATTTCTAGTATTGGCAAATTTATCTCTGGAACTCCTCGGAGAAAGCTGCCTCAGACTCCCAAAAGCAGTGAGCACACTCTGGCCAAGATGTGGAATGTGGTCCAGTCCAACAATGGCATCAAGGTGCTTCTGTCCTTACTTTCCATCAAGATGCCCATCACAGATGCAGACCAGATCCGGGCCCTGGCCTGCAAGGCCCTGGTGGGCCTGTCTCGCAGTAGCACTGTCCGGCAGATCATCAGCAAACTGCCCCTTTTCAGCAGCTGTCAAATCCAGCAACTGATGAAAGAGCCTGTGCTGCAGGACAAGCGCAGTGACCATGTCAAGTTCTGCAAGTATGCTGCTGAGCTCATTGAACGGGTGTCAGGAAAGCCACTTCTCATTGGCACTGATGTGTCCCTGGCACGACTGCAGAAAGCAGATGTTGTTGCCCAGTCAAGGATCTCCTTTCCTGAGAAAGAGCTGCTTCTGCTGATACGAAACCATCTCATTTCTAAAGGGCTTGGGGAGACAGCAACTGTGCTGACGAAAGAGGCTGACCTGCCCATGACTGCTGCCTCCCATTCTTCTGCCTTCACCCCAGTCACTGCTGCTGCTTCTCCTGTTTCTCTTCCCCGTACCCCTCGCATCGCCAATGGCATTGCAACTCGACTGGGCAGCCATGCTGCTGTGGGTGCCTCTGCCCCTTCTGCCCCCACTGCTCATCCTCAGCCACGGGCCTCCCAGGGTTCACTAGCTCTGCCTGGCCCGTCTTATGCAGGCAACTCCCCTTTGATTGGTAGGATCAGTTTTATCAGAGAGAGGCCATCACCCTGCAATGGCAGGAAAATCAGAGTGTTGCGGCAGAAGTCGGACCATGGCGCCTACAGCCAAAGCCCAGCCATAAAGAAGCAGTTGGACAGACATCTTCCTTCCCCACCTACGCTGGACAGTATCATCACAGAATATCTTAGAGAGCAACATGCTCGCTGCAAGAACCCAGTTGCCACCTGCCCACCTTTCTCTCTCTTTACTCCTCACCAATGTCCTGAGCCAAAACAGAGGCGGCAAGCGCCAATAAACTTTACCTCAAGGCTAAACCGCAGGGCATCATTTCCAAAGTATGGAGGGGTGGATGGCGGATGCTTTGATAGGCACCTTATCTTTAGCAGGTAAGGAGAGGTTACCTCACTTCCTGGGAATTGGAATGATTTTTCTATTTAAGTCAAAGTATGTGGGCAATATCAGCATAAAGTAATTAGTCCAGAAAACCATCTGTTGGCCTGAAATACCAGGAATTATCACTGTGTGAATACATGAGCAATGTGACTATACCCCCTTTAGTCAACCATGGGTTCCTCGTGTGATTATTGGCAATATATTGTTAAGATACTGTGTTCTTACTATAACTAGTATGTTTTCTAGAACCCATGCAACAATCTGTCCCTAACTAGGCTCTCTAGTTTGTTTTTGTGCTGGTCCAAGTTGTCTCCTCTTCTCATTCCTTAAAAATCTTAAGTGAAGGTCATGGTATCCCAGGTTTTACACATGGGAATTTTTGTTATTGCTAAAATTTTTAAGTGAAGGTCATTTTCTCTCTTTTAAAATGAAGATGAACCACTGAAGGTCACTGATATTTTGGAAGAACCCATTTGAAACATAAATGCTTTGTTTTTCCTTCTGTCCTTCTAACAAGAGTTTTCTTTTTCTGAGTCCTTGCCTGTTCTTTGTCTCTGATTCTCTTTTGTTTGCCTAGGTTCCGTCCTATTTCAGTGTTCCGGGAAGCCAATGAGGATGAGAGTGGCTTCACCTGTTGTGCATTCTCAGCACGAGAGCGGTTCTTGATGCTTGGCACCTGCACTGGGCAATTGAAGCTCTATAATGTGTTTAGTGGACAGGAGGAGGCCAGCTATAACTGTCACAACTCAGCTATCACACACCTTGAACCTTCCAGGGTAAAGGTCCCTTCCTAGGTTATTCTCAGTCATTCTTCTAGGATAGGTTGGTAAACTGTGGGCTTGTGGTCTGACTGGTTGCCTGTATTTGTGCATAAAGTTTTATTGGAACACAGCTATGCTCGTACGTTTATGTATTGTCATGGCTACTTCTATGCTACCACGACAGAGTTGAGTACTGTAGTTGCATGCAACACAGACCATATGGCCTGCATAAACCTAAAGTATTTACTATCTGGCCCTGTGTTTGCCAACCCTTGTTCTAAGACCTGAACATAGACAGATTTTTAATTTGCTTCATTTGGAAACAGAGATTATCAACTATGACCACTAAAGTTTTCTTTTTGTGTTGGAAGGAAATCTCAAAGTACTGTGAATTTTTAGGAGAACAAGCATATGATTCCAGTGGTAGTTCACAGTTTATTAACACTATTCTATGGATGAAATTGATGCCTTTGCTGTTTCTAAAAGTCAAGACTGTTAAGATGACAAGAATAATTTTCCTAATTTTAAAGTAAAGGAGGTTGACCTTTTATTGGGCTTTCTCTTTGAAAAGCCTTTAAGAATCCTTAGCTAGGAAGTCTAACAACTGTTTCCAGTTGACTGATATTTCAGATGAGAGAGATGGAGAAATATGGCCAAATATTAAGAAAGGAGGAACCATCTTTGACATCTTTCCAAGTGTCGCATCCCCCCACCCCCCGCCTTGGAACTATTATATTTTAGGAGGATTTAATATTCTCTTAAATTCAGTTATTTTTTAGGACATAGGAGGTACATGTTACTTAAGTCCTAGTAGCTTCTGACCATTTCTTGGTTCCTAAAAGTTTGTTTTCTTTATAATCCAACAATATATTTTATATTTTAGAATGCTAATGGAAGATGGCATTTATATAAACACATGATTACCCACCTTGGGCCTCCCATCTTCTTTTAGGACGGGTCCTTGCTGCTGACATCTGCTACTTGGAGCCAGCCTCTGTCTGCACTTTGGGGAATGAAATCAGTATTTGATATGAAGTATGTATCTACTTTTATCACCTAGTCTCTCTGTTTTACAATTTATCCCCTTCATCTGATTCTTTGATTTAAAGGCTTTTGGGAAGAAGAGGAATGCTATAAGTTATATTGCTGACTTCTCTCTTCCTCATCTGTGGTACATGTTTAATAAGATTTTATTTTTCTTAATTCCTGGTTTTTCTTACCAGGTATATACATTCCCATCACACAGCAGACCCTTCACTAATCCAGAATGGCACATCTGCGTATTTTCTCACGTTCACGTGTGTACATTGCTGTCTTTGCTGGAGCATATTTCAAAGGCACATGTACCCTGTTAGCCATTTCTTTAACCAGGTAGTTTCCATTAATTGTTTTGGATCTGCTTGGAGAAACTGGTGGAGGGGATTTTTGTTTTAATCTTACGTGTACAATTTTTTCCTCTTTGGGAGCTGAGAATCTTAGGTGAGTATAGTCAGGCAAGAGGCTGAGGATCACGTTATTTTCAGTCAGTTGAATAATTATGTCCCAAAGGTCAGTTACATCAGTACTTCTGTTGTTTGTTCATAGGCATTCCTTCACAGAAGATCACTATGTTGAGTTCAGTAAGCACTCTCAGGATCGGGTCATAGGCACAAAAGGAGACATTGCCCATGTAAGTACTTGAGAATCCACTTCTTTCAAGTGATTTGTCTATTTGTTTATACTGAAATTTTCTGGACTGAGTGTGAGGACTTCAAGTCCTGTGGGTGACGAGAAATTACTCAGTGATATTCTTTCCAGATAGAATCTGGAAGTGTAATGAAGTAATTCTGAGCTATATGGGAAAAATGTGGAAAGAACTTAATCTGACAATTTGAGAACTATTTCATTAGCAGAGCAGATATTTTCAAACACTAAGTTTTAGATGAAATAAAGTCCCTGCCTTTATGGAGCCTCACTGGGGAGACAATGAATAAAGAAGCAAATATATAGTATGTCAGGTGGTAAGTGCTGCCAAGGAAAAGAAAGCAGGGTAAGAGGTAGGAAGTGCTTGGTTGTGGTGTGGGGGACTTGACTTCCCTTTTTATCTAGGAAATCAGTGTCACTGATTGGGTAATGTTTAAGCAGCGTCTTGAAGGAAGTATGGGCATCATGCAGATGTCTGGGGAAAAGTGATCTAAGATGGGGAATGGCAAGGGGAAAGCCCTTACTTGGGAGGTGGGAGGAAGAAGGTGGGGTAAGAGCTGAGGTCAGTGGTGGGGCATAGCATGTAGCCTCTTGCAATGTGTTGTTTAAGACGTTTGGCTTTTCCTCTGAGTGAGATGCAGACACTGGAGGGTGAGCAAGAAAGCACATGACTGGATGTAAAGTTCCTAAAGTGTGAGTCTGGTTTCTGTGAGAAAGCAAGAGGAGGCTTTCCAGTTAGGATGGTGTTGTGCCAGCTAATATGTGAGAGCTGCAGTGGGGCTGTGCCTAGGTGGGCGTGGTGGAGGCAATGAGAAGTGATGCAGCTGGGCCCTGGGGTTTTGGATACATGGAGTTTGTGATTCTCTGAGACACTCAAATAGGGAATGGGCAGTTGAATATACAAATTGGGGGTTCAGGAGAAAAGTCTGGGGTGGGAGATATAAATATGGGAGTTGTTCACTTGTCGACAGTATGAACCGTGAACTTGGATGAGATCATTCAGGAGGCTAGAGAAGAGAAGTGTGAGGACAGAGTCCTGGCATGTGATCGTATTTAGAAGTTGCCCGTGTGAGAAGGAACTTGGGAAGGAGAACAAAGAGTGTGGCCAGTTAGGTAGCAGGAGACCTCAGGAAAAAGATGTGCTCTAAAAGGCAAGGGAAGACTCTTTTGAGGAAGGATTGATCTCCTGGGTCAGAAACTGCTGATAGGTTGCATAAGATGAGAATTGAGGGAATTCCCTGGCGGTTCATTGGTTAGGACTCTGGGCTTTCACTGCTGAGGGCTGGGGTTCGATCACTGGTCGGGGAACTAAGATTCTGCAAGCTGTGTGGCGTGGCCAAAAAAAAAAAAAGAATGAGAATTGAGAAGTGACCTTTGACTAACCATGTGGAGGTCATTGTTAACCACGTCAGGAGCTAGTTGTGTGCACTGGGATGAAAAATCTGATCAGAGTGGGTTCACGAGAGAACAGGAGAGAAGTGGAGACACTGAGTATAGACAAGTCTTTTGAAGTATTTTGCTGAAAAATAAAGAGAAGAGGGGGTAGTAGCTTGAGGTGGGGGATATGGAGTGGTGAAGGGAGGGTTTCTCCCAAACTTAATTTGAAAATGTTAAAATATATAGAAGAGTTGAAATAGTAGTACACGTAACTACCACCTAGATTCATCAGTTTAGTATTTTGCCATAGTTTCTTTCTGTGTAAATATGTGTGTTTTTCTGAATCATAGAAAGTTGCAGACATTTTATCCCTAACTCTTATAACATGTATATCCTAGCAATAATGACATTTTATTACATAATCACTCTGTTATCAAATATAAGAAAATTTATAGTAATTCCCGAATATCATCTAATATCCATCCCATACTCAGTTTTCCCGATTGTTCCTGATGTGTTTGGTTTCAAATGTTTTTTTTTTTTTTTTGAACCAGGATCCAGCCAAGATTCATATATTGCATTTGGTTGTTATGTCTCACTAATGTTTTAAAGCCAAGAACCATTTCTCCAGTTTTCATGACATTGACTTTTGAAGAGACCAGGCTAGTTGTCTTGTCCCACGATCTGGATTTGTTTGTTTCCTTGTGGTGTCTCCCTATTTGTTCCTCTATTAAAGGAGGATTTTTTAAAAAGATTGGCTATATTACAGCATGTCTGTAAGCTGATGGGAAAGATCTGGTCTCTGCATGGGTTGCACATTGTAGACTTTGGATAGTATATTGAGAGATTTTAAGGAGAAAAGGGCATTTCGTTGATGCCTTTCTCCAAAAAGTAACCTATAAGAGTATTCTATGAGTAATGTTGGTTAGTCCACATGGAGAGTTTCTCAGTTTCAGTCTTAGAAACATTTTCTGTTTCTTGAAAGTGGGATGGGGAAGAAGAGGGTTTTCTTATCCCTATTGCAGTCTCACTTCTTATTTTCTTACTTGTGGCAAAGAGACTTTTCAAACCTTGAATGGGAACCAAAGTACATAAACTTTGCTTGTATGGGTGTGGTCTTCCTATTTTCCAGTTATTTTCAATGTTAGGCCTTTTATAATTTTGATGGGCTTTGGAAAGCTTGAGAGATATTTTACGCAGCTTCTGTTTGAATTTGTCAGTGGATGGATTCGTCTGATTTTTCTCTTCCCACCCCTTCTTCTCTAAAGATTTATGATATTCAGACTGGCAACAAGCTGTTGACTCTGTTTAACCCAGATCTTGCCAACAACTACAAGAGGAACTGTGCCACCTTTAATCCTACAGATGATCTTGTCTTAAATGATGGCGTCCTCTGGGATGTCCGCTCTGCACAGGCCATCCACAAGTTTGACAAGTTCAACATGAACATCAGTGGCGTTTTCCATCCGAATGGGCTGGAGGTCATCATTAATACTGAGATTGTATCCTTTATGCCCATGTCTTAATTGCCATTTGTTACCTAGTTTGTAATGTAGAAATTATTTATCTTTCTACCAATACCTGGTCGAAGTATCCACACAGGTAAATAACCTGGTTTTTTTCCTTTGGTTTGAAGTATTATTGAATCTCTAGTGGATTCTTGTTGATATTGGTAATTATCGTTGACTTTTACTAGCATGTTTTCTTTGTATTGGGAAGTGACCAGATTACTCCCTCCCACTTCCCCAGGTGTCAGATTGACTTTTATCTGTCTTCAGAAGGATTTTACTTTTGCTCTATAGAAATCACACATAAGAGTAAAAAGAAGTGCTACTATTGGGAGAGAGGGAGCTCATGTAGTTTTTATGTATATGAGGATATCATAGGAGATTTTCAGGGTCATTATTCAGTAATATGCATTCTACATGCTTTTGCTTTATCTTGATCTTGTTGACTTTTAAAGCATTAATACCTAGAAGGAGGGGAAAAGAAAGTGGTATTTCAGAATTTCCCTCATGAGGTTAAATAAGTTTTGGGGAAAATAGTTTTCCTTGACCTTTCCCCTCCTAGTGGGACCTTCGTACTTTCCATCTTTTACACACAGTTCCTGCTCTAGATCAGTGTCGCGTGGTGTTCAACCACACGGGGACAGTGATGTATGGAGGTAATAAACTTTTCACTTTTCATTATTCTCTTTCTCCCTTCTCTCCCCACTCATTTAATTTGATACTTCCTATTTAGAAATATCTGTCAAATGTGAATTGAAAAACATTTCAAAGTTGTAACATAAAAGATAAAATAATAGTACAAATGGTGACAAAATTTGTTGATGAGAATAATGTTAGAGTGGAGGGCCACTGGCTTTGAAGATAACAAGTAAATCTTGTACAGAAAGAAATTTCATGAGTAATTTACCATGCGTATCATGATGAACTTAAAGGAAAACCTTTTTTGTCTTGTGATTTTTGTACGCTTTCAGCTGTAACAGTTGTTGGAAGCTAGATGAGAGGTTGAGGATATTGTTTGGATATGCAAGGAGGATGCTTTGAGAGGAATTTACTACAGGGAAACTCTGAAGTCTTGATTGTCCATTAATATTTTCTGCAGTTGTGAATAGGGGATGTTTCTGATTCTAATAGTATTTTGCTTCCCTTTCCCATTTCCCCTTTCCATCCCAACTAGCTATGTTGCAGGCAGATGATAAAGATGACTTAATGGAAGAGAGGATGAAAAGCCCTTTTGGATCATCCTTCCGAACATTTAATGCAACTGATTACAAACCTATCGGTAAGTGTGAAGGTCAGGTATTGATGATTTTGCCTTGTTTTGGTGTTCCTTATTTAAGATCCTCCATTTTCTGAGAGAATTATAATTTTTCTGCTTTTGAAAAGCAGAGGAGTTAGGGAAATATTTATGAACAGTCACCTTGAATTCCTTTAACAGAAAGGCTGGTTTTAAGATCACAGCAGTAGTCTAGTCCTGAGTCTTGTCACATTCTGTTTTCCAGCGACCATTGATGTGAAACGGAACATTTTTGACCTATGTACAGACACCAAAGACTGCTATCTTGCTGTCATCGAGGTAAAGGGAGCAAGAAGAAATCCTACTGTTTTATTCTGATATTTAAGATCATTTTCAACTTATACTCCAGACATTTTTGTCTGTTAATGTGTTCTAAAGATGATGCATTTCTGGTGATAGATTATGATAATCTACTCATCTGATGGGGAGATACACAGTATAAGAGAAGTAGGGAAATCCTGATATAGAGCATTGTGGAGCGTCCCATCTCCTATTATCCTGGACGCACACTGTCATCCCTTTCTTAGAGGAGTCAATCTTTCTCTAGAACGTACTTGGAACAGTGTTGTTCCCAGGGATGGTGGTCTCTCCCTTGCTGTCCAGGCCTTCTCATCCTGTTTTTCTTTCCCTCTCTGTGTCCTAGGCATAACATTTTCAGAATCAGTTCAAGAATTTTGGGTATTGGAAGCTTTGATAGTTACAGGGTCAAGGTGTGTGAGTGCCAGTCATAGCTGAGGTGCAGATATGGGCCTTTTAAAAACTAACTTCTTGTGGACTGGGTGTTCTATTTCAGAACCAAGGCAGCATGGAGTCTCTGAACATGGACACGGTGTGCAGGCTGTATGAAGTAGGCAGGCAGCGTCTGGCAGAGGATGAGGATGAAGAGGAGGACCAGGTTAGTGGTCTTTGAAATTTCTTTCTGCTGAATAATGCTTTATTAGAAATTATGCATTTCTGCTTTTAGTTATAGGGTTTTTCTTTTCTTTTCTTTTTTTTTTTTAAGATTTTTGCTATAGGGGTGTTTGCTACCTGTTAACATATTCTGAAGGCCTGTCATGTGTCCTTGATCACTGAAACTCATTAGAAGAAAGCAGATTTTTATTATTACAAGACTTTAAGGAGTATCTGATAGTCCTGTGAGTTCCATTTACAGATTAATTTGCAGGTCAGCAATCTCTGATTTTGTTTTAGAGATTTCCTTGTACTCAACCTCAAAACCAGTGCCCTGTCTGGCTTCAGGATAAGCAGGCCCCCATTTTCTCAATGTCAATACAAAACCGAAAAGTCACTCTGCTGAGCTGGATCATAGAAATGGCTTAACCTCTATAAATTTCTGGTTTGCATTTTCTCAGTTTTATGGCATAGTCTATTTTCAGAGTATAGAATGGAGCTTACAGGTAAAGAGAAGATATTGATGCTTTTGAGAAATTAAGCATTTATAAAATGTGGGTAGATGGTATCATGTCTCAGAATCTTAGCTTTTCCTTTTTTATAGGGGATTTTAATTTATGGTCATGTTATGCTAGGTGCTTGTCTGTGTGGTGTGTCAGTTGATGTCAGTTATGAAGAGTTTCTTAAACTTCTGAGTTTCAGCAGATCTTTCCTGTCTACTAGGCTCACACCACATTCTTTTTCTAAGGATATACTCTCTTGGCCCGATTCTCCAGACAAATCTGAGAAATGTATATTGCTGAGTAATACAAAGTTGAAAATGAACGACTAGGTTTTTACATATTTGTTGTAGATAATAAAGCAGATAAAATATCTTTTTTCCAGATCTTGGATTCATTTCTGTTTTTTCTTCCACTATGGTGTTGCTTGGTCTTGGTGCTCTATATCCTCTTTAAGGGCACAGAAGTGCCCTGAGTGAGGGCAGGGGCCACCATAGGACAAGAGGAAGCACACTTTCTTCTTTTTGCCCTGCCATTGCTCTCTCATCCTCACCCCTCCCCTATTCTTTGGTAAATCGTGCTCAGTGGTTAGGGCTAATGGAATATCTTTCTGTTAGCATTCTTCCCCAGCAGCTTGTATTTAAGATTTAAAATAATTTTTAAGAGCAAAATTTTTGAAAGTGGTAATTCTAAAAGTTTTTTTTTCGTGCAAGTCTAATACTATGGGCCAGTGACTCATGTTTTTTTCTGACAGGACTTAGTACTGACTAAGCAAGGGTGATTTGTTGTGCCAGTTTGAGGTTTAGGTATGTGTTCCACTATCGGGCTTTATAGGTTATGAACCTCTACTTTCTCCTCTAAATTGAATCCTTGAGTAAACCCTGTCACCTGGAATCAACAAGCTAAAACAGACTCACCTTACAGTCCTCTGTGTATACTCTCTTGATCGCCACTGTCTCTGGTAGAATGTTCTAACTGGCTAAGTATGCATTTTATTAGAGCTCAGAGATAATTCATAATCCCAAGAAATGGGTTTCTGAGCAGAGTGAGGAGAGGAGACTTGTATGTATTTGGGGTTAGTGGTCACTGTGGGATCAGAGCAGAGCCTTGTGCAGGGCTTGCTTCTTGACCCAGAGGCATCCTGTGCCAGTGCTTCCCTCGTGGGATGCCCTCTTAGGGAGGGGCAGTTTCCCAGCTCTATCTTCCCTCTCTCCTCACACACAGATAAGATAGTCATGATCCTTGTTGGATACCATGGGGATATTATTTTATAAAGCACTTTACTGAAAATGACATCCTCAGTACAATAGTTTTTGTTTTTTCTTGGATAGACTTTATTTTTTAGAGCAGCTTTAGGTTCACAGCAAAATTGAGCAGAAGGTACAGAGATTTCCCATAAATGCACTGTCCCTGTATGCATAGCCTCCCCCATGATCAACATCCCACAGCACAGTGGTACATTTGTTACAAATGACGAACCTACACTGACACATCATTATCGCTCAGAGTCCATAGTTTACATTAAGGTTCATTCTTGGTGTTACACATTCTGTGGTTTGGACAAACATGACGTGTATCCACCATTGTAGTATTGTACATAGTAGTTTCACTGCTCTAAAAATCCTCTGCGCTCCACCAATTTATTCCTCCCTCCCCTCAGCCCCTGACAACCACTGATCTTTTTTTTTTTTTTAATTTTCTTTTTTTTTTAGAAATTCACGTTTTTATTTATTTATTTATTTATGACTGTGTTGAGTCTTCGCCTCTGTGCGAGGGCTTTCTCTAGTTGCGGCAAGTGGGGACCACTCTTCATCGTGGTGCGCGGGCCTCTCACCATCGCGGCCTCTCTTGTTGCGGAGCACAGGCTCCAGACGCGCAGGCTCAGTAATTGTGGCTCATGGGCCCAGTTGCTCCGTGGCATGTGGGATCTTCCCAGACCAGGGCTCGAACCCGTGTCCCCTGCATTGGCAGGCAGACTCTCAACCACTGCGCCACCAGGGAAGCCCAACCACTGATCTTTTTACTGTCTCTATAGTTTTGCCTTTTCCAGAGTGTCATATAGTTGGAATCATACAGAATGTAGCCTTTTCGATTGGCTTCTTTCATTGAGTAATACGCATTTAAGTTTGTTCCATATCTTCTCATGACTTGGTAGCTCATTTCATTTTAATGCTGAATACTATTCCATTGTTAGGGTATACCACAGTTTATTTATTCATTTACCTACTGAAGGACATCTTCATCTCAGTGTTGAATAGTTTTGGCAATTATGTTCTGGAGTAATTTGAATAAAGTTTTGGCAATTCAGAATAAAGCTCCTGTATCAACTATACCTCAAAAAAAAAAAATCAACATATTGTGTACCGTGTGCAGGTTTTTGTGTGGACGTCAGTTTTCAACTCCTTTGTGTAAATACCAAGAAGTGTTATTGCTGGATCATATGGTAAAAGTATGTTTAGTTTTATAAGAAACTGCCGAACTATCTACCAGAGTGGCTGTACCATTTTGCATTTGTCATCAATGAATGAAAGTTCCTGTTGCTCCATGTACTCACCTGCATTAGGTGCTGTCAGTGTTTTGCATTTTGGTCATTTTAATAGATATGTAGTGGTCTCACTATTTAATTAAAAAATTAATAGACATTTATTCCTTTAGTTGAACAATCAAAATGTGTGGTTTAAGATTTTTTTGAGTGGAAAGGAATTTAGGTCTTGCAGTTTTGTTTTGGTTTTTTTTTTATTGAAGTATAGTTGATTTAAAATGTGTTAGTTTCAGGTGGACAGTAAAGTGATTCAGTGATATTTAGTGATATATATTTTTTATATATATATATTCTTTTTCAGATTCTTTTCCATTATAGGTTATTGCAAGATATTGAATATAATTCCCTTTGCTTATGCAGTAGTTCCTTATTGTTTATCTGTTTTCTATATAGTAGTGTATATCTATTAATCCCGAACTCCTAATTTATCCTTCACCCTTTCCCCTTTGGTAACCGTAAGTTTGTTTTCTATGTCTGTGAGTCTGTTTCTGTTTTGTAAATAGTTCATTTTTATCTTTTTTTTAGATTCCACATGTAAGTGATATGATAGGTCATATGATATTTGTCTTTTTCTGACTTACTTCACTTACTATGATAATCTCTAGGTCCATCTATGTTGCTGCAAATGGCATTTTGTTCTTTTTTTATGGCTAAGTAATATTCCATTGTATATGTGTACCACATCTTCTTTATCCATTCATCTTTTGATGGCTGTACTTAGGTTGCTTCCATGTCTTGGCTGTTGTAAATAGTGCTGCTATGAATGAATATTGGGGCACATGTATCTTTTTGAATTAGAATTTTCATCTTTTCTGGATATATGCCCAGGAGTGGGATTGCTGGATCACACGGTGACTCTGTTTTTAGGGTTTTTTTTCTTTTTTTTTAAGATTTATTTTTTATTTATGTATTTAATTTATTTTTGGCTGCATCGGGTCTTTGTTGCGGCATGCGGGATCTTCATTGAGGCATACAGGATCTTTTGTTGTGGTGCGCGGACTTCTCTCTAGTTGGCGTGTGGGTTTTCTCTTCTCTAGTTGTGGTGTGCAGGCTCCAGGGCGCATGGGCTCTGTAGTTGTGGCACACGGGCTCTAGAGCGTGTGGGCTCTGTAGTTTGCAGCATGTGGGCTCTCTCGTTGAGGTGCATGAGCTCAGTATTTGTGGTGTGCAGGCTTAGTTGCCTCGCGGCATGTGGGATCCTAGTTCTCTAACTAGGGATCAAACCTGCGTCCCCTGCATTGTAAGGCGGATTCTTTACCACTGGACCACCAGGGAAGTCCCTATTTTTAGTTTTTTAAGGAACCTTCATACTGTTCTCCATAGTGGCTGCACCAACAGTGTAGGAGAGTTCCTTTTTCTCCACATCCTCGCCAGCATTTATTCTTTGTAGACTTTTTGATGATGGCCATTCTGACCGGTGTGAGGTGATAACCTCATTGTAGTTTTGATTTTCATTTCTCTAATAATTAGTGATGTTGAGCATCATTTCATGTGCCTGTTGGCCATCTGTATGTCTTTGCAGAAATGTCTGTTTAGGTCTTCTGCACATTTTTTGATTGGGTTGTTTGTTTTTTTGATACTGAGCTGTATGAGCTGTTTGTATATTTTGGAAATGAAGCCCTTGTTTGTCACATCATTTGCAAATATTTTCTCCTAGTCTGTAGGTTGTCTTTTCATTTTGTTTCCCATATAATGCCTTCTTTTTTTCTTTTCTTTTTTTTTTAAAGAACTAACATTTAGTGTTTATTTATTTATTTATTATTTTTTGGGTGCGTTGGGTCTTCATTGCTGTGCGCAGGCTTTCTCTAGTTGCGGCGAGTGGGGACTACTCTTCGTTGTGGTGCGCAGGCTTCTCACTGCAGTGGCTTCTCTTGTGGAGCATGGGCTCTAGGCGTGAGGGCTTCAGTAGTTGTGGCACGTGGGCTCAGTAGGTGTGGCTCACGGGCTCTAGAGCGCAGGCTCAGTAGTTGTGGCGCATGGGCTTAGTTGCTCCGCAGCATGTGGGATCTTCCTGGACCAGGGCTCAAACCCGTGTCCCCTGCATTGGCAGGTGGATTCTTAACCACTGCGCCACCAGGGAAGCCCTAATGCCTTTCTTTATCTCTAGTAACTTTCCTTGGTGTGAGGTTCTTTGTCTGAAATTAATATAGCTACCCTGGCTTTCTTTCTTTCTCTCTTTCTTTCTTTTTGTATTTTGGTGGCACCACATGCCTTGTGGGATCTTAGTTCCCCAACCAGGGATCGAACCCGGGGCCTCAGCAGTGAAACTGCCAAGTCCTAACTACTGGACCACTAGGAAATTCCCTACCCTGGCTTTCTTTTGATCCATGTTAGCATGGTATAGAGTTCTCTGTCCTTGTAGTTTTTTTTTTTTAAGATTTTTTTTTTTTGATGTGGACCATTTTTAAAGTCTGTATTGAATTTGTTAGAATATCACTTCTGTTTTATGTTTTGGTTTTTTGGCTGCGAGGCATGTGGGATTTTAGCGTCCTGACCAGGGATCGAACCCGCACACCCTACATTGGAACGTTAAGTCTTAACCACTGGACTGCCAGGGAAGTCCCATGGCCATTTAGTTTTAATCTATATGTGTCTATATTTAAAGTGGGTTTCTTATAGACAACATGTAGTTGAGTCTTATTTATTGATCCACTCTGATTATGTCTCTCTTTTAATTGATGCATTTGGAACATTGACATTCAAAGTAATTATTGATATAGTAGGATTAACATCTACCATATTTGTTACTTTTTCTGTTTGTTCTTTGCTCCTGTTTTTGTCTTCCATTCTTCTTCTGCTTTATGTGTTTTTTTGTTTTTTTGTTTGGCCACGCTGTGCAGCTCGTCTTAGTTCCCCAACCGGGGATTGAACCCTGGCCCAGGGCACTGAAAGCGCAGAGTCCTAACCACTGGACCGCCAGGGAATTCCTTTTTGTGGTTTTAATTGAGTATTTTATAGGATTCCCCTCTCTTCTTTATTAGCATATTAGTTATACATTTTTTTTTTTTAACTTTCTTTAGTGGTTACCCTAGAGGTTGCAGTGTACTTTTACAAGTAATCCAAGTCCACTTTCAAATAGCACTGTATCTCTTCATGAATAGTGCAAGTAACTTATGATAACAAAATCTGTAGTCCTAATTCTTTCCTCCTATCCCTTGTTTCATTGCTGTCATTCATTTTACTTATATAAAAGCATACATAATTGAATACATTGTTGGTATTATTATTTTAAACAAACTACTATTATTTTGAACAAAAATCAGTTAAGAATAAGAAAAATAAAATGTTTATTCTACCTTCAATTATTCCTTCTCCAGTGATCTTCCTTAATATATTCAGAGTTTCTAACTTTTTTTTTTATTATTAATTAATTAATCAATTAATTTTTTTTTTGGCTGTGTTGGGTCTTCGTTTCTGTGCGAGGGCTTTCTCTAGTTGCGGCGAGTGGGGGCCACTCCTCATCGCGGTGCATGGGCCTCTCACTGTCGCGGCCTCTCTTGTTGCGGAGCACAAGCTCCAGACGCGCAGGCTCAGTAGTTGTGGCTCATGGGCCCAGCTGTCCGTGGCATGTGGGATCTTCCCAGACCAGGGCTCGAACCCGTGTCCCCTGCATTGGCAGGCAGACTCTCTACCACTGCACCACCAGGGAAGCCCCAGAGTTTCTAACTTTTTTCCTTCTCTCTGAAGAATTTCTTTTAACATTTTATTTATTTACTTACTTACTTACTTACTTATTTATTTATGGCTGTGTTGGGTCTTCTTTGCTGCATGCGGGCTTTCTCTAGTTGTGGCGAGTGGGGGCTACTCTTCATTGTGGTGCGCAGGCTTCTCATTGTTGTGGCTTCTCTTGCAGAGCACGGGCTCTAGGCACGCGGGTTTCAGTAGTTGTGGCACACAGGCTCAGTAGTTGTGGCGCACGGGCTTAGTTGCTCCGTGGCATGTGGGATCTTCCCGGACCAGGGCTCGAACCCGTGTCCCCTGCATTGGCAGGTGGATTCTTAACCACTGCGCCACCAGGGAAGCCCTCTTTTAACATTTCTTGCAAAACAGGTTTACTGGCAACAAATTCTCTCAGTGTTTGTTTGTCTGAAAAAGTATTTTTCCTTCATTTTGTTTTTAAAAAATTTATTTAGGCTGTGCTGGGTCTTAGTTGTGGCACATGGGATCTTCTCTGCGGCGTGCGGACTTCTTCTTAGTTGTGGCACGCAGACTTCTTAGTTGAGGCATGCGGACTCTTAGTTGCGACATGTGGGATCTAGTTCCCCGACCAGGGATCAAACCCAGGCCCCCTACATTGGGAGTGCAGAGTCTTACCCACTGGACCACCAGGGAAGTCCCTCTCCTTCACTTTTGAAGGATACTTTCACACGGTACGGAATTATAGGTTGGTGGTTTTGGTTTCTCAACATTTTTTTTTTAAAATAAATTTATTTATTTATTTTTGGCTGTGTTGGGTCTTCATTTCTGTGCGAGGGCTCTCTCTAGTTGAGGCGAGCGGGGGCCACTCCATCGCGGTGCACGGGCCTCTCACTATCACGGCCTCTCGTTGCAGAGCACAGGCTCCAGATGCGCAGGCTCAGTAGTTGTGGCTCACGGGCCCAGTTGCTCTGTGGCATGTGGGATCTTCCCAGACCAGGGCTTGAACGCGTGTCCCCTGCGTTAGCAGGCGGATTCTCAACCACTGCACCACCAGGGAAGCCCTCTCAACACTTTTAATACTCCATTCCACTTTCTTCTTGCTTTCATGGTTTTGGAGACATCAGGTGTAATTTTTTTCTTTGTTCCTCTATAGGTAAGGTGTTTTTCCCCTCTGGTTTCTTTCAGGATTTATTCTTTATCTTTGATTTTCTGTAGTTTAAAAAATGATGTCACTAGGTGTGGGGTTTTTTTGGGCATTTATCCTGCTCAGTTTTCTCAGAGTTTCCTGGATCTGTGGTTTGGTATCTGACATTAATTTGGGGGACATTTTCAGTCATTTTTTTTTTAAAGTATTTGTTTTTATTTATTTATTTATGGCTGTGTTGGGTCTTCGTTTCTGTGCGAGGGCTTTCTCTAGTTGTGGCAAGCGGGGGCCACTCTTCATTGTGGTGCATGGGCCTCTCACTATCGCAGCCTCTCTTGTTGCGGAGCACAGGCTCCAGACACGCAGGCTCAGTAATTGTGGCTCACGGTCCCAGCTGCTCTGCGGTATGTGGGATCCTCCCAGACCAGGGCTCGAACCCGTGCCCCTTGCATTGGCAGGCAGATTCTCAACCACTGCGCCACCAGGGAAGCCCCATTTTCAGTCATTATTGTTTCAAATATCTCTTCTGTTCTTTTTTTTCTTCTGCTTCTAGAATTTCCACTACATGTATGTTATGCCTTTTGTAGTTATCCCACAGTTATTGGATATTCTGTTCTGTGTCTTTCAGTCTTTGTTCTCTTTGCTTTTTAGTTTTGGTGGTGTCTATTGAGATATCCTCACGCTCAGAGATTCTTTCCTTAGTAGTGTCCATCCACTAAAAAATCCCATCAAAAGCATTCTTCATTTCTGTTACAGTATTTTTGATTGCCAGCATTTCTTTTTGGTTCTTTCTTAGAACTTCCATCTCTCTGCTTCTGTTGTCCATCTATTCTTGCATACTGTCTACTTAATCCATTAGAGAGCCCTTAGCATCTTAATCATAGATGTTTTAAATTCCTGGTCTGTTAATCCCTCCCATATCTGAGTCTGGTTCTGATGCTTACATTGTCTCTTCAAACTGTGTTTTTCTTTTCCTTTTAGTATGTCTTGTAATTTTTCCTCCCCTCCCCTCCCCTCCCTTCCTTTCTTTTTGGCTGCGTTGGGTCTTCGTTGCTGTGCATGGGCTTTCTCTAGTTGTGGTGAGTGGGGGCTACTCTTCATTGCAGTGCGTGGGCTTCTCACTGTGGTAGCTTCTCTTGTTGCGGAGCATGGGCTCTAGGTGCGTGGGCTTTAGTAGTTGTGGCTCGTGGGCTCTAGAGTGCAGGCTCAGTAATTGTGGCACACAGGCTTAGTTGCTCTGTGACATATGGGATCCTCCCAGACCAGCGATTGAATCCATGTCCCCTGCATTGGCAGGCGGATTCTTAACCACTGTGCCACCAGGGAAGTCCCTTGTAATTTTTCTTGATAGCCGGACATGATGTGCTGGATAAAAGGAACTGTTGTAGGCCTTTAGAATGTGGTGGTAAGATGTGGAGGAAGGGGAAGCATTTTATAGTCTTATAAGTAGGTCTTAGTCTTTTAATGAGTCTGAACCTCTGTACTGTGAACTTCACACATCTTCTCATTTTTTTCCACCTCCTTTCAATGGTATAGATGGCTAGAGTGGGCTGGAATTGGTTATTTCCCTTCCTCCAGCAGTTCAGTCTCTGGTTAAATAGTTTCTCCTTAGGGCAGCCCTTGTTAAGAACAGAATACTCTGATGTATTTCAAAATGTTACCTTTTACCCTCCCTCTACCAGAAGCACTAGGGGATTTTTCTCCCATTTTCGCCACGAGAACCAGGTCAAGTTCCTGGAGGTAAAACTCACAAATGTGTGGGGGCCCTGATGACTGGCCCCAGAAGTTTTTATCTCGCAGACTTTGCTCAGAATTGTCTCCAGCCATTGGTCAGTTACAGTTCAGGTTTTCCTACCTTGGTACTGCTTCCTTTGGAGGTTTGTGTTTCTGGGTTTATGCTCTGGCAAGTTGCAGTTCTCTGTATTTCTCCAATTTGGGGGCAGTGGTTTGCCCTGTCACCCCACTTCTCTGTCGAATCGAAGAAGAGTTACTGATCTTTTTAGTTTGTTCAGCTTTTTACTTGTTAGGGTGGAGTGGCAACTTCTAGCTTCTTATGTGCCTAGAAACCAGAAGCAGTACCGTAGGTTTTTAAATACCATATTTATTATAAAGGACAGTTAGGTTCCAGAGTTTAAACCACTTCACCAGATACGGCCAGGAAATCCCTATTATAGAAAGGATTTCCTTTAATGCTTTCCGGCTGCTTGGCCATAGAGTCCTCAGTGATTTCCTTGGTTTCATGGGTGAGAGGATCCCACAGTATTTAAACCTCATGTGAGTTGTGAGATCTGGATAAAAGGGAGAGGTCTTCAGATGGATACTTGAGATCTTTGATTTATTTGTGACATGGATCTTCATGTTTTCTTGAATGCAGCAGTGTTTAACTCGTATGTGTTGCTAGTATTTCTTCATACCAGAGCTTGCAAGTGGTATTAGATCCTCCAAACATCATGTAGTTGCTTTGAGTCAGTTTCTTAATAGTGTCTGGTCTTTTATTCTTGTGGCCTTTTGCTTCCTTAGATACCACCTTCCCTTAATGCATACTTTTCTCCACTTTAGCTGTCATGAATCAAGATGTAGTTTATCCTTGAGTAGGTATAGAAGGTGATGTTGTCAAGCTGTTTGTTGGTATATTATAGTGGTACAGGTGGCTGCAGACTGTCTCGTCCTCCATGGGTTCATTCATCACTACCCCTCTCATTATAGATCACTATGAGATATCAGTTTTGTCTCAAGCTTCTTGGATGTTACATGTTGAACTGTAAATCTGAAGCAAAAACTGGGTTTATTTAAAGTTATTTATCAACACCATTATTCCTACTCTCCCACATCCTTGCAGTTTACAAAGCAGTGGGCAACAGTCTTCTCTGGGAGCTATCACATGGGTCCATGTGATACCTGGTGTCTGTCTTTGAGGAGGAGATCAAGAAAAGAGAAGCTAGATATTTCGGATGCTGGGGGGCTATTATTGGGGTTGGCCTCATTCTTCTTGCAGATGTGGAGTGATGGATGAGAAGTGAATCTTGGGTGGCTGGCTGTGGAAGCAAGAGACCACCATAAAGGAACACCCTAAGTGTTCTTCTCTTCTCATTCCACCCTCTACAGGGAGGCTTGGGTCAGAGAAGAGACTGGTTCATTCTTCTTCTGTGGTTCTATTTAACTTTCATTTTGAGAGGTTAAGGGAGAAAGATACTAGAGAGAGGTAGGGTGGTGTTTAGGGCTTCTGACTCTGGTTCAGGAAGGAAAAATAGAGGCATAGACAGCCAAGGCCGAGAGGAACAGACTCAAGAGGGCCCTAACGAGTGGCCCTAGGGCTCAGTCTGTGGAAGGGCCTGAAAGGTTTCTAGTTGGAAGAGGAGTAGGTGTCTGTGTAGGTGTGCAATGTGGGTGACTTAGCATTGTTTCTGGATTTCTTAGGGTCAAGGCACATTGCATGGCACATACTGATACCACTGTCCTTAGGGATCAGCTGGTGCATTTCATGTTGAAAGGACATCCGTTAGAGAACTTTTTTCCCCTTAAGCCCTTGACCTTTTGGTTTTTGATTCAGAGATGTTTCAGTGTGATAATACTGTATCTATTTAAGCAGGCTTCCTTTGTAACCTTAATTCTGTTGATTCACATGTCCTCTTAGTACCTTGCAGTGGGGTTTTCCTGTATTTACTATCTTGATCAGATTTCTCCTCATCACCTCTTCCCTGTATCAGCTTGATTTTTTTTTTTTAACTTACTTTCCTTTGTTTGCTTCACCTGATTTTAAAACTGGAGACTTCATTTTCATTTGAGTCATTTGCTATTCAGAGTTTTGTCCTAGTCCAGATATCTGCTCTCAGGTCTTCTCAGATGTTCCAGGTATGACTTGCATGGCTCAGGGATGCAGGCACCTGTGACCAACACCTTTGAATTTGCCTTTTCACCTTAGCAAAATAAACTCAGAATCCTGAATGGTCAGCTGCCATCTGATAAGATGGTCTAGCATAAAGTGCCTATATAAATGGTTTTTATTGATTGAAAAAGCTTTATTGAGATATAATTTACATACATAAAAATGGTTGTCTTTTGCCCTTCTGTTTAAATAAGCTTGGAGATTAACAAGAAGGGATGAACTGTACCACTGTATTGTTGAATGAAAACATAATACAGTGTATTTGACAGCTATAAATATTTGATTCCTGAGGTTGGTAGTCTGCCAGCCTTCAGGCATTTGGTGAAAGCAGAGATAAGCTAGTCACTTATCAAAACTCATATTATCCATTGGAATTTCGGTATATGTGTTGTTTTTAAAAATTCAGTCAACTTTGATGTTAGCTTTTAGGAAAATTATAAAACCAAAGATTAGTAATTGATCATTGTTCTTAGATTTTGGAAAGCCAATACATTTCAACTAATTATAGTTAATCTTAAATTTCTTTTAAAAACAAAAACAAAACAAGGGAATAATCTTTCTTTTCTCCACTCCATTTTGGAATCTGGGACACACTGTGTGCTGTGCTTCCTATGTGTTCTCCACTGCCTAGAAGCGGATGGTAAGAGTCTTTACTGATTACACACCTGCTGTAAGCTTGGTCATTGATTCCTGAAAAACCTTTTTTTCCCAACTAAGAAATTTAAAATATTGTGAATTAGATTCTGCTGATGAGGAGAGAAAAGCACAAGTGTTTATGACCCTGAAATGAATCTATAGCTTTTAAGGCTAGTTAACAACAGGAACAAGTGTCAGAAGGAGAAGCAAGAGTTTAAATTTTGCAGATATGACGTTGAAATGTCAAGACAGTAGGCTCAGGTTTTAATTGCATTTAAAAAAAGCTATCCTAGTTTCTAGATTAACTGTTTTTAAAGTATGACGAGAGGTTTGGTTTTTTTCTAAGAGATCGGTTATATTTTTGAAGGCAGTGTAAGCTAAAAACTGTTTCTCTTGAAAAAATAGACATGTATTCAAGAAGAATTTTGAATGGTCTAGAAACAAATGGTGCACTAGTTAAAAGAAAATCAAATTAAGTCCTAGAGAGCAAGACAGTTTGATAGGAGGAGGGAAGGTCACTGGTAATACCTATGCAGGAATACCTTAGAGATATTGTGGGTTCAGTTCCATACTACTGCATTAAAGCGAATGTTACAATATTAGCGAGTCACATGAATTTTTTTGGTTTCTCAGTGCATATAAAAGTTATGTTTACACTGTACTGTAGTTTATTAGGTGTACATACCTTAACTAAAATATACTTTATTGCCAAAAATGCTAACCATCATCTGAGCCTTCAGGGAGTTGTAATAGTAACATCAAAGATCACTGATCACAGATCACCATAACAAATATAATAATAATGAAAAAGTTTGAAATTCTGAGAATTAGAAAATGTGACATGAGACATGAAGTGAGCAAATGCTGTTGGAAAAATAGTGCTGATAGATTTGCTCGATGCAGGGTTGCTTCAAACCTTCAATTTGTAAAACAAAAACAAAAAAAATCCCCGCAGTATCTGCAAAGTATAATTGCAATAAAACAAGGGATGCCTGTATTCACCTTTTTGGTTTTGTCATTGGGAGTCTTTGGATAGGGTACATTATTACAGAAGAGTAGAACTTTATGTAAATTGCCCAAGTTCATACAACACATAATTGGCAGAGCCAGGATTCTAACCCAGGCTTGTTGGATCCCAAAGCCTGGGCATTTTCTCCTATCCCATACTCCGAAAACAATGATGAGTGTATATATCAATAACTGTGTACTAAATTAACTTCAGAATCAAAAATAAAAATAATTAACACTATCTTCATGTAATTATTCTATTCCACAGAGGCTTAAGAAACACAGGGCCCTGGATACTCTTTTTAATGTGCTTGTTTTTAACTGAGGGAACTTTATTAATTAGAACTAATTTTGGTCAAATCCCTGAAAACGTGTGGAAAAAAGAGGCAAAAGTTATAATCTGGTAAATACTTTGAATTATTTCCCTGAATTTTGACTCCTCTCTCCTTTCCCAGTTATTTGTATGAGCTGATGTATTTGTAGGGCCAGAAGCTAGTCTGTGCGTCAGTTTATTGTTACTGCCTCCAGGCATTCTCAGTTCCTTTCCAGTGGGCAGATGCTTAGTAGCTGTCCACGTGGAGGTCATGTGTGGCCAGGCTGTGGAACAGTGGTCTCAGGTTATCATGGGGGTACGTTCACACACACGTGCACACACAAACTCTGGTGTGGACACATACTTGTACAGGCATTAGGAATACTGGGTATTTAAAGGGGCCAGTTTTTCCCATGTATTTGCCAGAAATTGTTGAAAAGTCTAAATCAGTGGGTCAAACAGCAAATCAAAAAGCCTCTAAATGGTGGTTCCAAAATTATCAAAAGTTCATAAAGCAGAGTTACCCTGCTGAATATGAGCCTAGTTTACTTTACAGCTGATGAACACTAGTGGCTGGATAAGCAGTGTTTGGTTTTTAAGTGATTGGCATGCGGCAGCACTTTTTTTTTTTGGCTGTGTTGGGTCTTTGTTGCTGTGCAAAGGCCTTCGCTGGTTGTGTTGAGCGGGGGCTAACTCTTCATTGCAGTGCGTGGGCTTCTCATTGTGGTGGCTTCTGTTGTTGCAGAGCACGGGCTCTAGGCACGCGGGCTTCAGTAGTTGTGGCTCGCAAGCTCAGTAGTTGTGGCACACGAGTTGCTCCGCGGCATGTGGGATCTTCTTGGACCAGGGATCGAACCTGTGTCCCCTGCATTGGCAGGCGGATTCTTAACCACTGTTCTACTAGGGAAGTCCCGTTTTTTTTTTTTTTTTAAGCACTTCCAAAATGTTTTTAAAGTCTTTTTTCTGCTTATGTAGGGCTTGTTCTGTCTTGACTTTCATTAGGCAGGTGTGTTAAATGAATTTTATATTTTATTATTGCAGGAATTAGAATCCTTTTGCTACTGGCAGTGCTGACAGTTGATGTTTGAGCAGAAGAATTAGTGACTGAATATTGGTCACTTTAACTTGGGAACACCGGTCATCCTTAGGAAAGCAAAAAGGTGTCTTTGTGTCCTCTCTTGCTTGAAGGGAAACAGTTTGGAGGGAATGGAAGGCTGGACAATTTCTCTAGTATACTTTTTTGGTGTGTGTGTGGCTTGAAACAGAAAATGCAAGTATCTCTTAGTGGTAAAAATCTATTTTGTTGGACATTCAGATGATTGGATGCTTGTGATAGCATTGTCAGAGGTGCTGACCCACATCCATGGTTATAAATAAGATCAAGGACAAGAATTTGAAGGGCTTAGGAGCTGGTGACTCAGCAGCTGTGTTCTTCCTGTTTTATTAAAGCACTGCTTTTTAGATTACAGGTAGAAGGTTTAGTTCCAGTGCCTCAAGTGATTTCATTTGGTTTGGTTGATACAGGATAGAGAGAAGAGCCCCTTTGGGTTTACTATTAGTTAGAAACATAGAATGTTGATGGCAGAGACCTCTGTGAAGTGTGTTGTCCATTTCCTTGGATAAGGGCTGTGTGACCAGTAATGCCTTTGTGGAGTGACCAGTAGTCCTTGTCTGAGGAGTGCTTGAGTGTCTTGGGGGACATGTATGTGCCTGTCTCAGCCTTCACTGACGAGTCAAGCTGGCCCATGAAGTGTGTGCTAACCTAGATTACCATGCTCTCTATTGACTGTTACCTCCTCTGTCCTTTGGGAAGAGGAGAGAGACTCCCCATGTGGCCCACATGGGCTGGGTCTCTGAGTTTGTCCTAATGGACCTCATGCTCTCTTACCAGGAAGAGGAAGAACAGGAGGAAGAAGATGATGATGAAGATGATGACGACACCGATGATTTAGATGAGCTTGACACTGACCAGTTGCTGGAGGCGGAGTTGGAGGAGGATGACAACAATGAGAACGCAGGGGAGGATGGGGACAATGACTTTTCTCCCTCTGATGAGGAGCTAGCAAACCTGCTAGAGGAGGGAGAGGACGGAGAAGATGAAGACTCTGATGCAGATGAGGAAGTGGAACTGATCCTGGGGGACAGTAAGTCTAGGGCTGACCACGAGGCTGAGCTTGGGTACCTAGGGAAAGGGCCCTTCCCTGTGCCAGCCCAGCCCAGCCCAGAGGGCAAGGCACACCAGGGTTCTGTGCCCCATAACTAGAGTCACCACCTGGGCCCTTGAGGAAAAGCAGTTTCACATCTCTCATCCTCAGTGCTCCTGTCATGACGACTCTGTAACCAAATGGCTATTATCTCTTTAAAACAGGGGTTGGCAGACTTCTACAAAGGCAGGACAGTAAATAATTTTGGCTTTGTTGGCCGAATGGTCTCTTTTGCAGCTACTCAGCTTTGCTGTTGTAGTGTGAGAGCAGCCAGAGACAAGACATAAATTAATGATGTGGCTGTGTTCCAATAAACTTTATTTACAAAAATAGCTGGTGGTCTTGGTTTGGCCCATGGGTTGTAGTTTGTCGACCCCTGCTTCAGAGGATTAGCCTTAGACTGGACGGCAAAAGTGTAGTTCTCCCAAGAGGCAGAGCTGGTATCAGATGCAGCTGCTCATGGGGGTGCTGTACCTGCTCTTTTCTAAAGTTGTAAAGAAATAAAAGCCCTCTTGTGGGTTGCAGCCCCTTCCTGTCTGCTTTTGGTTAATCCCTCTTAAAGGCCAGGGGACAGATGTTTCTCTTTGGCTTCTGTTTTGTTCCTCCCCACCCCTCTTTCTTATTCCAAGTTTTGAAGAACAAGCTCCAGTTTTTCAGTACCTTTCCATTAGAACAGGTTTCTGAAGTCAAGTTGTCCCCTGCCTATACTAATGACCCTGAGTAAATCACCTAATAGTTCTAAGAGTCTGTGAGCTCTGCTGCTATACTCTGCATGTTTTAAGAGGACATATTTGGCAGCATCACTGTGACGTGTGTCACTGTTGACAGACTCATGCTTGCTGTGGTCCTGGTTCTTCCTAGTGCTGCCCTGCCTGACTGGGGAGTAATCACTGTGATATCCAGTCATTTTTCATGTAGCTAACCTGGCCAGCATTCTCACAGCCAAGGTAGGTATTATGCCTAATATGGTAGCCAGTAACCACCTGTGGCCATTAGAATTTTAATTAAATTTCAAATTCAGTCCCTCATTTTCATGTCCACATTTCAAGTGCTCAGTAGCCACATGTGGCTACCATATTGAACAGCACAGATATAGAACATTTACATCATTACAGAAAATGTTATTGTATTGGCCTAAGCTCAACAAACTTCAAGCCTCTTCAGAGTAGATGCTTGGTTTTTACAGTCATTGGTGTTTGGTGGTGGGGGCAGGGGGAGGGAGGGAGTGTGTATGTATGGTAGGAGAGGAGAGGGTGGGTGGCAGTATATATATTTAAGCATATATGTATAAGATTCTCCTGTTCCACAGTGACCTAAATCCATTTTCTTTGGGATAAATCTTGTACATGCTTCTAGAGCTCAAGATTGAAGGCAGTTGGCTTAGGGGAGACTGTCTTTCTTACGTAAGTCCTCTTGCCAAAGTTGCATTTTGAGGAAGCTCTGTGGGATGGGAGGGATTGCCTTGTATCTGCCCATCTGCTGTTTGCCAACTTCATTTTTTCGTACTTGGAGGTTGAGATGATTCATTGAAGGAGGACTTCCTTTGTCCCTAGCGATGGTCAGAGAGCCAGGTAAGAGGGACTCAGGGGCAAGGGAAACATGACAATATTGATGGGAATAAAAAGGAAGGTTTTACTAACTTCTTTGTCACCTGTGACACGTGGGCAACAAGTTCTGTTTCCCTTAAATTATAAGTAATATAAGGTAGGTTAGGGGAGCAGCTGGTACCCCCGACCTAAGAGTATCACTAATTTTTCCATTCTCAGTTTGAATATAAATTAATTTTGTATTTGGCCTGTAAAATTACTGCTTCCTTTAGCCTTTTACTGTTTATTCTAGGAAATTCATTCTTTTAAGCCCAAGAGGTAATCTGGAAAACCCTAATTCTATCAGAGAATGTTACTTTAACTTGGTGGGAATATTTATGATGTGAAAATGCCATTACAGATGACAAGTTGAGGACATGTCAGTTTGGGCTCTAGAATTGAGGTGGTGGCATGTGCAGCGTGTGTACTCTATTGCTCTTTCTCTGTTTTACAGAGACTGATTGATTGATAGTGGCTCGAAACAGAGCAGAGACAGGGAGCACCCTCTGTATCCTTGGTTTGCTGATATTTTGCCTTACACTAATCATCTGGTGTATTAACTCTTAACCTTTTGGGGCTTATGGAGCCCTTTTAGGATATGATGAAAGCCGCTGTGACTATAGAAAACCACACCCACATGCCCCCCACGTAACATTACATAGGCCCCAGATCCCAGAGATCCAATGATTGATTTCATATACAGAACCCCAGGCCTAGGAAGAGAAACACCTTGACTCTGAGGTGTTTCTCTGTTCCAGTCAGTTCTGACCCCCCCCCCTCAAAAGCCTGTATGTTGTAGAGCAACAGGTTAAATAAACATAGTAGGGACTAACACTGCCTTTGCTTCCAGGGCCTTTCAGAGGGAGAGGTCCCCACCAGGGTCTGAGTTTGGGTCTCTTCAACATTTGGAGGATGAGAAAAGGCTAAGGGAGGTAGAGAAGGGAGTCCTGCCACCTGACCACCAGGAGGGGAATCACTGCCTGACCCCTGAAAGTTCTCTGTTAAACCCTGTGCCTGACAATTATTTGCTTATGGAAGATTGTGTTATCCTCCTCCAGCTGCATTTACAGTCCTTAGATGTGATGCAGAGTTGTTAAGATTCTTAATTCTTAGTAGCTCTACAGCTGATGGTTAGAATAGGTCTCAGGCAGGTGGGTCTGGCATTGTTGGTTCATAGATCGCATGAGCACGAGGGGATTCTTTGCGGTCTGCCATGGGCCCTGGACACAGTGCTATGCTTGAGTCACCCCCTTCCCTGCTCACTTCCTCCTGGAGTTCTTTCAGCAAGGAAGCTGATGAGGCTTCGTTTGTGGTTTAGCGGTGTCAGGTATTAGTTTGATCTCCATCTTGTTTTCCCCACTCCTCACCAATAAAGTCAAGCCATGCTTGTGCCCTGTTAGACCCAGGAACACTGGTTTTTCCAGCCATCACTTTTGCTTACCTTCAGGACTTCGTTTTATCACGGCCATGCTTTTCTTGGTTTTACTTTATCCACTTCAGTTTTCTTCCTAAAGGAGATTGTAGTGAATGGAAGGTTTGGGAACATGTAGTTCTTCATCAGCTTTCCCCGAGTGGAGTCTCTCAGGTACCTGGGAAAGGGCTGATGTGGGATTCTTTGGAACCAGTGGCTGTCCTTCTCCTCATGGGAACCCCAGGGCCTATGGGCATTTTCAGGACTCCAGCTCAGGACCTGCTGGCCCATTTCCCTGGGGACCTTGTTAAAATTGTTTCACAGCTTCCTAAGCTGAGAGTGATCAAAATGGGCACTAGAATTTTTCCTTTACCTTCACTCAGCAAATAGTAGAGCTAGGTACTATGTTTCTCTCCAATTTCTATTATCCAGACAGGTGCATCTACCTCACTTTGAGGGTTCTTTCTGTTACCACCTAGTTTCACCTCTTAATGGATCCTTCCAGAGGTGTTCATGTGGTCTATTCACTGCCTGGAAGGCAGATGGTCAAGCAGAGGGTCAGACACAGTGCCACCTTCCAGGGTGCCATAGCTACTCCCTGCTGACCTCCAGCCCAGTTTTTCTGGTATTGCTGCAAGCTCTGGCTTGTATCTTTTTGGGAATTTGTTCCCTGCAGATTATATTTAGAAATTTCAGAGGAATGAATCCCAGGTTGACTACCTCTGCCTTTATGAGGTCTTCTGAGAAAAGAGTGGCTGACGAGTTTAAGAGAAATCTCATCCTTGCTTGGGCTCAGCCTGCCTTTTTAGTGGTCCTGGGGGTCAGGCAGGCCTGTGCCCACCGGAGGGACTCCAGAGGCCAAAGGACTACACGGGCTCACTCAACTGCTATCAGCCCTGCCCCTTTGCAGCCACTCAAAGCACCATGGGCGAAAGCTTCAGAGGTGGCTTGCCTGGTCCCTTTAGGGCCTTTCAGGCAGGAGGAAGAACCTCTAGGAAGCAAGAGGGTACCACGTCCAGGTCCTTTGAAAGGTAAGCAAGCAAGAGGTCCCAGGAGTAACCATCATTGCCAAAACAGTATATTTTCCAGAGCCAGCTCCGAGGAGTTAATTGACATGTTTTCTTCTTTCTGGAAACTGCTAATTAACCTTGCTCAGGCATAAATTTATGTGTATGCAGGTGCTTTCTCCCTGAAAGCTGCCTACAAGCCTAGTGCGTAATCTAGTTTCTCCCTTTCCTTACCTTTCAGCCGACAGCTCTGACAACTCTGATTTGGAAGATGACATCATCTTATCTCTAAATGAGTGAGGAGCCATCACCACGTGGAAGAGATTCTTGGCAGGCGAGAAACTGAGTCAAATGAATTCAGAACATCTTCCCTTCCCTTTCTCCCAGGGCTCTTTTAAGGAACTGCATGCCCTGCATTCAGAGGATTATGATTTAGAGTCTCACTGGAATCTGAGTCCTTCTAAAAACAATAACCACACAAAAAAAAGACAACAGGGGTTAGGGCCTATTCTGCTTCCCCCTTCTCCTAGGATGGACATATCTTTCCTCAAGGGAAAAAAAAAAACAACACGTCTCTGGGGTTATTTCACAATATATTTTCTTTGTATAATGTTCTTTACTTAAAGAACAAGAAATAGTTTTTTATAAAACTTAAAAAGAAAAAAAAAAGGCATTTATAACTGAGGGTATGAACTTATATCCACCAGGTCTCTTATCCCTGCAGTTCATTTTCTATGGAAGAAAATGATGTCTAAATAACAATAGAGGCATTTTTACATACGTATTTAAATGAAAAGGAAAATCGTGGTTTCTTAAATTGATAAGGATTAAGAATATTTTATTATAAATATAATATATGATTTTTTAACCTGTTTTGTTGCCTCATATGCTGTCAGGTTAATTTGTTTTCCTTTGTGCCAGAGGTGGGGAGGAGGTGCTGCTTGTTTGCTGAATAAATGCCTAGGTTCACCCACCTTCATGGTTTGGGGGGGGCAGCAAGGTCATTGTGGATATTGGTTTTGTGGAGTTGAGGGAACTTAGGATATAAGTTCACTCCCTCTAGTTTTCTTTGTGATTCAGTTTTTCAGAAATCTTTTTTTCTTCCCTTTCTCCCCAATGTGGAAAGTACAAATCAAAGGCCTTTTTCTTTAATGTAAAGTGTATTTATTTAAAAAAAATACAAAATAAACTACAAGTCTGTCTTTCTTTGTTTATGGCCTTTCCCTGTTCTCTTTTACTGAAGTGGGGTCTGTCCCTTTCCTTGTAGCTCTAGCCAGGCAATAAAGACGCCTTCCAAGAGAGGCAGCCCAGGACGGGGGGAGAACACGTTCTGCCCAAATAAAGCACTCTGGGGAGAAAAGCAGCTTAGTCACAGCATCTAACCCTGGTCTGCTGCTCGCCCCGAGGAGGACTGGGCAGGGGGCAGAGGGAGGTGCTCAGGGCACTGCCCACTCCATCTCTCTATCCTGGGTTCTGAAGCAAGAAGGCAGCTCCAGAGTAGATTTGGTGGAGCTAGAACGTTAGGGGTTCTGGGATGTTGTGGAGCAATGAGCTGGCAAAGCTAGGGAGTGAAAGCATTTTGGCCATCCCTGTAGTTGGGTGACTGACTGACTGTCATTACTGTTTTCTGAAGGGAGTACAACAGTAGACCTGGGCAGTTCTTCAGTTTTGGCAGTTTAGGGGCAGCTAGGGCTTGGTCAGGCTGGGTTTGCAGGTACTTCACAGGCCTCTACAACTGGCCTATGGTTAAACTGTGCTACCACCAGGGAAAGTACCAGGTGCTTTTTTACCTTTTCACTCACCCCACCCCACCCCCTTCTTACCCACAATAAATAGGAGACCCTAGTCTCCTTCCTTTGAGCTTGCCCGGTTTCTATCATATAGGTATTTATAGCTAAAGAGACTTTTCTCCCTTTGCTGAGATAAGAGGACAAATTTGTGAAGTAAATAAGCAAGACAAGACAGCTAAAACTCACCAGGGGCTGGTGAAGCCCTGCTGGGCTTCGGAGCACCATACAGTTCATCACACACACTGAAGTGGTTGGTCCTGTGTCACACACAGGCACCTCTTGGTCCTCTAGAGAGCAGAGGTCTCAGCTCTTACGTTGCTTCATGCCTCAGCTTAAATGGACTGCTAACACCTAACCAGTGGACTAGTCTGACTGCTGGTGCATTAGAAGAAAACAGGTTAAAAGTCAAGAAGCACTAAACGCATTGTATTCTAGTCAGTAACTCAGCAGAGCCACCGTCTCCCTGAACTCTGCCAGCAGCTCTTGGGAACACCCACAGGTCTCTCGGGTGGAGATGGGGACCTGCAATAAGAAAGCACATTCCTGTTCAACTTGACAACACACCCTTAGGGAAGTGCCCTAAGAGGCTAAGGAAACATCAGCTCTCTTTATCTGCCAGGGCACATGATCTCAGTCACTTAGGAAGAAACACACAGAATAGTAGCAAACCACCAATGAGGCAAATTTCGCCTTAGGTTGATTTTTGCCTTTAAGCCACACCTCAGATAGAACCTGAACCCCAGGTGGAGGCACAGGTTGCCTGCAGTTAAATAGTTCTCTCTCTGGGGGCAGCATCATAAATCAACCAGGGCCTTGACCACCTGACCTACCCTTGCTAGTGCTGGCCAAGGCCTTTCTGAGAGACGTTACAGAAGCTGCTGTCTTAAGAGAGGAAGGAAGGAGTTGAGAAGAGGGTCCAAGGAAGAGGAGGATGGTCACACAGCGGGAAAACTCTGTAGTTCAATTTGGGGCCAGAAAGCACCTATCCCTCAAGAAGGGTGAACAAGGGTTTAAGTGTCCTCTCCAGCCAGACTTTCTAGGTTTCTGTCTGGGAAAACTAGGAGGCGTAGTATTCTGGGTCCTGAGCACCCACTCTATGAAGGAACAGCCCAGAGAAGTTTTGGGCTTAATACAGCAAGGCGGCTCCGGCCTGTGTCCCAGGCATTCGTCCCTACCTCATCTGCTCTAAACAAGATGAGGCCCATTCCTGCTTCTGGTGGTTCCAACTGCCTGGAATGGTGTAGCTGTGGCCTACTGTGCCTCGCACTGCTTTGCTCAGATACCTGGCAGTTGTGGCCAAAGCTCAAGTACAAACAGGCAAATAAACACATTTGACACTTCTTGTGTTTGTTATGAACGTGCTTTTTCTCTCACGAGCACCAGCTGAAGCCTAGTGAGCAGTACTTCCCCAGGCGCCTTCCTTGCCCTGTTTATTTTAAATCTCTAAGGTCTCAAAAAGTCACCTCTTTCACTGTCCTTGTGGAGAGGCATGTATTGTCCATGAGGTCCGCACTGAGCCCCCGCCTCCATCTCACGAACTGTCTCTCTCAACACATCCCAGCTGTCACCTGCGCTGCCTCGTGCCAGCCAGGGTAGTGGACCAGACCTAGAGAGAGGACAGCACGGTCAACAGAATCCGGAGTTCCTGGTCATTTGGGGGCTCATTTCCCTTACTGGAGCTTCTGTTCTCCCTCAGCCTTGACAATGATCCTTTTGAAACATCTAAACTGCCACAAACATTCTGAAAAAGTGTTTGGGCTGTGCTCTGTGGTGACAACTGCTGTGTGACTGATTTCCCTCCCTGGTCCCTAACACTGCTGGCTTCATCTGCCAATGCTGGCCATACTGTCTTAGTAGAGATGTGTGGCCACAGAACTTAGACTCCTTTCAAGCCATCTTTCCCTCCCAGCTTGATCCCTCCACATTCCTCCCCAGCTCAGCTTGAATGGCTGTGAGCTCTAGCACTGCCCAACACCTCGGCAACTGTGACATTTCCCCACAGAAGCACTTCTCTCCCAGTGGTCCCCACCTCTGCAATATCAGGGCAAGAGACCTAGGCATAAGTGCCTACTTGTACCTGGGAAAGTTATGTCAGTTAACAAGAGCATCTTCCTAACCCACTGTACTACCTCAAAAACTCTTCAGGCCAGGGATTCACAAAGCTCTAGTGACTGGGCAGAGGCCCACTCCATTGACACATCAGGCCCGAACAATCAAAGGAAGAGCCAGAATTCACATACACCGGGACGGGAAAGTTTCAAGAATTAACCAAGGAAAGCTGCCTCCCACTCTCCATTCCAGCATTTGGCCTCCACTGTCCCTTGGAGTCCGAGGCAGCTGTCTCCAACTGGGTATCCCTGGGCTGCTGCATTAAGGCTAGAAGGGAGGCTGAACAAGAGGAGGAGGCCTCACGGATCCATGGTACCAAGACCCCAATATTGCACTGCTCCTCCCATGACTACAAGACCACACAACTGCTAAGGTCTACGTGCTTTCAAAAAGGCCTGAAGACTAGGTGCTTTGTTCAACAGCTACAGCTCAAACTGATGGACACACACATTGTTTAGGGCAAGAAAACAAAAAACTACCACAGCTGCTGGCCAGACTTAGGCTCAACCCCTTCCTGTGCATGGGCTCTGCTCAAGCTGGCATGGCAGGGTCCAAAATGAAACCCACCTGCTCTTAGCCAACATAAAAAACAAATGTGAGTAAAGTCCTGATTCAGCCCAAAGAGCTGAGGGGCTGAGAGCCACCAATGCAGGAGGACTGTGAGATATGCCAGTGGTGGAAAGATGACGTAGGGCATTTGTGTGCATACAGCAGGGAAGTCTTCCATCCTTTGAGAAAAAAAACTTAATTAAACCAGGACTCTGAACAGGATTAAAAATCCATCCTCTGACAAAGGCTTTACTGACAACTTTCCATACAGTTAGTCAAAAAAATAAAAAAATACAGAACACAGCAGACAGTATCTCATACACTAGAAACCAACATGACAGGAGTCCCTTCTCATTTTTCTCATCACTGTAAAAAAAAAAAAAAACAAAACCCCAAAACCTAAGAATTTATAGTTTTGGTGGGGGACAGGACTTTGGTCCCCTACCAAATGAACCGATATAACGCAGCAGAGAATTCAAACCAAGGGGGTACGTTTTGGAGTTGGGGGGGGGAGGCGGGGGGTGGGGGTGGGGTCAGACCTTAAAATAACTGCTTTTGTGGAAAAGACAGGTTCAGGCTAGGCTGTGTCTCTTACTATAACTATCACCATGTGTTCTTCCTCTAGCTTGCCCAATGTCCTCAGTGCTGACTGGAGGTACTGCTGTGAAAAGTCGCAGGGAGGGAAGGCATAGAGCATGCCCGTGCTGTCTCTGCCCTTGGACCCACCCACTGGCAGGCTGATCACCCCTGCAGCCTGCTTCTGTTTCAAGTAGGAGACCAGGTTCCTGAGAAGCCGCCTCTGTAGGCCTGGCTCCACCGTGGGCATCCCCTCAGTGCCAGGCCCACTGGGGGTCGCCTGTGTGGCTAGGAGCACTGCGTAGCCATTGGGGCTCCCCTGCTTGATGCGTCGTGTGACCTCATCGAGCTTGGGCTGGTCCAGTCGAAGGCGCTGGGCAATCTTCAGCTGGGTCAGCTTACTCCCAGAAGTGTGGTCTTTGAGGAGACTGCTGATAACCCCCTGGTCCCCCTCTAGGATGTGCATAGATGTTGGGAAGCAGCTATTTTTCAACACTAGAAGCCCATTCCAACCTAGCTGCAGTGTCTGGGCATACTCTGAAAGATTCTTGAGCTTTTTGGTCTCGTGTTTTGGCTCTTCAAGCGGCTTGGGCTCAGCCTCAGTGGTCCGATGATTGCGCTCGCTCTCCCGTGTCTTCTTCCCGTGGGAAGAGTCTGGAGCCTCGTGATGGTGGTGGTGGCTCCGCTCCTCAGCCCCGTGTCTGCTGTTGCTGAGGGAGTTGCTGCTCGATTCCTTGGTCCCTTCACTGGAATGGTTTTCCTTGCGACTGCGCTCAGGGGTGCGGTCAGAGCCTCGGTCCACAAGCTGCCCAGCACCCTTGGTCCTGCTCCGTTCCTCATAAGGGGAGTGGGTTGTCCTCCCACGATCACTGGAAAGGCTCCGGCGCTTCCGCCTGTCCTCCCAGGGCTTGGGCAGGCCCCGGTCCCCATCTCCTCCCCAGCGCTCACCACTCCGGCTGCGCACTGAGCGGCTGTAGCCCTCGAGGCTGTTTCGGCGGTCAGAGCTTTTACTGGGGCTGGTCCAGTCTCCTTCCAAAAAGGTCCGGTCTCGGTCTGAGTACAGGAGGTGTGGGGGGGTCCTATCCCTCACCCGCAGGTCGGCATCCAGGTTTCGGTGCCTGGTATATCCATCTGGGAGCAGCTCGTAATGCACAGGGAGGGGGGAGGGCTGGTACTGCTGGGGATACCGAGTCTCCTCTGCTTTGGCAAAATCCACCCGCAGCCTGCGGTCTGGACCTCCCAAGGGAAAGCCCCTCATTTTAGCACAGGCGGCCTGGGCTGCGTCCAAGCTTTCGTACTGGATGTAGGCAAAGCTATCTCCTTTGACATGATCAATGGTCCGAATGCTCCCAAAGCGGTCAAACTCCCGGGCCAGAGCCGCCAGTGAGGTGTTAGGTCCCAGGCCACCCACCCAGAGGCGAGTAGTGGGGTTGGCCTTGCCATATCCTATCTTAATGGGGTTGCGGCCAATCACCCGACCCGACATGGCCACCTTAGCCCTGTGGGCCATGTCTAGGTTCTGGAATTTGAGGAAGGCATACGCACCGCCCTGACCACGGGCGGGTCTCTTGATGACCACCTCCTCAATGATGCCGTACTTCTCGAAAGCCCGTCGCAGCTCCACCTCTGACACGCTGTGGTCCAGGTTCCCGATGAAGAGGTTGCGCGTGGCCCGCTGGTCGTCCTCAGGCATCAGGTCCTCCTCGCACACCGCCGGGTAGCCATAGGGTCGCCCGCGGTCGTCGTACAGCCCATAGTAGTCCAGCGCCCGCTCCCGGGATAGTCCTACGGCGGCAGCGGCGGCGGCAGCATCCAGGGCAAAGGCTGCAGCGGCGTGGCGGGCGCGGGGCTCCCGCAGTGGCGGGGCGGCAACCGGGGACAGCGAACGCTGCTTGTACTGGTAGCCGCCGTGCAGCGGGAGGTAGCCGAGCGGATCGGCGGGTGCGGGTGGCCCCGGGGGCGGCGTGGAGGCGGCCGCGCTGCTGCTGCTGCTTCGCCGGCTGCTCCCGCCGCCGCCGCCACCGCGCAGGTACACGGGCTCCACCTTGAGCGGACGATCGTAGAGCAGCAGCTGGCGGGCCAGGGCGTGCTGGCGGGCCTCGCGCGCGTCCTGCGGGTGCCGGAAGTTCACGTAGGCCACGCGGCCCAGCTCAGGCGTGTGCGACAGGCGCAGACTAATCTCGCCGAAGCGCTTGAACTGGTGGAAGAGCCGGTCTTCGAGGTGCTCGGCGGGCAGCGCGGGACTCAGGCTGCTGATGAGCAGCGTCTTGTATTCGGGTGCGGCTGCTGATGAGCCGGGACCCGCGGGCTCGGCCCCGGGCGGCGGCGGAGGTGGCGGTAGTGGAGACGCGCGGGGCGAAGCGCCCGAAGCGCCCGGGTCCCCCGAGGCCTTGGCACCGCGTCCCCCGCCGCCGGCGCCCGATCCTGAGGAGCGGCCGCTGCTCGCACGGTGATTCGCGTCCCCGGCGCCGCGGCCGTCGCGATGTCCACCGCCGCCGCCCCCGCTACCGCGGGGTTTGTCGCGGGCCCGCGTTGGAACGGGGTGCTTGGCGCCGCCCGAGGCCTTGTGCGCCGCCCGCCGCCCGCCCGCCTCCGCCTCCCGTTCGCGCTCCCGCGGCCGCTTGGCCGACGATGACGAGCCGCGCCCGCTCGGGCTCGAGTCTCGCTCGCTCTGCCTCTTCATGGCGCCGGCGCGGCGGGCGGGCGGGCGGCCCGCAGGCCCCTCACAGCGGCGGCGGCGGCGGCGGCCGAAGAGGCAGCGCCCCCGGCGCCGCCATCTTGGACAAAAGGACTCGGCGCGGCGGAGGGGCGGGGCGGGAGCTGCGCCCAGGGCCTGGGCGTCGCGTTATCAAGCTGCGCCGGCCGTGCCACGTGACCCCGTGGTGGGCGGGGCGAGAGCTGCGCCGGGCGTGCGTCATCGGGTTGCGCCCCCCCCATTCCACGTGACCCCGAGGCAAGCGGGCGAGCGCAGCCAGGCCGTGGGCTCTGGCGCCACTGCGCGGCCGGCGTGGACGAGGCTCGGGGCTCCACGGAGATTGGAGACCTCGAAAGAGCCAGCCCAGGTGGCTGCGGGACGTAGCCCTCTGGCTCCCGGCTCCGGGGCCCGCGCTGATGGCAGCGGCTGTGGCAGCCTCTGTAGGCGCGGGGGTCCCAGGCCTTGACCCAGCGGCTTCTTTACGTGGTATTCCCAACTCCAGGACTAGGCTCGGGTGACCCCCGTGCCCTGCCACGGCATCTCCTGACTGGGGTCCAGCATGGACAACCCCAAGGACCGAAACACGCCGCTCCCTAGGACCCACGCCCCATATCTCGAGCATCCCCTGCGTTCAGGTTCACCTGCAACAGCGCCCCCCACCCCCGCCCCGCCCCGCCCCGCAAGGCTATGAGGACTATGCCTATGCATGCAGAAGGCGCGACCTGTCTGGGCCCTGAGCACAGAAATCCGAAACAAACCTGCGGTCTCCAGAGTGGGAATAGGCTCCTTGGCGCCACAGGGCCCCACCCTCTGCTCTGGGCATTCGAGCACACAGAGGGCTGTAAGGGCAGGGCCATGGAGCCAAGGGCGAAGAGAACGCCAAACCTGGCGGTTACCCAGTTTGCCACGCTTACCTCTCCCTGGCCAGTGCCCTTCTGTCCACCTCCATGGTGGTGAGGTGAGGGGGAATCCTGCCCAGGTGCCAAGCCCCTTGGGGAAGCTTTCATTCTCCATGGAGAGTTGCTGGAGGCTTCGCAGAACCTGACCCAACTTCAGCCACAGAAACCGTGGAGTGGGTAAGAGCGGACCACAGCTCTTCCCTCCTCCTCCCATGGCCAGAACGCTGTGGGAGGAGCTCCTGCAACAGCGAAGGCAGGTGCAAGAGGAAAGTCTTAGAAGAAACACCTGTTAACATTCCACGCCTCCTTTCACAGATAATCTTGGGGATCAGCTCTAGGGTAGTAGTAGTTGGGCTGTTTTCCCTGCTCACTGTGGCCTGGAGGACACAAAGGCCACAGGAACAGAGACCTAGGATGCTAGGCTGAAACAGCTCCATCTCCTAAGACTTCTGGCTCCAGCCATGGATTGTCTCAGCACCATTCAGGGGGGCTCAGGATACTTTGTGCTTGTCAGATCTTTTTTTTTTTTGCTTGTCAGATCTTAACAGCCCATCTAATTCCTCCAAACAGGGAACACTTGGCCAAGAGACTCGACCTCACTTTCCTCTCAGACATGGTGCTGTAGAGGTGAAAAATGTGGGCCTGGGCCTGCTCCTGCCAGGCATTAGTGGACCCCACAGCAAGCTGAGAGGGCCCTTTACGTAGGCAAACTGAATTTAGGGACTGCACAAATGATGTGACCCAAAGTCAGAGCAATTCCTTGGAAAGCACTGCTTCTTAGTCCTTCCCTTCAGGTGGTCTCTGCGGGCATGAGGAGCACAGGTGTCTCCACTGAGTCACAGTTCATGCTGGTAACTGGGTTTCCCAAGCACCAACCCCAAAGAGAGCAACTAAAAAACCAGACTCCAGGGACATGCTCTCGTGACCTCAACTGTTTGGCTTATCTTGGGTAAACAAAGGCAAAAGGCAGCCTCTCATCGGCTCTTTGTACAAACCAACTCCTGCTAGTCTTGCAAAATCCCAATTAGGCACCAGAGACTTAGGACTGACACTAGACCACAAACTCAGATGAGCAAGTAGATGGCCTGATCTGGACAGTGATTGGTGGAGGTAGCCAGGCCATCAGCATCTTTAGAAATGTGACAGTACTGAACATATGCAGTTATTGAAGTCATCGGCACAGAAAAGTGCACTAAACCTCAGTCCTGCTCACAGCCAAGTCCCATGTCAGCCCCTCTCATATGGGTAAGACAGTCCCTGTGGGCTGGGGGTATCAAGCCCAACATTCTCCTTGAGAGACCCTCCGGTCCTGCACAACCCCACGTGCCTCAGTTCCCCTGGCATCTCCAGCACTGACTGGTGGTCGGGGGACAAATGTGAATATACCTGAAAACTTTATAAACTGGAAAGCATAAACCGGTGAAATCTTCATTACGGGTAAAACCCAATTTCAGTATTCACTTTAATTCTTCAAGGACAGCTAGAAATTTTCTTCCTTTAATAAAAAAATCTCAGACATACTTTGAAGTCCTAGAGTAAATCGGCAACAGAACAAAGTGAATCCCCCCCCAAGGGGGCGCTGTGGACCCAGCATCATCAGGAAAGCTCCAGGCTTCAAGCCTGACTTTGTCAGGAGCCTGCCTAAAAAATAAATTACAAAAAGGCTGTTTGGGACAGACACAGACGAAGTGTTTTTCCCCTCAGGTGCAGCAGGCATCGGGTAGACTACAAATCAGTCCGTGAACTGGCTGCCTTGGGGGCGTATTTAGGCATCAGTTCATTAATCTTCCGGATGTAGTCAGACTTTTCTGCACAGCCTTTGCACGTCTCTCCCCAGTCGTCCAGGATCTTCTTTAGCTCTTTAACTCGAAGCTTCTTCAGGTCCACTGTGCTCAGGTCGATCTGCTTGTCTGGAGAGAGCAGGGAGAATAACCAGCTGGGTGGGAGGAACAGCGGACCCCAATAGTCCCGCACATCCAAACCATCCCTTAAAACAAGCAGCCCTACTGACTGCAGGGAGAGAGACACATGCAGGTGTGTCAGTGCCCACTGCCCCCAAGAGGGGGAACTAGCCCAGGCCCCTTCACCAGGAAGGTGGGTCTCATGCTGGCAATGTCCACCACAGACATGCAGTGTCACCAGGGACAGGGATGGAGGCCATGTGGTCCTTACAGGAGGAACCTTATAGGAGGAATGTGGCTCCCCACTCCAAGTGCCTCTTAAATAGTCACAGTGCAGCCCACACAACTGTAGAATAAGAGCTCCAGGGTGGCAGAGCAGATAGATCCCCTAGCCTCAATTGCCCAACACAGACCCTGGTCGGGCCCTTGAGTTAGGAGCTTACTCTTCCATGACCACTTGTGCCCACAGAGAGACCCTGAGTCATCAGGACTGAACCAGGATCACTCTCAGAAGACCAGTTATCCTTGACACAAGTGGGCGAACACAGCCCTTGGACACTCAATTCACAATAAAATATGTTGGTGCTGTTTAAATTTTACAGAAGAGGACAATGATTCCTGGCCCTGACTCCTTCTGAAGACCTGAACTGTTTTTCCCACCAGAGACTTATTCAGCAAGAGATGCTGTGCGCCCATAATCTTGGGCCTTCTTGTTGGGACACAGCCATTCTTTTCAAAATAATAAAGATCGCTGGGCCTTCAGGGCTTGCAGTCAGGACAAGCCTGTTAAAGGCAAGTCAGACTACATCCCTTCTCTGGCCAAAAACCAACATTCTCATCCTCCCTCAGACTAAAAGCCAAATCGTCACCAACTTGCAAGGCCCTCTGTGACCTGCCCACCCATCTGTCATGCCACTGGCTGCCTTTGCACTGCCTGTTTCCTCTGCCTGAAATGCTCCTCCATTAGTTATGCCCTTGGCTAATCCCCCACCTCCTTCAAAGTTTGCTGAAATGTCACCTCCTCGATGAGGCCTATTCTGACCTCCACCCACCATGATGCAAGGTGAGTCTGTGCACTGCGCCGCCCCCACCCCCACCATTTAACACCACCAACCATGCTGTGTAACTCACTCGTGAAGGCTCTAGTTTATCACGTGCCTTCCCCAGCTAGAAAGTAAACTTCATTAATGCCTGAGCAAAGAGGGTGTTCGGTGTCGGTAAAATAAGGCCACACTCACCGTATTTTAGCTCACAGATCTGGCTGTCCTTCTTCTTGAGCTTCTCACAGATCTTCTCCACAGGGATGTGGTGGGCCAGGGGCTTCGACACCTCGTTGATGATCTTGGTGGCTGCATCATCTGTGGCCCCAATGTAGTAGCACTGCAGCAAGAAAGGACAATGGCCTTCAGAAGGTGCCACTTGAGAGCTGTCTCCTCCAAAGCATACTGACATCTGAAAACATCTTCTTTCTCTGCCAGGTTCTCATTTTCCCATGCCCTGCCTGTATTGGCAGTCTGATTCAGTCAGTGTAAACCCAAGGCTCTTAATACACGCTTGGTCCCAGAGCTGACAGCCACCAGATGAATTTAAAAGTCACCACGGTTCAAACCTTTAAACAGAAAGACAAACAAACCAGAGACTGCCAGGGAAGTTAAAGCTACAAAAGCCATCGTTTCATTAGGGCTCTTGTCCTCAATTCAGCCTTGGCCTATCCTGGGCACACTTTGTAATCTTCTATTGCCCTCACACATGCCAAGACTGCTCTGGCCTCTGGGCATTCACACTGGCTATTCCCTCTGCCTGGGATGCTCTTCCCCCTTCACAATGATGACCCTTTCTCAGAAGAATTCTTGATTACTGTCTAAATCAGCACCCACTCATTCCATCCTGGTCCATTTTCTGCATGACACCCATCCCACTGCATCATTTGCCTGTCATTGCTCTCCCCTGATATTTCCAGTGCCCAGCACACAGTAGGTGCTTAATCAGTACTAAGAGGGTAACATCACAACTGCAGAACACAGAAAGCCCTTCAGTCCCACATTAGTTAACTAACAGAACATCTGGCCTCCTGAATAGACAAGTGGGCAGGGCCTTTTACTGAGAGGCCTGTGAAGCAGAGGGTTAAACACTGGCCAGGGCCAGCTTGGGGAGGATCAGACAGCTACTCACCAACCGATTCTCTTTGCCTCTTGCTTCACGGCAGAACTTTATAAGTTCTTTTTCAATAGAGGCTGGTGAGAATGTGACACCTCTGTCTTTGAGGTCCTGGTAAAATCTTCCCAGATAAGAAATACAAACTGGAAAAGAGAGGGAAGGGAGATGCTCAGCAATCACCAAGTTGCACCGCAATTCACCAGGAGGGAACTCCGTCAGCAATTTTAATAGGAGACACGGAGAAAGGTGAGTTTTTCCATCACCGATTTTTTCAGGTGCCCACAGGTAGACAGAACCGCGCTCCGGGTTGCTGGGTCCCCTGGTTCACCCGGGGCATACGGGGATCGAGCATCACCCAATGACCCACAAACAGCTCCTCCCTGCTTTTTCCATAAAGTTTAAGCCGAGACTGAACACGTGTCCTTGAGATGGACTCACTGTGACCTCATAAATGGACAAACTGGAGGCCGAAGAAAAAAGCGATCCAAATGCTGCTCATTTCCAAATACAACACCGAACTCCGAGGTGCGGCTTCGCAACCCCATCAGACAAGGCGCGGTGCCCACGGCCGGCCCTCAGGACTCCCCACCCCGGCCAGGGCCGCTGCCGGGAGCCTCTGCCCAGTGATGGGAAAGGACCAAAACTCCAGCGTTATCCCAATTTCAGGCCAAGTTTTCTGCACGATCTAGTCCCAACTTCTTCTCGTCGGACCAATGTTTTATAGGCCCAGGAAATGTTTTCTAGGCCCGGCGTCGGCCGCTCCTCTGGCGGACCCCGCTGGGGCCGGCCGCCCCCGCCGCCCCCGCCCGTATCAGCCCCTGCCACTGGGCCGCTCAGTGGTTTGGTTAGGTTTGGCGGCGCCGCCGCCAGGCGGGCCACAGCGCACGGACCCCCAACCCCGCAGCACCTTCGCAGTCACCCGGCCGCAGCGCCCGGCTGCCCGGCAGCACGCTCAGAGCCAGCGCCACCGCCAGCCCATGCGTGGCCCACATCCTCCTCTACCCGCCGCCGCCGCCGCCGCCCGACTAAACCGCGCCCGCAGAGCAGCGCTTCCTCCAGGTCCAGGCCGCGCGCCGTGGCTCCCCATTGGCGGGTGCCCTCCGCGCCCTCCCACACGCCATGTCCCCATTGGTCCACGCGCCTCGGAGCCCAGACGGGCGGCTCCACGCTGCCCTTCCCCATTGGCTGGTGGCGTCGCCCGCCCTCGGCCCTAGACAGTTGTCGGCCGCTGATTGAACCAGGGCGGCCGGCAGGAAGCGGCCGTGAAGGCGGCGGAAGCGGCTCGGCCGCCATCTTGGGTAGGTGCCACGGCAGTGGCTGAGGCGGAGTGCTGCAAGCTGAAGTAGGGTTTGCCTGCGTACCCCCTGTTCTGGGCCCCAAGTCGGCCCGAAAAACCCACGGACCTCCCCGCCCAGGCCCCGAATCGTGGCGCAGGTCAGGGGCTCTGGGGCCAGCCGCAACCCAACAAGGCAGGGACGGCGGGCGGCGGCAGGCGAGGCTCCGAAGAGGTGGTTTTTTTCCTTTTACCTTTTTTTAAAGGATCACGTAGGCGGGAGGACCAGACTTTGGGGAGCCCCTGCGGAGGCTCTGGCGTCTGCGAGGCTGGCGGACCACGTCCGAATTGCCCCAGCAGCTCAGGCGCCCACCCGCTTGAGCCCCGGGTAGCCGGAGCCCGCCTCGCGCGGGCCGTCAGGGGTACCCGGGCCGGGGTGGACAGACTCTGGGCTGGAGGGGCGCCCGTAGGAAGGGCTCTCCTCCGGGCTGCCTTCCCAGAGCTCAGAGAGGCACCCGGGCCAGGGTTGGTTGCGTGGCTTTGGGATCAGAAGCATCCCGCCTCAGAGTGGGGAGGTCGGGGGTTCGGAGGCTTGTCCCGCACGCTGGGAAGAGGTGCCCCCCTTTCCTCACAAGCCTCGGAAGCCTGGCCGAGGTGGCTGGCACGCCGCCTGCTGCTTCCCACTGAGCGCTCAGGGCCCTTGGCTGCCCTCATTTCCAGGGCAGGCAGGGCTTGGCTCCCTGTCTTTGAAGGCAGGACGTGGGAAAGGTTGGCTCTGCGCTCAGGGCAGAAAGGAGATGTCTATGGAGCTAAAAGGGCTTGGAGCCCAGCGACAAGGGTTGGAGAGGGGCACTTGCGCTGCTCCCAATTCAGTGAATTCAGTGGGTCAGTATCAGGTATTCATCTTTAATTCACATCACAGCAGTCAAAGGAGTGGGGAAAGGGGGGAAATAAAGTGGCAGATATTTACATTTAAAATTCACATTACTTGTTGGATTTAGAACATGCTACCACAATATATACAGTAAAATACCTTTTGGGACACCAGTACAAATTTTTTTTTTCTTTAACTTTGCTTTCTGGTACAGGTAAGACCATTTTTAAGTCACTTCTTATTTTAGACATAAATACACAAAAGAAATGGTTAGAAGTTTTCTTATTTTAAATAAGCACAGAATGCCAGAGGTTAAAAACACATTTATAGGGCTGAATACCAATTGGACATCACACTCTATACATTTTTTGCTCAAATTCCTGTACAAATACACAGCATTCAAATAGGTATTTACAAATAAGCTTGAAAGAATGAAAATCAGTATTTCACAATCTTTTCAGAGGATTCTCATCTCTTGCCTCCTACTTACCTTCAGACTGGCTGATTCTCCAATGAAAGGAATTTGGATTATGTCCTTTTCATCGAATTAGGGAAAATGGAGAGGGAGAGGGAAAACAAACCGGGCTCACCCTGTATAAGGCAAGGCCAAATGAACCCACATTCCACTCTCTACCCTCCCATGCCACCAGGTGGAGAAGGTAGATGTTCTTATGTGAGGACTGCCTGGTCCAGGGATTGAGGTTCAGAAGTGCCCTAAAACCTAAATATGCCCTCCTACCTAAGAAATCCAAAGCTAGTCTCCGATGGTCACACTTGTGAACACCAGATGGTCCAGGCCTGCCAGGACTGACCCACTCTGCTTGGAGTCGCCCTCGAAGTATCAGAAAGGACCCACAACGGTGATAAACACTCCCAGACGCCCTGAAGGTAATGCGGCCCCCCATCTTTCCTCATAGGTTACTTGCTGGCATTCCTATTAAACAACCTGGCATTTGTTTACAAGTGAAAAACACCCTAACCATGGAGGTCAGATGGGCCAGCAGAAGAGGAACTAGGGGAGAACACACCTGCTCAACAAGGAGAAGGCAGCCTTGGGACCATCAAAGTTGTGAATGCAAGCAAATAAATGTTTCGTAGACTTTTTAAAAGTAACTTAGAAGCACCCTGGTAAAATATTATTACCACCCCACCCTATTCCCCCAAATAATAAACCAAGAGGAAAATCGGTGCCCTGACCTGAAAGAGTTTCCTATAAAGACACCACTGCCTTCTGCCCAACAGACTGGGGAGGCTGGAGAAACTGCCCTCCTGCCCGCCCTGAACCCTGAGTGGTGGTCTCCACGGGCCTGGAGCTGAGGCCCTGCACTTGGCTACTGGGAGAGGATAATTCAACCTGCGTGGCTCTCTGCTTCTAAGAGGAGAAGCTCCCTCCCACCCTTTTTACCCAGGAGCTTGCTGAACCTGACCACGAGTCCTCCGGCCTTAGAAGCCTGGCTGGGCAGCCAACCCCACTGCTTGGAGGTAGTGCTGAAAATCCCTGATTCAGGAGCTGATGACAGGCACTCTGGCCACTTCTGAAAGTTTAGAGGATTTCCGGCCCCTGCCACACCCCAGCCTCACTCCTGTATCAGCTTGTTTCTCAACACGTGGCTGCCCGGGCCCTGGGGAGGAAGGTGGAGAGGGTAGTCCCTCTGGCGCTACACCCCCACTCAAACTCCAGAGGGTAGGAGATAACCACTGCAGATCCATGCACCAAGGGGGCTCCTGCAGGGCATGGGGTGTATTAAGAGTGGAGAGGGGCAAAGGGTCAGAAATAAAAACGATGGAGGGAAAAATCCAAGGTAGGGTAGGAGGCAGGGCTGGCCCATGGAAGCCTGGCAGTATGCCCTGGGCATGCAGTTAGGCCAGGTGACATGCCTGAGCTGGCAGTTTGGTCTAGCCAGCCTCTCAGTTGCACACTCCTGGATGGAAGAGGGAGCAGGTGGGCAGACATTTGTGCAAAATGGCTTGTAGCCCCCTTGTCCACCGGTGACATAGTCCACGTGGTCCTTGCAATCCCTGAATACAACCGTGAGCTCTTCTGTCCACACAGCAAAGGAAGAGGTCCCTAGCGCAATTTCCATTCTTCTGTGCATCTCTTCCCTGGAGGGAGGGCCTGGGCTCCTACCCCCTGAGGCCCTGCAAAGCAATCGATTCTGTCTGTGCAATATCTCCATATAGCTCCACGTGGTCTGGAACTGCAGGAGGAAGAAAGCATCTACTCCACAAAGGAAAAAGGAAAACCCATAGAAATGGAATGTAGAAAATGAAATAAAAAGAGAAGCCACAACCCTTCATGCTGCTGTGGCCTCTGTACATGGCAACACACGAGTTCACGGCAGTAGAAATGTAGACTCGGGGTGGTCCTCTCCTGAGTGCCAGGCCTCTCTGGCTCCCTGCGGGGGGACTTGCTTTTCAGACCTGGAGTGGTGGGGCAAGCTGCTCACTGAGGGTGGTGTCCCAGCTGCCTCCCTGCCCCTCATTGTTCCCCTCGGCTGTGCTCCCAGGCCATGCGAGCCTGCTCTTCCTTGGTGCTCCCAGGAGGCAGCGAGGCCTTGCGATGCAGGCCCCGAGCCCTCTCAGCCTCCTCGCGCAGCAGCATACCCTCGTCGTGCTCCAGGGCCGGCAGGCGGGGGTGGTAGGGCTTGGGTGGCAGCGCAGGTGGGTCCATTGGGTCCTGAGGGATGACACATCCCGGGGCTGAGTGGCTTCGGCACGGCTGGGCCTTGATGGAGTCCAGGACAGCGGACTCGGAGAGGCTGTAGTGGACGGGGAGGTAGGGCGGCTCAAGATCTTCGTCAGCATTCCAGGCCTGGCTCGGCACGGAGTCCATGGTGTCGGTTCGAGGAGGGGCCTCCGAGGAGTGCCCAAAGTTACTCTCGCTTAGGGAAGACACACCGCTGCTGGCACTGCCAGACAGCGTAGAGTTGCTGCCATCCAGGCCCGACTGGGGGCTTGTGGGGGAGGCTGGGATAGGGTGGAGAGGAGACTGCAAAAGAAAAGGTAGAAATGTTAGAATCCCTCTTTCTAAACAGGCTGGCTGGCCCACCATGGGAAGAGAAGACCAAGAGTCTGCTTATTAATGAACTTTAAAATAATCCTCATCAACAGCATGTTTCTTGTTTCATCATCAGTCACCCCCTAGCTCTTCCCTGCCCCCAACAAGCCAGTAGAGCCCCAGAATCACCTGCATTTCTGTGGCTAAAAAGTGGCCCTGTCTTGGCTGCTGGGCAGTTGTGCCCCCTGAAGCCATGTCCCAGGCTGCTGGCTGTGGCTCTGGGGTACAGACAGAAGGGCTGGGTCATCAGGCCAGTTGGTGAGGGTAGAAAGAACCCTAGTGGGCCATGGACCAGATGAGTGCATTCTGCTGCCAAAATCTATGACAGTCTTTTCCAATTTGCAGAAAAGTTAACGAGTTTTTCGTAAAGGTCTGGTATCTGATGCGCCTTGCTTTGAGTGGACTCCAGTTTAAAGTGCTCTATGATCCACCACAGGAATGTTTCTTTACGTCTTGAACTGTGGTGTGTTGATAAGTTGGGTGTTGGAAGGGAAGCCCCTGGCTTCTCACTGCTCGTTGCTCACATACTCTGGGTACCATGTGTTGCCGTCTCCAGGACCCTCTGACTTCCCTGCCCCCATCACATTTGTTGCAGGACACATTGGTCATCTGCATCCCAAGTGTGGCTCTGGCCACCCTGAGCTTCTGCCAGGCTGGGCTCTCAGGGACAGAAGCAGGAGAGGTAGACCTCAGGTGTCTCAGAGGTAATTCTAGCAGCTGAGATGACTCCTCTCACATCCTGGTGGGGGTGTCATCTTAGTGCATTACCTTGCGCAGGGTCCGGGCTGGGAGGGCCGGGGGGGTGTCACCCAGGGGGTGGTGGAAGGCGTCAAAGTGTAGGGAGTAATGACCTGCAAAGGAAACAGAACCAGAGCCTCAGCTGGGCCTTCTTGCACTGCAAGTCAGCATATCTTGCAGGGCCAACTGGACAGATGTGAGTCTCCTGCAACCCCTCAGCATTGAAGGCCACTGGAAAACCTCTCTTTTCACTGAAGTTCTCCAAAACAAGCTGCTGGAGTAAAGACACCCATGCCACACAGGAGGTCAAGAAGGTCGAGTGCATCAGAGCCCATGGAACAACAGACCGCAGACAGTGGCAGCTCTCAGCCCACTGCTTGGCGATGACAAGCTGGTGAGTATCATGCTTGGCATGGTCAGTTCTGATGTCTTCAGCCTCCACGGTTGGAAAGGCCTCACTGAGCTCACCTGCTGTGCTTGGAAACCTCACTGACCCCCAAGCCCAGCAGGATCCTTCCTGCAGTGGGGATGTTTTTTCCTTGGCTGAGTCGGCCCATCTTCTCAGCCTGGAGGGCTGTTGCCCTTGCCTGTGAGTAGAATCTGAGACTGGGGACTATCTGGGGGACCCGCTGGAGGTCTTCTTACCATGCAGCAGGCTTCGGGGAGGCACTGGGGGGGCCAGGATGCACCCCGTGTGGGCAGACAGGAAGGGCTGGGCCTCTCGGGCTCCGCTATCCAGGCTCCAGCTGCTGGGGGCTGCTGGCACCGCTGAAGGGTGAAAACAGATGGCATGAAGGGAGGTTACTTCTTGAGCCACCCTCTGAGAGAGGCCTGTCCTACAGCCTATGGCTTCTGCAGGTGCATACTATGTACTCAGCACACGTGGGAGTGGCACGCCAGCTCCTAAGACACAAAACACTGGCCAAGCAAGACACTGTGGCCCACAGGGGACCGTGGTCAGGACAGAAGCCACTTAAGAGGACGGCAACAGAGTGAACTGATGTCTGAAGAATACTCAGGATACAGTAAGCGGAGAGAAAGTGCAGCAAGGAGTGAGCATCTGCAGCCTCCAGGACTTGCCAGGAGGAGAAGAGAGAACAGAAGAGGTGAGAAGAGGAGAGTCAAACAGGCTGATGGGACTGCAAAAAAAGAGAGAGAGTGCGAGCGCGCACCTATGGAGAGTCTTACCAAGGTCAGGATTCAGGGCTCTCCGATAGCCCTGGCCCAATGGGAAAAGCAGGGAGCAGGATGGGCGGGCAGCAGAGACTGCCTCCATCCACAGCTGGTGCACGGCCAGGGAGTGGGCAGGAGCTGCCCCCAAGCTGGCCCCACAAAGAGCCTGTGGTACGTACAAGCTTTGCCCATCCCTGTTGCTTCTGTGCCCACTGGCCGGGCTTGGGATGCACAGGGGTTTTCTAGGTAAGGACTGGTATTCACTGTGTCTGCTGGAGGAGAGTCTAAAGCCCGTGAGTCATGGCCCAGGTCCAGCAGGGACCACTGCTTCCAGAGAGGAGGGAGGGCTGTGGAGCCCATGGGTGCTTTGGGGCATGTGGAGAGGCCCAGTTCCTGGCACCCACATGCTATGGGTGCAGGGTAGAGTGGGCCCTGGACAAAGAGAAACACAGGGTGTCCACCTATGGTAAGGAAGAAGTCCAGTGCCAGAATACTGGCCCTTCAGCCACAGCTGGGGTGCGTGACTTTGTAGGGGGGGAGAGGAGAGGAGGAATGGCTGGACCTTGGGGTCCGAGGAGCAGAAAGGGGGCATGTGAATGCTACTGGCCAACTCCTCCTGGAGAACAAATAACACTGACAAGAAATACGCCCTTTCTCTTACAAAGCCAGACAGGCACCAATTCCCTTTTGGGCTCTCCTAGAGAGAGAAGCGGCCTACCCACTGGCTTTGTTCTGAGGCAGTCATAGCTAAAGTGAGCCTGACGAGGCTGGGGTTTGGGTTCTTTCCACTCCAGGTCCTGAGTGGGGAACGCCAGGGCCTAATGGGACCTGAGAGGCTCTGGGAGGGAAGGAGCTGGAGCTTAGCCGTTGAGGAGGATGTGGCCAGGAGGGGCTGGGCCCCATGTGGTCCAGGGATAAGGTGATGGGTCATGTCCATCCTAGTCCTCCTCACTGGTCCAGAACTGCTGTGGGCTTGCAGCAGAACACAGGGTAGAACTCAACGACCTCAACAGCTTCAGTTCTGAGGAGCGTGGCTCAGTCTCATGGGATGGCTGACGGCTGGTGGCAGAAGGGAGGGCGTGGCAGTGATTGGGTAGACAGACACTCAGCTGTCCACTGAAAGGAGGAAAGAATTCTGACTCTGGTGAACACCAGGTGGATTCCACCAGAAGGGCTCCTCGGAGAGCCTGAGCCACCCTAAGAACAGGACAGGCCTATTCTCATGTAGGCTTTCCTCAAGATGCAGCATGAGCTTCCTGGTCCTCAGCACTGAGCCTCCCTCTCCCGAAAAGGAGAAGTTCCATCTCCATAAAAAGCCACCAAACCTCACGGAATAAGAAGCTTGGAGGTGGGTCTGGGCAGCTTCCCCAAAGGGGCTCTGACAGCCCAAGATCTCATGTGCACATCTAGACCCCAGAAGAACTGTGGGACTGCAAAAGTTTACCCACAAGGGCCCAGAGGATCTTGCAGGTAGGAACGCTATGGGGGAAGAAAGCTGGCAAGGCTGCAATGGTGTACAAAGGGTACCTGCCTGAGCCCCTCCGTGTGAACCAGAAATCATCAAGCTCACCCTGTAGCCTGCTGTTGGTGACCACTGAGACCAGTGAACTTGTGCCATACAGCACAAGTGCGTTGGGGTTAGTGGAAAATCTAAGATGCACAGACCTATCCTAGGAGAAGAGGGGCAATCCCCACTGTGTCCTGGCCATTTCTCTCTCTCTCTGTTACGGGCCACCACTGGCCTGAGGTCCCCTGTGCACAGCCCACAGCCTCGAGGGCAGGCTTGCCTGGTCTGGGAGTCACTGCCTGGCAAAGAGAGACACATGTAAGTGAGAAGTGGAGTTCTCATGGGACTCAAGATCCCAATGACAAGAGAATGGTGACAAGTATGCACAGTTCCTGCCCTGGAGGATCCAGGTAGAGACTTAGGGAGTTATTACTCTGGCCTATGTGTTCCCCCTAGGCAAATGTCTAGTTTGCTACCCACTGAGCACTGGCTTTGTGGCTTAAATGGGCTTGCTCTGGGCTCAGCCTTTGTTCTGAGACAACCCTCTTTCCTTCCCACACCTGGGGGGTGGTGGGCATATCCAGCTTCTTGCTGCAGCTTGGTCTGAAGCCTGAAGCTCTTCTGGGTCCGGTTGGCATTAAGGTCCTGGTCTGGCCACCAGCACCCACTTGAGCTCTGAGCCCATCTGTGCTCTTGGCTAGATCTGAGATTGCTCCACAACTCAGGTAAAGAGAAGCCACTGTGGATTCTGGCCCTCAAGGCCAAAAGGGCACTCTGTTTTGGGGCACAGGTGCAGGGGTCCAGGTAAGCCGCATGTTTTGGGGATGTGCAACCTTGAGGCTAGGAAGGCATCTTCAGCCAGAATCTCCATGCCCTTTGTGGTTGAGTACCCGGTGCCGATGCCTACCAGGCACTGAGGTCATGGACCCCGTGCGTGGTCTCCTTAAAGAGGACAGAGAGGCATATCCTCCATGATGAGCAAGGGAGGAACAATGACAGTGGGAACAGCAGACAGTACTTGGTGAAGAGGTGCAATGATGACATGACAACAGCTTTGGAGGGACATGTTCTGATGGGACAGCAGGTTGTATTGCTGGGGACTAAGTGTGCCCTAAACTCCAACAGATGGAGGAGAGGGGAGGGGAACCTACAGGGAGTGGGCTGACATGGGTACGGTTCTTTGTGGCAGGTAGGCTTAGCATAGTCCCCACACAGGTATTGTTCTATGTTAAATGAACTCAGGTCTCCGTGTTTGGGCCGGGGTCATATGGGTTCAAGTCTGGTTCTTCCTTCAGCTTGCTGAAGCAGAACACAGGGTAAAACTCCACTATCTATAAACAGCCTCTGTTCTAATTATTGCCTAGTCTCATGGTATAGTTGTTGGACTTGCAATGTGTAAAAAATGGACTCACAGTAGCTGCAGGCCAGAGCGGCTCTAGCAGGACTGAAGTCCCTTGGACAGGACTGTCTCTGGGAAACTCACTTTGCCATGGCCTGTCCTTCCCATTATTCTTGGGGGCAGACTTGGCCACAGGCCTGTTCTGAGCAACAAGGAGAGGTCCCCGTGGGCCCAAGTTGAGAGGGACCAAAGGGGCCACAGGGCCTGCTGAATTCTGGGGCTGGTTGGGAGGAGCCCCGGGGAGTGGCTGCCCACCGTTTGCATACGGCAGCCCAAGTTTTCATAAAGGTGGGCTCAGGGCAGGTGGCAGCTGGGGCTTCTCAGAGGGTGGGCCCTGGGGAGGGAGAGATACAAACAAACAGGATCCAAACCTTAGCATCAAGCCAGACGTGGGTTAAACAGTGAACACAGGAACTGGTCAGGACTCTGGACAGATAGACTGGCCTGGGCATTAGAGTGTGGCTCAGCCTTGGCCAGCTGGTGCTTAGGGACAAAAGTCAGACGCTCAGGATGGGGATAAACATGGGAGAAGGCCACCTGGGAAGGGGAATTATACCTTTTTCAGCCACAGACAGATTGGGATCACTGCAGGGTTTGCAGGCTCCAACCACTTGCTGGAACAGGGCCCGCTGGAAGTTTGGCAGCTGAGGGAAGGAGAAAAACATCAAAGAGTGAAAACAACCAGTTACACCTTGGGGGCAGTGTTGTGGGCCACAGGAGCCAGGATATTCCAGGATCAGATGGAAAAATCAAAGCAGTGGTACAGCTCATGCTTGAGATGTGTTGAGAACATCAGGCCAGCTGGAGAACTATCCATGCTATCTGGCTCTGAGTCCTGCCATGTGCAGTGTTTGAGGGTCCACCCTCCAGTGTCTGCCTGGGCTCCAGGTTGTCCTGTACATGGCCAAGAAAAAGGACACAGGCACCCGAGGGTATCTAACTGTATCCTTCTGTCCTGCCAAGGAGACCCACTGGTAGAAAGGATTTAGGGACCCCTTTCACCCCTGAGCACTGGCAGGTTTAGTCTCCTGGAGATGCCCCACAGGCACAGGCCCATGTGAGCACTGAGGGCAGGAAAAGGGAAGCACTCAAGCCCAAAGTCACAGACAGGACCTACTGTTCTGATGGGCAGCGGCCAGGCAGACCTGCTCCTTCCACCTGGCAGGGCTGACCAGGCACAGGGAGGTACTGCTGGGAAGTCCTGGCACTCTGGGACTAGGTAACAGTTGTTTGGAGGTGACTTTCATGGACCCTGACAGAAGGGCAGGGCAGACTGGACAGGAGGGGAAGGAGCTAATCCCTGCAGCTTCTTGTTCAAGGGCCCCATATAGGATATTTGGAGAGCTGTGCAAATGGTGTGGAGGGTAGTCCCAGCGGGTAGAGAGGGGCTTCAGGTGGGTGGATGGATGGATGGATGGATGGATGAAAGAGGCAGAGTTTGCCCCAGTGAGGATGTCCTTCACACACACAGGGAAGAAGGCCATTTTCTAGACCTACGTCCACCACTGCCTTCTTGGGACAGAAAAGAACCAATTTTCTCTGCCAGACTGTTTATAGATGGAGTCCAGGAGGCTGGCCAGAAGGATAGAGAGCTACACAAACAATGGTGGTTCCAACCCTGCCACCACTCTACCCACAGCTGTATTCCATCTGGACTGCTGGTCCGCACATTCAGTGCAGTTCCCATCTAGGAGCCCAGCAGCCTTCTGAGGGTCTTATGGCAGAATGAGGGAGGCACGAAGGACAATGCAGAAAGCCTAGCAAGTGCAACGAGGGAAGCCCAGGCCAACACACTTGCAGCAAAGGGCAGTCAGTAGGCTGGCTCCATTACCTGTCCGTTCTCCAGGATGGCTGCTGGATACATGGCACTGCTTGGGCGATCCCGGTGTGTGGGCAGCAGCAACATCATTTCCCGGGCATGGCGGTACTTATCTGGCAGAGAGGGAGAGCCTGTAACCAAGTGAGAACAATCACGCACAGATGACAAGCCACAGATGGAGGGCCCAGAGGGCAGGCATCCTTGGGGCCAAGGAACCAGGATGGGTGTCCCCTTGCAGTTGGGGTGAGGATGAACTCAGCAAGCACAGGAGGAATGAAGCAGAGCCTGGTGGTTAGATGGTGGTGGGGGCTGCACCTGGCATCCCAGCCAAGGCACACATACTACAGCCTGGGGCAATGCAGACTCGCCGACAGCGCCCTCACCATGCTCAGAGGCAGATCATGAGGAGAGCTGGGGACTGGACCTGGGGCCCTAGGGGCCCTCTGCATCCAGCACTCTTGGGAGATGGGTGTGGCCTGGGTGCTGAGCTCTCTCAGGGGGCCCAGGCCAGCTTGCAATGGAGCCATCACACAGAAACAGACACACTCAGATAACACAGCAGCACAGTTCTTACTTGACACACTGTTTCTACACACTTACCTTCTCCAGACACCACTGGCCCTGTTCCCAGCTGGCTCCCTACCACCTTTTCCCAGATTCCAAGCCTCCAGTGCCTGGCCTCTGCCTTCCTGGCCATCCTACTGCAGACCCAGCCACACTGGCTGGGGGCCCAGGGCCCTGCACACAGGGGGCTCTCCAGGGTTTCTAAGACTTGCCCTTCAGTGAACTCGGGAGTCATGGAGCTAGTCTGGGACTTGTGGGTCTTTAACCCAGGCTCTTGAGTTGACTTGGTTCATGCCCTTCTCTTGTGAGACCTCCTCTGGCCTGAGGGGCTGTTATGGAGGCCAGATGTGGTGTGGCTTAGTCCCCATTGATGCAGGCCACAGCTATGGGCCCAGGAACCTGTCAACCAATGGTCCTCAAGGGGACCTTCCACAGAAGTAGTGAGAATAAACTTGCAGGCTTCCCTTGGGAAGATATAATTTAGAAGGCCCTCCAAACGTGTATCACTCATTGTGCCAAACACCAGCATGTCCATGTCAAACTAGTGGGGTCTTCTGGACCCTTCGTGGGAAGGTCACCTGGACCCCAGTGCCCCCTACTTGCCCACTGGCAGCTCGGCAGCCTCTGGCTGGTTTAAGTGGTTGAAACCCCTCTCTGTGGCGTTTTCTTAGTGAGGCTCCATCTGAGAGGTCAACCTGCAGCTCAGGAGGCTGTGTGTCCCTGAAAACCAGGGTCTCTGGGCCTTCCTGTGAGTGTGCCGTCCAGGCACTGTCAGGGTACAACTAAAAAAGGTCTTCTGCAGCCAGGCGGTCTTGAGAAATGCCTCTTGTACTCATTTTAGTCCAAGAAGATGAGGCTTAAATATGTTGAAAAAGTCAGTATATTAAAAACAAGTAAGGCAATTATTATTTAAGTAAACTTCTTCCACAGCTGGTCTGAGCGATACTGTTTACAGAACCTCAGGGCTGGCTCTAAGACCTAGTTATAAAAATATCCTTCATTGATAAGGGAATGAGTAAAGTATGCTTTTTTGAAAAACTTGGCCTGAATTGCTACTATTTGGTGATTTTTTTTTACTTACATCAATATTTTCTTTTAGAACTTATGCTCTGAGGCAACCTCAAAAAGACGGCTGTGTAAAGAAAAAAGGAAAAGGGCTCCTAATCCCACTGGTTTCTATAGTGCCTTTCCAGCAAGAAACTCTGAATACTCCCTGGGTCCTGCTGGCCACATCTCTGGACAGGGGTACCCCCAACTTGGCGTGCACAGAGACACAGCCCCTTTATACCAACTCAGTTACATCACACTCATATCTAATACCTATCCCGCACCAGGCATGTGGTTGGAACATGGTGTACCGCCTTGCTTAGCTTGGCCATGGTCCCTCACCTCACGGAGCTCACAGTCTGGCTCACCAGGCCAACCCCAGATCTGCACACTCAATATCCTGATACATGTTGCAGGGCTAGGATGGCGGGACAGCAGCCTGCAGGCCCCAGGGGCTATGCTGAGGATTTGTATCCATGTTATGGAGGCCTCTCTGGTGCGAAAACAAAAGGGTGCTCTGTGCTACCACTAGATTTTCTAACTCTATCATCTTCCTTCCTTCCCAGTTGTCTTCCCTGGGCAGCCAATACCATGGTAGGAGAGAGTGATGGCTACTTTTCATGAAAACATTTAAACACCACAAGAGCTTTTGTGTCACAGGACTTTTGAACTACTTCAGTTGTAGTTTGGTAAACCCCAGGGGGGGCTAAGTCCCAGCATGACTGAGTTATTCAAGGAGGATCAATCAAAATCTCCATGTTTCCTAGCCCCACTCAGCCTTTTGACCACCAGGGGGTGCTGCTGATGTACAAGAGTTTAGACTATGCCTTGCAGCCCATTCAACTTGAAGGTTTCCAAAGCAACAAGAACCACAGCAGAGTGTCAATGGGCACGGCAAGGAAGGCTATTGGTGACATGACCACTCCTGGGAGTGGGGAAAGTGACTCCAATGCAAAGGACTCTCCAGAACACTCTCCATGAAAGCCTTCCCCTCATCCGTAACATCAGACATAAACCCCAGAGTGGGCCGCTTTGTTTCTTTGGTGACCCCAGTGCATCTACTACTTCACCTACCACATTTATCTAAAAATATCAGTCTTCCTCTATGACACCAGGTCACAGTCTGTATCTTCTCTCACATGTGGGCCTGACACATGTTGGGTCCATGGTTTCCTCCAGATGGGCCTACACATGGATTGCATGGATGCTGTAGCCTAGAAGTGACTTCCTGCTCTTTCTTAATAGCCTCTGCTCTTATCATGATTCCCAGCTTTGGGCCCCATTCTGTTTAACCATTTTGTTCACTTTTATACTTCATATCTACTCCAGAAAGGGAGGGAGCTCCTATCAGCCTTTCACTATATGATATTCTAGAGTTTGACCATCATGATAGCTTACCTCCAGAGATGGCGACCATCAATGTCTTCCCTCCCAAAACACATGCCACTCCTCACATCATGAGGTGCAGTCTTATTCCACACCCTGGTATTTGGGTTGGCCTTAGTGACTTGATTAACCAACAGAATGTGGCAAAAGGGATGTTCTGGGACTTCCAAAGCTGGGTAATAAGAAGTCTTGCAGCTTTTGACTGGGTGTCTTGGAATGCTTGCTCTGGGGAAAATCGGTTGCATGCTGTGAGAAGCTCAAGCTACAGAGAGAGGTCATACGTAGGGACTCAGGTTGACAGCCCCAGCTGAGCTCCCAGCTGACAGGTATTATCACCTGCCAGCCACGTGAGCGAGCCATCTTGGATGTCCAGCCTAGTTGAGTCTTGAGATGATTCCAGCCCCCGGTGACATCTGACTGCAAGCTCATGAGAGACTGCAACTGAGAATTGCTCAGTGAGCCCTGTTAACCCACAGAATCACGCAAGATGATAATAAATTGTGGTTTTAAGCCACTAAGTTTTGGTGGGTGGTTTATTATGCAGCAATTGATAACCAAGCCTTTTGAAATAAAAAGGGATCACTTCCAAACAGGGAGAACATAACTTCTCTCTATTCAACTCTGATGGTGTAAGAGCAACGCAGACTTCTCACTGAGCACTCGTAAAAGCTTGATGAGGGAATAGATTAGTATATGGTTAGCTGGAAGGACAAACGTGGTACCAGAAAGCCTGTGAGGTCCCTGATGGCGTCTTTGTCCTCTTCAGGGCACCGAGTACCAGGCACTGCCTAGAGGAAGTGTCTGAGCAATGTCAGAGTGGAAGTGAGTTAAAATGTCCATCCTTTGCTGCCTCTGTTTTTATCAATAATCATGGTTCAGAGATCTGACTTCAGCAAGAATACCCAGCTAAAGACTTAGATATGGCTGAGTATATCTTAGAGAGTGTTCAGGTTAGGAAAAAACCCACACGACAGATTAGATTACAAAATCTGTTTCTGCAGCTCTATTCAGGAGCATTACCTTAAGACACTGCAAATGCTAACCTCCACTACAGAAGTCATGGCTGACTTCTCAGGGTTTCCTTCCTTTTTATTCCCCAAACCATCTTTTGATGTACCTTCTTTATAACACAAATCACTGTTGCTTCTCTATGTTTGCAGCCCTCACATACTGACAAATCTTCAACATGCACCCATTTGTTGGATCATTTTTCTTCTTTAACACTAGAAATACCTGCTTCCAAATGCTGGCTCCCCTTTTTTGAGTGCCTTGGTCCATGTTAGGGAGGCAATCATGGAAGTGGAATGGGCATCAGACTGAGGGCTGGCAAGTGTAAAGACTCAAACTCCAAAATCAACTTGGCCACAAACTGGTTGGATGGCCTTAAGCCCCTCTCACTGGACCTGTGTCCTCCACAGGGAATGAGGGGTTGGGCTGGATGCTTCAGGTGAAAGTCTGTAACTGTGCCTGTTGCAGCCTTACCCCCCTTCTGCTGTCTGCTGAGGCTTTTCCCAGTTGGCCACTGCATCTCTCTCTCCATCACTGCTACTGTGGGCCTTTCAGGTTTGTGTGCTATGAAAGAAAAGGGTTTTTTTTTCCCCTCAGTGACCCTCTATGTCATACATTTGTGCTATTTCTGTTTATCTTCATAATAATGAGAAGAACAAAGAGACTCCACCCCTCTGAAGCCTGGAAGCAACAGCCAGTGACTAGCTGGTAAGCTCACCACTCTCTTCTGCTACTATTCTGCACAGCCAACCCTGGGAAGTGCTAGATTTTAGTCACCATAGCTAATTTCCATTCCACTGTGAATGTTTCTATCTAAAAGGACAGAGAATCAAATTTTACTACAGGAACTAGAATCAGAATGTGAAAAAGATGCTGGCTCAGAACAATATTTATTCAACTGAACAAGAAATCAAGCAATAATTGGCAAAGTTAATAGCTTTCTACAGAGCCATCTCTTCTGATTAAGACTTTCCCGGGCTTCCCTGGTGGCGCAGTGGTTGAGAATCTGCCTGCCAATGCAGGGGACACGGGTTCGAGCCCTGGCTGGGAAGAGCTCACATGCCGCGGAGCGACTAGGCCCGTGAGCCACAGTTACTGAGCCTGCGCGTCTGGAGCCTGTGCTCCGCAACAAGAGAGGTGGCGATAGTGAGAGGCCCGCGCACCGCGATGAAGAGTGGCCCCCACTTGCCGCAACTAGAGAAAGCCCTCGCACAGAAACGAAGACCCAACACAGCCATAAATAAATAAATAAATAAATAAATAAATAAATAAATAAATAAATAAATAAAAATTAAAAAAAAAAGACTTTCCCAACTGAACAAAGATTTTTTGGCTGTTGTTACCGTTTATAATAATATTTTCCAGGGTTAATTTTAGTCTTCAAATTTAATTTTCATACTTTTTCATCATGTTTGATTACTCAAGACAAAACTCACTTTTGCCTTAACTTTGAGCTTTATTCTTGCAAACACTTCAATGGAAAAGAACTGAGCCTTCCCCTAGGCTGTGTGTCCTCTTACTGAGGTGGAGATGCGATGGCTAGCTACCTCGGTGGCAGCATAGCTGCAACCACTGCTCCAAGCAGGGTCTGAAGCCAGCCAGAGAAAAAGATTTGGAGGTAGGACCCCTCGAGTCCTTGGTGCTAAAAGCGCAGGTGAGCATTCTCTAAGTCACAGGGCCGCTTTCAAAGACATAGCCACAGATGAGAGGAGGACAAGTGGGGCCCATGAGGCTCTCTCCTCTCCCTTCTGCAAGCAGCGCCCTGCCATCCTTACCTCGGGCACTGGAAGGGGCAGAGGTAATCATCTGGGATGGTGCTGAATGAGTGGAACTCAGGCTGGAGGAAGAAGGGCTTGCCTGGGACGAGGACAGAACAGAGACGTTGGTGACTGAGCCCTGGTACCTGGGGTTGGGATACGCGAGCTGCAAAGGGAGAAATATTAGCAGGATAGAGGTCTGAATGGCCAGGATTGTAGACTGGCCCAGAGTTGGCTTATTCATGCCATGAGGTGCCCAGACCCAGTGTCTGATACTGTACCCTTGCCCTGATGGAGGCCAGGCTGATGGCCAGCACTAAGGGTCACCTATAACCCCAAAGGAGCAGGGCTGTTGGGTAGACTCTAGTGATGGTGCCCATGGAGGAAGCAGGACTTAGCCATCAGGAATGCCAGGCAGGAAGGCAATCTGTCAGAGGAGCATTCCCATGGGATCTCTAAGAGCAGCCAGGACTGAAGCTAGATTTCCTTCTTGGGAAAGAAGGCCTGGGAAGTGCAACATGGGATGGTGTGGAGGGAAGGCAGTTTTGCTAGCTCTGGGTGTTCTGAATTCAGGAACAAGAGAACTAGGCAGGGATGCCAGTCCTCAGGCCAGCAGAGAGGTGAATCCTCTAGGTATGGTGCCCTGGCCCATTCTCCTTGGACGGTTCTTGTACCTGCATGTGATGGTACAGGTCCTCAGGAGCCTCGCCCATGGAGCTGTCACCCAACATCACCACGTTTCCAGCTTCGCTAGATGTGTGTGAGGAGAGAGAGGATGATGAATGGCGGCCAGTCCCCATCAAGTTCATGGGGCTGTGAACAAGAGTGGGAGATAGGGAGGAGTCAGGTCTGGAGCTGAGACACTTTGCTAGGTGGTGGGGGGAGAGTCATGGGTGTGTATAAAACAGTCATCCCCAAGCCTTAGCCATCACTGGTTTGGATGGTTCCATAGCCAATGCTCATACCCATCTGAGGCCTGGAGCAGTCCTGAACCCCACCAGGGGCCCCTAGTCTGGGAGGGCCAACCGTAGCTTGGCATAGCCTCGACCTAGAGTTAAATGGTTTATGGCCACTCAGTCTGATGACATCAGCAGTGTCGCAGGAGGAATGAGAGATATGCTGAATCAGGTCAAGGATCCCAGGTCCTCCTTGCTATGGGGTGTTTATCTGAGCCAGTGCCCACACCCGGATGGGATCTGCTCCTAGGTCAGGGTGTCTTCCTGGTTTGGGGAAGCTATCAAAATAGCTGGCTGTGAACCATCTGTTGGCCTCCTTCCATTTCTGTGGCCACAGGCTTGCCAACAGTTCTCTTCTATCAGTTCTAGGCAGCCCCCCATTCATTCATTCCTTCTCATTTGCTGAGTACCCCTCTGTGCTGACTTGCTGCTCACATTGGAAAACAAACCCAAGTGAGGGCTCCTCTCCAGGGTCATCCCCTGGCCTGGGCTTCCTGCCCTGGAGACTTGAAGTCTCCCCAGTGGAGCCCCGGTGACCAGGACTCCTGAGTGCAGAGCAGGGACACCTTGATGTTCACATCACCATGTTGTCCTCTTCCTTAAAACCAACTGGTGATCCTCATTCCCCCTGGGATCAAGTCCAAAGGCCTGAATGAACCGAGCCCATCCAGAGCTGGTCCTGGCCCTCTTCCATGCCCTGGAATCCTGCACTCCAGCCACTTGGCTCTACCTGGAGTGCTGACCAGACTGGCTTGCTCATATCTTGAGGTGTCTGCACATGTTGGTGACTTTGCCTGGATCTTTTCTGCCCAGCAAACTTCTACTTACCCTTCAAGATTTAACCCAAATGCCCCCTCCTCCATGTTCCCACAATACCATGTATACTCCTCTGTCACCCAGGATGACTGGATGCAGAGTGTAGATCCTGTAGCAGGAGCTGTGTGTTTGCTGTGCACATGGGTAAGAGGGCATGTGCGTACACACAAGCACTATTTTGGACTTCCTTGCTCTGATCTTTGACATTCAGACTTACCTTTGTGGAGGGGACCCTCCTCAGCCCTAAGGCCATACCTGTGCCGGTGGGTCATCTTGATGTTCTCTGGGCTCATGGGGCTATGGGATGCTAGGACATTTCCCCGTGGGGTGCTGGTGCCTGAACATGCAGGACTTAGCTTGTCCAAACCCGGAAACTCCTGTTGAGAAACGAATGCCCCTTCATAATAAATAATTAAGAATAAATAAGTAATTAAGAGGTGAGAGGGAAGAGCAGGCTGGTGGCAGGAATGTAAAAGAAAAAAAAATCATATACTGTTGGCTGAACCTGAACTACTGGCTTCTTTTGGGCAGTGACCCCTTCACGACTAAAGCACCCTCCTAACCACACTGCAGCCTGGGGCAGAGGCTGTGAGGCCTAGGTCAACCCACTAAGAGCTCATCTGGAGTAGGCTGAGGTTGGTCTGAGTTCATAAGAGTGTGTTAACAGGCATTTCTCACTATAGGAAAAGTAGAACAAGAGCTGGGAAACAGGAGAGGAAGAGCTGATTATCATCTGTCAGACAGTGGACACCTCTTACATAAGAACTGGAGTTGGGTTTTATTGGATTGCTAAATGGCTCAGTTCTCAGTGACCTGGGTTAAGTTGTCTGTGACACAGTCTATGGGGAGACAGGACACAAAATCCTGATGCAAGTAATTGGAAAACAGTACAGTTCTATTTTTGCATAATTAAGTATGTAGACATCTTGGCAGAAACTTTTGATCCCAAATCCTCCTGGGTGACAGCACATTGGTTTGTGTCCCTATTTGTGACTCTGAGGAAACAAAGCACAACTGTCCAGGCTTCCTGAAGTCCTTCACAATCTGTGGGCCTTAGGTGCACTGGGGATGTTTCTGAGCTTGCCCTGAAGAAGCAGGAGGTTTTCCACTCCCTTCTTCCAAAGCATGCAGAAGGCTGAAATGTGCTTCTGCAGCTGGAGAGGACACCTCCATGTGTGCCCTGGAGACCCTGAGGTATGTGGGCGAGCATTTTGTGCCTTTTCCTGCAGTGACCTGACAGCCTGCATGCTAGAGAGCTCCCCCAGTGGCCAGGCTCTAGCTTGCCTGGGTCACCTGCTGTGATGGGGAAGTTCACACACAGAGAGACCAGAAGTTTTCGCTCAAGACCACCTGAAGCCTACTCTCAGCCAGACAGCATTCCCTGTAAGACCCCTGGAGGGAAACTAGCCCTGGAATACAGACCCTGCTACTGCTTGTGTGCATCAGTCCTTGGGTCAAACCCTGCCATGGAGACCTAGGAGGCAGGTCAGAGTCAGGGAGATCTTCTGGGGCCTGGGCCAGCCCCAGAACCTACCTGACCCTTCTAAGAGAGGCCAGTACAAAAGTACTGCCCACTCTAGGCTTTCTCAGATGTGAGCCTGGGTCATCAGACATGATGGAGGAAGAGGGAGGGAAGGGAGGCAGGGGGGTAAAGAGGAAGGGGAAAGAGAGGGGAAAGAGGGAGAGGGAGGAGAGAAGGCTGGCTCAGGCTATGCCTTACCTCTGTAGGTTCCTGGGATGAGAAATATCTCCAAAGAGATCCCTGCATGTGGGCCGTAAACTTTTCCTCCTCATATGAAAACCTCTCTTCACCAGCACAGTGCATTGAAAAAAACATTCTCTGTCCTTGAATATGACTCCTCCTTAGGGAGGAAGTGAGTAAGAGGATCCTGGGTGTCCTTCTCCTGGCTAGAGCACCCACCTCTGCCTCCTGCTATCCTGTGGTGGGAACAGCTTTTCCTTCACGTTTGCCTCTCCAGCCCCTCTTCCCACCCCCCCTTCCTCTGGCTTGCTGCACAGGTCTGGAGGAAGTGACACCTGGTTATACTGCAGCAGGGACAGGACAGGGATCAGCTTACATGGTAGAGACTGGCCCGCATCATCTGGAACTGATCAATCAGCTTCTTATGCAGAGGGCGCATTTCTGGGTGCACGAACTTCTCATGAACTGCCAGCCCGACTCCAAGAACATGAACCTATCAGGGTGATAGACAACACTACTCCGTTAGCCAGGGAGCAGACCTTGGGTGCTGCAGCTATCCAGCTATCGTGTGGTGCCTAGCCTTTCCCTCCTAGACACTGGCCTCTAACCCCGGCAAGACATACCTGCTCTTGCATGAGTTCCTTGAGCTGAGTGATCTTCTCAGCATCTCCTGGGTGCTTGGTGATGTAATCTTTATCAAAGAAGGCCTGTGAAAGAAAAGGCCAAGTCAGGAAGACTCTTCCCAGGGCTACTACTTAGAGTCTGAAGGTGCCACCTGAAAGGTAGCCGGGCTGCCTCCTAACAGGTACACACACCAACGTACCTCTAGCTTGGCCTGCTTGAACCTCCGGCAATCACAGATGTGTTTTTTTGTGTCTTAAGAAGGACCGAAGGTGACCAAGTAATCTAAGCCTGAATGCTGGTCTCAGCCCCTCATGGAGCCTTGCTGGCTTGGGTAGGGCAGGCAGGGCTGGTGGCCAGGGTGAGGGGACTAGTCTCTTAGCCAGCCCACAACTCACTTCTTGTGAAGGGCTGGGCTCTCAGGCTCCTCTTGGAGGCCACTTAACATCCTTCCATAATCAGATGGATTACCCATCTGTCAGAGTTCAGAGAATAAAAATGAAGAAAAGGCCCCATCAGAGAGCTGTGCAATGTAAATAGGGAGTGGCAGGGAGCTTAAAGCCTCATCCCAGGACCACCCTTGGCCAGCTGAGGCACAGCCAGGAGAGGGCTTGTTGGGAAGGCTTCCCTCAGAGGCTGGAATCTCAAGAAGAGGCACCTGAGAACTGCTTTCCCAGCCAGGGTTTGGTCTGGGACCCCAGCTCACCTCTTGGTAGCGTGCAATGCCTCCATTGACAGCGGCGTCAATGACGCCATTCAGGCACATGCTGAGCAGGTTGACGTTGCCGTGCACCTGCTTGTGCTGATACTGGCTGATCAGGGCCCGCAGCTCCTGGTTCTTATTCTCAACCACCTGGATGGCATTCTCCAGGGGGCTCACCTCCACCTGGGGACACACATCAATGGTGTCATCCCAGGCACAATGTCAACCCCTCCCTCATCACAGTTCTGACAGCAGGGATCTATGACCTGTGATTCTGACTCCCCGCCCTTGTTCCTGTGGAGTTGGGACTCCCTGAGCCCTTTGTAATTTCCTCTTCTAATCTGTAGGCACTTAGAAGTACAGTAAATAGAGAAGAGCACCAGTTCTGAAGTCAGAGGTCTCTGGCTTCCTGAACTTCAGAGAATAGTTTCTGCATTCATAAATTGTGAGAAAAAAAAATACCTGGTGCCTAAGGGTGTTGTGACTATTAAATGAGAGAACGAAGGTGCACAAAGCCTCCAGCACAGGATTGCCTGTGGCAGCCTAGGCCAGATAGGCGGCCTAAGCACTCTTTCTCTCTTCAGCCCTTAGAGAAAGGCCCCCAAAGCAAGAACTGAGGAAGCAGCTGTGAAAATCAGCCCCATCTGAAACGTGTCTCACCAGCTCCCTCCTCTCCACTTCGAACCACCGAGAGATGCCAGGCAAGCTGTGGGTCAGGGTCAGCGTGGTTCGCTCGATCCACAGGCTCTGCAGGGAAGGCACAGGTAGGTTCAGGCCATTAAGTGATTTTTACCACGCCCTGCCTGCCCGAAGGGTGAGACACTGATGAGCTCCTGAGAAAGTGGGGCTTGCCCCGGCCTCGCTATAAGCACCGCCCCCACTTCCCTAGATTTGTTCACCTTGAATTCATTCTCCTTGTCCTTGGGGCCTTTGTGAAAAGGCCTGTCGTACCGGAACTTCCTCACATTGTTGACGCGGTAGAAGCTCTTGACGCGATCTGGGACCCTGTCCATCTGCAGGACGTCCACATAATCTGGAATGGGCGTCACTGCATAGATCTGCAAGTCTGGGCAGGAAGTGAAGGAGAAACCCATAAAGACTGAAAGAGAGATGGACCTGAGTGGCTGACCCCTGTCATCCCCCCAAAGGAGAGAACACCACAGCCCTTGTTCCCTACTGGCAGCAGCAGCATTTCAAGGGGCAGATCAGACCCAAACACAGACCGAATCTCCCTATCTGCCCCTCTCCCCGCTCCAGCAATCAGTCTCCTGAGCACTCAGCCAAGGTGAGATGTCAACAGCTAGGTGTTCTCCAGTGCCCCTTTAAGAAAGAAGGGAAAGGGGTCAGGAGAATGCAGGTGCCCACCCCACAGAAATGAAAAAGCTGCAAGGGCCTGGGCCTGCCCACTGTGGGTAAACTGTATTTACTGCAAAACAACATTTTAACAAAGTACTCTTTGGGATCTCTGTGGCGAGATAACATATGGGAGTCTACCTGCCCTCCTCTCTCTGGAACAAGCTTGCCACAGTCATGGCGACCGTCATGAGGTCTTCAAGGAAGCTGTGTGTGGGGAATGAGGGGCAGGCCAGTGTTTGCATTCAGACTTCCAAGTGCCTCAGACCCCCTGTCTCCTCCCCCATCCCCAGAGCTGTGCCTCAGTCCTGCTGGCAAAGGCTCTGGGTAACAACAGATGCACGTGGGAGTAGAGCAGGACACAGAAGTGGAGTATCCCTGTGGCAAGAGTCCACAGTGATTGCTGCTGGCTGCCTAGACAGACCCTTCATAGGGCAGGGTGGGGACTCAGGTGCTGGCAGCAGCCAACCAGAGGGATAAAGGTCCCCCTGAAGCTCAGCTGATGACCAGGCCCCCATGGCTAAGGGCATGCCACTGCCCCTCTGTGAAGCACGAGTGCCCTGCTAAGTGTCAGTCAGTAATGAGGACACACTGTGCTTCAGGACTTATAGGTAACCTGGCCTGTTTGGCCAACGACATGGCAGAGGGGCAGCTGACTGGGTGGGCCTCACCTCCCAGGATCCCAGCCCTCCTTCCCCTACTAAGTGTCAAAAGATACACTGGGCATCACACTGCAGGATGGTGTCATCAGGGTGGTTGGGGTGCTGCATGGCGACAGCCTGTGGGAACTCGCTGAGCATCCTCTGCTGGAAGGCCTCCAGCCTCTCGTAGTCGTGGCCACGGCACACGTATTCTTTGTTCTGCCACAAACGGGAGAGCACACTCAATGCCTCGCCTGCAGCCACCCATCCCCCGCCTCCTCATCCCACAGACGTGTCCTAGGAACCCCTGTGGCAGGCATGGACACAGCACTAAGTCTCTGCCTTAAGGGAAACGATGGTCAAGAAGGGTGAGGGACAGCAGAAGGGAGAACTGCACTGTGGTGTGACAGCCCGGGGTGGTAGGTATGGCAAAGGCTGCAGGAAGCTCGAGGGAGGGAGGTCTCCTCACACAGGAAGGGATGCAAGTGGGGAGGCGGGGTGAGATTTTGGAAACAGCCATGCCTGAAAAGAGTCCTTAGAAGGTCCACCTGGGTTAGCGCAGTAGAGAAGAGTGGGGGGCAATCTATGTGGGTACGGTGACAACCAGGGCCACAAGCCAAGACAGGAAAAGGCACAGCTAGAAAGAAGGTGCTTGTGGAGAACTGGTGGGAGGGTGAGTGAACATGCCTGCAGGTGTGTGCCAAGGAGTATCACTATGGGTACCACCAAATAATTTAGAAAAAGGGGTGATCAGGTGTGTGCTTTTGTAGGATCACTTTTGTCAGCTGGGAGAAACAGTCTAAACGTTGCCCAGTGTCCAGTGGGCATTTATCAACCTCTCTGGCAGCAACTCCTTTGCAACTGTGTCAGCAGAACATCATTCCAGCTACACATTTCTTTCTTTTTTTTTAAAAATAAATTTATTTAGTTTTGGCTGCATTGGGTCTTCGTTGCTGCGCGTGGGCTTTCTCTAGTTGCAGTGAGAGGGGGCTACTCTTCGTTGTGGTGCACGGGTTTCTCATCACAGTGGCTTCTCTTGTTGTGGAGCACAGGCTCTAGGCGCGCAGGCTTCAGTAGTTGTGGCACGTGGGCTCAGTAGTGTGGCTCGTGGGCTCTAGAGCACAGACTCAGTAGTTGTGGCGCACAGGCTTAGCTGCTCTGCGACACGTGGGCTCTTCCCGGACCAGGGATAGAACCTGTGTCCCCCACATTAGCAGGTGGATTCTTAACTACTGTGCCACCAGGGAAGTCCCCAATTACACATTTCTTAAAACCTCATGTTACATCACACTTGGTACAGGTTAGGTCTCAGTTTTTTTCTTTGTGTACGGAAGGCATGACAAGGCACCTTCAACCCTGCTGCTCTGTCTACCTCACAGCTGGTCAAGAGTGAGTGGCTGGAGGAGGCTCCTCTGAAGCCCTCTGGTGACATCTGTCTGCCTGCCTAGTTGCCTCACTAGATTCACTTTGGCAAATGGTGTCAGGCACTGGCAGCCCCTCTTGGCATGTCTTCAGAGGAAGGGGGAGAGAGAGGTTCCACAGGGCCAGCCCTACGCTTCCCAGTACAAGGATAATCACAGGCCAGGCTGTGGATGACCTCAGCCTTTTTGGAATAGGATTTCTGCCCACTTTTCACTTCCTCTCTTACTATGGGAGAACTCAGCTAAGGCTAGGCCACATGTCCAGATGGATCAGAAAGGAAGGGCAACACTGGAAGGGAAGTCAAGGTCAGGAAGAGCAGGCTGGCCTCTCCAGTGGAATAGACAGAGGACAGAGACATTTCTAAGTCCCTTGCTTGATAAGGAGAACTGACAAAGAAGGTAACTGTTTAGAACTGGCCTTTTCATATCCACTCACAAACGTACAATCCTCTCCAGTGTCTGTTCATAAGTCAAATGAAGAGAAACAGAAATTCCCCCAAGGAGGGAGGGCTGGATGTTTTCCTGTCTCCATGCAGATTAGTAGATAATCACATTTGTGAAGCAAGATGGGCAGATGGTCCAGAGAACTCAAGCTGACAGAGCTAGAGTAATAGATGGCCTATGTGGGAAGGTGAAAGAGTAGCCTAGTGTTCTGGGGAAGACCAGCAGGAGGAAGGCACAGAGCATTGACTTTGAGGCTGGTTGCTGCTTTCAAGTCTGCTCAGGCGAGAGCCCCAGCATCCCTACATGAGACAGATCTGGCTGCCACTGCTTTCCATGTTGCCCTTGCCATTTATAAAGCAAACGGCCACCTCCACTGGACTTATTCCATTTGCCACAGATGAACTGAGCAGCTGAGGGAAGGGAAGGCAGCAGGTAGCCAGGCCAGGCAGATTTGTATGCATGAAACATAGCTCCTAGTGTGGAAATGAGGATGGACTGATGGACGGTATTTCCTAACACCTCTTGTTATTTTTCCTCCATTACTGGCACCCTTGAAACCACGTTTGAACATTTAGACTGTCACTTGAGAACACTGTATGAATGGCTCAGATGCAGGTTCTATACCAGGTCCTACTTGTCAGAAAGCTCTGAGAGCCCTAAGACACTGACATTCCCTGTGACATGAGCATGAGGGGTGGGAGCCAGGTGGAACCATGATGGAGACCTCCTGCTTGACAAAGACAGAAATGGGGAACATCAGGGCCTGATTTTGTATTACTCAAAATAATGATGTTTTGGAGTAAAATCTGGTGGATGACATACAAATTGTGGGACTAAACAAGGAGAATAAAATGACAAGCATAATTTGCAAAGATAAAATGCGAAAGAAATAACTTACAGGGCTAGAATCATTAGCTTATCAAAGGGCTTTCTAGAGATGCTTTTGGTTTCTAATTCTTGTACTATTCCTTCTTTCTCTTTTTTTTTTTTTTGCCTGCTTTCTCTTCTGTTGACCTCTACCCCCACTGCTGTTGTATGATCTATGCTGATGGGGGCAACAAACATGCCACTTCTGATATGCCTGGACTGGATGGTCCCTAGAGAATGAAGGAGGTCCAGTCTCCTGAGGAGATCCTCTACTCATTCACATTCTGCTACTATAAACACTCCTGTGCAATAGACTTAGAGCCTTACGGGGATCACGATCAGGCAGAGAGTGCTTGCTGTCCCTATCACTATTGCTAGTTCCTGTAGAAATCATTTTCTTTTTAGCCTATAATGATTACTGCCCAAGAAATGTGAATGTTGACCTGCCTTACATCTGAAATGTAGTCAACCTGGACTTTGTTGCTTAGCAGACTGGCTTTTTTTAAGGAGCCATTAAGCTCAGTTGACCTTTGATGAGATACCAAGCTTATTATTGCTCACTGGCTAAAGCAATTTCTCCAGTAAGATAGGATCCCAAACACATCAAGGGAATCCTATGAATTTTCCCAGCTGATTCCTGCACACTGAACCTTAGTATGATACTGGAACTGGGGACAATAGGAGCTACTCTTAGGTCTCAACTGCAGCCCTAGGGCTCTTTCATTAGCACAGCTTCGTTTAGGTCATTTGAGAACAGCAAATCCATATGGGCTACAGCCTACAAGCCCAGGCTGACTTCTCCTGGAGCCTCTGGGTTGTGCTGATTAAAGACAAAAAAAATCGCAACTGTTTAACTGGTGTCAGTATGTCTATGCTCAGTCATTCCTTCCACTCTGTTTATATACCAGCTCAGCCTTTCCAGCAATGGTGGAGCAAAATGGCTGTAATCATCATGGGCCAGAGAACTGGCTGCCTAGGAAAGGCTTTCCACAGCCAAATCCAATGTTTGGCAGCTCCCACAAACCCCAGGAGCAAGGGGACTATCCTCTGAAATCTCTCAAATCAATAATTCTCCACCCTGGCTGGACTGCCTACTGTTGAGGTCAGGGCTGTACTGATGTCCTGTCTGGCTGAGAATAGTCACACTGGAGGATTCCAGGCACTGGAAACAGAAGTTGGAAGGTTTCTAAACATACCTATGGGACATTCTCACACCCTGGTCATTTCCTGCAGGAACTTGGTTGATTTGGTAAGAAAACCACCCTCATACATTCCAGGTAGCTACAAAACAGTACTGCAGAGAGAAACAGAGTCTAAAGTTGGTAGCTAGTCCAGTCAAATTAAGCCAAATGCTTTTTGTTGGCTGGTCAGTCCTTCAAAAAGATGTGTTCAGTAGAATAGGAAAAAGGTTAAAAAAAAACCAGGTTATAAATAACTTACGTGTAAAATATGATAGAAGTTCTTGTGACTACCTGAATGGACTCACCCGAAGGAAAAAAGGAAACTTCCTGCCATAGAAGCCGACCCGAAAGAACTCAGGCTCCAGGCGTTGCTGCTCCATGATGTTGTCATAGTAGCTGGCCTCCATTTTCTGTGAACGAGAAAGGAAGTTGGCTTGACTGCTAGTTGGCTTGACTGCTAGTTGTGTTGGTTGGCTTGACTGCTAGTGGTGTCCAAAGCAAGTTCTCCCAGGCCTAAGTAGACACTGTCTTTTGGAAAGAGAACATGGTGACTCAGTCTAGATAAAAAGTGAGCCCCTAGCCCTGATCAACCTCTCCCTGGGGAACTGCCTGATGGAGAGGAAGTCTTCGCTCTCCATTGTCCCCTGACGGTGAAGCAGCCCTGAGAGGCTGCTTGGAGTGTCCTTCCCAATGAGTGGACTCAGCCCCACAGAGACTCAGGCTTCCTGTACTTTCAGGGGTACACATTTAACATGGACTTCCTTTTTTTGCTCAGGAATTCCTGGTTTTGACTGATACTCACTACACCAATTGAGTATAAGCTAGTGTTGCTTATAGGTGGCACCATTTTCCATCAGTCCATCTGCATTGCTCTTGTTCATTTATCATCTGACTCGACGCTAACAGAATGAGGAAGGCTTAGTTACCAGCATCACTGGTACTGGTCCCAATTTAGGAGATTTTAAACTTTAAAAGTTGAACTAATATCCATGATGTCTGGTATTACCAAGGTCAATAAGTTTTTTAGTCTTGGCTGGCCAGGCTTCAGGTTCAGAAAAACTCACTGAAATCTGACTGGGAAGACAGCCCTAATGCACTCAATCAAGCCAGCCTGCCAGGGGGCAGCGGCCTTCAAAGACCAGTCAAAAAGCTATTGCTAGAGAACCACATCTATTATATAGGCCCAAATCCTGATCAGGATCAGGGAACACAGAAGAGCTAGCCATGCTGACAAAGGTGCAGGAGGAGGATGAACTGAGATTCCTGACTTCTCTTTGCCAATGACCTGTTACGATTTAACACCCAGCACCGGCAACTAGGAAAAATTTGGGAGACCTTCAAAGTCCATTTCACTTAATTTTGAATATTTTTCATCAAAGAAGGGAAGAAGAACTTCCTTTACTTGGCTGCTTAGAATTGACCATAAGCCAAGGCACTGAAAGATCTTATAATGTTTTCAGATGAAGCATACCTGAACAAAATCATTTCAGGAAAAGCTCCTTCATGAAGTCGAGCTGCCACCTCCTCCTTGAAACCCCCATCCTATCCTGTGTATACTGCTTCTCCCTTCCTTGAGCACCAGTGGCCCTTGGGGTCTGGATCATACAATCATTTGTCATGTGTTTGTTTTGGTTCCCCAGCCATAATGCAAGCATCTTGAGAGCAGGAACCTTGGCTTTTGCTTCTCCTGTACTGTCCACAGCACTAAACCAAGGGCTGGGTCCACAGTAAACGCTCCCTTAGAAGTTGATGCCAGAAAAGTGCTAGCACCTCCACTCAGGGTTGGGGTGGGGGAAGGGGCAAAGCTCACCCGAATCCAGCTGAGGCTCTGATAATCATAGAGGCTCTCATACTGACACGCCAGCTCCCTGCACAGTGGGATCCCAAACTCCCAACTCTGCATCAGAAATAGGAAAAAGGCTTCAGCACCTCAGGCAGCCTCGGAATTGCCCAAGCCCATATCAAACATATCAGAGGGCACAACCAAAGGCCTCCTGCAACTCATATGTCACAAAGAACATATGCTCAGAACCAATTTGTGGAGAACACATAGCACTGTGGTTTTCTGGCTTGAGGCATAGCTTTCAGGTTTCTACTCAAATGTTTCCACTTCCAAGAGGCCTTTCCCTAACTACCTTGTCAAGGACAGGCACTACCCCAACCATTCTTTCATTACTCTGAAGTTATCTTGTATAAAAAAAGTATTTACTTTTTCAAATTGAAGTACGGTTGATTTACAATATTGTGTTAGTTTCAGGTACACAAAAGTGATCCAGTTATATAAATAAGACTGTATACACACACACACACACACACACACGCATACATATATTTTCAGATTCCAATATTACTAGATATTGAATGTAGTTATTACAAGATATTACAAGATATTGAATGTAGTTCCCTGTGCTATATAGTACGTCCTTGTTCTTTATCTATTTTATATATAGTAGTGTGTATCTGTTAATCCCAAACTCCTAATTTATCCCTCCTCCACCCTTTCCCCTTTGGTAGCAATAAGTTTGTTTTCTATGTCTGTGAGTCCGTTTCTGTTTTGTAAATAAGTTCATTTGTATAATTTTTTTAGATTCCACATGTGATATCATATAATATTTGTCTTCTCTGTCTGACGTACTTCACTTAGTATGATAATCTCTAGGTCCATCCATGTTGCTGCAAATGGCAGTATTTCATTCTTTTTAATGACTAATATTACATTATGTATATAATATATATACATACACACACATACACACACCCTCCCCCCATCTTCTTTATCCATTCTTATGTTGACGAACACAGGTTGCTTCTATGCCTTGGCTGTTGTAAATAGTGCTGGTATGAACATTAGGTGCATGTATCTTTTTGAATTAGAGTTTTTGTCTTTTCTGGATATATGCCCAGGAGTGGGATTGCTGAATCATGTAACTAAAACTAACTCTATTTTTAGTTTTTTAAGGAACCTCCTTACTGCTCTCCATAGTGGCTGCACCAATTTACATTGCCCCCAACAGTGTAGGAGGTTCCCTTTCTCCACACCCTGTCCAGCATTTATTATTTGCAGACTTTTTGATGCTGGCCATTCTGACCAGTGTGAGGTGATATCTCACTGTAGTTTTGATTTGCATTTCTTTAGTAATTAGTGACACTGAGCATCTTTTCATGTGCCTGTTGGCCATCTTTATATCTCTTTTGGAGAAATGTCTGTTTTGGTTTTCTGCCCTTTTTTTTTTTTAATGGTGCAACCACATTTTTTGTTTTGTTTTAGTATTTTTTCTTTTCTTTAACATTTAATTAATTAATTAATTTTGGCTGTACCAGGTCTTATGTGCGGCACACGGGATCTTCAGTTGTGGCATGCATGCGGGATCTAGTTCCCTGACCAGGGATCGAACCCGGGCCCCCTGCATTAGGAGCATGGAGTCTTACCCACTGGACCATCAGGGAAGTCCCTCTGCCCATTTTTTGATTGGGTTGTTTGTTTCTGATATTGAGCTATATGAGCTGTTTGTGTATTTTGGAAATTAGGCCCTTGTCGGTTGCATCATTTGAAATACTTTCTCCCAGTCTGTAGGTTGTCTTTTCATTTTGTTTATGGTTTCCTTTGCTGTGCAAAAGCTTGTATGTTCGATTAGGTCCCGTTTATTTTTGCTTTTATTTCTTTTGCCTTGGGAGACTGATCTAAGAAAATATTGCTACAATTTATGTCAGAGATTGTTTTGCCTATATTCTCTTCTAGGAGCTTTAAGCTGTCATGTCTTAAATTTAAATCTTTAAGCCATTTTGAGTTTATTTTTGTGTATGGTGTGAGGGAGTTTTCTAACTTCACTGATTTACATGCGGCCGTCGAGCTTTCCCAGCACCAACTGCTGAAGAGACTGTCTTTTCTCCACTGTATATTCTTGCCTGAAGATTAATTGACCATAGGTGTGTGGGTTTATTTCTGGGCTAAAAAGTATTTACTTTTATGTTGTATTAGTCTCAATTAGATGATAAGCTGCATGAGGGCAGGGATCCTGTTTATATCCTTTATCCTCAGAGCCTAGAACAGTGCCAGCCATGAGCAGGTACTCAATAAAGATTTATTTAATGAGTTAATGAAGGAAACAATGACTTTTAAATTAAGATCATTTAAGCTTAGAAACAAGTATGGAAGCTAAGTAGGAAGTAGCTACCCAAGGGCTTGGTAGTAGGTGTGATAATTTCCTTTACAGAAATATTCAAATCTTAGAGCAGGCCTCAGATAATCCTTGCCTAATCACGGCTCAGGCTGTTTCTGTGGTGTGGCTCCTATTACGGTGACAGGCTCATCTAACAGTGGCCTTCACTAAGGGGCAATATTGTGCATTTCCTCCTCTTTTTAATACAGTGCTTTCTCTCTTGGTGAGATTGGGAATCAAAGGTTTACTTGACATTTTAGCCAGGCTCTTCTCCCCAGCTTCTAAGTACTAATTAAATTTTTTTATTATAGGAAAATTTTAAACATATAGAAACATAGAAGTATGAACCCCTACTCATCATTGGGTGGTACTCATCACCCAACCTCAACAATGACCAATTCATGGCCAGTCTTGTATCATTAAACATCTCATCCACTTACTCCTCCCCATAGTTTTGGAAGCAAATATCAGATATCATACTATAATTTCACCCATCAATATTTCAGTATGAATGTTTAATAAGGACTATATTAAAAAAATAGATTTGAAATAGCATCAGGGAGAAGGACAACACTGTTTTATTCAGGACTGCGTTTCTTTTTTTTAAAATTTAATTAATTAATTAATTATTTTTGGCTGCGTTGCGTCTTCGTTGCTGTGCGCGGGCTTTTCCTCTAGTTGCTGTGAGCGGGGGCTACTCTTCGCTGTGGTGCGCAGGCTTCTCATTGCAGTGGCTTCTCTTGTTGCGGAGCAGGGGCTCTAGGCGCACAGGCCTCAGCAGTTGTGACTTGCGGGCTGCAGAGCGCAGGCTCAGCAGTTGTGGCGCATGGGCTTAGTTGCTCCGCGCCATGTGGGATCTTCCTGGACCAGGGCTCGAACCCGTGTCCTCTGCATTGGCAGGCAGATTCTCAACCACTGCGCCATGAGGGAAGCCCAGGACTGTGTTTCTTATCCTTTGAAGAAATTAACGCCATATGGATTGAACTGCAGGACCAATTAAAAATGTTGAAACAAACCAAAGAGAATTTTAAATAGACCCTGACTCCCTGCTCCGATACAATGCCTCTGCCTCAGTGAGCTAGAAAGCCTCTTGTGCCCCCACATCACAGCTTTTAAGGGGGCACATGTCTGTCCTCTCTCTGGCTCCAAGTGCTGCTTGGGCAGGTTTCAGTGAAGGGCCCACAGGAGGGTCTGCCTGGCAGGCAGCTCCAAGGGGGCTGGCTAAGCAGCTGAGCTGTGTGCAGACTGCTAGCCAGCCTGTAAGGAGCGCCCAATGGGGAACTGCTCATTTAGGTGATGAGGAACCCATGTGAGGCTAAAGGCGCTTTGTCTGCTGACAGTAGCTCCCAGTAAAGCAGTTCTACTCTCCTATTAGGATCAACGCTTATCTGCCTCGCTGGCATCTCTGCCCTAATTTGTAGCCCTGCTGCTCCAAGCCTGCCCCCCCAACCCCCAAGTGTGAGCCAGGACACTCTGTCAGCCTTGAGGGTTGTGCTGGAATGCTGGGGGTTTTGAGAGCTACCTCGGAACACAGGGAGGGAACGCCCTGCAGATACAATGCATCCCATCTACATCTTCTCTCTTGGTGTCCTTCCTTCTGGCAGGAGGCAAAGCCAACTACACAACTACTAACCAGTGTCTGAAATCCAATCACTTCTACCAGCTTGGGCAAATGTGTGTTTATACATCCTTGTTGCCCCCACTGACAGGGATGGCACAAAAGTTGCACTGACTTGGCTCACTCTACTCAAACTGGAAAGGAAGGCAAAAGCCTGGGACTCCAGACTGTCAGTCTTTGTACTTCTGTCTACACACAACATTTTAGAAGCAACAGACTCATTCCTTCAAAGCAGTGTGAACAATAGCAGCCCTCAGTAGTAGAGCCCAAGCCCACCCCCACATGGAGGGTTGGTTCAGTCCTGATGGTCTGTATGCCTTAGGGGTCAGAGGCCTCCTCCCAGCTTCCCTTTCTGTCTGCTCCCTCTTCCTTGAGATGAAGGACCAGCTCCCATCTTCATGCCTCCCTTTCCTTCTTTTTTTTAAAATTTATTTATTTATTTTATTTTTGGCTGCACTGGGTCTTCATTGCTGCACACCGGCTTTTCTCTAGTTGCAGAGAGCGGGGGCTACTCTTCGTTGTGGTGCGCGGGCTTCACATTGCGGTGGCTTCTCTTGTTGCAGAGCACGGGCTCTAGGGCATGTGCCCGTGGGCTTCAGTAGTTGTGGTGCATGGGCTTAGTTGCTCCGTGGCATGTGGGATCTTCCCGGACTAGGGCTCGAACCCATGTCTCCTGCATTGGCAGGCGGATTCTTAACCACTGCGCCACCAGGGAAGCCCAGGACCACTTTTCTTGTATCAGCCAGGTTTTGCTTTTCTGGAGGCATTAGAAGAAAAACCCTGAATGCTTTCAAGAGAACTGGTTAGCCCTATCCACTGGTTCCGTCAGGTATGAAGGTACAGAAACAGAAAAGTTGGACCTTCTGTATGAGCCCAAGAGAATGATTGTGATAAGTACCCCTTTGAGGATGCGCTCATGAAAGGGCTCACTGAGTGGTCTGTTCTCAGCACAGAAGCTGCTCCCCCAGCAATTCACACCAAAGGTAGGGCTGCTAGAAGGAGTGGGAGATCCCTGAGAAGGTAGCCTACGGAGCCTCCCAGTCCTTCTCCCCTTCCTGCTTATCCACAATACTCAGGCAGGTTTTGCATTACCTTCCCTTGTTCATACTAACCTTTAAACCTGCTTTCTTAACACTACTGTAGTGTGGGGTGAAAAGGGGACCATTAACGCTCACGTGTCCCACTGCTGGGCTCAATCAGATAAGCATAACTCTACTCTGTACTCTATGCCCATGGAAAGAAAAATAAGCTAATATACTAACAACACTCATGCACACTCACACCATGCTTATGCCATTCCCTCAGAGCTGGGAGGGCTCGCTGGGCATATGGGTAGGTGGCAGCTCCAGGTGGGCTGGGTGCCAGGAAGACAGACCTAAAAGTGTGCTGGCATGGGGCCCTCCGTCCATCTCTGGACCAGCAAGGAGAGGAGGCTTTGGGCTGGCACTGTGGCTCAGTCACGTGTGGCTGGCTGACAGCTAAGCATGGGTCTCCTTTCTGGGCTAGGTGAAATGAGAGCTCCTGAGGTTTTGGAAAGGTTCCCGCTTACCAGTGCGTTCCCTACATGGGTGAATGTTTTTGACAAACAAAAGTCTCCCATGTTGTGTAAAACTGATGAATGTTTTCTGATTTATGGGCAGAAGTTATTAATGTTTAAATCTTTCTTTTTTATGATAAAAAAGCTTATTTTAAAAAACCAATTTCCATTCAAGTCTGGAGTTCAGCCACTATAGTTCCCTGAACAATCCTGTTTCAGCTTTTTAACATGCTCAAAGCTGAGTAATGAGAGAACAGCTTCAACAAGGTACACAAGCCCAGCCTTTCCAGTGTATGGGCCATACGTGGGTCAGAGGGCCCCACAAGGAGCTCTCCCAGAGATGGGAGCAGAATGGCTGGGAAGTCCCAAGGAAGCCTGAACCAATGCTGACAATGCCTGCTAATTCCACAGAATCAGGTTTAATAGAGAATAACCCCAATGAGAGGAGCCCAGACTATGCTGTAAGGAAGGGAAATCCAAGACAAGAACACGTACCCGTAAGAGGCAGTACAGGCCTCCGTTGGCTGTGGTTAGAATCCATTAATTTTTACAGCTCACATTTTCTATAGCAGAGTAGAAAGCTACAATAATTTAAGTAAATCTAATAAATATAAGCAGGGGGCCCAGAAGCCCCTGCTGTTGGAGCATTAGTATTTACAGATGTGCAAAGCTGGTATGTGGGGTTGTCTCTTACATCCCCAATCTGGAATTGGCTTCCAAGCCACAGAATTAAGCTGTTACTTTTTTTTTCCCCAGAGAAAGTCATGCTGCCTCCAAACCTAATGCACACATATGGGCCTCCACCCCCTCACCACCCCACACAGCAACCTCTGCAGCTGCTGCCATCCCTATAGCGTTAAGATGCCATGTAGTACAGTAGAAGCTGAGACGCTCAAAGCCTTGCCTAATAACACCCACCTTGCCTTTGTTGAAGTAGTGGATGATCTTGCGGCACAGTCCCTCTTTCCGCTGCCACTCTGTCTGGGATGGGTAATGGAGGAATTCCCGCAGTGGCCTTTCCTCCCACTGTAGCAGCTCACAGTAGAGGAGCAGAGTGAATGCAGCTTCTGTGGGGACAGGGGCTATGGAGGTCCAGGGGCAGCCAGGTGCCAAGGGACCAGGCTAAGCAGCATGCCAGCGTAAGGCATGTGCAGCCCAGATCAGGGATGCTGGATACCAAGGCTGAGATAGAGGGGCTGTCCAGTCAGCCAATAGCCCGTGACCACAGCATGAAGGAACCAAAGATCCTAGTAGACACCCTCCTCCCTCAGCCTGGTCACCTGCTCTGGGTGCTAGATAAAGTATGGCTCAGGTACCTAAGGGTCTGTGTACAGGTTGCTTTGCTCTGGGACACACTGACATGTCAGAGAGAGTTCTTGGGTTCCTTTTTGCTCAACTGACTAGAGCTTCTTTTCCAACCTTCTCAGAACTGGCTCTGAGGGGTGAGTACTGACTAAGGCTTTTCTCAGCCCTCCCGAAGCCAGCCTCAATGCCTCCAGCTCCATTTTCTGAGCTCAGCATGGCCCTGGGAATGACCCTTTCTCCTTATCTTGACTGTTTCTAAAAGGACCAGAGAGAAGGAGTGTGTACGGTGATAACTGTGTGATGGGCTCCATTCCTGGAGGAAGCTAAAGTTGATGCTGGGCCCAGGACGGGGCCCTGTGACACCTCCCATACATGTGGAACAGTTAGAGAGGGTTTATAAAACAACCGCAGCTAAATACTGTAGCTTCCTAAATCCCAAAGAGTCAGTCAAACTGAGTTACAGCTGCTGCTCATGGTCCTATGACACAGTCTGCTCTTTCCTGTTCTATTTGCTCATTTTTAGTGGGCATTTCCTACTGGCAAGTTAATTAGTTCTAGCTTCTGCCTGGCCTTCAAGGCCCCATTCAAATCTGCTCCCCATGACTATGAAGAATCTCTTTTCTAATTATCTAGTGACCCACTTCCAGTTTTAGCCAGGTATATTGCCTGCAGCCACTTTCCAGGCTCCTGCTCATGTTTGCCGCTCTGCCTATGCTCTGGCTACTGGACCCTCCTGCCCAGGGATACATGTGCCTCCTCACTGGAGCTGTGAAGCCCCTTCTCACTGGGAACAAGCCAATGAGGCCCTCAAGGCCTCCCTTTAGAACTCAGAAAACCATGTGAAATCCTTTTCTTCCCTGCCAATATTCTTTTAAGATGTTATTCCTGAGGCCACCAGAGGCAAGGCTCAGCACCCTCTCTCTGTCCAAATTCCTGACATAGCCTCTCAGTGATGGCCCAGTCCTCCAGGAGTTTAGTAAATGCCTCTATTGATACATGGAATTTTTCAGTCTATCACTTCACTGCCCTCTCAAAGGGCTGCTGGGATCATGGGTGGAAGTGGACGCAGAGAATGGCAGATTCATCCCAGTCATTTCAGATTTAATTCTTGCCAAGCTGTGTCAGGAAAGGTGGAATCTATGCCAAACACTCTTTAACATCTAACATAAAATAAGGAAGGAGGATTCTCTGTTTCTACAAATTCATCTAATTCTAGTAATGCTGTGGACAAGAATAGCTTGAACTTCCTGGTCTATCACACAAATTCAAGTCCTATGGCTCAAGGGCTAAGATGTGATGGCTGGTCACCACAGTGAAGAAGTGGCTATTTTGGGGGAACTATGACACAAGGTGATCAGGCAGGACACACATGGGTACACATATCTTCCTGACTCAAAGTGGCGCTCAGTAAACAGAGTGTGACAGGTATGTTGAAACGCTTCTAAATTTGTTCTTTTAGAAAAGGCTGTAGTAATGGATTAAACTGTAGATACAATGAAAGGGTCCCTGTCTGGTCTGTCAGAAAGTCAAGTGAACATTCTCCATACTCTCCACTGGGAGCTCAATGTGGGGCTGTTGTGTACTTGCAGGGGAAGAGCCCAGACTGCAAGGCAGGTCTGCCAGCAAGTTCTGGAAGTCCCAGGGTTAGGCTGATGTTCCTGTGTTATGGCCTCACTTAGTTCCAGCTGTGAAGGTCCTCAGAGAAGTTCTGCTCATGAAGAGGGACAGTGAGCTCAGGATGTTCTGAACCTGGCACACCAGAATTTGGAGGTCACCCTTGAGGCCTCAGAGGGGGTGAATAGGAGGCAAGGAGAGTGGAAGAGCTTTGGGCAGCAAGGCACAAGTGGAAGTTTCACCTGCTTTTTCTCCACCACATTACAAAGGAGTTGAGGGAAAGGAGTGAGGTGACGGGCATCATGGGTCCTGACAGTCTGCTAAAATCTAGGAGGCACCAGCTCAGAGCCCTTCTCTTCCAGCTGTGCATGTATGTCCAGTCTGTCTTCATGGGGAGGCGTAGCTCCCCCTTCCCACTTACCTGTGTAGTTTTCGGCCTGCAAATGCATGTCACAAAGCTTATGGATATAGCGGATATACATCTCTTCTTTGTTAATCTCAGATTTGTAAAAGTTCTGTAAGAGAGAAGGAAATATAAATGAATATGGGAGAGGCTGCTGCCTGTGGAGGCCATCTCTGAACTCCAGGCAGATGGCCAAAACCCTGGGTGTGCTGGACAGGAGGGAAAAGACAGGCTGTGGAGGTAGCCAGCACCAGGAAGAGAAGGGACCAGCCAGAAGGCACACCTGCTGGGGGTAAAACCTCTGGCAGATCTGCAGGAGCCCTGAGTGATGAGATAGAGGAAGAGTACCAGGGTAGACTGGAAATTAGAGTATGTCAGGGTTGGCGGGACCTTGCCAAGAGGCCAGGCTAGAGCTCTGTCCAAAGAGAAGCTCATTTCATTCCTTTCCCAAGTAGGAATGTGAGTGATGAGGTGCAAGTTTCCAAGATACCAGTAACAGAGCTGATGTCCTGACTCAGACCCTTAGGCTTGGGACTTCCCTGGTGGCACAGTGGTTAAGACTCCGCGCTCCCAATGCAGGGGACCTGGGTTTGATCCCTGGTCAGGGAACTAGATCCCACATGCATGCTGCAACTAAGAGTTCACATGCCGCAACTAAGGAGCCTGCCTGCTGCAACTAAGGAGCCCGCCTGCCACACCTAAGACCCAGTGCAACCAAATAAAAAACAAAACACCAAAAAAACCCCTTAGGCTTATAGCCATGTATTGTAGAAAGGACAGGCCAATCGCAGGACAGAAGCCACACTACGAGGCAGAGAGGAGGAAGAGCCCATGTTCTCTCACCATCAGGTTAACAGTGCAGCCGATCTTCTTATTCTCTGTCTCCTCTCCTTTCATGCAATCCCTGGAAGGGAGAGCACAGATGAATGCACAAAGTGGTGCCTCTGGGACAACACAGAGACCTGCAGTGTCACTGAGGCATTAGTCTGTCCAAACCCCAGATGAGGATGCTCTCCAACAGAAACTTCTTCCACAGATGAGACTGTACTGTGAGCTCCCTCTAAGCTTTGGACCCACTCCTAGGGTTCAAAGATCTCTGTTCAACTGGACCCCTTGCTCTGGTGGCAGAGTGTAGAGCCCAGATGCTATATCAGGGCATTAAGTAACACCTACCAATGTCTTCAGCACAAAAGAGTATGTCAGTAAAGTAGAAGGTTAAATCCTCAAGTTTCCAAAAGGGGAGGCACAGAGCTTTCCTTAAAGGGCAGTTTTCATTTTGTAAGACAGTGTTTCATGGAAGCCAAGACACTCTACTCTAGGGACCTACCTTCAGGACCCTGTGGCCACAGCAACCACGGCATGGCTGCCATGTTCATCATCTCATTGGCTTTTCTCCTTATGGTGTCCTTCCTGTGCACTAGTCTTTGGAATCCCCTCTAACTAGGAGCAGTGGGTTTGGAGCTTTTTTCTGATTTACGGGTAGCTTCGGCCAGGGCTGAGCTGCATTCATGCTGAGTAGGGCTGGGTTTAGGAGGGGTCATGGCTGGCCTGCCAGACACAGAACAGCGGGAACACTGAGAATGTATCCTTGCCAAGGGAGGGCAGGGACTGGTCAAAGCCAAGCTCCTCTGGGAAGGAGAAAGGCCTAGCACAAGGAGATGAAAGAGAATGAGAACCAGACTGGTGAATCCAGCAAGAAGCTTCCTGTACATGCAGCTAGCCGGAGTCCCAGATGCTCTCCCTTGGCATCTGCATGACATGTAGCACAGAGAAGACAACTATTGCTTGGGTCTGGGTTTCCTCTATCATTCCTCCTCATTCCTTATCACCTTCCTCTAGGCTCCCAAAAGGCACTTCGCTATCACCTGAACTCTACTGAGAGAATAACTAAGGCTGCAATGGTAGCATTATTGTTACTTTTAGGCTAAGTCAAAAGCCATGATATGACTGAGAAGGCAGGCTTTCACGAAAAAATGAATTTCACATGAACTTCCAGACTGAATGTATCATAAAGATCTCTGAGCTCACAGGCTACCTCCTCTAATCTGCTCATGGCCAGGATCAAGGGACAGAAATAAACAGATTTTACACCAAGAATGGAGGCATGGAAAAGTTGGGTCCCCCTTCCCTGGAAAAACCAAATGAAAGTCCTCCTGGGTCACACTTCTGTACCAGGTGATATTTTCCTGCCCATCTGCCACATGGCTCTGAGGAAGGTCTGCACTAAGGACCTAACTTGCTCTGGAGACAGCCTTTCTCTTCCTCTCTGCTGTGCCCATTCCTCTGAGCCTTGACTTTTCTGGATGAAAAGCCAGAAGGCTACATGTCCCTGGGATACCTCTTGGGTACACGTGCCCACGTATCAGGGGTAAGCCCAGGAAGCCCTGGCCTACCCCTGGGAGAAGGCTTTCTTCCTCTTTCTCCTTGGCCATCAGGAGATTCCTAACGACTGGTGATGGCACACAACACCAGAACAGTCCTACCTCTCATGGCCATGAGGTCTCAATTTTAAGGTCAGGGGATCCTCCTGCTGGGGAGAGCATCTGACCAGAGAAGAGGTCAGGTAGGTTCCTGAGAAGATACCTGTAGTCAAGAAGGCGTTCCATGAGGCGGGTGACCGAGGTTACAAAGGAAATGCCGGTCTCGCGCCATGTTTCCTGTTCAACTTTCTCCAGCAGGCTATTGGTGGAAGCAAACACAATGCACAATGCATGAGCCTTCCTTGGGCACCAGAGTAAGGTCCCAGAGCCCGTGGGGCCTGTGATGGATCTGGAGACGGCAGACTTACCACACTGCAGTCTTACCTGGGGTAGGGCCCAAACAGCTGGGTTCTACTCCATGCAGCAGAAAGCAAAGACAAAGCAATTACTGAACTGGCCAGCAACCAATGAACACGTCTTCCATTCTCCATTGCAAGTTCCGAACTGAGGGAGCGGTTTCAAAGCCCCAGACCCTTTAGGTGTACACACTGTGAGATCTGTTCTGAAGAAGCGGCGGAGTAAGAGTCCACTGAGGGATAGACCTGGCTTTGCCAATTGGCTGGCTGTCTCTATCACTGCTTAGAACCATCCTCAGCAAACATACTAACCAACGTTTTCATGTAAACCAAGGGAAAGATTCCAACCAGTCTTGAGGGCCCAGTGTGAAGGACAGTGAGTCCAGGAGTTACACTGTCATCTTCACTGTCATGGGATACTCCCATGTAAAATGTGCCAGAGCCAAGAGCTAAATGCCCAGGTGCTTTTCTCACTTGCCAGCCCATGCTCCTGTCACCTCCAGGTAGCCTCTGACTTCTCCAAAGAGCCTGGTTTCTGAGATCCTCTGCCTTTTCACAGATCTCTCCTAGGGGATGATGACCTGGATGGACTCTTTCTGTTTGCTCTAGTGATTATCTCAGGTCCAGGTCTCACTCCTGATCCCTTTGCACACTGTCCCTAGCTCCCTAAGGTCATGAAAGTCACCTAGCGTGGAAGGCTCAGCCAGGGACCCAGCACTGGGAACTCACACCCACAGCCTGACTGCTATTAACACTGCAATGATGACAACTGTCTTCCTTGCACACAGCATCTAACTTGAGCCGAGGCTTCTGGGAAAGTGAGGGTTTCCATGTGACCCATGTTACTAGAGCGAGAAGGTAGGACCATTGTCTTTCACCTCTGAGCTGTGTGGAAAAAGCCACTGTGTTCACATTTCCCAAACTCCGTTCTACTGAGCTCTGCTGTCCTGGAGGACAGAGAGAGGTGTTCTGTGAGCAAAAAAGCATGGAAGATGCTGATCACTACACCTTCCTTTTAGAGATTTTTCACATCTTTCTAAATATTAAAGGTTTTGAGAAGTCCTATAATACAGAGGCCTGTTCGATTTTATTTAACTGAGTCTTTTCTAAACTGATTAGCCCATGATCCACTCCCACCCCCCCCCAGCATACCTACAAACATCTTCCCCAAACACAAATTGGGACATGCGGCTCCATGGTTATCAGTGGCTTTCAGTTCTCAGACGTGAACACTGTTTATGTAACACTGTTTGCTCAGGTAATTATTAATAGCAAGTTATTTTTGTGCTTTTTCCTTCATAGTAAAATCATCAGTTAGTGGCTTAGGAACAGATTTCTCTTCCTTATTTCCACAATTAGAAACATCTTCAGCTAAAAGAGAAATACTAAAGGATGGATTCATTTTCACAAATTAAAATTACTTAAATTTCAAATGAATTCACATTTTATTGCATGACTCATCAAGGAACAAAGTAGGCAGGGTGTAGCGGAAAGATTTCCCCCTCTTGAAACTGGAATATCTGGGCTGTACCCCCAGAGCTGCTTCTTACTGGCCATGCAACTGAGGCCATGCTACCACTTCTCTGAGCTCAGTGTCATCACCTCTACTCATCAGGATAATATCTGCCTTGCCCACCTCACAGGTGTGTTGTGAGGATTAAATCAGATATGTCAACAAATTTTGTACACTGTAAAGTTCTAAGCAAATGTACAGTATTATTATTAGAAAATATATTACAGGCTTATCTTAAAAATGTCACTAAAATAAAGAAAATCTCAAAGCTAGAAATAATGAGTGAGATAGGAGAGGGCTCTAGAGCTGTAAATGTCTTAAAATTTTGTTTTTTAGAAAGATAAAATACCCAACTTTACTATCTATCTGGGAGGACCACGGCTCTCCTGAGTCCCACCTTTGGGCTTAGCCCTGTGGCTAGTCCTGTAAGGTCTCTTGGCCTCCATCAACTCAAGACAGAAGCCACAACTGGTGGACTTGGGACCCTTGACGTCAGTCAGTACAACCAACCTGTTTCACAAATGGAAACTGGTTTGGAAGGGGGTATAATTTGTTCAAGTCACAAAACTCATGGCAGTGTTTTTCAAGCTGATTGTACAATCTTACAAAGCAGAGATTTAATTCCCTCCCTCCCCCCACCCCAAAATGTCAGCCTTGAGCCCTCATTGAGTCCCCATGAACTGTTAGCCCAACTAGATACAGTACATAGTATGAAGATATATGATGATCCTTTTCCTATCAGCAAATCCAGGAGCTCAGAGTTATCACCTGTCCCTACATCTTAGGCAACTATGGCAATCCCTGAGACAGCTTGCTGTCATGATGTCACTTTCTTGTTGACAGAAGGTGAGCACTGCTACCACCAGGAACAACCCTGGTCTCTCCTGATACCCACCCTCTGAAGCCTGCCCAGTGCAGGTTGCACCGCTACCCATCATTAGCCCACTTCACCCCCTCCCCCAACGTGAGGTGCTTGGGGCTGAAGCAGCTTACAGCAGGCCGAAGAGCTCCCTGTAGCTCTCATCGCCTTTCCCTTCTGACACCATGCTGTCCAGCTTGTCAATCAGCTCGGCCTCCACCTAGAGGGAAGCAGAGATTTTGTAAACCCGAACTGACCTCAGAGGAAGGATGGGAAATCCAGCCCCTGTGATAGGTGAGGATGGTGGGGAACTGCTTCCTGATTTTTTCCTTGCACCAAATAAATCCTAGAGAAGGCAGGATCTCATCTACAGCACTGAGAAACCACCCTGCCTCCCCAATCGGGAAGGGCTCCCACTCTAGTGGTTTAAATGAGTTGGAACTTACACATCCGTCTCAGATACTCTTTTCCCTAGGGGCAAAAGGCAAGGACTCTCTGGTGAGAGAAGTATTTCGGATCCAAAAGAGGCCTTTGTCAAGTGTTTTTCTTTCTTAAAAAATGTTCATTCAAAGGAATTTGTATGTATAAAATACATTTGGTTAGAACTTTACCCTCTATCAGCCAGTCGCAAAGAAAGCTTGCTTTGGGGGGCTGGTCCTCACTTTAATGGCTGGCATTAATCTGGGCTGAGGGAGATGTGTTTCCTTCAAAGAGTCCCCTTCAGGATAAAAGGCTCTATTCTTTGTCCTCACAGGACCTAAAGCCCTTGGAGCTGCTGCCCCTGCCGCTGCCTCGTCACTTGGGCCCCCTGCACTTGTTATTGGATTCTTAAACCATACGGAGCAATACTGCATTCATTCCTACCCCACTAATCTGCAAGGCATTCAACAGTGTTAAGCCACTTCTCTAACAGGCCTCAATGCATATACTCTGAGGTGAGAAATTAGTTGTAAGTGATGTGAGATAAAAATCTTTTAAACTGTTCATTAGCCTTTAAAATGTGGTATTGTGCAATTATTTATACAGATTTTTATATAAACAAAAGTGGCATGGCTGCATTTAATAATGAGCTATAACAAAAGCACTTTCTCACTCCACACAGGGCCAGAGTCCTAAGATGGTGAAGTATTAAAAAAATAATTGAATTAGGAAATTCATCAAAGGCAGTTATGGTTTCTGAAACCCTATCAGCAGAAAATGAGAATGGATGAATATATGGCCCTTTTATAGTGGTCTGGTATGGCCAGGATGGAGACTGTTGTACATTTATGTTTGGCCTAATCAGTCAGCTGCTTGAATATACTTTCCAGAGGAAATACAAAGTCTGAGATCAGGGGTCCTTAGGGATCGAGGCCATCTGCCTTTCTCCGTGTGGAGAAAAGGCACCAGCAGGGACTTGCCTGGGGTCATGTAAAGTCAGGTTGGGATCTCTCATCACACACGCAGGTACAGGTTGTGCTTTCCAGAACAGGGCAAAGGTGGGGAAGGGACCTGGAGCAGCAGAGAGTACAACAGTGCAAATGTGGGTGCAGCAGTTCCCTGGAGTTCTCAAAATGGGTCCCTGGGCCAACAGCATCAAGTCACCAGAAATCTTGTTAGAAATACAAATTCTCAGGCTCCACTGGATTAAAAACTCAGGGGTTGGGGGGCAGCAATCTGTGTTTTAATAAGCCCTCCGGGTTGTTATGATGCTTATTCAAGTGTTAGAACTTCTGTATTAGGCAAAGGAGCTGGTGATGGAAGGATTCAGGGACATTACTTCCTCACTCCCTGCAGTGCTGATAAAGGAAGAAGTTACTAAGAAAAATTGAGAAATCCAAAACAGGACACTGAAGATCAATGTATGCAAAATCAATGTCTCTAAGTTAAACAAAATGCTAAGTTCTTCAGATACATCATGTCGTAACTGGTAATACTGATGATTTCAGGTCTGCGGAGTTACTTTTATTTTATAAAACCAATATTCCTGAAGTGACACCTTGTTATTCATTCAACAAACATTTGTCCTCTGACATAACCAGCTGCCTACTTCTGTACAAAATATTTACCTAAGCCTAAACTTCTGCATTTGTGAAATGGTAATGGTGGTTAACATTCCTCTTCAGTGTCACTGTGCCCTAGCTCTTGGGAAGTGCTCAATGTATGTTAGTTTTGATTTTCATCTTCATGAACCCACCATGTCTCAGGCATGGGTTCTAAGAAATAAAAGCACAAGAAATGGTCCTGGTCCCAATAACTCATCATCTGGTAGAGGAGGCAGGGATAACAGCTGACACAGCTCAGCACGCGCAGTGCTTGGATGGGGCACACACAGAAGGTGGCTTGGGGTCTGAGTAGTCTACAGACAACAGAGGTTGTTGGAGAGACATAGTGCTGTAAAAACTTAAGAAATGTTTTTGCTCTTTGACCCATCAATTACAGGTGAGAGATTTACCTAAGAAAGTAACTTAAAATGGATATGTTTTTTGTAATACTAACAGCAAAAATTTGGAATGAACCTAAGTTCCTAAAACTATGAGACTGGGAATTCCCTGGTGGTCCAGTGGTTAGGAGTTGGCAGACTTGGTGCTTTCAGTGCCATGGGCCCCGCTTTGATCCCTGGTTGGGGAACTAATATCCCTCAAGCTGCAGGGCACGGCCAAAAAACAAACAAACAAAAAAACCAAAAGCCCCACAAAACCTAGGAGTCTGATTAAATACACTGTGGTCCACGCTATGCAGTGGAATACCACGTAGCCTCTACACTGACAGTGTGGAGCAGAGGAGCATTAACTGACATGAAGGATAGTGATGACAAGGTGCTACTAAAAAAGGGAGATTAAAACCCAGTATACACAATGGTTCCAAAAAAACCAATGTACACAATGATTCCATTTTTTAACTTAAAAAACTCTATGCATTGGGAAAAAAAGTCTGAAAAAGACGTGTCCAGCCCCTCTCCCCCACAAGTTAGTAACAGTACAATTATGAATTAAATCTTTTCACTATAGCTTATTTGCATTTTTTATTTTTCTACATTAAATAAGTACTGTTTTTATAATTAGAAGAAGTATTTATAGTAGGTGGTAAGAAGTAGGGGAGGAGTTAATAGAGCCAAAGCTGTGGAAAGCACAACTAGAACCAAGACCAAAAAGTCAATCGGGGGCTTCCCTGGTGGCGCAGTGGTTGAGAGTCTGCCTGCCAATGCAGGGGACACGGGTTCGAGCCCTGGTCTGGGAAGATCCCACATGCTGCGGAGCAACTGGGCCCGTGAGCCACAATTACTGAGCCTGCGTGTCTGGAGCCTGTGCTCCGCAACAAGAGAGGCTGCGATAGTGAGAGGCCCGCGCACCACGATGAAGAGAGGCCCCTGCTTGCCACAACTAGAGAAAGCCCTTGCACAGAAACGAAGACCCAACACAGCCATAAATAAATAAAATTAAAAAAAAAAAAGTCAATTGGATTTTAATGATTAGAAGGTTATTCGAGAGAGCAATGTCAACAAAAGTGGGTGCACAATATACATTAGACTGAACTGATAGGAGGGTGGGAAGTGGAAATGTGGGGATGAAAAGAGTAGACTACTCTTTTAAAATATGTAATGGCAAAGGGAAGCAGCAGCAAGATTTTTTTAACCAGGGACAACGAGGTTTACATGGCTTGCTGGATATCAGTTATTCATGACAGTCTTATTGGAGGAAAGAATGCTACCCATCAGCTGAGTCTTGAAGTGTGAGCCAAATGAGCTCCAACTTAGCCTTCCACAAAGCTAACCTTCCTTATTCAGTGTTAGTGATGGTTAAGTACAGCCCAGCTCTTCTTTTAGTAAACCCAGGTGACCCATGGTGCAGTTCCACAATGTCATCTACTTCTTGGTAACCAGGTTCTCTCATCAGGCAGTTGTGCATTTTGCACAATTAGAAGGCATATGTTGTGGCAACATAGAAAAGCAACAGTTCTTTTCTGTTTGAAGTTATTATTTCCTGAAGTTCTGAAGGCAAAAGAGCTGCACACTCTAAAAATGGATTCTTATCTTAAATACTATTTACTCAAGATAGAGAGCATCTATGAAAAACCTAGAACTAGCATCATACTTCAGTGAAACACTGAATGCTCTCTCCTAAGATTAAGAACAAGGCAAGGATGTCTACTTTTATCACTCTTATTTAACATCAGACCAGAGGCCCTAGCCAGTGCAATGAGGCAAGAAAAAGAAATACGAGGCTTACAGATTAGAAAGGAAGAAATAAAACTGTGTCTTTTCACAAGTGATAGGATTATCTAAATATAAAATCACAAGGAATCTACAAAAAAGCTTCTAGAACTAATAAGTGAGTTTAGCAAGGGTGGAGGATACAATGTTAATGTACAAAGCAATTGTATTTCTACATAATAGCAACAAACTGAAAATTAAAAATTTTAAATCAGAATAATTTATAATAGCACTAAAGAAAACAGAAAATATTTACATATAAATCTAACAACATGTGCAAGATCTGTATGCTGAAACTACAAAACATTAATGAAAGACATCAAAGAACACCTACATAAATGGAGAGATATACTGTCTTCAAGGACTAGAAGTATTCATTAAGTACTATTAAGATATCAATTTTCCCAATTTGATCTATAGATTACAATGCAATCCCAATCAAAATCCCAGCAGGAATTTTTATAGATACTGACATGCTGATTCTAAGATTGATAAGAAAAGGAATTGGAATAGCTAATACAATATTGAAAAAAAAAGAACAAAGTCGGAGGATTCACACAACCTAATTTTAAGACTATAAAGCTACAATAAAGACTATGTGGTATGGTGACAGATTAGACATATAGATCAATGGAAAGACTAGTGAGTCCAGGAAGAGAACCACATGCATATGGTCAACTGATTTTCAACAAAGAATACAGTCTTTTCAACAAAACGTGCTGGACATCCACATGTAAAAAGGAAAAATAAAAAGCCTTGACCCATACTTCACACCTATACAAACATTACCTCAAAACAGATCATAGATCTAAATGTAAAATTATAAAACTTCTAGAAGAAACAAAAGAGAAAAATTTTACGGTCCCGGGTTAGGCAAAGAGTTCTCAGATATGATCCCAAAAGCACGATCCATACAAGAAAAATAATGATCAATTGGACAGCAAAAAAATTAAAAACTTTTGTTCTGTGAAAGACATCGTTTAGTAAATGAAAAGACAAGCTTAGAGAAAATATTGGTAAACCATATATTCAACAAAGGACTTACGTTCAGAATATATAAAGAACCCTAAAAACTCAACAATAAGAAAACAAACAGCCTAATTAAAAATGAACACAAGTTTTGAATAAAATCATTTCACCAAAGAAGATACAAAGATGGCAAATAAGCACATTAAAAGATGTTCGGCATCATTAGTCATTAGGGAAGTGAAAATTAAAACCACAGTGATATACAACTACACACCTATTAGAATGGCTAAAATAAACAAAGAGATAATATCAAATTCTGATGAGTATGTGGATCAACTGGAACTTTCATATGCTACTGTAGGGATTTCAAAATGGTATAGTCACTTTGGAAAACAGTTTGATAGCTTATAAAGTTAAATATACATTTACCACAATACCCAACAATCCTACTCCTAGGTATTTACCTAAGAAAAATGAAAGTTTATATTCATACAAAAACTGTAAAGAAAAGTTTTTCAGAAGCTTTATTCATAATCACCAGAAAGTGTAAATAACCCAAATGTCTTTCAAATGGTGAATGAATAAACTGCAATGGCATACTACTCAGCAATAGAAAAACTGATACATTTAACAAAATGGATGAATCTCTCAAAGGCATTATGTTAAGTGAAAGAAGTCAGTCTCAAAAGGCTACAGTCTACATGATTCCCTTTACATGACATTCTGGAAAAGGCACACTTATAGTGAAGGAGAATAGATCAATGGCTGCCATGGGTTAAAGGGAAGGGAAGGGTTTGACTACAAAGGGGCAGCAAGATGGAATTTTTAGGAATTAAAAAAATCTTGACTGTGGTAGTGGTTACATAACTTTATGTGTTTACCAAAATTTACAGAGTAGGAAATCCCAAAGACTGAATTTTACTCTCTGTAAATTTAAAAATAAATAAAAATTTAAAAATTCCTGTTTGCCTGGTCTGCTCCTCACTGCTACAGTCACTCACTCTGCGAGCACTGGTTCATCCCAGAATCACAGGGTTGGGAGGGAGCTTAGTGGGGAACTGGTTATAGTCCCCAAGCCAAAGTAGGAATTTCTCCTCGAGGCCTACAGGGAGCTTCTGTTTGAGAACCACCAGCAAAGAGGAAATCCCCATCTCTGAAAGCAGGCCAGCTTACAGCAAATAACTTGTTGCTAGCAAATTATTTCTTTTGTTAGCTAAAATTCGCTTTTCTACCACTGTTTTCTACCTATTGTTCCTAATCCTATTCCCTGGAGCTCTAGATAAAAAGGGCAGGGGCCATCTCCTCCACCTTAGGGGTGGCAGAAGAACTGCAGAGAGGGACAACCTGAAGTCACTCAGTCAGAAGCCAAGGGCTTACACCTCATGGACCCACCCCTCTGTGCAGGAGTCTGTGAAATTCTAGGCTATGAGAAGTCATCTGGTCTGGGCTCTAGCCTTAGAAATGCCCAGACCACACAAACTGGGGAACCTCCAGAGAGAAGAGACAACACTCCCAGGACCTCCTCCTGAATGAAGCTGGGAGGTTACAGTCTCAGTCATTCTCTCCTTGATCAGAAAGTTCCTTTCACATGATGTTCAATTCCTTTCCTCTGATTCTTTTCTGGCCTCTAACTTCATGAAGAAAATCCACAAATCAATTCTGGCCAGTAAGTAAAGGAAACCCTAGAACAGGACTCAAGATGGCCAAGTTACAGCCTACTTCCACTGGAACTACAGCCAGGCATCTGGATCACGTGCCTGGGCAAAAGGGGTCCATTCCAGGGGAGAGCACCCTTAACACTGCCAGGTGTTGTCTTACCTGTTTGAAGTTGCCATTTTTCCTTTGCTCCCAGTCCATCATGTCATGAAAGATGGGAATCATGATATTCCGCACTTCTGGCTGTGGGACCAGTGTCACACCCAGAAAAGGACCAATCATTCCCGGAATAAAGTGGATCTTATGTTCACCTGAACAACAAAACCCAACAGATATTAGTTTATGCTTGCTTTGCTCCTTCCATAGAAGCTTCCCAAGTGGGGCCACAACACATGATTTGATCTTCACTGGAAGCATCTGAGAGCATAGCAAGCTCTCTCCCCTATAGATTTCTGAGATACCCGCTTCGTTTGGCTTTTTAGAGTTCATGGATTAAACTGGCCCAGTACAGTTAAAACAAACGTTCAACAGGCACAAATTCTTTCCAAAGAATTTACTGGGAGGTTCTACAAACTATCTGAAAATCATTCTGAGGTCAAGGAACAGAGTTCACTACTCTAGACAGAATAGGATTTCTGAGTACACTGTAATAGTTTCAGATAATCTGTTCATAGTGTTTATTTAGCAAGGAAAATTCATCTATTTCTACTTAAACACAATGCACTATCCCTGGGGTTTCTGCCTCTAGCCCAGAGGCATTTAAGTGATAAGGATGTTCAGTCCCAGGTCCAGCCACTAGTGATCTGAAATCCATAGGCCTCTTCATTGCCTGTGCTCAAGTGTGCCCAAGAGCCCCCTCCTGAGTTAGCAGGAGCCTCCTGCACAGCCCTACCCTGACAGACTGGCTGAGAGACTCTCTGTGCACCCTCCAACCCCCACCCCTTGTCTTCACACTGCATTTTTTTTTTCACACTGCATTTTTGATGGTAGCATTACATTTATTCAGACCAGCTTGGCTGATCCCTCATTTTTCTTAATGAGGCCTTTCCATGGGAAGTGTGTGGTGACTCTCCCTGTGACTAGCTTGTCATTTGGGCATGTTCCCAGAAGCCAGGGCCAGTCTTGAAGACCGTGGGAGAACTTTTCCTTGTAATGGTAAAGCGAGTGAACCATCTTCCAGAGCTCTGCTTTCAGTACTTCAGAGACTAAGGAGACAAACTGTGGGCCTGTGCAGTGACTGTTATGGTCAAGTAAAATCAGTTCTTGAGAACTAGAAAATGTCATTTCCACCCAAAACAATGAGGCAGGAATGGCTTTATCAGGCAAATTTGACATGTTTTTTGATTTCTTCCATGTTAAAAGCCTATTTAAAGAGCAACTGTTAGCTCTGAGGCAGATTCTGCATATTCCAATCTTGGTATTTGGTACAGTTGCTAGTCTCATGTGTTCCTGGGAATTTCAGAGTCATCTTTGGGGTTAAAATCTATACCTGGACCATGCTGGATGCAGGGAGTAAGAGTACTGAAGCTAGAAAGCTGGTTTGGGGAAACGCATCCCCACTCATGGACGGAAGGCCCTAGTGCTGGCAGGAATGCCTTGCACCTTGCCTGCTGCCTCTAGAGTTGTGACTGGGATGGTTAACGGAGAACTATAAGATTTTATGGCCATCATTTCTAAGACTTCAGAGCCATGAGCTTAGTTGAAAGCAGCCTTCACTAGGAAGAAGAGCAGCAGCTTCTCTCTAGCATCCTGACAGGCCACTAAGAAGCTTACAGTATCAGAGGATGGCCCACCTAGTCACCAGGGCAATCCAAGCATTCTACCAAAAACTGACAATTTGAGATCCAAACCAGCGGATATTAGAGAAGCTGTAAAGAGAAGCTGTCGAAAGAAAGGAGATGAAAATCAATCTCACCTAGAGGCTGCAATTCCTTTCTTACACGCAATTGGCAGCAGGAACCTCGTCTGGATGCCTGAATACCAGAGACCCAAGAAGTGTTTCAATCTTTATTAAAATGAATAGCTGCCCTTGCTCATGTGCTGACTATCTCCAAGATCTATGCTTGTGGGCCTGTATCATCTGGACTGGGACATGAAGAGCACAGAGGATCTTATAGTCTTAGAGCCTCGTCTTCTTCTTTTCCTTTTGACTTTGGTTCTCAAAAAAGGAATTGTGCATATGTATTACTGGGGTCTTATTTCTCAGCTTAACTCTCCCTGCCAAGGGCTTTGTGCACATGTGCTACACTATACCATCCATCTGAGGTGTTATGTTAAAGATATGTAAAGATCTCTTGGGTCTGAATTAACATTCACAAAACCTGGGGGACGTAATTAGTCTTGTCACTTTTTATTTGGCTATGCAGTATGTGTAAGGGAAAAATATGGAGAAAAGACCTACCCAAATTCTGCCACATGCTGAACAGTTCATAAGCCATCATCACACGCATGTCCCCATACCTGGGAATAGAACACATGAACCAGCTATTAGTGGGAGAAGGTTCAGGAAGACGGGGCTACAAACCCCAGGAGGCCAGTACTTCAGCACTGTTTCTAAAGCTTCCCAAAATACTAAGTCTTTTGGCTCTCAACTGAATTCTTATACTTGGCTCCTTGGGAGGCTACCTCAGTGAGAACCATGTGGACTTCTTAAGGAGCCCCTTATGGAAACATAACCCCATCTGGGCACATGGTAGGAAGATGAATAAGAGACATATGTCTTACTTATCTAGAATTTTCTTCCTCTTGGTGGAAGTAATGATTTCTAGCTGAAGGCTTGGCTGATTTATGAACAGAACTGCCAGGCTAAAATAGGAATTCCACACCTAGAGAGAGAGAGAGAGAGAAAGAGGAAATATGTGAAAGCCTGAGTCCTTAACCTTGCAAGGAGAGATTCTAAATATATGCATGTAGCACAGAATTCATTTTACAGTGTTAAGATCTTGATTTTTTAAAAAATATCTTTTCAAACGGGACTTTTTCCCCCCTTTCTTGACTTCCCTGAAACCAGTAGTGTTGATTCTGGACTAGAAAACAAACTCATGGATGTCTGGCTCCCAACACCTCCAATAGGGGTCTTCTAGGTCATACTCTAATTACTATCAAGCTTGGAAACTGATACTATGAACATATTAAGAAAGCCCCAACCACTTAGCAGACACCTAGCTGAACCCTTCTCAAATTCCTGACCTGCAAACTTGTGAGCAAAATAAAATGGTTGTTTTAAGTAAAACAAAAACAAAACAGTGAGCTTGGTTTCTGGCTTTCTAGGGTTATTACAAAGACAGTGATGGATTTTAGGAGCTCCTACCTTAAAGTCGAAGTCTGTCTCTGTGAAATTCTTGTGCAGTGCAGAAGACAGGTACTGGACTGTAGTGACTATAATACTGTAGTAAGGGAACAAGGTGTTGGCAGAGTTAAAAGACTAACGATGGCATCCTATAGCTTAGCATCAACGGTCTATGGCCCGTGTGCAAACTTCTTGAGTACAACTAGCTCTCGTGTAAGGTGTGACTTTAAAGGAGAGAGAGAGATGGCACAAACCCCACAAAAAACCCAGCTTGGAGAAATGCCCCACCAGTCGGTTCTAGACCTAGCTCTGCCATTACCTGGCCTTGGCACGACTTCTCTCTGGGCCCCAGTTTCCCTGCCTATAAAAGGAGGGGAGTGAGGTTTAATGGTTCTTCAAGGTTTCTTCCAGTTCAAAGAGTGATTCTAGTATTTTGGGGACCTTGGATAATGAACATATATTATGACCACCAGAGGACTTAGAGTAGCATTCTATTATTTTACTTGATAATAGGGGTTTATAGTTATTAAACCTCTACTTTTATCATATACTATTATTTTCATGTATAAGTCATTTGATTTCAGCCTTTGATCTAGAATATCACTTTCAATTTTCACCTGGGCACATTTAAAGGGCAATGGAAAAAAAAAAAAAAAAAAAGGGCAATGGGAGGCTGATTTGTTAGAACCGAGGGCACAGGTCAAGGGAGGGAGAAAGTGAAGTGGGACAGGCAGGTAAGGGTTTGATTACAGAGGGTGCTGGATGCCTGGCAAAGGAGCTTGTATCTAACAATGGCCACCGAAGCCTTGGTGCAGAAGAGGGCAAGGCAAAAACGGTGCCTTAGAGAGACTAGTCACCAGCAAACAAATCTGAAAAGTAAAAGCTTTGAAAGAAGAGGCTGCTCCTGCAGAATGGGCTGGAGAGCCTGAAGTGCCCCGACTAGAGCTAAGAGAAGCAAGAGGGGGTCAAATGGAAAATCCACTATTTAAGGAAATATCTGTGCAACTCTGTTTAAAACCCTTCCTCTGTTCTGTATTAAATGTTTGCAGTTTTGAAAAAAGAAAAAAGAGTGCTATAAAAGGTACAAAGTAGAAAGACCATGCTGACACCTTGGTAATATATCTAACAAATAATTTCACCGCACTGCATAATGTCAACATAAAAGGCAGATCAGAGGGAGCGGGCAGTAGACTAGAGAGTGGAGGCCAAGTGGCCTTCTCCCACAAGCAAGCACCTTACCACCCACATTACTTGTCTGGTTTGTCAGTTAGAAGCACAGGGTAGAAGTATGAATGGGGCAGACAATTTGGGGTCAGCCTTAGAGTGAATTCTGTGGCCAGCGTTAGAAGTGGTCAGAGAGAGCCTCACAGCCAAGTCTCAGGTGGGTAATTAGCACTAGTTGTGGGAGGCAAGCAGTGTCTGGCAGACAACACAAATCAAATCAAGAGGAGGCCTTGGGATACTGCCTGAAACTACAGAGCAACAGAGGCCAATGAACAGGCCCTCCTCAAGGAGGAGCCCTTCTCTGGGTATTATATTTCTCATTCTTAAAAGTTCCTTTTCTATCCTTACCATGACATCATCTGCCAGGCACTTAGATTCCAGTTTTAAACTGTCTTTGACTATTTCTTCTCCTTGAACTTTGGTAAATGGCCAAGTCCTGCTGATTGTGCCTCCAAACATTTTCACATTTGCCCTCTCCTCTCTGTCCCCATGGCTTCGACCTTGATTTCTGACTTGCTTCTTCTCACACATATACACACTCTCCTTAGTCTGGGAACAGTTCTGTGGATGCTGGTGCAGGGCCCTTCCACACTCACTTGCTTGTGAGAAGTCTCATCACCATCCAGTCCCGAGGAAAGACACTCATCTTCATCAGGTTCCGGAACACACAGAAAATCTTCAGCAGGAATTCCTGGTCCGAGAGGAAAATCTGATGTGAGACACCACACCTCTACCACTGCAGCATACATTTCCTCAACAGGGCTCTCCTGACCTCTAGACCATGAGAATGGATGGAACCAGTAGGTGAGACTCTGGTTCCCTTTGTGAGCTGCTTTTCTCTTAGAGGGCTGCATGAGAGTGAGGTCTGGGCACTTTCACAGGCCAGTCCAAAACTGGATAGAAGAGATGCACTATAGCCACTCAGCCCAGTGCCTAACAACCAAAGCACAGGGGGTCCAGCAGAAATGGTATCCACCAGAGTCCATCGTTCTCAGTCTTTGGGGCATGACTCCTGAGCACTTGACTATAAGAACTTGCTTTCCTGGATGTTAAGAACGCATTGACAAGAGAAGCACTTTAGGGATAGCAGAGTAAGTACCTCCAAAAATGTGCTCCTCCATGAAAGCAATGAGAACAGTCACAAAGACTGGTTAATGAAAGGCTTGCAACAATAAGAAGTGTTATTTAAGAAAAATGGTTGAATCTCAGTAGGAAAAGTGAGCTTTATTGTGTTTTAACTTTCCCCATTCCCATCCCCTCTCTCTCCCTATCTTCAACATATCCTTGAAAATAAGCAGCTGTAGAACCATGGTAGTAGTAAAAACCAGCACCCTAGCAGTCACTAGAAGGGACAAAATGGTTTTGGAGCTCCCCAAAAAGTGCCATCCCAAGAGAATTGTTACTGTTTGATCTGTTTGGTAGCAACCTGGGAAAGCCCCATTCAGAGGGCTTAATTGACCGGACTCAGAGTTCACTAAGTGAGAAAAGCCTTATCCCTAGTGCAGTTGTTGAAAAAATCAGCCATAATAATTTAACATCCCAGCTTCATGAAGCAATCATATCAGTTGGGACAAACAAGAGAGTGGCCAAAACACTTAAAAGAAAAATCTGGGTAATGAGACATACACTTGGGGCTTTGAAAAGCTCTGACATATTCCTAGGAATCTAGAAGGCCACATATGTGTACAGGGCTGTACACATCCCCAGGAAAGACCTAAGAAGCCTAATCTGTCGCCTCTGGCTGACTTTGAGGCTCTATGCAAGCAAGAAGTGAAGGCTAAGGCAGCAAAGTAAACTGCTGAAGCACTGAAGGTGAGCCCCAACCCCACACAGAGACACTTAGCAAAGTGGAAGACTCATTGATTTAAAGTGTTTAAGGAAATCTCTGTCTAGTTATTAAGCTAATCATTATGCTAACTGAATGAAAACTTCAGGGGCTGCACACAACAAAAAATGCAGACATTAAAGAATTAGTCCAGGAAAGTCACTAAACAAACAAATATCAGCAACAAAAGTGAAACAACAACAAACCCTGGGGATGTGGGCAGGGGGAAGGGAATCTGATTTCCAGACTTGCTACATTATTTAAATTGTCCAGTTTTCAACAAAGAAATTATAAGATGTGAAATGAAACAGGAAATTATGGAAACATACATAAGATAGATATAAAACAAATAGCAAAATGGCAGGTGTAAATCCTCTTATTGGTAATTACAACAAATGTAAATGGGTTAAGCATTCCAATCAAAAGGCAGAGACAGGAAGAATGGATTAAAAAATAAACATGATCCAATTGTATGTTATCTACAAGATACATAAATACTTTAGATTCAAAGACACAAATATATTGAATGTAAAAGGATAGACAAATACATACAATGAAAATAGTACCCAAAAGAAAACTGGTGTGGCTATGTTAACATCAAACAATATAGACTTTAACAAAAATTGTTAATAGAGATTAAAAAGAACATTTTATAGTGATAAAGGAGTCAGTTGGTATGGAAGACATAATTATAAATATAAATGCACTTAAAAGAGAGCCTCAAAATACAGGAAGCAAAACCTAACAAAACTGAAAGGAAAAACAGACAATTCAACAATGACAGTTGGAGACTTTAATGTACCATTTTCAATAATGTATAGAACAACTAAATAGAAGATCAGCAAGGAAAAAGAAATCTTGAATGGGACTTCCCTGGTGGTCCAGTGGTTAAGAATCTGCCTTCCAATGCAGGGGATGTGAGTTCAATCCCTGGTCAGGGAACTAAGATCTCACATGCCACGGGGCAACTAAGCCCACATGCTCTAGAGCCCACGCACCACAACTAGAAAGCCCGCGCGCTGCAACTACTGAGCCCGTGTGCTCTGGAGCCCGTGTGCCACAACTAGAGAGCCCATGTGCTGCAACTACTGAGACCACATGCTCTAGAGCCCATGCATCGCAACTATAGAGAAGTCCGCATGCTGCAATGAAAGATCCTGCATGCTGCAACTAAGATCCTGCGTGTCACAACTAAGACCTGACGTAACCAAATAAATAAATAAATATTTAAAGAGAAATCTTGAACAATACTATATACTAACTAGACCTAACTGACATCTATACAACACTCCATCCAACAATAGCAGAATACACACATTCTTCTCAAATGCACACAGAAGGATATGTGCATTCTCTTCTTTAGGGTAGACCATGTTAGGCCATAAAGAAAGCCTCAGTAAATTTAAAAGAACTGAAATCACACACGGCATGCTCTCCAACCATCATGAAAGGGAGTTAGAAATCAATAAGGAAAGAAGGAATCAAGAAGGAAATTTAGGAAAATTTTTTTAAATGTGGAATTAAACAGTACACTCCCAAATAACCAATGCATCAAAGAAGAAACCACAAGGAAATCAGGAACAGCTTTGACATGAATAAAAGGGAAAACATATCAAATCAAAACTTAAGGGATGAAGCTAAAGATTATAGCTGTAGTGCCTATATTAAAAAGAAGAAAGATCCCAAATAAATAACCTACATTACACCTTAAGAAACTAGAAAAAGAAGAGCAAACTAAAGTAAGCAGAAGGAAGGGAATAATAAAAATTAGAGCAGAAGTAAATGAAATAGAGAAGAGGAAAATAGAGGAGAAAATGAAACCAAAAGTTGGTTCTTTGAAAAGATAACAAAATTGACAAACTTTTAGCTAGTCTGACCAAGAAAAAAAAGGAGAGAGAAGACTCAAATTACTAAAATTAAGGATAGGACTTCCCTGGTGGCGCAGTGGTTAAGAATCCACCTGCCAATGCAGGGGACACGGGTTCGAGCCCTGGTCCGGGAAGATCCCACATGCTGCGGAGCAACTAAGCCCATGCACCACAACTACTGAACCTGCACTCTAGAGCCCGCAAACCACAACTACTGAGCCTGCATGTTGCAATTACTGAAGCCTGCGCGCCTAGAGCCCATGCTCTGCAACGAAGAGAAGCCACTGCAATGAGAAGCCTGCGCACCACAATGTAGCCCCTGCTCGCCACAACTAGAAAAAGCCTGCTTGCAGCAATGAAGACCCAATGCAGCCAATAAATTAATTAATTAAAAATAAATAAATAAATAATAAATAAATAAATAAAAATTAGGGATGAAAGAAGGGATATCATTACTAATGTTACAGAACTAGAAAGGTTTATAAGGGACTACTATGGACCAAATGCATGCCAACAAATTATATAATCTAGATGAAGTGGACAAATTTTTAGAAAGATACAAACTACTAAAATTCATTTAAAGAAGAAACAGAAAATCTGAGTAGACCTATCATAAATGAAGAGATCAAATTAATAATTGAAAAGCTTCACACAAAGAAAAGCACAGGACCAGACGGCTTCACTGGTGAATTCTACCAAATGTTTAAGTTAGAATTAATACCAATACTTGTCTTTTTAATTATATCCACTTTGAAAGTGAAGCAGTATCTTACTGTGGTTTTGATCTGCATTTCCCTAATGACTAATGATGTTGAGCATCTTTTCAACTGTGTACTGACTATTTACATATCTTCTTTGGGGACATGTCTATTAAAATCCTTTGCTCATTATTAAATTGGGTTATTTGTCTTTTTATTGTTGAGTTGTAATAGTTCTTTCTATAATAATACAAGTCCTTTATTAGATTCATGCTTTGCCAATATTTTCTTTCATTCTGTGGGTTGTCTTTAACTTTCTTGATGGTGTCCTTTGAAATAGAAAAGTTTTTAATTTTGGTAAAGTCTAACTTATCTATTTTATCTTTTGTTGTTCCTACTTTTGGCATCAAATCTCAGAAACCACAGCTAAACCTAAGGATTTAAAGATATACTCCTATGTTTCCTTCTAAGAGTTTTACAGTTTAGCTTTTACAAATAGGTCTACGACCCCTTCTGAGTTAATTTTTTATATGGTGTGAAGTAGGGGTACAATTTCATTCTTCTGCATGTAGATATCAAGTTGTCCCAGCACAATTTGTTGAAAAGACTCTTCTTTCCTCATTGAAACTGTCTTGGCACCATTATTGAATATCAATTGACTGTAAATATAAAGGTTTATTTCTGGACTCTCAATCCAATTCCATTGATTTATCTGTCTAACTTTAGGTCAGTACCAATCTTGATTACTGTTATTTTGTTGTAAGTTTTGAAACTGGGAAGTGTGAATCCTCCAATTTTGTTTTCTTTTTCAAGACCATTTGGCTATTCTGAGTTCCTCACATTTCCATATGAATTATGGATCAGATTATCACTCTCTGCAAAAAGACAGCTGGAACATTGATAGGTCTTGTGAAGCCTGTTTCATGAGCAATCTACAAATCATCTGTTGAGTTCATAAGAAAGGGAAGAGTCCTGGTTTGCTGACAACCAGTGTGGCCCAGAGTAGCCTCTCATAGAGGCACATGGTCACAGGGCTGCTATCAGTCAGGGAAAACTTGCCAATGTTACTGGGGTCTGGATCTGTGGGAATATTGCTGGCTTTCAGCTTCTGGAAGCCATGCAGTCAGCTGTAAAGTGAGGCTGGTACATCTTATACCCTTGGCAACACTGGCCACTTGCACTCACCCTCTGGCAGGGGAAAGACTCCTGGGTAGTCTTAGTTGCATGCTTCCTTTCCCGGGTGAAAGGTCAATGTTTTTCTGCCTACCTTGAGCTCATCTTTGCTCTGGAAGTTGTCCAGGAGGTGCTGGTAATGGGTGTCACACATCTGGCGGAGCAATGAGAGAAGGCAGGACACATACTCGCCCTGGGGACCAACCCAAAAAACACTTAGCAAAGCCAATGACAAGAGCTGTGTTCCCCCAATCCACAGAGGGCAAGGAGAGAAGGAAGGGTCTGAGATGGCCCCAATGATCATGAAAGGGAAGGTGACAACTCTGGCCCTGAATATGAATTTTCTTTTCAGCTAAGGGGGGCCTGAGGGGTTGGGAGTTTTAATAAGACCTCTGCAGCATGGGGCTAATTGAAAAACCTTAACCTATAACAAAGAAGTACTGCCAAGTAAGACAGATAGTCTAGCTTTTTCCTAGGAAAGTTTTGGCTTCATAGTGCTTTGTCATTATATGTTGCCAGGGTACCATACTGAAGTCTGGAGGGGCTACTGGGAACAGGGCTCTCAGCCTTCTCTGGACAGAATCTGGGCTCTGCCTATCCTGCTGGGCTGGAGAAGCCCTTCTACAAGGATCTCCTTGGGGACCTCCCAGAGCTTACATGTGATTACTGGACCAGGCAGATGGAACACAGTAGATCAACATAACTCTCTGGAAAGCAGAAGAGTCAAAACGGACCTTTATGAGTAGATGAGCTAATGGCTTTAAGTAAACATTTAAAGATAAAAAAATGAGTCTTTAAAATTTCAAGTTCCAACTGGGGTACATGGATGAAAACCCCACCTTAAGGACTCCAAAGACTCATCTCATGGAAATTTTTGGCACGGGGCAGCTGAGCATGGCTTCCTCTTACAAGGTTGCCTCCTTAGAAGGGATGGAGGAAAAATTACTTCATTTGGGCAGTTTTCAAATGTTTTTAAACTCATGGGAATTTGACAACAGTTTTTTAGTCTCTCAGATCCTTTTTAGACTCATGAAATTATTATACATACATGTATTTAAAATATATACAGGTACATGAACCTCAGTTTTATCTGAAAAAAATGGACATAAGCCATAATTTATAGATTTGTTGTGAGGATCAGATGCATTAATGTACATAAAGCATTTAAGTAAACAGTTCACTACATAAAGCCGTGCTCAATAAATTGTTGCTATCATCTTCATTAAATCCATATAAAATAGATCACTTCTTTAGTATTGCTAATGAGTTAATATTTGTAGAGTGCATAATGCAGGATCTGGCCCACAGCCAGCACTGTGTCATTGCTGGTTAGAAGGATGGGCTGCCAGGACATGCCAGGGTGCATATGTTTTTACCTACAGTGAGGGTGTCCTGAATAGGGGTTCCTAAGAGAGCAGATATTCTTTCCAAGCCCAATGCTCCAGAACTCACGTCTGCTCTTTGCTCTCCCTAACATGCTGGAGCTTGGCTTGCTCCCATAGAAGGTTTTCTACAAAGGGATCATTGTAGTCTTCCACCTGCCAACTAGAAGATTCCAAGCAATCTGTTTATCATGTTCCAACATCAGGGCTAAGAAGTCCACTCTGTATAGGGGTGGGGGTTCTGGGGGGTGTCTCTTTGCCACACCTGAGAAGCTTTCCCAGTCTGTTTCTCTTCTAATTCGATCATAGGATATCATTGTTCAGTAATGCCAGCCCAATTCTACCTCATCACATTTCTCCTGATGCTAGACATTTAGATACAAACACTATGGACAAAAGCAACTAATTTGTAGGTACAAGCAAATTGTGAGAAAATAACTGTCATGCACATCATTTATAAGAGCCTGCTCCTAGAAGGAATAGTCTATATTTTTCACCTTCAACCTCTTACTATGTCTTTGCTTTATTCCACATTATAGAAAATGACTTGGCTCAAATGCAAAGGCCAATGGAGGTGGTGTGCAGGAAAACAGGACAGGAAGCATCACTGGCTCTGCCCCGAAGTAGACTCCTGTGAGTATGCACCTAGAGCGTTCAGAGTGGAGATGGAGTCCGACTCGAGAAGGAAAAAGGGCAGCATGCTGACAACCAGGCAGGAAGGGAAGCTGAGATGAAGGTGGTGTGATGGTGAGATGAGGTTTGGTGTGGAGGAACCCCAGGTTAGAAAAGAAAGCAAGAAAACCTGAATGTTAGTTACTAACAGTGATCTCTGCTGTGCACTGCGGGCACCGCTGCCCTCTTACCGCCTCCTGAGCGTGCGATTTGCTCATGATGGTGAGCAGAGTCTGTAAGAGCACGTCCAAGAGGCTCTCCACCATCATTTCTACCTCCTCCATGACATCTGCCTCCTGGAGTGAGCAGCGAGAGAGCACACCATTAGTGCCAGACCTGCTGACGTGCAGCTGGCAGTACTTACTAAGTCAGCCACATCAGGAGTGGTCTTCTGACTTAATTCTCAACACTGAGCTCCTGGCCACACTGGTATGCAGTGTCAAGGAACCTGGAACAATGGCTCTGAAAGGAGGTGAGGCACACCTGCTGCTGCTGCGTTGGTTTGGTGGCTGGGGCCTTACCCTAATGTAGCACCACCCTGACACCCACAGTTGTGAACCTCAGACAAATACATTAATTTCAATATACAGGGCAGAAGTGAAGGTTCTAAGTTAAATGTTTTCTTTGATTTTCTTAGAAAAGTCAGGAGGAAGCACAGCACTGCTGACTAACATTTTGAGAAAATGGTAAAGAATTCACACCACGGGGTGTGGTGGCAGCACCTTTACTATTGCTAATGCACACAGAAGTATCTCAGTCTTTCTGAGAACCATTTTCTCCTTGAGTGACCTCAATTTTTGCCAGGCCTGACTGCTGCCCAGATATGCCACTTCTAGCTCCTTGGCATTCTTGCTCACGTTCCCTGGTCCACCAGAAGGACTCTGGTCTCAGTGCGTCTCTTTCAGGCAGCCTCACAAAAACAACGGAGCACGTCTCCTCACTAAGGGCTGCTTCCCAGTCACCAGGTTCTGAATTTAGGCAGAGTCTGTGCTATCTTTTTATAGACCTCTCACATGCAATCTCAAACCCTGTAACTTGATTTTCATTATCTCACAAAGAGATTCCCATTGCCTCTTCTCCAGTCTCTTTATATTATTACTGGTCCAAATGTCCATCCATCCATCAACCCACCATTGAGTAAGTATTTACCATGTGCCAGTCACTGTTTGAGAACTGAGTATACAGAAGTGAACAAGAAAGGTAATATCTCTGCTTTCATGGAACTTAAATTTCACCCACCCTCCATCCATTCAATATAGTTACACTGAGCCCCATTCCACGTGAAAAATTTGAGCAGCTCTTGGGACCAAAGTCTTCTTTCTCATTTGCTGAACTGATCATAACACTCTTAAAACCTGTGATGGCTCTTTGAGTAGTTGTAAGCAACTAATTGCACTTGACTCTCTAGCCCCACAAACACAACCAGATCATCTCCTTCAGGTTTTTACCTGTTCCCATTCCTCTGCCATTCCTCCCCTACCCTTTCTTTTCCCGTTCAATTTCTCTCTTTCCTTTAGCAGTAAGCCTCCCATCCCAAGTCTGACCCTGGGTTACCAGTACACCTTACGTGCCTGGTGTTGCTTCTCTGAGGCCTGATGGGAAAGAGAGCTGCCAGGCCTTGCCTGGAGCCAAGATCAAACAAAAGGGCCACTACAACCATCACAGTCACTCTGCCAAGCTGGGCCCCCACCACCAGATGGTACTTTAAGTCTGGATACCAGAGCCCCCTATTGAGTCCTTGTATCCTGTTCAAACCAAGCACACTCTTTCTTTTCAGCACCTCTCCTGCTCTATCTTCCTGGATAACCTAACCTCGTATGTTCCTATCACTTGGCTACTGGCATTCATTTTAAATGCACTTGAAATTTTATTCTCCAAAAACCTTATCTCAACTTAATAAGATGGCGTAATTAAAAACTCATTCTTGTTTTAAATTTCTTTATATTTTCCTATAGTTTCCAAATTTTCTAAAAGAAATATGCATTTCTTCCATTATCATAAATATATAAAATAAATATAATTAAAATAAATTCCTACCCTTATTCATGCCTGATACATGTTTTCCCTCCTTTCCTACCTCCCTTCCCTCCTACCACAGATCTCTTCTAAAAAATAAAAATAAAGAAGAAAGAAAATAGGCAAAAGCACTACTAGTTGAAACCTGACCCCTAAAGTACAATTCTACCATCCCATGAGGCTCAGAACTCTTGTGGACAACATTTATCTCTCGTACACCCTGCTCTCATCTGGCATGGTATAGGAATGCCATGTGGGTGGAATCAAGCTGCCAGGAAGCTGCCAGAAAAGTCTGAATGAGCAAGCTGCCTCTCAGCCTGGGCCTGCCTCCCTGTGCTTGTGCCTGAGTATCCTTAGAACACTCCCAGGAATACAGAAGTAATACCTTTTGACAGAAATAGAGCATGCACAGGATTGGGCTTTTTGGTACTACAGACAACTTATGTTTCTGGGTGTATTTATGGCAGTACAATTTTTTAACATAGCAAGACTGTTGTGTTGAGAAGCCTGCTGGGCACACATAGGGAGGCCTCCATTCACTTGGGAACCCCCATCACTGATGAAAGCTTCTCTGACTGGGAAGTGTACAGAGTGATCTTTGTTGGTCTGCCTCTGGCTAAAGTAACACAAGAGAGGGACAGAGCTTAGGGTGGGGAGTGGAGCGGGTCTAGGGCCACTACCAGAGAGCTGGTCTTGACGATGGAGAAGATGCTGCCAAGAATCCCTGAGCAGATTAGCAGCTCTTTCTGCTGTCTCAGGTGAAGGTGAATGTGATGGAGAACCACAGGAAGCAGGATGCGGCGGGATTCTGAGAGAGAAAACACAAAGGTGAAGAAGCCCTTCAGAGGAGAACCAGCTACCTTTGGAAGCAAGTGGCAATGTGGGATGCAGCTGGTCTCAAAGTAGGTGGGGCTGAGACTGCAGCCAAGCTGGAAATCACCCCCTTCCCTTATGTGGGCCTAAGAGCCCGCTTCCTGGACATTTTAAGACATTGCACAGCATTATCTTTCTATCTCTCTTTCCTTCTTTCTCATTTCAGGCCTAAATATCTAGGGCATGTTATTCAGGATAATGTTAGGAGACTGCTTCCAAATAAAATCTCTTTACTGACTAGACTCCAAATTAAAAGCACAGATTACAGTGAAAACCCCATTTAAATGACACAGTTCTATGAACTACACTGATTTTTTTTTTTAAATAAATAAATTTATTTATTTTTGGCTGTGTTGGGTCTTCGTCACTGTGTGCGGGCTTTCTCTAGTTGCAACGAGCAGAGGCTACTCTTCATTGTGGTGCGCGGGCTTCTCATTGTGGTGGCTTCTCTTGTTGCAGAGCATGGGGTCTAGGCACACAGGCTTCAGTAGCTGTGGCACGTGGGCTCAGTAGTTGTGGCTCGCGGGCTCTAGAGTGCAGGCTCAGTAGTTGTGGCGCACGGGCTTAGTTGCTCCGCGGCATGTGGGATCTTTCTGGACCAGGGCTTGAACCCGTGTCCCCTGCATTGGCGGGCGGATTCTTAACCACTGTGCCACCAGGGAAGCCCTGAACTACACTGATTGAACTTACAGACTTGGTATGGATTATAAATGGTCCCTCTTCACAATGCCCTGGATGGCGGCCTGGCACTTCCACCCCCGTAAGTTACGCACTTTGCGTCAGCCATCGGGCCTGCCTCCTTTTCCCCTCAGGCTTGTGGGACGCTACATGTATCCACAGCAATGAAAGGAATAGAAGCAGGACTTTTATCTTGTCATAAGCCTGCGATAATCAGCTAAACCTCATTGTCAATCCTACTGCATACATTAAAATGTTTTTCTTTTCTTTTCTCTTCAATGCTACCTGAATAATATTTTCATCAGGGGGTGACTATATTTAGAACTCCGAATTCAAGAAGGCTAAATCCTAAATCAAGCTCTTTTATTAATTCACTCTAAGATTTTAGGCAGGTTGACTCCTCCTGTGGGCTTAATTTCCCCCATCTATGACTTCACAGGTGTGGTGAGAAGGTGAAATACAAGTGTGAACATGTTTCTGGTATCTTGCACTCCAATGTGGTCAATGACTGTGTGATAAAAGTACCACCATACCTGGCCAGCATGATTCAGTCCGACTACCAGTAACACAAACAAGCCAAGGCATTTGGGATTTATTATTCATATTTGACCATAATTAAGTATTCCAGATGAAATTCAGAATGAAAATCTTTTTCAGCAAAAGACAAACTACATAACATACAAGAAGTTTTGGGGACTGCCTTGTCAAACACTTAGAATATGTTCAAATAAAATGGAATGACAGCTATTCTATGTTTAAAAGGATACTTGGATAAAAGAGAAGTTCATACTGTATTTTGTAGACCAAAATACCAACAGAGCAAGATTTGTAACAACCAACAGCTGCCTGCAGACAAAATAGTAGTTTGTTATTGGAGTCTGCTGATGAAGAAAACAAACTGATACGCTCTGAGAATATGTGTTGGTTAATGACACCACTGGTAAAAGCCTTCCTGCTTCAGGGAAGATGCTTCAACTCAGGCATTCAATGAAAGTGAGATGCAAGTGAAAATTTGGTGGTGGCTTATTATCTCAATATCCAATTACATAGTTCCAGCCACATAAGAATAATTTTTCTTAAGTGATTATGGGAAGCAGCAAGTACATGCAAAAGTGTTAGAAATAACTATGTCAATGGGGGCAGTCTGCTGTCCGCCTTCCCATATATCCAGAAAGCATCTGCTTTAGGCAGTGCTCAAAGCTTGAGTGTATGCAGTGGCTTCAGTGAAAGTATGTCCAAACCATTGATTTTATCTTCAATCCAAGAACTGATGAAGAGAAAAGTGTTTACCATAAAAAGTTATAGGTGGAGAAAAGCTGAATTTCTTGGTGGCAGCTTTACCATCAGCAATACTTTACACAGGTAGAGTTAAGTTAAAGAGAGTATTTATTTAGTACTGCAAATGTGTGTAGCTCTGGGCTGAGAAATTATTGTTCTTATACTTTAAAAGTCAAACTTAAAATATTTTACTACCAAAAAATTCTAATTATAAAAATTCTAATAATAATTGCTTTACTAGCATTTCAGATTTATTCCTGTGCCCTAGAAATTTATTCCACAATAGTGATATTCTGCTTAAAGGATCAGGCTCACATTGATCTTAACATCTGACTATTGAGTATTTGATCACATTCAATGTGGTTTCAGGTATGAATCCGGGGGTTCCGTCTGAAAGACAGTCTGGCCTGCTGACAGTATTTGTTAGGCTGTCCTGACCTCTTTTGGAGTGTGGAGGGATCCCTGTCCATCACTTTGTCTAATCTTTAGAAGCTCCTTCAGAGAGAGGAAAAGGAATCTATCTGACTGGTGAGGAAAGGAAACAAGAAAGTATAGTGGGTCCTCAGCGCCCCCCTTTCAGGGTCTCTTTTATTTCCTTGACTTATCCTATCCCCTTGGGCTAGACCTTTCTCTCTTGTTCCCCCTCCTTTCCTTCTGCTTTTTCATCCTGCTGGGGCTATGGCAGGCCCCATTCTTGGCAGTTGGCTAGACTTGTGGGCCTGGAGGCACGCCACCCCATGTGGGTCCCTAGGAATAAATTGTGAGTAAGGCAGTAGGCCTAGGGTTCTGGCTGCATTCTCTAACAGAGTTTACCAAAAACTCTGCATTTGAAGGGCCACTGGCATCTTGCATGACGGCTGATGAAACTGATGCTTTGCTTCCCACTTGGCCAACACTCTGATAAGGAAGGAAGGTGAGTCTGACTCTCATCCCAGCTTGATTTACCTGAGAAAGAAAATAGGCGGCTATCCACAGTTCTGGCAATGGACTGCAGCTTGACCACATCCATCGACTGCCCAATGTGCACAGTGCTGGGCATGCTCCCCAGAGTCCCTCTCACAAACTCTGCTACCTCCTGCACAGTGAACATTTGCAGCAGCTCGTCAAAGATCGTTGGGAAGGAATTGAGAAGTGCAGCCTGCAGAAGCAAGTGAAGCTCTGGTTAGCTCAGAGTTAGGTATGCACCTATCTTGCATGCTTAGACAATGATACATGGTGGTGAGAGTTTGAGAAGTCATTGCAGCACCCCTGCCTCGAATGGGCTCCTCCCTGGCCTTGGACTCCACCCCATCCCTGCAGCACTCTTAGGGCATGGAGCAGGGAGAACCAAAAAGGAAACCAAAACAAGAGAATTTACTGGGGCCCAGGCCGCTTGAAGCTTTCAGAACTTGCCAAGGCATTTGCTGGCAAGAGAAGGGAATATATAGACAAATTAACTCTAGGGCTTAACATCCATAGCTGTTTTTGCTCATAAAATGGATTTAACTTTTTTGTCTGTCTCTATGATCAAGCTCTCGACTTTCCAGTTTCAGTCCCAAATTCAAGCCAGGAAGCTCTCAAAGAACGTAGGCAAAGATAACTGAGCACCATCAAGCAGCACTAGGTGAACTCCATTCACAGTCCTGCAGCCAGCAATCCAGCTCTGAAAACTGGACCATTTCCCCAGAATAGTGTCATTTATTTGAAACCATGAAATCTAAAGACTTTGTAGATTATTTCCTTCACATGTGATGCCTGGCAGTTTCAAGTGTAAATCCAAAAGGATGGAGAATGTGTGGATTTAGTCAGCCATGAACTCTTGAGGACTGCTGATAATGTTGGCGTAGAGTTCAGAGACCTAGATGGCCTGGACAAGTGGAGTATGTGTGTGTTTGGAGAATTCTCTCCTAGGATCTTAGCTCTGGCAGACCCATACGGTAACCTCTTGAGAACAATCTGAGCCTTTGGGAGGCAGAATAGTTTAGGAGCAAGAGAATGAGTTTTGGAATTGGACAGACATGAGTTTAAATCCCAGCGTTACTACTTATCTGCCACATAACCTTGGGTGAGTTACTACGTAATCCTCACTTTTCTCATCTGTAAAATGGGGATGATGCTATTACTTTTCTCCTCGTATTGGTATGAGGAAAAAGTTTAGGTGCATAAAATTAATTTCCAGTAGACTGCCTGGCACACAATAGACCTTCAATAAATGCTGGCTCTTGTTCATTTCTCTTGTCTAAATGGAAGCAGCATGAAGGAGGCTCTTCGTACTTCTCAGTCCTCTTACACTATTAAGCCGAGATTTACAAAGGGAAATGGAGTGTCACCTTGAGATGAGGTGAGAGTGCGCTCTTTCTAAGTGGCAGTTTGGGGGGCAGGGTGGGGAGCTGTTTTTCCTGATTGCTTCAACAGGCAATAAGACACTGGCCTAGAGTGAGTGAAAATTTATCACATGGGGAAATGGGTCTGTCATACTGCAGTCTATGTTCAGGCCAGGACCAAGGACTGAACTTTTATGAATTCTATCTGCAGATTTATAACTCCCTGGGATATCAAGGAAATCATTTTGTAGTAATTAGAACCAGCACAAAAACTATCATCATAAGCAACTAGATACAAAAGACAAAGGGGGAAAAGCAGGTATTTCCTTTTTTTTTCCTTTCCTTTTGGCTGCGCTGTGTGGCTTGCAGGATCTTAGTTCCCCAACCAGGGATTGTAGGCCTAGGTTCTGGCTGCATTCTCTAACAGAGTTTACCAAAAACTCTGCATTTGAAGGGCCACTGGCATCTTGCATGATGGCTGATGAAACTGATGCTTCATCATCAGTTTCATGGGGCCATGGCAGTGAAAGTGCCGAGTCCTAACCACTGGACTGCTAGGGAATTCCCAGAAAAGCAGGTATTTCATAATCAACAACAAACAGTAGCTGATTTGCTCTCTTAAATGGTGAAATTTCCTATACTTATGGCATCGGAACAGAAGGACACTTGCACCATAACATCTCCTAGTGGTCAGAATCAAAGATATAAAGTCTGACTGAATAGCATACTTGCTGAAAGTTCTGAAACTGTGAAACATGAGCCTGGCACCAAAGAAGCAGGTCTGATTCTGACTCAGGTCTAAGATAAGACTACAACTAAGCTATTTATCCTGATGTGATAGGAACATGCCATTGAGTACAGGGCATTCCTGAGTTCTCAGAAAGCGTATCTGGCTTGCTCTGCTAGCTCCCCATATCTCCACAGGCTGAGGGAGGAGTAGGTGTCCTGGGCCCTGGTTGGCAGGAACAGATAGGCTGGGGGAGAGGAAGGAAGGAGAAAGATGACTGGCTTGGGGTGTTCAGGAGGGGAGACCATGGAAGGAGCCTTTCTTATAGAGATACCTGGTGACCTTGATGTATTCCACTCTTTAATAGAGGCTATCACCCAGTTGCTCACCTGTTCTCTGGGCCAAGGGGCAACATAGAAGCAAGTGGAAAACAAAAAAAGCAGACTATTCTAATCTTAAACGAGATATTTAAACATATATTTGCACTGACAGACCTGGCAGTGACTGAATGAATGGACATGAGAAAGGCTGTCTGGTCTTTGCTCATAGGTTTTGATGTAATAATTGGCTTCAAAAAAATCAAAGAAGTGAAATTTATTAGATAAAATTCTGACATTTATTTATAAGCAAAAATAACCCCTTTGTGACTGGGGTAATGAACAATATCCGTGATCCCTTCTAGGGTAAGGTTGCATGTAAAAGGTAACTGATTAGCTGGCCAGACATTTTTAATATAAGGAAGCAACTTCCTTCCCACACTGGTATTTCCAATAGAATCTAATCCTAATTCTTAGCCAAAGTTTTCTAGTTATTTCTGCTGTTTTTCAACCTATTTCATTCTTAACTGCTAGGATGGACCAATACTAACCTGAGGTTTTTAAAATTAATACAGTGGCTAGGAAATAAAATTCTCTATACATTCTGAATATCCTCTATAAATAAGATGTTCATGAACAACTAATAGCATGGTAGCTAAATAAATTTGGTCTAAAGAGGGCAAAGTTGTGCTTCTTCTCCACCATAAAGCCACTGGGCTGTCTTATATTTGGAAGCTGGGGCATAGCTGGCTTTGAAGTAAAAGCAGCATTTTATTCTATTAGGTATTTCCTTATAACTCACCCCTTACCCAAAACACAGGAGCTTGGCAGGGCTTCTTTGACTCTGGAAGCCAGAGGACAAAGAAACCACCTGCTAAGACAGACAAGAATCCAGCAGCAAAACTTTCCTGTAGCTCACAGACCTGAGTGAAAAGGAGTGTTTCTGAGTTTCTGCTGTCCAAACTGAGCACAAACCGGATGGACTGGAAAAGTTCTTGGATGCTGGACCGGAATTGCTCCTCTTCCATCCCACAGGTGGCACGTGAGTACAGGATCCTTGACTGCACAATAAACTTGAAAAGGTACTCCAAGGCCTGGAGGTGTAGGAGAAAAAGGGATAGAGAGGTGTTAAAGATGTCCAGAAGCTAACATATGAGGGAATGAAGGGTGGAGTACCAGAAAATTATACACCAAAATTGGGAGGTGGACAATTCCAACTATGGAGACAAGCAGTTTAATTTTTAAAAAATTTTTATTGGAGTAGAGTTGATTTACAATGTTGTGTTAGTTTCTGCTGTACAGCAAAGTGAATCAGTTATACATATACATATATCCACTCTGTTTTAGATTCTTTTCCTGTACAGGTCATTACAGAGTATTCAGTAGAATTCCCTGTGCTATATAGCAGGTTATTATTAGTTATCTACTTTATATTTAGTAGTGAACTAAACCTTTTCTCAAAACTCCAATGGTCACTGAGCAGCAACTGTCTATGTACTGAGAGAATCATCAAATTATTTCATGTGGTTATGGACGTGTATAACCACAGACTATTATGGAAGCAGTTGAATTCAAGACCATATAGGATCAAAAGAAAATTAAATTTCTCTCATTTTTCTCAGGTCTGGAAATAAAAGGCTACAAAGGTAATGATATAAGAACCTCTCTTAAATTTATTCCAAGAAGGAAGAGTCCTTTAAGGAGTCTTCTGCATCTTCGAGAAACAGCTGGCCCCTGACACGTGCCAGCCTTCTCACCAGGGGTCAAGTCTGAAGAGCTTGCCGCTAGTTGCACAGGAGCTGGTGGACCTAACCCACCCATTTTCCATCCTCTTCCAGACCAGGACACCTGCCATCAATAGTTCATGAACAATACAGAAGACAAAGCTCCCATAACATGTTTTGGGAGCAGAATCTGTTTCTGAGGAGTCCCTGCAGCTTGGTCCATGCTTATGAGCTGAATAATTCTCTTTTAAGAGAATTCAAGATCCAAGACTATACTTTCTAATCAAAGAAAGGCTAACGATTTCCCAGACACTGGAAAGGCAGAGACATTGAAAACTGAGGAGAAACTTATCCAAGGATGAAATATGGAGCTCAGTTACTTGAACTATATAACAGGAAACAATTCCCAAGCTACTTTCATGATCTATTCATCTGTCAGGTTTAGCAAAGCAAAACTTTGTGTGTGTGTGTGTGTTTATGTGTCCCACACTAAACTCAGTTGGCACTGGAAAATGGCTAGTTCAGAAAAATGTGTGTTCCAAGGCCTGAACCAGAGGATTCTGTAGAATAAATTACAGTGTTTGGCCTCATCTCCATAAATGCTACAGTCTCTGTTTCAGTAGCCTTTTAATGCCTGGTCTACAAATAACCTGGAAATTTAATGCCTGGTCTGTAAAGAACCTGGAAAGTCTCTGCTAAATTTATAAAGGAAAGTGGTTTTTTTTGTTTTTTTTTTTCAGATTGAAACAACTACCACAAGAGATGTACTGAGTGGCTTAAAACATCCACTAGTTTCAGAGTGAGAGGCAGAACCAGACAGCAAAGTCGCTTGCACTTCCTGGGTATGAGAGATCAGTTCCTCCATTAAGTTCTAAAATATAAAACACTCTGCAGAGGAGTACAAGGCTGTCATCGAAGACAGCCTGTGAACACCTGGATGAGGGCAAGGAAAACAAGCTCACTTCCAGTCATCCATCATTACCTGACTTCCCCTTTCCCTACTCCTCTTGATTTTTACCATCAGCACCAGCTGATGGCCAGGACCAGGTGAAGCTGGCCACCTGTGACAGATGCAACTGGGTAAAGAGAGGAGAGCAGAAGAGTGGGATAAAAGGTGAGGGTGGATCCTGTGGAAGTTGTTTGAAGTTTACAGGTGTTCCCAACCCGGTGTGGAGACAATGGAACACTTAACTATGGATGAAGCAGCTTCTCTGTCTTTTTCTACTTAAGTTAATAAACCTGAAAGGAAAAGAGATCCTAAAAGTTATTACAACCTTTCTGTCACTAAGGAGATCATTGTGCTTTCTCTTTCCTGGCTCCCTGGTAAGAACCTGATGCAGCTCAGCAGTGAAAAGTATGCTGCCTTTTTGGAACGCCCTGCCAAAAGCCATCCTCAGACCCACCAAGGATAGCCCCTCGTAAGTCATTCACACAGGAATAATGTAACCAAGTAAGAAAACAAAGGACTCTTTATTTTCATCTTCTTTAGTGGCATAACTTTGGAAGGTCATGACTCTGAAAGGGAAAGGAAGAGATGATGTATAAGTAGCAAGATGTATTGAATCAAGAGCAATAAAGAAGAGGAGGTTTCCTGGTCCACAGATTATGATACCAGAATAAGAAATGCCAGGTCAGAAGCATACGCATTCTGTGAATAAGGATGAAATTAGGATCAGATAGAGACTTACACATTTGGTCAAGAGGACTTGTAAACTGAAATTTGATGAAGAAGTGGAAATGGCCTGATAAAACTGTTGGGCTAGATGCATTAGTATCAGATGCCACTCAAATACATTTGAAAGGTAAGAACAAGTATGAAAGTACCCCCTGAAAAGTGCTCCCCCACAATGGAACTCTTCCTTTTCCCCACCCAAACCTGATATTCTCCAGGAGTTTTCTACCTCCATAGGTGACCCTGCCATCGACCCAGCTCATCTAGCCAGACCCCTGGAACCAGCCTCAGGTCTTCCTTTCTGCCACTTCTCACATCCAACCTAATATTTGAAAGCTTCTGCTTTTGTCACATCAGCCACTTTATGGTTGCTTGAAAACTCCAGCTCTTTCCCATCCAGGCTTTTAAACATGCTGTTTCCTCAGTCTGAAATGTGTGTCCCCCAGTTCTTAACACTGATTTCAGCTCAGGTCACCTCGTCAGAGAAGCTTTCCCTAAACTCTTGATCTGAAGTAAACCCTCCTCTCCAGCCATTCCATCCCAAGATCCTGTTTATTTCCCTCATAGCATCATCAATTTTCTTTTCTCACTTACTTTGTGTATTTATCTGTTTGACATGTTTACTATCTGTCTTTTCCCCACTTGAATGGAAGTGCTATGAAGGCCTAGCCTTTCTACTTGGGTTCCTGCTGAATCCGCAGTGGTTAACACAGTGTCTGACATATGGCAGGTATCAAGCAATACTAACTGAATGCATGGTTGAATGAATGACTCTTAGGAGAAAACTTCCGAGATAGCATCTCCAGTAACCTTAAGCAATTAATTTATGAACTCACATAGAATCTTTTGCATTTAACTCAACTTGTATCCCCTCAAATACTATGCAGGGCACTTCACAGGCGCTGGGGTTGAGAAGAACAGAACCCAGTGCTTGCCCTCACATTACACTCAGAACCCTGCTCCACACTTGTGTTTGAGCCTGATTCCCCTTAGGACACAGGGGATGTGTTCTTCAAGGGGAGAGGTCAGTCTTACTCTTTGCATCTTAGCACCCATGACATGCTGATTGCTCAGCTGACATGTATTGCGTGAAGAAAGACAGAAGTGAGACTTGTGGCCTTACATTTTTACACAATGTGCAAAGAAGAGGCAGGGAAAATATGGATTTATGATTTGATTTTGCCTCTTTAACCTGATGATGCTTGGGGGAACATCTGTTTCACCTGTTACCACGTGGACAAGAATAACAAAATCATAGGCCCAGAAGTACTTAGAGCAGATGATGGGATATTAAAAGAGGACAGAGAGAAAGCAGAACTACTTTGCTGCCATTCTTCTTTTATTACTAACTAGAAAGGATGGGAAAGACATGGTTAAAAAGCAACTAAAAAAAGAGAGTAACTCAAGAACAAGAAAAGACGGACAAAAAAGCAAGCAAGCAAGCAAGCAAGCATGAACTTGCTTTAAATGAGTTCTCAGAGGATACGACAGTTTTCTTCAAATAGCTATACGGAGAACTGCTGAGCAAAAGAGGGATCAACATTCTCATAGGCTGTTCTCTAGAGTAGAAGCAGTAGCCATGAAAAGAAGTTACCAGAAAGTATAGTTAACTAACAATGAGGACAGTCCCCTGTAAAGTGGAGCTGTCCAGCAATGCAAAGGGCTGCCTGGTCACGGTTTTTAGATTATCTTCTTCTCAACATATCTGCATACAGTGAATCCACTCAGCTCTTTTAACTTAAAACAGTTATAAAAAACAATGTTTAGTAACTACTGAAGAAGGGAAAAGTATTGGAAGATCTTATTTCTAATCAATGTTGCCACCAACACTGGCTTAGAAGGAGATATGATATTTTAGCCAGTAGAAGCAAAGACTGACATTGTTGGTAAAAACCAAGCAGGGAGGATGGCTCAGAGCCACATGCACATCATCCCTCCCTCCTGCTTTAAGATAAAATTATGAGGAATAAAGACCTTTTAGGGCAAAATCAAAGTGAGGAAAGGGCAGTTATGTGGATCAAGGCAGTCTTTCCTGAAAGCAGAGCAGTGTACTGGCTGTCTACACTTGTCCCGCACACTACTCCATTGAGGCTACTTGCAAAGTTCTGCAGGGGTGGGCCCTTTTTGTATAGCAAGCTCAGTACATTACCCTCATGGCTTCCTGAATGTGGTCCTGCCGAATCAGTTCTGCTGAGCAGTCCATGTACCACTTCAAACAGCGGATTAGCTCCCTAGGAAAAAGAACAGTTCCAGAAACCCCACTTTAATCCAAAAGCAATGCAGCCTAAAATATTTGCAGTCCTGAATTAGCCATATAGGAAATAATATACTGCTAATGAGCTAGAATGGAGTGATGGATCCAATACAGCTGTGGAATCTTTAGATTATCCAAGACCAGACAACACTCCCTGTCCAAAAAGAGTTGCCACATTTCAATCAGCAATTATAATCATTCTTTCCCACTTTCCCTGACACACATTTTTTCTGATTACAAGAAAGTTTTCCCGAAGTCTGGGACTGGATGTGTGTTTTGTTTTGTTTTGTTTAAAACTGCTAAGTCTCCAGAACATACAACAGACTCTGAATAAAGGTGTATAGTCCGGTGTGCCCCTCCTTGCCATCCCAATGATCTTATTTCCTTAGGACCAAGTCATCTGAGTGGAATGGGATTACAGGGTCAGAAGGCCTTCACGTTTACATGGCAAAAGAGTACCCAGGGCAAGAGTGCAGGCCCTCGTCAGATAACAGTTCGCATCTTAGGCCTATCAGTTTCTAGCTTTGCATCCTTGGGCAAGTTATTTGGATCCTCTGTCCTCATTCTTTTCATTTAAAATATAGAGGAAACAACAGTACATCTCAAACTGTGAATTCTAATGAGATGACACATGTAAAATATATAGCACAGTGCCTGCTCTCCAAAGTGACATCAAAGTGTCAGAGTTCCAGTGATTCCACAGCCTCAGAACCCTTCGGTTTTGTTTGCTAAGCTTGTGCTGGGACTACCCTAGTGGCGCAGTGGATAAGACTCCGCACTCCCAATGCAGGGCCCAGGTTCGATCCCTGGTCAGGGAACTAGATCCCATGTGCATGCCACAACTAAGGAGTCTACATGCCGCAACTAAGGAGCCCGCCTGCTGCAACTAAGACCTGATGCAACCAAATAAATAAATAAATATTAAAAAAAAAACTTGTGCTCATTCCATAGAATAATATGGTGACTTTAAAAATTGCTTTAATGGTTTTAGATAACCTGTGAGTGTTTCCCATGTTTATTATTCATATTATCTCTTTTATTGACTATCTTTTTCTTTTCTTTGATATTTATTTGTCAGTACTATAGTTAGCTATTCACATGTTTCTCACTGAAAAAGCAAGACATATTTTTAGCAGCTCTGCCATCATTTCTTAGAAGGAAAAGTATGACAACTATGTAATAAACTCTAGTTTAAAACATCAGCGGAAAGCTAACATCTAACATCATACTCAATGGTAAAAGACTGAAATGTGTTCCTCTAAGATCAGAAACAAGGCAAGGATGCCTGCTTTTGCTACTTCTGTTCAATGTATTAGTAGTGAAAGAGCAACTGGGCAAGAAAAAGCAATAAAAGGCATCCAAATTGGAAAGGAAGAAGTAAAATTATCTTTGTTTGTAGCTAACATGATCTTGTATGTAGAAAAATCTAAAGAATCCACAAAAAACCCTGTTAGAACTAATAAATGAATTCAGCAACACTGCAACAAAATCAACATATATAAATCATTTGCTTTTCTATATACTAACAACGAACAATCAAAAAAGAAAATTAAGAAAACAATCCATTTACAGTAGCATCAAAAAAGAATAAACTACTTAGGAATAAAGTTACCCAAGGGGGTGAAAGACTTATACTTTGAAAACAACAAAATGTTGCTGAAAAAAAAAAATTAAAGAAGGTAATAATAAACAGAAAGACATCCACGTTCATGGATTGGGAGACTTAATTTGGTTAAGATGTCAACACTATCCAAAGTGATCTACAAATTCAATGCAATCTCTATCAAAATCCCAATGACATTTTTTGCAGAAACAGAAAACTCCATCCTAAAGTTCATATGGAATCTCTAGGGACCCCAAAGAGCCAAAACAATCTTGAAAAAGAAGAACAAAGTTAGAGGATGCACACTTCCTGATTTCAAACGTCCTACAAAGCTACAAAGAGTAACTTTAACTTTGATTATAAAGACTAGTCAAAACAGGGTGGTACTGGCATAAAGACAGATACATACATCAATAGAATAAAACCGCCCAGAAATAAACCCTCATGTATACAGTCAAATGATTTTCATCATTAAATGGGAAAAGGATATTCTTTTTCTACAACTTGTATTGGGAAAACTAAATATCCACACACAAAAGAATAAAATTGGACTCTTATGTTGCACAATAAACAAAAATTAATTCAAAATTAATCAAATACCTAAACATAAGAGCTAAAACTATAAAACTCTTATACAAAAACATAGGAGAAAAGTTTCACAACATTGGATTAAGCAATCATTTCTTGGATAAGACATCAAAACATAGGCAATGAAAGAAAAATTAGATAAATTAAACTATATCAAAATTGAAGACTTCTGTGCATCAAAAGACACAATCAACAGATTAAAAAGGCAATGGGAGAAAATATTTGCAAATCATATCCCTGAAAATGGGTTAATATCCAAAATTACGGCTCAGCAACAAACAACCAAACAACCTGATTCAAAAATAGGCAAAGGACTTATAGATTTTTCTCCAAAGAAGATATATAAATGGTCAATAAGCACATGAGGAGATGCTCAGCATCACTAATCATTAGGGAAATGCAAATCAAAACCACAAGATACCATCTCATATCCATTAGAAAGGCTACTACAAAAAAAAAAAAAAAAAAAAACCGAAAAAACCAGAAAGTAACAAGTATTGGCGAGAATGTGGAGATACTAGAACACTTGTGCATTATCGGTGGGAATGTAAAATGGTGCAGCTGCTGTGGAAAATAGTATAGTGGTTCCTCAAAAAATTAAAAATAGGATTATCATATGATCTACCCATTCCATTTCTGGGTATATACCCAAAAGACTTGAAAGCAGGGTCTCTAAGAGATATTTGTATGCCCATGTTCATAGTAGCATTATTCACAATAGCTGAAAGGTGGATAAATACAGCCAAGCATTCATCAACAGATGAATGGATAAACAAAATGTGGTATATACATACCACTGTATGTGGTTTCATTATAAATATATATATATTTATATATATATATTATATATATATTATAATATATAAATAATAAACATTATTTAGAATGAAAGGAAGGAAATTCTGACACATGCTATGACATGGATGAACACTGAGGACATTATGGTAAGTGAAATAAGCCAGTCACAAGGAGACAAATATTGTATGATTCAATTTATATGAGGTCCTAGATTAGCAAATCCATAGACAAAAACTATAATGGTGATTACACGAGGGCTGGGTGGTGGTGGGGGGAATGGGAAGTTATTGGTTAATGGGTACAGAGCTTCAGTTTTGCAAGATGAAAACAGTTCTGGAGATGAATGGTGGTGATGGTTGTACAAAAATGTAGATATACTTAATGCCACTGAGCTGTACACTTAAAAATGGTTAAGGGACTTCCCTGGTGGCCCAGTGGTTAAGAATCCGCCTGCCAATGCAGGGGACACAGGTTCGACCCCTGGTCTGGGAAGATCCCACATGCTGCAGAGCAACTAAGCCCGTGTGCCACAACTACTGAGCCTGCATGCCTAGAGCCTGTGCTTCGCAACAAGAGAAGCCACCGCAATGAGAAGCCCGCACACCGCCACGGAGAGTAGCCCCCGCTCGCCACAACTACAGAAAGCCCACGTGCAGCAATGAAGACCCAATGAAACCAAAAATAAATAAATAAATAAAATTGATTCTTTAAAAAAAAAAAAAAAAAGAGAGGTTACCCTTATTAAAAAAAAAATTGGTTAAGATGATACGTTTTATGCTATGTGTATTTTACCAGGGTTAAAAAATAAGTAAATGAAGTTTAAAAAAAAAAGGTCTGCTGAACGAATGTTGGTTGCCACTGAACTTTTTAAAAGCCCGTCTTTCTAGTCAAACACAAGTCCTAATGATGGTGCCAAATGCAACTTACTTGTATGCCAGGGCTCCAGCAAAGTGCTTCTGGATGTATGTGTCCATTACAGGTCGGAAGTGGAAATATTTGATGTCTCGGAGCAGGTTGATGATGAATACCTGGGAGAGATGGAGGGTAGCAGAATTCATTGGAGGCCTCAAACCTAACCCCAGCAGAAAACAACTCTTGATTCTTCAAGGAATGGCAAACTGCTAGTGTTTTCTCCAGTGTTCCCAGTGAATGTAGGATTTCCATTCTGTGTCTGTATTTCTGTCATGTTTGTTCTATTCCTAACATCCTTGGCCTCCTATTCCAAACTTGGGACTCATCTGTCAATGCCAGTGTTACTTTGATCTTCTCTCTTCACGAATGCTAGGTGGTTCAATATGGACCTGGGGAATCAAAATACCTGTGTAGGTGTCATAAACACTAAGTTGTCTCAAAAAACTTGGAAAAGAGAGAGAGAAAAATATTGTCCTCTAAGCCAAACCAGCCTATGAAAGGCTGCACCCTTCGGAAACAGGGTCGGCTGGCCAGGGAAACAAGGAAGAAGAAAAGCCAGAGAAGCAAACTTTGCAAGTACCATTCTAACTCTTGCCTCTGCTCCTCATCTATCAGGTAGACTCAGAGTATCTGGTTCTCCTTGAACATACAGCCCTCCTGTAGGACTGGATATATTCAACAAAATGCACTAAACATCCAAATCACTGTCCTTTCACACTAAGCAACCTTCTGAGACTCTGGTTCCCAAACAACTGCATAGAGGGAGAGAGTGTGATGCTCCACCAGCACAAGTGAGTCTCTGCTTTTCCTGGTGGTTGTATCCTACTTTTGTAAGTGGAAAAACAGGCTGTCTTGTTTCCTATATTAGTCTCTGGGCCTTTTGTTCGTGTAGGTCACTATTTCAGGGGCTAGGAAACCCTGTAACAGTGGTGAGACTGAGTATCAAAACTACAAAGTTGAAGTCCAGATTTGATCTTGTAGGGCTCTGCCTGGTAGGGTGATTGTTGGTCTTCCTTGGGTGACACTCCTCAGTTCCTTTTCTATTGGAAACACCTACATCTTGTGCTGACTCACTCTAATAAATTGCTTTCCTTAGATTTTTAAAAAATGTGTGACAGGAATAATTAATAAAAATCAGGAAGGGTGAGACTTACCAAAGACTGAAACACCAACAGGCCATATTTCTCTGTATTATCATCCAAAATCACAAACAGCGTATCTAAGATGTCCTGTAGAAACTGCAACAGCATAAAAATCAGAGGGCTCAGGTCTTCGGACCTTGGACACATGGTCAAACTTCCATACACCAATGAATTTATTTCCCAGTAAACGAAGTCAAAGATCTCCTAAGATCTCAAACCACCACTTAAAAATAACCTAGTACCCCACCTCCACCTAGCCAAGAAATAACTAGGTGGACGTGGGGGTGTTTGCTTACAGCCCAAAGGGCCCTAAGAGAGACCTAAAGAGGCTCTTCCTATTGGGTAAGTGCTAAACTTATAAGGAAAGAGCAATTACTTAAAAAACGTAGGACATCCAGGTAGAACAGTAATTTTGAAATGAAGACAATCTAAGTGATTTTTTTTTTTTATAAATTTATTTATTTATTTATTGGCTGCATTGGGCCTTCGTTGCTATGCGCAGGCTTTCTCTAGTTGCAGTGAATGGGGGCTACTCCTTGTTGCGGTGCGCGGGCTTCTCATTGCAGTGGCTTCTCCTGTTGTGGAGCACAGGCTCTAGGCGTGCGGGCTTCAGTAGTTGTGGCTCACAGGCTCTAGAGCTCAGGCTCAGGAGTTGTAGCTCACAGGCTTAGTTGCTCCACGGCATGTGGGATCTTCCCGGACCAGGGCTCGAACCTGTGTCCCCTGCATTGGCAGGTGGATTCTTAATCACTGTGCCACCAGGGAAGTCCCAATCTAAGTGATTCTGATGCCAAATCCATTTTGAGAAAAAGGGCTTACTTTCCTGGGTCCCCCAAAATTTGATAGTCCCTTGTTCTCCTCTATGGCCTAACTCTGTAGAGGACATTTGGATGAGGCTGTGGCAAGCTAGGCCTTAACTACAGAAACTATTCTTTGGTCTAGAAATTAGTATCCCAGGAGAAGGGAGAATGCAGCTGATGAGGGCTGTCAAAGAGGGTAAAATATCTGGAGTCACCATTTTTTTTTTGAGCACGTGCCTTTTCCTTTCTAAGATGCAAAAACCAAGAGAGAATAATAAATACTCACAGATGCTCCCAGTCTTTAAAAATCAAATCTAATATTCTGTTGGTCAAAATGCAATTTAATGATATAATGTTTACAACTTATTTCAAAACAATATAAGGTAGAAGGCATGGATAAGGAGTTATGGGCAGGACTGACCATGGGCTGATGACAGTCAGGGGTAACTGATAGGATAGGTACATGTACAGTTATTTATTCTATTCTGTCAACTTTTTTTGGTATGTTTGAAATCTTACAATAAAAAGTAAAAATTAATTAAAATGCTAGCATAATCTCTTTAATTCTCTCTGGCTGGCTTGAGACAAATACTGATGCTAAAACCAGAAATGCTGGTAGGATGTTCTTTTGTCGGGAATGTAACAACTCAGCCTTAAAAAGATCACAGACTTTTCTTAATACCTGGTCTGTTTTACTGGTTAAATTTTTCATATGTTTAGAAGGAAAAAAATGCCCTGAGTATAAGGGCATTTATCTTAAGTTTCAAAAACTAGTATTAGCTTGTTTGTATAAAGAGTTCTTTTAAAAATTTATGATACTCTGATCAATTGATTAACACAAAATTCATACAAGACTTCATAAAAGTACAAAGCCATACACAGACTTTAAAATTATTCCTCGTTTGGAGACACCATGTTGTGTATTATTGAGTCAACGGAGCTGTAAAATGAAAGTACAGACAGTGCAATGCTAATAGATTTGAGACTTGCAATGATAGAGCCAAGAATGCTCACTGATAGACAAGTTGCCTTCTTGACATTTAATCTCTATCCTACATTCCATTGCCCTTGCTGATCACCAAAAGCACTTCCATTTTCCTCAGTTGAGTTCAGTCCATTGTGCAGAATCCACCTACTGGGCTTTCACCATCAGGAAGTGCCTGGGAGTTTTCTTGAGCTAAAGTCAGGTGGGCAAACACCTGGTTTCTACACACTGTGGAGAAGCCCTATGGAAAACAACTGGGGTCTGGTAGTGTTGCTGTCAGCCTGCTCAGGCCATTAGATAGGAAATGTCACAAAAGTACTTGAAAAAGCAATTGAGGAAGGGAGTAAGGAAAAGTCCCCTATTACGGACTCTAGTGAGAGACTGGGCAAAATCAAGTTACAGTTAATGGAGAGTATTCAGAGTTCCTGTAGATAATCAAGAGAGTAGAGCCAAGAAGACATCAGGCTGGATTTGTGGTAAAGGTTTACAAAGTAAGGGAAGAGAGAGGGAGAGGAGACCTAAGGCATGTGGGCAGCAGCACACACTGGGATTGTTTCTGAGAGGGTGTTTTTATCACTGCCCTTTAATTACCAGTTTGCTTTCTAGGAAGAAAAACAAGACAGAAAATAGGGCTTAAAACTTAAAGGTAGTTTCTAAAAGGTAATAAACCTGATGTGATACCTACTTTAAAAAAAGAAGTTAAGAAAGAAAAATACCTTTCTTTCTACTCACCTAATTATAAACCTCGAGAAATGGTCTTAGAGGCTTACTGGCAGAAATCAAGGGGAAGTGAGGCCTTCTGCCCAGATTCTTGCTCAGATAGCATGTGTGAATTGTGTGAAGCCATACCTTAACAATTTCCTCCCCACTGACATGCCGCAGCCGCCCTAGGATGTCCATGATCCGGTCTGGAAAGGCCTTCCATTTCAGCAGAGCAAGGAGGTCCACTAGGAAGCAAGCCCAAAAGACGGTGAACCCTGGCTATGTTATGGACAAGCAAAGCCCAGACTCTCCCTGCCAAGGACAGGTGAGACCTAGAAGGACAGAAATAGCTACGAGCAGTATAACAGCCTCTGGAGTGCTGAGATAAAGGCTAAAGACACATCTGTAAAGTCTGAATGTCACTCAGGAGCTGCTAAAACCATGGAAAATCTCATAGGCTGCTATTGCCAAATGATTCCTTCAATTTCAAATGAAAAGAATTCCCTCACTGTGGCATGAAAAAGCAATAATTTGTCTCTTTTAACATGTATCAGCAACATGAACCAGCAAGTGAGAACAGTGGAGGGCACCACACTGCAGGCACCATCACCTACCATTCTGGGTGAGTTTGGTGGAGGAGAGCTGTGTGGAAATGAAGAAAGACTCTTTGGTGCTGCGTTGGAAGATGAGGCTGGAGGGGATGTTAGGGCAGCCGTTATAGTCCTCTTTGCAGCAGGGCAGGCCCAGGTACAGAGCATGGTTGTTAAATGTGCTATTCTCATCACACTATAGGCAAAAGTAGAGAATACAGAATGTTTCTTGAACCATGCCACTTGTAAAAAATCAGGTCCCAGGGGATTTCTGAGTTGATGTTTACTCTCATCTTCCTGAGGCTGGACCTTGGACCTCAGGTCCTCTTAGAAGAGTGCTTTCTAAGCACTTTAAAAGTGCTTTTCATTTCTTTCCCCAGAATGGCTCACGTGCCTTTTAAAGAGAACATGGCGGGGCTCGTGGCCTCTACCTGGTATGCAGGCAACCTTGAGTGCCAGCTATGCTGTGACAGCTAACAGAACCCCAATCTCAAATAGCAGGTCTCCGAATGAACAAGCCAAGGCCATAAAAGCACAGAGGGGTTGGTAATAGATTTCCATGACTAGTGGAGTGGGAGGTGGAAAACAAAGGCCCTGCTGGCATTACTTATGGGAGGAAGCTCACCTCATTTAGAAGACAAAAGACTGCCCACAGCTGTCCTGCTGTCTCAACCAGCGCATTACCCTGGATCCTCTGGCCCGCTCAGTGAAAACCACCTAACTGAGAACCATGTGTGAGAGTGGTCTCAGCAGGGTGAGAGACAGCCAGGCTCTGTACCTTGTACACATAGAGCTCGTGGATATCATCTGAGAGGGTGGTGCCGTCGTCCCGCATCAGGGGTGAGAATGCAAAGCCAAAGAGTTTCTTTTCCCCTTTGTCCTTTGCTGCAATCAGAGCCAAGCATTAGTTGTTTTGCCTCACACTTTGCTTTTTAACAGCAATTCCCTTTTGGCTTATCACCGATGCTCTTTACTTCTTTGTCCCTTACTTTGTTCATTAATTAGGTAGCAACCTGACGGCAAGAATGATGAGAAATGTACTAGACTGAGTTTCCATTCATATCCCAAGGTACATAGGCAACCTAGACTCAAATAGAAACTAAATTGCTAGTCTTGATAAACCAGGGGCTCTTTAAGAAGGAGTTTAATACATACAAAGGAAACCCCCAAAGAGGAATGACACTGGCAATTATCCAGCATCCAGGTCTGACACTACAACAGGCCAACACCAGATCCCATGTTTCTGAATCACTGTCCAAAGGACAGCCTCTGATGATATCCCATCTCTGAGTACACAACTCCTAATTTTCTTCCCCCAATAGTAAGAACTCTCTTACTTCTGTTCCAGAGAGGAAAGAGTTATATTCATATCTTCAAAGGAATGTGGAGAGAAGTCTCACTCACTGGAACAGTGTCTGAACTCGAAGCGCAGGTGGGAGCCCCGGAACCGGTCAATGGGGATGGGCAATTTGATAATTTCTCCCCAGCGAGGACTATTACTGTGGTAGAGGACGAAGGAGTGGTAGGAACTCCTATTCGGCTCTCCTGAACCCAAGCTGATGCAATCCTGGAAGAGAGAAGCAAAGTAAGGTGCCATCTTCCTGGAGGGATCCCTTGGATTTCCGTGTCACTAGGACATTTCATTTTCTCCTTTATGCAGGTCTCATTTTCCTATCAGGCCAAATCTATAAGATGACTTAAATTCAGTACTTTTGGAAACAACTGTCTAGATGGTATAAGGAATGAGCAGTCACAATGCTCCTTGTTTTCCTTGGGGCAGAGGTAACCACACACATTGCTTAAAAAACTTGAGGGAAGCTGAGTGGTGCACCTGAATCACTAAGGTAGGCTCTTCATCCTCATTAAGAAAGGAAACAACGAATTCATAGGAGAAGTCAACCCTATATGGCACTTTCCAGATCAGAAGAATAATTAAATAATAATAAAATTATATTTAAAAAATTAATTAAATAATAATAAAGTGGAGCTTGTTTTCTAATCTTTGGCCTAATGTTGCACTGGCATTTTAGGTTGCCCATGGCTGACTGTCCTTGGATATAAACAAGGTAGACCAGATTTAACTTGACCCCAGTTCCCAAATGTTGCTGTGAAAATCCAGTCCCAGGCCCCCCAGGAAGCTGCGGACAGTACAATCAGGAGCAGCTCCTTGTCCACACAGGGTGGTGTGAACAGCTGACAGCTCTGCTGACCTTAGCATTATTCATACAAACAATGAACATGCCTTAGTTCTTGAGGTGGGTTTTTAAAATGACACACAAATCATTGTTTCTACCACCATTTCAACATTACCCTCCATTTCTTTCTAGGTTTGGGAGATGATTCTGACTAACTTTACCTTTTTCCTTCTGTAAAATATGGACGATCACTCCTGGTCTGCCTACCTCATAAGGCTGTTGTCAACACACAGAAGCAAGGTCTGTAAAAGAGTGATTTGCCTTCTACCAAGTGACATGCAAATAATGCCTTTTTATTTGCCAGGGACTAGACTGAGGGAAAAACTGACATAATGACAGTAGAAAAACAGCACTCCAGGTCTTCTTTTTTAATGAAGAGTGACAGAGGATCCTTGTACTGCACTGGCTGGAAATCATCTTTTAGGGCCTGAGTCTGCTGTTCCTTGCCACATAACTTGGAAACAGCAAGTGGGTACCTAAGTTCCACTCTTTACTAAAGGGAAAATATAACTTTCTGTATTAGCTCAAGGAACAAAAAGCGTGGGACCTAATAACAGTTACCAAAACTAGGCAGCTCGATGCTAGACAGGTGGCTGAAAAAGTAACATGTAGGACAGAACTAGAGGGAATAGGTCTAAATTAGAACAGAAAGGATTCAGGTCAGACACTAGGAAGAATTTCTAAAAAGGCTGTATGACACTGCAAGTCATTATCAGAGCATACTGCGCAGTTTCCTTGAAGAAAGGCTAAGGCGGAGAAGAATGCATATGGGGTGATTTGAGTTCAGCTCTTCCTGAAGAGGATGGGTCTCTGGACAAAGTCCACAGAAGCACTAAAATTATTACAGGATTAGCCTCCATTCCAAACTGACTGGCAAACTTTACCTTCAAGATTTCTCCATCTGCGTAAAGCACATACATGGTCACTTCAATATTCTTCTGTACACTCTTTCCCCCTCTCTCGAAGTCCCCCTTCTCCAGGGTTAGGTACAGGTCATTGCGGATATCACCTGTGGGGAAAGAAATATCATGTCTTCATGACCGCAGAAGCCACTCTGCCCCATGCGCATGGAGGACAAGGCTAGCATCTGGATCCTCCAGGGTTCAGGTGGGTGCTCAGGGCATTCCAAGCTTGGTTAATAACAATGGACATTCTACCAATATCAGTGCAGCAGTACTCAGGTTGGTTAGTCATGTGCTCTCTAAGTCTGAATCTTAAAGGTGTTCACCACAGCTTGTCTAGGGTGGGAAAAGGCAGACTGCAGGTGTCTGCTCAGTCTCTCTCCCCTCCAGGAGAATAGCTGTAATCTAAGCCCCCCAGAGAGGAAAGATTTTAGAATCAACAAGAATAACACTTATTTTAATCATGTCTATGTCGTAACTACTAATTCCTTCTCCTTTCCCTCAAAAAAAAAAAAACAACAAAGAAAAGTCGTTTCTCTTTTTTTTTCTTGGTTTTCTTTTTGCAACCCTCAATCCTTCTGAGTCTGACTAGAGGATAAACTACTTCTTCCTTCTGGAGGCTTACCTCCAAATCCCATTCCCTGCTGGAGTGTCAGGCAGAGGTCACTGGACTGTCAGTTTTTCTTCTTTTTGTAGCAAGTGCTCTGGGAGCAGATGACTCTCCAAAAGCACAGGTGCCAAAGGACTGGGGCGACAGTCTGTTGTGCTCTTGTTGCTTCTGCGTGCTCTGACTCTAGCCCATGCAGCCCATACCTGCTGCTTGAGACTGGGCAGCAGTAGCTCAAACTGCAAGTCTGAAATGACCTAAGTCTCAAATGCCTTTTTTTAGGGGGGATGGAATTGTCTGTTCATGCATAAAAGGAGCTTATTTAGGCTGCTCTAAGCTTCTAAACCCATAAAATGACGAATTTTACTCAACACAAACTAAAGAAGGGCTTTTGACTTTCAAAAAAAATAGTAAAGGCTATGGGAAAAAAAATCTTCAAAGGAAGAAAATGACAAAGGAAACCAGGTAAAGCCAAAGTGAAGATGTGTTAGCAGCCTGAAGAAATCAACTAAAAGTTAATGGAACAATTAATTAACTTGCAAAGCAAGCCAATTCAGAAGCCAGAAATTTTTTCTCCTTCAGTTTTTAGAAAAACTGGCACAACTAAATCTGTTCATTACTTGGAATCACAATGACATAAGTCTTTGTTTTTGGTTAGCAACTGAGCTTTCTGGTTTGGTCAGATACATGATGACTGACGGCTCCTTTTCTGCACTGCCCACCTCTCTAACTGTGGAAGTGTCCGAGTGTCTCTTACACGTGAAACAGTGATAGACCAGGACTGGCATCTATCTTGGGCTTTGGGGGTCTTCATGACCAGACCTTCTATTCTTCAGGTCGCCTTCCTACCATAGGAGTGCAATCATGGTTATTTGGTCACATAATACTCTCAAAGCACTTTGACCCAAGTGGGGAAGAGCAGTCCCTGAGAAACAATTATTCTCTGACAGCGCAGAGAACTTTCTCTAATGCGTGAAAGCTATTTCCCCAAACAAATAGCCCTGAGGCTACCATGAAGGGAACAGGAAAATGTGTTCTTGAAAATCACACACAAATGCAACTGCTGGGTAGGTGGGACAGACTTCAGGGTGTCCATCCTTGCAGTCCATATAGACTTTCCTCCTGGGTTGAGCAGAACCTCTACTTTGAATTCTGATGAGTTTGACACTTTAATCTTCCTCTTTTTGGACATCCCTGCTTGGGCCCTCCTAGCAAGTCATTAAAATAGCACTCAGGTGTGTAGGTAGGGTGGGGAAGACTAGCAGAAGGAGAAGGAAAACTCAAATTCATCAGTTTGCTACCGTCAGGACAAAGGCTGAATAAAATCAGCCCTGAAAGTAAAATTCAAAATTAACTGGGAACTTTACTATGGGTTATTGCCATTATAATGGGATAAATCAGAGTTGGTTACACCTTAAATTTTTAACAACTGGAACAGACATCTCAGAGCTCTCTCCTGATAAAAGCCTTTTAGTTACACATTAGCTTTTCTATGAAATTTAAGTAATTATTCAATTTCTAGGACAATTTGGCATAAAGTGAATAGTCTAGAGACTTTTAATATCTAAAGAATAGGTGCTTTGTTTAAAATCACCGTGGTATAAATCAGCACTCTCTGGCAGTTATTCTCAAGATAATTCACGTGACTTTTAAAAGCAGATGTTGGCTACCAGGAATAGTAGTCTGGCTTGTACAAACATATAAATTTCTGTGGCTCTATACAAAAGTTAACCATATTATAATAAGTATGTCCTTAAATGGCACATTTCAAACTTTTCCTAGCAATATATGATATAAAATACTAATACTAAATTGGGTATTGTCTTGGAGATTGATAATGACAGAATTTGGTCTGTTTTGGCTTTATAGAGTGAGCTCATAGCTTCTGGGCAGCTCCTCCAGGGTATTTTAAACCAAAATGCCAATTTCAAATGGAAGGACTGAGCTAGATATTCCTACAGTTTTCACTCTTTTAAAATTTTCTATTTAAACAGAATGCTTTGGTGATCGTTTAGCTGAGAAAATTTATAAGTACAAGCAACTGTACCTTCTGGGTTACACACTGAAGCAGCTAGATTTCATCAGATCTTTGCTCTTTATTTAGAGAACAGACCTGCCTAGACCAACGCTGTTCTCAGTCAGAATAGGTATCAGGCTGCCTTACGGGTTGCAATTTTGCAAATTATGGCCTCAGTTTTGAAAGCAGCACTTTTTAATAGTTAATGGTGCTGGGGCCTTCTTGTCAAAAGCTCTCTGGAGGATCATTTAAATTGAGCTCTCCACTAATTCTCAAGGAACTAGAAGAAACAAATGTGAAAAGCTCCAGAATGTAATGACCCAGGCCTACCTTACACAGAGTTTCCCAGGGTCCCTGCTCTTCAGCTATCCTTATCCTTATTGTATGTTACATGTTCGCAAAGCCTACAAGTGGAATCTTGCCTCTGGGTTAAGGTACTGTCTCCAGGAGGCTCATGTAAACTTTAGCACCAATGGCCAAGAAATATTACCAAGAGAGGGATGAGGACAGGCACCTTATCATAAGAATGGGAAAGAGAAGTCCTGAACAGTGGTTTCTGTGGTTAGTCTGAAGACCATTGCATGGCTGACTGTGTTTGAATCACATAGGGAGCTTGTTAAAATTAGATTTCTAATATTCACCCTTTGAGATTCTAGTGGGTCTTGGGTGGGCTTGTGTACTTGTATTTTAAAAAAAATCATCAGGTAATTCTGATGCTCTCCAGGGTTTAACATCAGGGGACTATAAAGTGGGGGTCTGCTGGGAAGATACTAGTGAAGTCTGGCTGAGGGTGGGGGACTGGGCACCTCTTAGGCAGCATGGAGGAATGCTGGGACGGGTATGGAAGGGGGAGGCTTTTCCACGGGGACTGGGAGTGCGTATTGTTGAGGGCAGCCCTGACTCCATTTGTTAGGTGTCCTCTGCTTCCTAAGGTTGGCAGAGCCTCTAACAGCATCAGCAATGCCTTACATCTCTGAATGCTTAGTGCTCAGTTGACATGCAACAGAGTTTCTTGAATGGGAAGATGAATGAATGAGGTTGTTCTTGTAAGAGGGCTTCAGAATAAATAATCTTTGTCCCTTTCACAGTTTCACACAGCAGCCAGTGACAGCCGTTGGTATAGCTGCATGTCAGAGAACTAGGGACTTAAGAGTAGGCAGAGGTTGGCAAACTTTTTCTCTAAGAGGTCAGATAGTAAGTATCTTAGGCTTTGTAGGTCACATAGGTCTCTGTCACATGTTCTTTGTTTTCATAACCCTTTCAAAATGTAAAAAACCATTCTTAGCTGGTAGGTAGTACAAAAACAGGCTGCTGGATTTGGCCTATGGCCTATAGTTTGCTGATACCTGAATTGGAGTGTTCAAGTGTCAAGAGCAGCATCACTACGCTGCAACTACACATCAAAAATCCAGATTCCTAGAAGTCTACAATAAACAGCTGCTGGGAAGGAGCAAGGTAATGAACTTGAGGCCACCTTATTACGTCAGGGATTGGCATGAAACATTCTGGGGTCCTTAGAGAGTGATAGGTCTTAGAAGGAAACAGTGCTTTTCAGCCACCAGTAATCTCAGAGGGCTGGGGAGCACTGTGACAGAGCTGCATCCAGCAGAGAGAAAAGTGCATGCTTCAGTGGCCAGGTCTCATCATCCAAAGACCTGAATCCTAGCATGACTTTGGAGAAACAGCTCAAAACGTGTTTGTAGGTCTCTTCTGAAAGCAGTCTCCATAGAGGTTTCAGAATCTTCAAGGTCCAGCTCAGGCACCAGAGCATCTGTTAGCAAGATAATCTCTTGCCAGACACTCCAGCCTTACTTGAAGTTTTGGGGCCACATAGTTCCAGCTTGTGTAGAATTCTATGCTAGGAGAAATGGTCCAGGACAGCCTACACAGGTTTGGGCACTAAGTCTTTTATTAAATAAATAAATAAATAAATAAATAAATAAATAAATAAATAAATAAATATGGCTGCGTTGGGTCTTCATTGCTGCGCGTGGGCTTTCTCTAGTTGTGGTGAGTGGGGACTACTCTTCGTTGCGGTGTGCAGGCTTCTCATTGCGGTGGCTTCTCTTGTTGAGGAGCACGGGCTTCAGTAGTTGCAGCTCGCGGGCTTCAGTAGTTGTGGTTCACAGGCTCTAGAGCGCAGGCTCAGTAGCTGTGGAGCACGGGCTCAGCTGCTCCGTGGCATGTGGGATCTTCCCGGACCAGGGCTCGAACCCGTGTCCCCTGCACTGGCAGGCGGATTCTAAACCACTGTGCCACCAGGGAAGTCCCTGGGCACTAAGACTTGCTTGGATTCTTTATGATATTCATGTTCCTTCTGTATAAATTACTCACACCACATGTGTGGAGGCTCTAGGTTCAAGGATAACAGTATTAAATACTACATTATTTAGACCTTGTCTAATTCTAGATAGGATTAGGAAGAGCTTCTGTGGATAGTGCTTTCTTTCCCTTAAGACCATGTAAAACTAGAACTAACTTTCTCCCAGCAGACACAGCAGCCTGCTTGGGATGGTGCCAATTCTGTCTCTTGGCAGAATAGGAGTCTCCTGATAGCATTCATGGAGATGTGGAGATGTTAACTACCATTTAATATGGACACTTTCAGACCACATGACCAATGCTTTATGTTGTAGTAATTCTTATTCTGAGGAAGAGACTAAAAAAAGACTCTCGGGAGGATTTCTTTAGTATCCAGGAAAGACAGGTTCCTTATTTTTCTAACCATGTCTTCAGTGTCAACACTTCTGGTTTCTTTTGCTACAAAGTCAGTGATGTTCTCTGCTCTAACAGGATGACAGGAATGGGCATAGTGTGACATCACTGTGTACAATTATTCCTTTCTTGGATCAGGAATGTGATGATCTTCCAACCTGTTGTGGGACCAGATGTGATTATTCCTAAACCCTCCCTTAGAGATACTGCCAAAGCTTCATTTGACACTCAGACTGACCACAGTCCTATGAATCTACTTGTGGTAAATACTTTCATCACTGCTGAGAAGAGCTTTTCTTTCAAAAGTCGCGTCTCTTTCAAAAGTCATGAGATGTGTCCAGCAGAGCTGAAAAGAGCAGCTTTCTGCCTTTCTGATTCTTTGTAGCTTGGGATAAGCGCTACTCATTTTCTTTTCAATGGGAGTAGCTGATCCGTCTCATAAAAATCCTCTCCTGTATCTATTCACCTAGGGCTTTTTAAGGTTTTCTAAACATTCCAACATGTCCTTAGTTTTCTCTGATCTTAATGAACACCCTAAGTAATACACAGTCTCTAGGCTGGGCTGGTAGCTTCTCTCATGTCTTGTCAGTTATCCCAAAAGGTGAGGCTGATGAAGGATTAATAATGTAAATGACAACCCACCCCAGTATTGCAACATAACATTCCCATGAAACAAATGAAGATGGAAACAAAGCAGGCAAAAGCAGACAGGACACACAAAAGCAGGAACTTACACCCAACTATCTTCACCTCTGCACCAGAAAGAAAGGGGCAAGAATGAGGGGACAGCACAGAGAGAAACAAGAACAATTAAGACAAACAGGAAAAGAGAAAAAAAAACATCACTTGCAGGTTGGTGATGAAGCATGCACTTTTTATCAGGGGTCAAAGCAAAGGACAGAGTGTATTTTTGAGCACAAGGGCAAGAGTCAGGGGGCCCCCTAGAGGGCTGCCATGCCAGCATAGCTGCCTTCTAAATTAGGGCAAGGTCAGGGCAACCCAGAGAGGAGCTTGTGCCAGGTCTGACTCAGGGAAGGGCAAAGCATCCCTAAAGCAGAGTACTCTCTAGGGCATAGTTCTCAAAGGGGGTCCGCAACCAGCAGCATCACCGTCACTTGAGAGCCTGTGAGGGATACAAATTCTCAGGTCCCACCCCAATCCTACCGTCTCAGAAACTCTTGGGTTAGGCTTAGCAATCTGTTTTTCCAAGCACTGCAGGTGATTCTGATACATACTAAAGTTAGAGAACTACTGCTTTAGGAAAAACTTGGCCATCAGCTAGAACATACTAAATCAAAGGGCAGATTTCTTCTGACAAGTGAGAAGCTCATTTAACTAACATGAAACTTGGCCCATAACGCCCACAGTAAATGATAACCTTAAAAATTCAAGGTTTAGAAAACAAGTTAAAATATTTATTTCCCACAGAGGCATGACAGAGCTCTGTATTCCTACTGACTCCAGGGAACAGACTCTCCAGGAAAGCTAACAGTTAGAGAACTGCACAGAAGCTGGTGGCACATCTCTGCTGGCTTAGATGTGGCCTGGAGAAGGGTACAGACCATTCTTGAGCAAGTGGTTTTAAATCATTCCTTTCAGTTTACAGTCTTTTGGCAGACAGTTTTCTTTAAAGTTTTATTTTGGCTAATGCTGACAAGTCAGTCACAGAAAACAATGTTAACTTCAACATTCACCTCATTCACCTGAAACACCTGCCCTGCTCCAATATTTCCTCTCCAGTTTCTTGAAAAAAATCTAAGAAAGGAGTAAAAGTGTGCTATAGAGTTATTAGCTTTCGTACACAACTAAAATGAGTTTGGAGGGAAGGAGGAAATACCCATAGAAATATGGTGATAAACCAACAAAAGTCTGTTAAGTGCTCAGTTTCAAAGTAAGGTTTAAATTCCCGTATATGTTTATTCTTCTATAATCTTGGTTGACGTTTCCTGGGTTGATGTGCCTTCTCTGTGACCTCCCAGAACACCAGCAATGGCAGTCTTGCCTCCTGCTCAGCACCGTGGGTCATGAGCACAGCTGGATGGCTGTGTAGTCAGGGCCTCAGCTGTGGCAAAGAGTAGGATTAATAATGTAAATGACACCCCACCCCAGTATTGTTCACCCCAGTGTGAACATCTCCTGTTCACACCAGTCACATGGTGTATGTGTACACACTCATGGAAAGCAATAGGAGACCATCAGAAAGACCTTTTTCGAAATGGTATGTTAGATACTGGTGTGGTTAGAACTTGTCTAAATGCTGAAACTCAGAGCTGAAAGCTCTCTCAGTATGCTTTGACAAGGACCTATCTGGGCCATCTGACAAAAAGGACCTCTCCAAATGAGTATCTGGTGGTTTCTGCCAAATGCTGGTAGTTTCAAAATAAGAATCACAGTATATGAATAATTCTAATTTTCCCATTTACTCTAATTTCTCAGACTTAAGTGTTGAAATGCTCACAGTTACTAACATAATTTATTTCCTTGTTCATTTCCCATACAACCATGCATCAAGAAGTCGCAACCTCTTTTAACTCGGTCACACCAGGACCATGAGGGCTGAGGGATTGCTGCAGCCCAGGTACAATATTTCCACAGGTGATGAGTGGACCAGCTGCAGGTGGAGGGGTGACCTCACTTAGGGACTTCTTGCCACAGACATGGTTTCCCAAGACAGGTTGACCACAATTTAAGACACTGCTGCACACTTTTCCTGCTGCTCCAGCAGGACCTTCAGGGCTTGCCCTATCCCCTTGCCCAAGGATGGCAAACCTACTCTGATGATATCTTGGGGTGCATTAAGAGGGCTGTCAGTTGTTAAGTGCACAGTCCTGAGAGTGGCTATCTATGCAAAAAAATTCTTTCCTCAGGGGGAAGAAAGGTAAAGGAGAGGATAGATGCATAAAGGACTGCTTCCTGCCTGTGAATCAATCCTTACTTTCAGCTCCAGCACTCAGTACTTCAAGGGCAGACAACCCAGCGAAGAGCACACTCGCAGCCCCAGTTTGGACATCCCAGGATTGCCGGTGTCTCTGCCTTATAGGGCAAATCATATGATGATCTCTTAGCTGCCCAAAGGAGGGAAAGTCCCCTTAAACTCAGCTTGCCTTGCCAATGATACTGATACTGCTTATTTCCATGGTCATGTCTAACATTCTCAGAAATCCTTTATAAACCTGTGTGCCAATGATACAGAGATGCAGAGTGCTCCACAGAAAAATCTCTTTCCATAGATGAGGTTTGGATACTGCAACTCCAGAAATTAAAGTTTGCTTAAAAATTTTTGACTGAAGCTTGCTCCTTTCTAGTCTCTGCTCACTTTGTTTTGATTCTGTGACTGTGTGAAGGCTAAGAGGAAGGAAATGTCCAAATCTCAGACAAACAAGTTCTTAAAAGAGAGAAAGAACTTTAAGTACATCTTTTAGAATATATGACTCTACATCATGAGCCCAGATACCTAATTAAAATAAGATCACCAGAACAATTTTGGTAACCACTAACTATTTCTTCAGTGACATGTTGCCAAGAAGTCAGGGACTATGCCTGGGCTCTTCTTTTCCTGATTACCAGGGCCATAGAGGGCTGAGGAACGTGTGGGGAAAGGATGGGAGAAACATCCTGTGGAGGACATCACCTCTACAATAGTCAGATGGGGGCCTTTCATAAGCATGAAGTCTCCTAAGTATTTAAAGATAAACACAGAATTGATTAGGAATTGATTAAATGGCCTAGGACTCCCATACAAAAGACCCTCCTGTGTGCATGAGCAGGAGACGAAGGCTGTCACAGCAGCTTGTTCTGCATTCACAGTGTCTATGGAGAGAGAACGAAGGCAACAGAAAACAAGTCTGGGCATAATGTGGGAAGTTGGAGGGCAGCTGGAATCCATCACACAGGCCTTCTCTATACTCAGGCCATACTCTCCTCTGGGTATGTGCTGGCAAATATTTCCACCAAGAGGATTTTACAGCACCAGGAGGAACTCCAAATAGGTGATATTTAGAGTGGTCACAATCAGTTTAGTCTAGCCTGGCTTGGCTCTTTTAAACAAAGGCAAATAAACTTTCAGCAGAACATTAAAACTCAGGGAGGGTGGGAGGGAGACGCAAGAGGGAGGAGATATGGGGATATATATATATGTATAGCTGATTCACTTTGTTATAAAGCAGAAACTAACACACCATTATAAAGCAATTCTACTCCAATAAAGATGTTAAAAAAATAAAATAAAATAAAATCACATCACTGAAAAAAAAAAAACCTCATTGGAAAAGGTAGGGCTACTCCTCCCATAATTCATCCAGACAAACAGCAATTTGCTTGTTCTCCTTTCCCTCTCTTTGTTCCCATCTTCTCTGGTTATCAGACCACCTGCCATCCATCGGAGCCATGCCTCTACCCTTCCCTCACTCCCTACAGCCCCCTTGGTTCTGATGGCCTGTTTGGATCCACTTCTCTAGCTTGGCCTGCATCCCCCTGACCAGGAAGCATGAACTTGAGATTGACCTGCTGGAACCACACTTGAGAGTCAATGCATTCCCACTTTCTGCCCTGGCTCTCCATCAGGAATTAGATGAAAGGAGTTAGACAATTTCTGAGAAACTGGCCAGATAGTACTATTCACAGTGCCTAACTTATACCATTCGCCTGACCCATTTTTCTTATACATTATGGTATTTTCATTATGATTCATTTTTCTGATACAAATATATCTGCTATTCCTACATGAACTGGGATTCATTGACACTACAGGCACTATTTTCCTTAAAGAGGATGTTCCTATGAGGGGATTCTCTTCTAGGAAATGTAATTGAAGAGAAGAGTATAAAAAGGCATCCCCATGAGAAGTTCTGTATTGATTCCTACCATCCGGTCTCCATAGGAGACAAAAAAGCTCATCTGCTGGATTGCTGTGCTGCACTGGTGAACATATGCGGGGGCTTCTGGAAAAGAACAAATGCCAACAAGAGTCAAAGGAGCCACTGGCTGCAGACTGCAGTCAGCAACCTGACTTTGGCTGTAGAGGCTTTTAATGGCTGCAGGGCTCCTCCACAGCATAGTGCACCACCTGCTCACAAGGGGAGCACTGGACTCAACCCTCCTAACCCTTCTCCCACCCCAGCCCCAAGAAGTTCTGCCTACCTGGCATGATGACATCAGGAAATCCCAATTTTCTTGTAATTGCCAATCCCCTATTAAATACCATAGGATTTTCTCTCCTAATCTGTTCCATGTCTCCACGAAGAAGCTGCAGAGAAATGATAAGACCTGCAAAAACAAAAGCATTTTTTAAACTCAGTATCACACTTCTACCCTAGAAAACACAGAGTCACATTTTTTCAGGCAAAAATGTGCAAAATTCAGCATTTTTCTTGAGAAAAGTTTTGATGCAGAAAGTATACATTATTCTGAAGAAACATGCTAGAAAGCTAAAAGAATCTAAGTCAAGATAATCTCAAAAATCCAGAGAACTATTCTATTAAACACAAACTGAGGTCTGGGAGATTAAGTTGCCTTCCTCTTTGTTCCCCAGCATCCAGCCCAGGGCCTGACTGGGTCTTAGTGAATATTGAATGAGAGGGTTGATTCACATAAACTGTACGTTTAGGAACCCAGAGAACTCTATAGAAACAATGGCAGACTAGAAACAAGTGTAGCCGAAGAAGACCTTGTGTGAGGGTGTCCCACCAGTTGGAAACGACTAAGTTAAGAGATGCTGTGTTTTATGCCAAAGTGCGGGATGCAATTTTCTGGTTCAACCTTGCAATGGCTTGTACAGAGGGCAGCAGAGCAGACATCACATTCTCCCTTCAGGGAACCAATGCACTGCAAGGAAAAGAAGGGATATTTTGTGGGGCTAACTGAGCCTTGCTTCAGACTGTAAGAGTTTCAGATCCTCCAGATGATCCCAGGGGCTTTATTCAGAACGTGGGAGAATGTGCAATGTCCCCTAAAGTGATCTGGCTTTTGCTCATTACTTGTACCTTAGGAGTTTTGCACAAAGAAACAGTCTCCTGGAAATCACTCTCCTCTCCTGCCCTCCAGGATCCTCACTGCAGCCAATGGCTAGAAGTCTGTGAAGTCAAGCCTAGGTGGAGTTTGGAGTGCCTCTGAGACTCTGTGAATGAGATTAGCTGGTAGGAGGATGAGTTTAGGTGCTGATCTATGGGTCAGCAGGAAGCACCCTCGTCAATCTGGAAACTTGGGAGTTGAGCAGAAGATGAATATCTAGAAATGAGGGAAGATGTTATGATAATCAGGACAATCAAAAGAGTGGTGGTTAGAATGGAGACAGTAACAGTAACAAGTGGAGATGTAGAATAAGAACAGTCTGGGAATGGAGAAGGGAGAGGAGATGGAGAAGTGGAGAAAGAGAAGTCAGATAGGAGAGTCACAGATACTGTATCTAGCAGGTCAAAGTATTCTAGGAACTAGGAATATGTACTCTCACTGCTGGGTCAGTGGAGGAAATACAGTTCTACTGCCACCCAGACAGAACCTCAAGATGATCTCATTGCTTCAGCTAAGCACATCTCCCTCAAGAAACCCTGGGATTACACATACGAAGTCGCAGGTGTCATGAACACCAGGATCACAGTGCCCTGAAAAGCAGACATATGATATTCCAGTTGGCGTTCTGGTTAGATAATCAGTGTTTGAGATTCAGCCACCCTAAAGTAATTTTTTATAGCCTAATCACTTGATGGACTCAGTTACAATTAGTTTATGACCCTGAAAGGCTGAAAGGCTGAAGGCCTTTGATTTCTATAGAAGACAGCAGTTGGGGAGGTACTCACCCTCCCCCACAACCTCAGCTCATTTATCTACAGTATCTTTACACAGCTATCATTACATCTCATCCTCTGGGTGAACAAAAATCCACTGACTTGGGAGATGGCCTAGCCTGGAGCAGATAGCTAAGAATGAAACAGTTTCCAGAATTTGAGATAGTGGATGGAGGGCAAAAGAAAAAAAAATCGGTGAGTGCACTCTTACCATTCTCTATTGGCAAGGATTTATTCCAATACCCACTGACTGCCTTTTATCTCCTCATTTTTTGAGCTATCGAATTGGCCTATATATGCAAAGTACAACCTGTGAGGATGTAGGCTGAAGGTGCTGGGAGAATCACATCTAGCTTTCAAGCTACTCAAAAAGATCCTGAGTAGCTGCTCTCCTCTTCCAAACATGACAATTAAGAGGGCTTCAGTTTATGCAAGAGAGCAAGTGAAAAGGCACATGAAGAATGAAAGAAACCACCAATGGAGGCTATAAAAATTCCATCACTCAGAATAAGAGATACAAACTACTATGTATAAAATATATAAGCAATAAGCATATAGTGTGCAGTACAAGGAAATACAGCCATTATTTTGTAATAACTTTAAATGGAGTATCATCTATAAAAATGCTGAATTGCTATGAAAATAGCGATTCATAGTGCACATGAAACTAATATAAATTGTAAATCAACAATACTGCAAGTAAGAAATAAGAAAATAGAGGAAAACTCCATCCCCTTTTGTAAGGGCTGGAATCCCAGAACTTCTGGATCACTTTTCTGGCTCTGAAACCCTGAGTGATTGAGGCACATGCCAAATAATGGTAAGGCATGGTCCTTAGGACGGAAGAGCTTCCGCGAATAACTCAGAAAAATGACCACTCACCTACCCAGTACACAACCAGTCCTTTAGCAATTCTTGGTATTCTACCTACCAATCATCTGGCTCTCAAGCCAAAGAACTTGAAAGTAAATACGTCTATACAAGTTCTCTGTTAATCTGATGCCTGACACAAGAAAACTGCCTTTTTAACCTCAAGTTAAACACTGTCCCCATAAAAAAGTTACTGGACACAACTGACACCTATTTGGAATACTGGAGGGCCAGCAATCTGGCCCTGGCCCCTCGCCATCCCCATCCCTCGTGGAAGAGCTGGATGAGGATTAATAATGCAAATTAATCTTAGCCCAAGATTTGTAAATAAAGCTGTACTTAATAGCCATTTAAAAATACATAGAAAAGATGTTAAAAAAAAAAAAATAAAATAAAAATACATAGAGGGCTTCCCTGGTGACGCAGTGGTTAAGAATCCGCCTGCCAATGCAGGGGACACAGGTTCGATTCCTGGTCCGGTAAGATCCCACATCCCATGGAGCAACTAAGCCCGTGCGCCACAACTACTGAGCCTGTGCTCTAGAGCCCATGAACCATGACTAATGAAGCCCGCGTGCCACAACTACTGAAGCCCACACGCCTAGAGCCCGTGTTCTGCAACAAGAGAAGCCACCACAATGAGAAGCCCATGCACCACAATGAAGAGTAGCCCCCACTCACTGCAACTAGAGAAAGCCCGCACGCAGCAACGAAGACCCAACGCAGCCAAAAATAAATAAATTTATAAAAATAAATAAATAAATAAAATACATAGAAAACCACGGCATCAACTGTTTTATTTGCTAGAAGTTGGGTTTGTGGCTACATATCTAAGAGGCCAATAACAAAAATGAAGAGCCACATATATTAAAGCTGCACCTAAGAGATTTACTGCTGGATGACACATTTACTCTCAGCACTCAAAACCAATATAGCAGGACTTCCCTGGCGGTCCAGTGGTTAAGACTCCACCTTCCAGTGCAGGGGCTGCAGGTTCAATCCCTGGTTGGGGAGCTAAGATCCCACATGCCTCACGGCCAAAAAACCAAAACATAAAACAGAAGCAATATTGTAACAAATTCAATAAAGACTTTAAAAATGGTCCACGTCGAAAAAAATCTTAAAAAAAAAACCAATATAGCAACTCCTTCTGCATTTTTGTATGATTTGACTTGACGGGAAAGCACTAATGACTTCTGAAACAGACTGCCAAGGCAATGAACTGTTCGCGATGTTTAACAAAGATGGGTGAGAGTTTACAGTAAAGTAAATTAACTTTTTATAAAGAAGTATCTTTAATTAAGGAGACTAATAAAGACCTGAAATATTCTTTGAGCAATTATGAAATTCTCTGACACGAAGACCCTGGAGTCCAGCAGCGGAAAACCCATGCTCAGAAGCTTTGACAATAGAGTGGAAAGGTCAGTGGCCTGCAGTATGGAAACCTGGGCTCCCTGGTTAAGCCACTAAATCATTTCACTGAGCTTCAGTTTCTTCATTTATTTAATGAGGGAGCTGAAGCACGTGATTTCCAAGATCTCAACCAGCTTCCAAGTTAAGCCTTGCCAAGAAGCAGTCAGACACACACTTCAAAGAAAAGCAGCCTATTTCTCCTCCTGGATTTCCCACAAGTGCATGAAGACCTCCTCTCACTACGGCCACCCTAACTGAGGCTCTCTGAAGTCTATGGTGCCCGCAGCACAGAGGATGGGGTGCTTTTCTAACACTGTTTAAGTGGCCACTGTCTGTGAGTTCTGGACAAAAATCATGGACACTGAAGATGGCATGGTCTCTTGCTCACTCTGGGAAGTGAGACAAAATTCAGCATTTTAACCTGGTGAAGTGATGGTGGAAACTGCTCTTTAGTTGTTTCTTTTTTTTAAAAAAAACCTTTTTAAATTAATTTATTTATTTTAAAAATTTATTTATTTTATTTATTTATTTTTGGCTGCGTTGGGTCTTTGTTGCTGTGCATGAGCTTCCTCTAGTTGTGGCGAGCGGGGGCTACTCTTCATTGTGGTGCTCGGGCGCTAGGCGTGCGGGCCTCAGTAGTTGTGGCACTCGGGTTCAGCAGTTGTGGTTTGCAGGCTCTAGAGTGCAGGCTCAGTAGTTGTGGCGCATGGGCTTAGTTGCTCTGTGGCATGTGGGATCTTCCCGGACCAGGAATCGAACCCGTGTCCCCTGCACTGGCAGGTGGGTTCTTAACCACTGTGCACCAGGAAAGCCCCTCTCCATGTTTTAATCACATCATATCCCAAGAACTTGTAGCCAAGGGTAGCTCTTTATAAATAAAATAAGGAAATAAAGCAAAGAACACTATAAATATTGGTGTGAACAGTTTTCCAAATTGTAGTAACTTCTCCGTATTTTAAAAACAAGATTTGTCTCTTGCTTTAGCCTAGTTTTAGGTGAGGAATATGAACTCCCTTCCCCTTGTAGCTCCTTGGCATCCAGGCACATATAAGGGGAAATAGGCACTTAAAAACAGTGGAAAAGGCCCTGAGGAACCCCATGCTACAGAGTTTTAGAGAAGTCTCAAACTCTGAAGCCTCTGATTTGGAGCTGCTCTGAGGACCCTCCTAGTTCAATATATGTTGACCCTGAAAAAGAAAAAAAAAGTTCTTTTCAACAACTTTGGGAACTGCCATGCCCTGCAGTGGCTTTACACTGTCATTTAAGGGCAACTTTTTATTTACAACAGGTCTATGGAAGTTAAAACAAAGAAGGCTATATAAAAGAGGTTATGAAACAATTTAGCGGTATTGGGTTGGCCAAAAAGTTCCTTCGGTTTTTAAGTAAAAATAAAAGACACACTTTTCTTTCCTTTAAAAAAAAAAAATTTATTTATTTGGCTGCACCGGTCTTAGTTGCGGCACACGGGATCTTCGTTGAAGCATGCGGGATTTTTTAGTTGCAACATGCAGGATCTTTTAGTTGCAGCAGGTGGATCTTTAGTTGCGGCATGTGGGTGGGGGGGTCTTCCAATTTTGGCATGCGGGATCTTCAGTTGCGTCATGCGAACTCCCAGGTGCACCATGCGGGATCCAGTTCCCTGACCAGGGCTCGAACCCGCCTCCCTCCCACCCGAATTAAGAGCACGGAGACCTAGCCACTGGACCATCAGGGAAGTCCCAAACACGCATTTTTCATTTTCACCAAGAACTTTATTGAACAATATATTCACCGTTTTGTTCCACTACCTTCTGCCATTTTTCATGCAATTTCTTAATTCCAACTTCCCAAAATTTTTTATCTTTTTGAGCAAAGAACTGTTCCAGGTGCCTTTTACAGTCTTCCAGGGAATTGAAATTTTTTTCCATTAAGAGAATTTTGTAAAGACTGAAATAAATGGGAATCCGAAGGTTCAATGTCTGGTGAATATGGCGGATAAATCAGAACCTCCCAACCAAGCTGTAACAGTTTTTGCCTGGTCATCAAGGAAACATGCAGTCTTGCGTTATCCTGATGGAAGATTATGTGTTTTCTGTTGACTAATTCCGGATGCTTTTCATCGAGTGCTGCTTTCAGTTGGTCTAACTGGGAGCAGTACTTGCTGGAATTAATTGTTTGGTTTTCCAGAAGCAGCTCATAACAGAGGACTCCCTTCCAATCCCACCATGTATACAACATCACCTTCTTTGGATGAAGACCGGCCTTTGGTGTGGTTGGTGGTGGTTCATTTAGCTTGCCCCACGATCTCTTCCATTCCACATTATTGTACAGTATCCACTTTTCATCGCCCGTCACAATTTGTTTTTAAAACAGAATGTTTTCGTTACGTTTAAGTAGAGAATTGCATGCGGAAATATGGTCAAGAAGGGTTTTTTCGCTTAACTTATGTGGAACCTAAACATCAAAGAGATTAACAAAACCAAGCTGGTGCAAATGATTTTCAACGCTTGATTTGGATATTTTGAGTATGTCGGCTATCTCCCACATGGTATAACATTGACTGTTCTCAATTAATGTCTTGATTTGATCGCTATCAACTTCACCTGGTCTACCTGACCATGGAGCATCATCCAGCAAGAAATCTCCAGCATGAAAATTCACAAATCACCTTTGACACGTTCGATCAGTCACAGCACCTTCTCCATACACTGCACAAATCTTTTTTTGTGTTTCAGTTACATTTTTACCTTTCTAGAAATAATAAAGCATAATATGCTGAAAATGTTGCTTTTTTTCTTCCATCTTCGATATTAAAATGGCTACACAAAAATCACCAATTTTGATAAGTTTTTTTAAACGCACGCTGCTATGACAGCTGTCACAATATAATCTAACAAAACTGTTTCGAATGAAGTTGAAGACAACTAAGCGCTACTAGAGCCATCTTACAGAAAACCAAACGAACTTTTTGGCCACCTCAGTAAAAATTATCTGGAGAAACACAGTTCTATGCAAATTTGATAGCTATCTTCAAGGGCATATAAAAGCTCATAGGCTTTTATTTTTATTTATATTATATATATATATTTCATTGAGGTATAGTTGACGTACAATATTATGTAAGTTTCAGCTGTACAACCGTGATTGACAACTTTTAAAGGTTATGTTCCATTTATAGTTATTATAAAATATTGGCTATATTCTCTGTGTTGTTATATCCTTGCAGCTTATTTATTTTATACATAGTAGTTTGTACCTCTTAATCCTCTACCCCTCCCCATGTCCCTCCCCTCACTGGAAACCAACAGTTTGTTCTCTATATCTGCAAGTCTCTTTCTTTCTTGTTATATTCACTAGTTTGTTTTACGTTTTAGATTCCACATATAAGTGATATCATACAGTATTTGTCTTTCTCTAACTTATGTCACTTAGCATAATACCCTCCAACTCCACCTATGTTTTTGCAAATGGCAAAATTTCATTCTTTTTTAAGGCTGAGTAGTATTCCATTGTACATATATATACACTACATCTTCTTTATCCGTTCATCTTTTGATGGACACAGGTTGCTTCCATATCTTGGCAACTGTAAATAATGCTTCTATGAACACTGGGGTGCATACATCTTTTCGAATTAGCGTTTTTTTTTTCTTCCGGATATATACCCAGGAGTGGAATTGTTGGGTCACATGGTAGTTCTATTTTCAGTTTTTTGAGAATCCTCCATACTGTTTTCCACAGTTGCATGCACATTCCCACCAACAGTATGTGAGGGTTCCCTTTTCTCCACAGCCTCACCAACATTTGTTATTTGTGTCCTTTTTGATGATAGCCATTCTGACAGGTTTGAGGTGATACATCATTGTGGTTTTAATTTGCATTTCTCTGATCATTAATGATGTTGAGTATCTTTTCATGTGCCTGCTGGCCATCTGTACGTCTTCTTTGGAAAAACGTCTATTCAGATCTTATAGGCTTTTAAATAGTGCTTCTAATTTAATCAAGCAATATTCAGTTTAGAATTAATGTTAATATGTACAACTGTACCAAGATTTAGATAGAAATTAAACAGAGTTTTAAAATGAGGGAAAAAGAAAAGAAGTTGAGCTAAGATGAAAGCTGCTTTGAAATAAAGATCTTCTATTTTAGTTCCAGAATGACTGATACTGGCAGACTAATCATTGATTCTCATTAGCGTCAGGCTTTCTTGGTGATGCTAACAGTGAACAGGAATAGAAAAAGTGACATTCATGTGTGTCTTTTTTGGGTGTGTAATCTTTGTTCAGGAAAAAACAGACTTCACAATGTGACAAACCAGGCAACACTTTTGTTCACTCTGGATTCAAACTAGAACTCAAGTTACCTATCAAAGCATAAGGAATCCACCATGGAAAGAGCAGAAAATGTATTTTGGTCAGAAGAAATGGCCAAAAAGCACATGAAAAGATGCTCAACATCACTAATTATCAGAGAAATGCAAATCAAAACTACAATGAGGTATCACTTCACACTGGTCAGAATGGCCATCATCAAAAAGTCTACAAATAAATACTAGAGACAGTGTGGAGAAAAGGGAGCCCTCCTATACTGTTGGTGGGAATGTAAACTGGTACAGCCGTTGTGGAGAACAGCATGGAGGTTCCTTAAAAAACTAAAAATAGAACTACCATATGATCCTGCAATCCCACTCCTGGGCATATATCTGGAGAAAACCATAATCCAAAAGGATATGTGCACTCTAATGTTCACTGCAGTACTGTTTACAATAGCCAAGATGTGGAAGCAACCTAAATATCCATCGACAGAGGAATGGATAAAGAAAATGTGGTACATACATACAATGGAATATTACTCAGCCATAAAAAAGAATGAAATAATGCCCTTTGCAGCAACATGGATGGACCTAGAGATTATCATACTAAGTGAAGTAAGTCAGACAGAGAAAGACAAAAATATCATATGATATCACTTATATGTAGAATCTAAAAAAAAAAAACGGTACAAATGAACGTATTTATAAAACAGAAATAGTCACAGATGTAGAAAACAAACTTATGGTTACTATGGGGGGTGGGGGGGAGGGATAAATTGGGAGATTGGGATTGATGCATACACACTTCTATGTATAAAATAGATAACTAATAAGGACCTACTATATAACACAGGGAACTCTACTCAATACTCTGTAATGACCTATATGGGAAAAGAATCTAAAAAAGAGTGGATATATGTATAGGTATAACTGATTCACTTTGTTGTACAGCAGAAACTAACACACATTGTAAATCAACTATATTCCAATAAAAATTTTTAAAAAAAGTAATTAGGGAAGGTCTCAAATTATCACAAAAAGAAATAGAAATTGCCTGAACAGGAGAATAAATGTCTGCAGGAGACTGAACTTTACATCTGGCAACTGATCAGCACAAATCAACTAAGGTGTGTATGATCAGCAACTGCAAATGCAACACAAATTCTCCTAGTCAGAGAAGCACGTTACCATGACTGGCGCTGGGGGCAGAGTACTTGGCACTGGACTTGCGGATGATATTCTCGTGGATCTGGGACCACTCACTCTCGTTGTTGCACCTGCAACAGAAGGACAGGCATTATGATTCTCAACAGTTTTAAACATCTGGTCTGATGTTCAATGTGTAACACTAAGTTTGAAGGGATACTTCAAACTCACTTTCCTAAAGAAATGAACATATATTTTACTAAATTAGACAAGGCTCATTTTCTGGTAAGGCATACAGAAGATTCATATTTGGGGAAAGAGTAGAAACTCTAAAATGAACCTCTGCAAATATTTTTGAGTGGCAAAATATCCTATTCTCTTAAGTAACACTTTCCCACATGACAAGTTTTTTTCTTTTTTAGTTCCTTATACACCCTTAAAACTAGGCGCTAGAGGAAAGCTCCTGATAGAGGAAAAAACAGTTCCTTTCAACAAGTACTACTGTTCAGAAACTTCCATGTCACACTTGCTTTACATTGTCATTCAACTGTCACTGTAATGGCCCCAGAGAAAAATCCTGCTAAGCTCAGGGCAATGTTGACATTTGCCTGTGGCTGTCTTTCAGCCAGACCACGATAAGAAGAAAAGTTTGGGAGAGCAGTGGGCTTTGTTCACTGTGAAATCCTCTGTAGTCAAGGGGAAGGAGGGCTTAGTAGAGAAGGCTGGATGCCTAAATATGTAAGAATAAAGTTCTTTCCTAGGGACTTCAGGATTGGGAGAAAAGAGAGAATGGAGGAACAACACTGCACCTCTATTAATTTCTGACATTTTTAGAGTCTTCCCCTCTAAAGGAAAATTCCAGGAAAGCTGCAGTCATACAACCACTTGGTATGGTTTAGGAACAGAGACTAGGAAGGAATTCCTCATCCTAATGTAGACATCTTGATGAAACAACTGAAATGAGATTAGAATCATCTCTTGAAAATTCCATGTGACACCCAGAGTCTCCACAGCCTTGGCTCCTCCCTTCCCCTGTTGGATAAGGAGAACCCACTGACCCCAGAAAACAGAGCCCATGCACAAAGGAAACCACACAGGATCTTTCCATGGTAACTTAGAAGTGTGTAGTCCAGCCACAGCAAAAGGAAACTCCAGCAAGAGTTATATCATGTGCCATCCAGCAGAGTGAAGCACAACAGGTTTCTAAATAAAGGAGTTTGTATAGAGACCATTCAGAGATAAAGGAGGTTGGTCACTAGACTAATTTTTCTTAATCAGTAGCTCCTCAGACTCCTTAGTAGAAATAAGCCTCACTTACTCAGAGATGTTACAAAGAATTGTCAAAGATAAGGTTCTCAAAGTCCAGAGCTGTAAGAATAACTTCTGCTCACAGAATTCCTTCCAAGGAAAGGAAGGGGGAGAGTGTTCTTTAAAATGATCACTTGTGATTAGCAACTCAGTTGGAAATCAAAAGTGAGAGGTGCTGGCAGCAGCACGTCTAGCCCTTCCTGTCTGACATGCACACTGTCTCAGCTCTTCCAATCAGTCAATACATCAGAGAAGTACCCAGCTGGTGAGGACTCAGATTTGTCTTGCTGTCAGATTTTTGTCACTTTCTAGGTTTACAAAATCAGTAGTTACTTTCTTTAATGGAAATCTGACTATAGTTTGTTATAAATAGTGTACTCCCCCCCACTTCAAAATAAGAGTCTTGACTAATGCACAGTATAATGAATACAGACAATAATATTGTACTATAATGATGCAATGTGATAAATATTGCTTGACTGGCAATCATAATACAATATATAAATATATCAAAGTAACACGCTATACATCTCAAGTATATATATATATAAAATACACACACAAAGAATCCAAATAAATAAATAAATAAATAAAACCAAAAGAAAAAAAAAAGAGTCTTTAAAATTAACTTCCTCTCCCCAATGCGTGGTATAATTTCAGTATTTCTCCAATAAAACACTCACTGGTTCTTTGGCAGTATAGAACCAGTGAGCTGGTGCTTTATCAACCACATCAACAGTGACAATGTGTATTATTTCACTGACATGTACTTTTCCACCCAACACATACAATTCAGATGCCAGACACCTGATGGCTTGCCCCCTGTACTCCTCTCCCTTTGTATACCCCTTAACTATCATTGGCCTTCAAAGATCTGCATTTGAAGCCCATTTCCTTCCTACCATATAAGCTTTCTGGGCAATCTCACCGGCTCCCATGGTTTCAACCACCACCAAAAGCTGACAAGACCCAAAGCAGTGTCTCCAGCCCAGACTCACCCCTAAGTTCCTGACCTGCATGGCCACAAGACAGCTTATCATTTCCTACCCACATGTCTGCTCCTAGAGACTCCTTCTGAGTAGAACCCACTAGTTCACTAAACCAGAACTCTTCCAGCTGTCATCACGTCCTGTAGATTTTGTTATCTTAAACTCTGTCACATCTGACCTCTCCTCTTCATCCCTTGGTTCAGCCATTACCACCTCTCTTCCAGACCAGTGTAATCACCTCTTAACTGGCCTTTCAATTATCTCCCTTTCTAGAATGCCAAGGGAGCTTCTCAAATCATCTGAAACTAAGTAGATGTGGTGTCATCAGCATATTTTAACCAATCACTAGGATATTTTGTAAGGAAAAAATATAAATGTAAGCATTTATTAACCAAATGAGTTATGATTATAATGAAGCATGATTATGTTGTATCCAATCAAATTAGTATTTAGAGCATGATTACTGATGTTGATAGTTTGTCCTCAATCATAAGACTCACGAGGGATTGTAATCTAAAACAGGTCTGTGTGCCTCTGTGGCACACCTTCCCCACAGAGGAGGTAACCAGCACAGGCAATGAAGTAGCACTTCAATCACTACATGTCCAGGGATTTTACTCAAGGGTTAACACAGAGGGGTGAGAGGTTTTTGGTTTTCTACATGGGATCACTAAGCATTCCAAAGCATCAGAGCAGGTGTGCAGGTTCTGCTCAGCAAAGAGTGTTCAGAACACTGTTCTTATTCACTCATGTACTAGAGCACACTTTACCATTTGCCTCTTCCCTACTACCTCCTTATCTTCTTGATTTCTGTGTTTCTCATGGGTATTCACCTAACTTTCTTCTCATCTTTCGCCAAGGTGGGCAACCCAAAAAAGTATTCAAGAAGTTTTAAAGGGTTGTTTGTAAGACCTTTAAGTCTGCTTTTTTAGGATGCCTAATATAGGTAGGTATGATCAGGATATTCTCCCATATTTTATTTCACTAAGATAGGTATTCTCATGTTCATCTTACAGATGAGGAGAGTGAGGTGAAGCTGTAGTCTAAACACAGGTCTGTCTGGACCCAAAGCAGGGCAGGGGTGAGGGTGGAGGGGCAGAGAGGAAGAAGCTGCAGAGTACTGTGACCCTGAAAACCTTACTCCCACACCAGGCTTCAGTGTACTTGTCTCCCTGACACCAGTCAGAATTCCCATTCTGTCTACCTTCATCTAACTGCGACTATTCAGTTTTGACTATGGCTTAAAACTTAATTTAGTGCAAATAATCCATATTAAAATTCTTTCTTGTAGAGTGGCCAAGATGGCAGAATAAAAACACTCTGAGCTCACCTCTTCTCACACCAAAATCACAACTATTTGCAGAACAACCATTGATAAAAAATACTGGAACCTACCAGAAAAGATCTTCTACAGCCAAAGACATAAAGAAGGAACCATAACGAGACCAGAAGAAGGGGCAGACTCATAATCAAATCCCATATCTCCACATGGGTGACCCACAAACTGGAGAATAATTGTATTGCAGAGGTTCTACCATAGGAGTGAGAGTTCTGAGCCCCACGTCAGGCTCCCCAGCCCAGCACTGGCAAGATGAGCCCTCAGAGCATTTGGTTTTGAAGGCCAGTGGGGTTTAGTTAAAATAGAGACTTCAATCTTAAAGGGAGTGAAAAAAGCTCCCTTTTTTTTCACAAAAAAGCTGATGTGCACCAGCACATAGGGCAAAAAAAATAATTTGACAGGAGCCTGGGCCAGACCTTCCTGCTGGTTTTGGAGTGTCTCCTGGAGAGGTGAGGGGTGGATGAAGCTCACCCTGGGGACAGAGACACTGGTGGCAAACATACTGGGGAACACTGTTGATGGCTGACATCTTGGCTCTTTATTTCCAAGACCTGGCCCCACCCAACAGCCTCTAGGCAGCACTGCTGGGACACTTTAGGCCAAACAACTAACTGGGCGGGGACACAGTGCCAACAATCAGCAGACAGGCTGCCTAAAAACTAAAGAGCCCATAGCTACCTCTGGGCTTGCCCCCAGACATGACCCGGCCCACCAGAGGGCCAAGATGGAGCTGTACCCACCAGTGGACAGGCACTAGCCCCTCCCACCAGGAAGCCAGACCAAGCCTCTAGACCAACCTCATCCACAAAGGGGCAGACACCAGAAGCAAGAAAACTATGACCCCTCAATACAGGGCAGACCTTACCCTGGGATCAGCTGGGCCCTGGCCTGGCCCACTAGCAGGCCAATGCAACCTTCAGGACACCCCAGAACCCATACCCAACTGTGTCAGGAACCAACATGCCCCCACAAAACAATCTGAAATGAGCTCTGGGATCCCTGGGCTGTAGCCAGACTCCAGGAACAAGCTCTGCTTGCTAGTAGACCGGCACTAACCCCAGGATCTGGCTTCAGCTGCCAGTGGGAGGGCAACAGCCCCAGAGTCTTGAGGACTCTGACTCCACCCACCAGTAAGCCAGCACTAGCCCTGGGGGCCATGTAGGATTGCACAACCAGCCACCTCATGACCAGGCCCTGCTAAACAGCAGCCAGTAGCATCCACACAAAGCAGGTTCTGGCAACCAACCAGACTAGGGGTCTATCAGACCACCCACACAGTTAGCCTGCCACAACAGAAGGACCCACGGAGCCCTCTTCAAGTGAACCCTTAGATCACACAGCTTGGATGACGGGGGTGCGGAACTGCTGGGAAGCATAGGACGCTTCCTACAGAGGGCCGCTTCTCCAAGGTCGAGAAAAGTAACTAACCTACCACATACATAAAAATACAAATAGCAACTGAGATAAAATGAGAAATATGTTTCAGACGAAGGAACAAGATAAAACCCCAGAAGAACAACTAAGTGAAGGGGAGACAGGCAATCCATCCAAGGCGTTCAGAGTAATGATTGTAAAGATGATCAAAGAACTCGAGAGAAGAATGGATGCACAGAAAAAGAAGTCAGAAATTTTTTAACAAAGAGTTAGAAAATATAAAGAACAACCAAACAGAGATGAAGACTACAATAACTGAAATGAAAAATGCACTGGAAGGAATCAACAGTAGACTAAATGAATCAGAAGAATGGATCAGTGAGCTGGGAAGACAGAGTAGCGGAAATCACTGCTGCTGAACAGAAAAAAGAAAGAAGAATGAACAGAAGTCAGAACAGATTAAGAGACCTCTGGGACAACATCAAGTCTGCTAATATTCACATTACAGGGGTCCCAGGAAAAGAGAGAAAGGGCCCAAGAAAATATCTGAAGAGATAACAGCTGAAAACCTCCCTAATCTACAAAAGGAAACGGTCACCCAAGTCCAAGAAGCATACAGTCCCATACAGGATTAACCCAAAGAGGAATAGACAAGATACATTGTAATCAAAATGACAAAAATTAAAGATAGAGAATACTAAAAGCAGCTAGGGGAAAGCAACAAATAACATACAAGGGAACTCCCATAATACTATCAGCCAATTTTTCAGCAGAAACTCTGCAGGCTAGAAGGGAATGGTATGATATATTTAAAGTGATGAAAGGGAAAAACCTACAACCAAGAATACTCTACCCAGCAAGGCTCTCACTCAGATTAGAAGGAGAAATCAAAAGCTTTACAGACAAGCAAAAGCTAAAGAATTCAGCACCACCAAACCAGCTTTACAACAAATGTTAAAGGAACTTCTCTAGGTGAAAAAGAAAAGGCCACAACTAGAAACAATAAAATTACAGAATGAAAAAGCTCATTGGTAAAGGGAAACATACAGTAAAGGTAGAAAATATCCACAAACAAAGCTCATAGGGAGGTTAAAACACAAGAGTGATAAAATCACCTGTATCCAAAATAAGCAGTTAAGAGATACACAAAACAATTAGATATAAAATATGATATCAAAAACAGTAATCATGAGAGGAAGAGTACAAATGCAAGGAATCTAAAATGCATCTGAAATTAAGAGATCAGCAACTTAGAACAATCACATATATACAAAGACAGCTATACAAACACCTGATGTAACTGCAAACCAAAATTTATAACAGATATACACACAAAAAAGAAAAAGGAATCCAAACATAACACTAAAGATAGTCATCAAATCACAAGAGAAGAGAGCAAAAGAAAAAGGGGAAAATAAGATCTACAAAAACAAATCCAAAACAATTAAAATGGCAATAGGAACATACATATCAATAATTACTTTAAATGTAAATGGGCTAAATGCTCCAACCAAAAGACACACACTGGTTGAATGGATACAAAAACAGGACCCATATATGCTGCCTACAAGAGACTCACATCAGATCTAGAGACACATACAGACTGAAAGTGAGGGGATGGAAAAAGACAGTCCATGCAAATGGAAATCAAAAGAAAGCCAGAGTAGCAATACTTATATCAGACAAAATAGACTTTAAAATAAAGACTGTTATAAGAAACAAAGAAAGACACTACATAATGATCAAGGGATCAATCCAAGAAGAAGATATAATAACTGTAAATATATATGCACCCAACATAGGAGCACCTCAATATATAAGGCAAATATTAACAAACATAAAAGAAGGAATCAACAGTAACACAATAATAGTAGGGGACTTTAATACCCCACTTAGGGGACGTCCCTGCTGGCGCAGTGGTTAAGAATCCATCTGCCAAAGCAGAGGACACGAGTTCGAGCCCTGGTCTGGGAAGATTCCACATGCTGCGGAGCAACTAAGCCTGTGCGCCACAACTACTGAGCCTGCATTCTAAAGCCCACGAGCCACAACTACTAAGCCTGCGTGCTGCAACTACCGAAGCCCACGCACCTAGAGAAGCCACCACAACGAGAAGCCTGCGCACCGCAATGAAGTGTAGCCCCCGCTAGCCGCAACTAGAGAAAGCCCGTGCAAGCAGCAACAAAGACCCAATGCAGCCAAAAAAAAATAAATTAATAAATTAACTTATTAAAAAAATATCCCACTTACATCAATGGACACATTATCCAGACAGAAAATCAAAAAGGAAACACAGGTCTTAAATGACATGTTAGACCAGATGGATTTAATTAATATTTATAGAGCATTCTATCCGAAAGCAGCAGAATACACATTCTTTTCAAGTGCACGTGGAACATTCTCCAGGACAGAACACATGCTGGGCCACAAGGCAAGCCCCAGTAAATTTAAGAAAACTAAAATCATATCAAGCATCTTTTCCAACCACAATGCTATGAGGCTAGAAATCAGCCACAAGAAAAAAACTGTAAAAAACACAAACACGTGGAGGCTAAACAATATGCTACTAAACAACCGATGGATCACTGAAGAAATCGAAGAGGAAATTAAAAAACACCTAGACACAAATGAAAACAAGATGATCCAAAACCTATGGGGTGCAGCAAAAGCAGTTCTAAGAAGGAAGTTTATAGCGATACAAGCTTACCTCAGGAAACAAGAAAAATCTCAAATAAACAACCTAACCCTACACCTAAAGCAACTAGAGAAAAAAGAACAAACAAAACCCAAAGTTAGTAGAGGAAAGAAATCATAAAATCAGAGCAAAAATAAATGAAACAGAGACTAAAAAAAAATAGAAAAGATCGATGAAACTAAAAGCTGGTTCTTGGCAAATATAAACAAAATGGATAAACCTTTAGACAGACTCATCAAGAAAAAAAAGGGAGAGGGCCCAAATCAATGATATCAGAAATGGAAAAGGAGAAGTTACAACCAGCACCACAGAAATACAAAGGATCATAAGAGACTACTATGGGCAATTATATGCCAATAAAATGGACAACCTAGAAGAAATGGACAAATTCTTAGAAAGGTACAATCTTCCAAGACTTAACTAGGAAGAAAAAGAAAATATGAACAGACCAATTACCAGTACTGAAAATGAATCAGTAATTTAAAAACTCCCAATAAACAAAAGTCCAGGACTAGATGCCCTCATAGGTAAATTCCACCAAACATTTAGAGAAGAGTTAACACCCATCCTTCTGAAACTATTCCAAAAAAATTGCAGAGAAAACAACACTTCCAAACTCATCCTATGAGGCCATGGTCACCCTGATACAAAAACCAGACAAAGATATCATAAAAAAAGAAAATTACAGGCCAATATCACTGATGAACAAAGACACCAAAATCCTCAACAAAATACTAGCAAACTGACTCAAACAATATATTAAAAGGATCATACACCATGGTCAAGTGGGATTTATCCTAGAAATGCAAGGATTTTTCAATATCCACAGATCACTCAATGTGATACACCACACTAACATATTGAAGAATAAAAAACCATATGATCATCTCAATAGATGCAGAAAAAGCTTTTGATGAAATTCAACATCATTTATGATAAAAACTCTCCAGAAAGCTGGCATAGAGGGAACACACCTCAACATAATAAAGGTCATAAATGAAAAACCCACAATTATCATACTCAACAGTGAAAAGCCGAAAGCATTCCCTCTAAGATCAGGAACAAGACAAGGATGTCCACTCTTGCTACTTTTATTCAACATAATTTTGGAAATCCTAGCCACAGCAACGAGAGAAGAAAAAGAAATAAAAGGAATCCAAATTGGAAAAGAAAAAGTAAAACTGTCACTGTTTGCCAGTGTCATGATACTATACATAGAAAATCCTAAAGACGCCACCAGAAAGCTACTAGAGCTCATCAATGAATTCGGTAAAGTTGCTGGATGCAAAATTAACATACAGAAATCTGTTGCATTTCTATACAATAGCAATGAACTATTAGAAAGAGAAATTAAGGAAATAACCCCATTTAGCATCACATCAAAAATAATAAAATATCTAGGAATAAACCTACCTAAGGAGGCAAAAGACCTGTCCTCTGAAAACTGTAAGATGCTGATGAAAAAAACTGAAGACCACACAAACAGATGGAAAGATACACCATATTCTTGGATTGGGAGGATTAACATTGTTAAAATGACTATACTACCCAAGGCAATCTACAGATTCAGTGCAATTCCTACCAAACTACCAATGGCATTTTTCACAGAACTGGAGCAAAATATTTAAAAATTTGTACGGAAACACAAAAGACCCTGAATAGCCAGAAAAATCTTAAGAAGAACGGAGCTGGGGGATTTCAGACTATACTACAAAGCTGAATTTATCAAAATAGTATGTTACTGTCACAAAAACAGACATAGAGATCAATGGAACAGGATAGAGAGCCCAGAAATAAACCCGCGCACTTACAGTCAATTAGTTTTCAACAAAGGAGGCAAGAATATACCAATACAATGGAGAAAAGATGGTCTCTTCAGTAAGTGGTGCTGGGAAAACTGGACAGGTACATGTAAAAGAATGGAATTAGAACATTCTCTAACATCATAAACAAAAATAAATTCAAAATGGATTAAAGACCTAAATATATAAAAGTCCTAGAGGAAAAGATGGGCAGGACACTCTCTGACATAAATCACAGTAATATTTTTTTGGATCCATCTCTTAGAGTAACTAAAACAAAAACAAAAATAAACAAATGGGATCTAATTAAACTTAAAAGCTTTTGCACAGCAAAGGAAACCATAAACAAAACGAACATACAACCCATGGAATGGTAGAAAACATTTGCAAACGATGTAACCGACAAAGGCTTAATTTCCAAAATATACAAACAACTTATATAGCTCAACATCAAAAATAAATAAATAAATAAATAAACAACCCAATCAAAAAATGGGCAGAAGACCTAAATAGACATTTCTTCAAAGAAGACATTCAGATGGCCGACAGGCACATGAAAAGATGCTCAATATCACTGATAATTAGAGAAATGCAAATCAAACCTACAATGAGGTATTACCTCACACTGGTCACAATGACCATCATCAAAAAGCCTACAAATAATAAATGCTGGAGAGAGTGTGGAGAAAAGGGAACCTTCCTATACTGTTGGTGGGAATGTAAATTGGTGCAGCCATTATGGAGAACAGTATGGAGGTTCCTTAAAAAACTAAAAATAGACCTACCATATGATCCTGCAATCCCACTCCTGGGCACATATCTGGAGAAAGCTCTAACTCGAAAAGATACATGCACCTCAATGTTCACTGCAGCACTATTTACTACAGCCAAGACATGGAAGCAACCTAAATGTCCATTGACAGAGGAATGGATAAAGAAGATGTGGTACATATATACATGGAATATTACTCAGCCATAAAAAAGAATGAAATAATGCCATTTGCAGCAACAAGGATGGACCTAGAGATTATCATACTAAGTGAAATAAGTCAGACAGAAAAAGAAATATACCATATGCTATCACTTACATGTGGAACCCAGAAAATTGATACAAATGAACTTATTTATAAAACAGAAATAGACTCACAGACATAGAAAACAAACTTATGGTTATCAAAGGGGTAAGGAGGGATAAATTTGGAATTTGTGATTAACACATACAGACTACTATATATAAAACAGATAAACAATAAGGATCTACTGTAGAGCATAAGGAACTATATTCAATATCTTGTAATAACCTATAATGGAAAAGAATCTGAAAAAGAATATATATATGTATAACTGAATCATTTTGCTATACACTTGAAACATTGTAAATCAACTACACTTAAATAAAACAATGTTTTAAAAGAATTAAAAAATAAAGTCTACTTTTGGGACTTCCCTGGTGGTCCAGTGGTTAAGACTCCGTGCTTCCAATGCAGGGGGCACAGGTTTGATCCCTGGTCAGGGAACTAAGATCCCACACGCTGCACGGTGTGGCCAAAAAAAAAAAAAAAAAAAAAAAAGTCTACTATGATATTAAAAATTCTTTCCCTTTGGGTGTGACTTGCTTTATTTTGGCATTTATTTGGTTGCAAGTTCTAATAAGCTAGGAAATAGGCAACAATCTACAGATTTAGGAACACTACAGATGCTGACAACTGGTTCATGCAGTCCTTACCTATAGCGTAAAAGAAGAGAGAAGCATTGAGAAGCCTGCATTTCTGTTAAAATGGCCCAGTTGGACAGAGTCCCTAAGACCAAGCTGACACAAATCAACCAATCTGATTCTTTTTAGATGGTCTCTCATGGGCCATGAGAAACTGCCTTTTCACTCATGAAAAATTTAAACTATTTCTTATTTTATAACATATGTTTATTTAATACGGTCAATTAAAAAGGAAGTCAAACAGCATATATATGTATATTTACACATATATATGTAAAATTATAGTGCTTTAGCAAGAATACTTATTTTTATTCCTCTTTCCAGGTGGTGAAAAGCCTATGTGAGTAACACTTCCGCCCCTTCCATCACTTTCCTGGGAAAAGGAGTGACTTCTTTGGCCAGTGCTTCTAGGAGAAGGACCCACACATGAACATCTCAGATCTGCCTCTTCCCTCTTTTGGGAGCAACCTGTTTGCAGACAGCACACAATCTCTGCACCAACAGGCTCCACATTGACTGTGACTTTAAAAGTCTTTCTAATTCAGGGTTAATCAAAAGTTAGAATGAGTTGAATGGTGGCCCCTAAAAAGATATGTCCATATCCTAATCCCTAGAAATGTGAACGTTTCCTTATTTGGAAAAAGTGTCTTTGCAGTTGTAATTAAGTTGAGGATCTTGAGATGAAATCATCCTGGATTATCTGCACTAGCCCAAGTTCATATAGTAGTTCTATTTTTAGTTTTTTAAGGAACCTCCATATTGTTCTCCATAGTGGCTGTACTAATTTACACTCCCACGAATACTAATGATATCCATTAGTCCCCTCAAACTGCAACAAACAGCATTTTTATTCTTAGTTTACTAAGCCGAAATTGTTAAATAATTGGGAATGAAGGTTGACCTTTGTCAAGTTATCTTTTTTGATATCAGAATTATCGTAAGGTCTTTCCCCTCTGGATGACTAATATGCTAATTGCACTGGGATCAGAGTGGGGCTTGTGCCATGTGGAATTTATGAAAATTTTTTCTCTGAATAATTTTTGTAAAATGTTCCATGGGCCCTGGAAAAGATGTATTCTGTTTGTTGGACAAATCTTTTTTTTTTTTTTTTAGCACTGGAAGAATCATACAGCCTGGTGAGCTGGGATACTCCAGTTACATCTGCTGTCCTGGCAAGCAATAGCACTCCATTTGACTATCAGCACGTACTGATTTAGATGATAAATTATGCTCACCCTGTGTAGAGGTAGGAGAGGAAGTGGCTAAGAGTATGGTCTCTTAACAAGGCTGCTCAGGCATGTGCCTCACCACTCTGTGTCCTGTCTCCCTCATATGTAAAAAAGAGATAACAGCCCAGATGAGTGCTCAATGATGCTGTTATTCTCTGTCACATCAACCTTATTCAGATTCTCTCCTAAGTCAGATTTATTTATCTGATTTAGATATTTATCTCCATCCTTATTTTTGTCTTCTTATATGTCAAAAGGGATGTTAACAAATCTCTTGCTTTTACTGTACTTTTATCTCATCTTTATATTTATAATAAATTGGACATAATAATTTTGAGTCATTATTATATTCAAAGGTCACAACAATTAGCTCTTCACTATAAATTTCACCATGTATCGGTATAAAATGCTCTTTCTATCCCTGTAAAGGAAAAAACAGGGCTTTCTGGAACACTGGTGAGCTGGAGGCAGAGATGCTGGCAAGGACACCCAGGCTTCTCACTCTGCTTTCTTTCCCCAGTTAAGAAGGTGAGTGTGTTAAGGCTAAGTTTGGTCAACGTTTCTTTAAACTGAAGAACGTGAACTGTTGAGTTAATATCTCTGGAATGAAGTGTGAACCCTGAATTTAACGGTAGTGGAGTAGTCACCCTCTACTTTGCAGAGTCCAAGTATCAGGGGCTGCTTCTGCTGGGGATTCTAGGGCTGAGGCAGTGAGTGGTGCGTTACATGTTATGTGTGTGCCTACGCTGAGAGGCCATTTTGCTTCCCGTGAGATATGTATTCTTGGAGGATGAAAGAGGAAACCAAATTTAACTTTATTGTGTGTGTGTGTTTTCTTTTTCTGTCAATCCCTGATACTCCTTACACAGCACATTCATTGCATACGCTTTACATTAGAATTTATTTTTTATCATTAATATTACGACATTTCATTTTGTTTGTATTTTATTATTATACTTAGCTTGTTACTAATCTTTTTGTTTCTCTTATTATATTTGTGAGTCTCTCACTAATATATAGATGAATTTTGTTTTTTGCCTCTATTTTGAGAATTTTTACCTAATAGGATTTTCTTTCATCTCAATTATATATATTGTCATAACTGATATGGGCTTTCTACTGTCCTTTGCTCTAGGCTTTCTGATTTTTTAATGCTCTCTTACAGCAGCTTTTGTACTGTATGATATATATTCTTACATGCACCTTTGTGCTGAATGATTATACATCTTGCATTTATTTATATTAGGGTTTCCGTTAGGATAGAAATGTCTAAATTTTTACTAACAGAAATATTAATACAGCTTTTAAATCTAATTTATGCCTTTATTACTGGTTAATAAAAGGTATGACAACCCAACAGCCATAAAAACTAAATGTTGACCATAAAGAAGACTAAACACTTTAAAAATAACATGTTCTAGGAAGGATGGGGGCAAGGGATAGTTAGGGAGTTTGGGATTGACATGTACACACTGCTGTATTTAAAATGGATAACCAACAAGGACCTACTGTATAGCACAGGGAGCTCTGCTCAATGTTATGTGGCAGCCTGGATGGGAGGGGAGTTTGGGGGGAGAATGGATACATGTATATGTATGGCTGAGTCGCTTTGCTGAAACTGCACCTGAAACTATCACAACACTGTTAATCGGCTATACTCCAATTTAAAATAAAAAGTTTAGGGCTTTCCTGGTGGCGCAGTGGCTAAGAATCTGCCTGCCAATGCAGGGTACATGGGTTCGAGCCCTGGTCTGGGAAGATCCCACATGCCGCAGAGCCTGCACTCTAGAGCCCACGAGCCACAACGACTGAGCCTGCGTGCCGCAACTACTGAGGCCCATGCACCTAGAGCCCACGCTCCGCAACAAGAGAAGCCACCGCAGTGAGAAGCCTGCACACTGCAACAAGGAGTGGCCCCTGCTTGCCGCAACTAGAGAAAAGCGCGTGTGCAGCAACAAAAGACCCAACACAGCCAAAAATAAAATAAAATAAAATAAATAAAAATTTAAAAAAAATTAAAAAGAAAGTAACACGTTCTATAAAGCCCATGATATGATTCTATCCCTACATTTTTTGTTATTGGTGCTGTTTTTGAATCATTATAGGTTAAATGAAAAATTAATTTAAAATCAAAATATGATTACTACCATTCTTTTGTTCTTCCAAGAAATGTCATTAATTTGTTTAGTCACTTACTTAACTGGTGTTGACCACCTCTACCTCTGTAAGATGGTGAAGCCCCACTCAGTGCACAGGCTTGTTATGAAGTTTCAATGTGATTATATAGCCAGAAGGGCTCTGAGAGAGTACAGAGCACTAAACAAATCTACACTGATATTACCATTGAAAACAGGTGACATTTTATGTGGCCACCATGGAGTAATTAAGATATTATGGATGGAATTATGTAGGATTTGTAGTTTAGACGTGAAAGTGGAACTTGCCAATAAACAAGAGTCATTAGCAAAAAACAAAAAAAAGACAGGAAACTCCTTTTAGATGGCATGTAATACACCCATTATTTGGGTATACCTCATTTCCTGAACCACCAATCCTCTCATTTATTTTTCCACCTCTTTCCTGTTTGATTCACTAGTTTAAATGGGTTCTTTTTTTTTTCTGTCTCTCTTATATTACCTTATTCCATCCTCCCACCCCCAATTTTTTAAATGAGGAAACTAAAGTTTGGGGAATTAGGATGACTTTTCCAAATCTCACAGCTTCTATCTATCTATCATCTCATCTATCTAATCCATCTAATAGATGAAAGTATTATATCTATGTTTTTAAAAACCAAGCTGGGATCATACATACTACTGACATACTTTTAAGTCAGTTAAAGTTGTTATACAAAGCCAGCTCTATGTTTGTATGCTTGTAGAGCCACTGTTCTTTCATATCACTCTTTCTAGAGTAGCAGCAGAACAAAAAAGGGAAGAGAAAGCACATTTGTTTTTTCAATCCTGTGGTAGAGAATACTTGGGACCTCATGTGCCAACACTAGATCCATGTTAGAGACTCCTGTTGTGAACCTCTCACCTCTGCATGAACAGGGAGTCATCCTGAGCTAACTTTCTTTATCTTGGTTCATTATTTAATGTGTTCTGTTTTGCAGCAGCACTAACACACACAAAAACCCAGTTAGACACTGAGGCTAGAGACAGTGGGCACGAGAAGTCAAAATAGAGCAGTTCCATGGACAGAGACCTACTGGATTTGAGTCTTCCTTGTATGGCCTGAAAAGACTTTTGGTGCACATGCTCAAACAACGCATGTCTGAACACTGATAATGGACCCAGCAGATAATGGTCCTGGGTGGATGATGATCCACTGAAAATTGAGAAGGCCTAGGCTAGGAGAAAGAGAAATATGAGCTATTTCTTTACCTGACTTGCAAGTGAGAAGCAGAATTTTTCATTTAGAGTTATTACATATAAAGACATCAGACTCCTTTAATCTGTACCAAAATGAGAGTGACCCAATGGTCCTTTACCTATTTAAGAATGAGCTTCCATTTAAGAATGGCTCCTAAACAAGTCCCCTCAACTTAAGGCAGTTTCACAGATAAGGTAGTGATGAAACAAAGAACCCAAAGGCAGTGTTCTGAGGAAATGCCTGTGTCTATTCCAAATACAAGGAGAGGTTCCCTTCCAGGCATCACTCACAGAAGAGGTTGCCACCTTGTATTTCCACCCTCACAAAGCCTTTCATGTTATAGGGCATTCTCTGAATCCTTTTATTTTTAACATCACAGCACTGTTTGGATAAGTTACATTATCCTGAAATATCTTCAATCAATGCAAGTTTTAGATGCTTATAAATTTTATCTTGGTTAAAAAATTTTTTAAGAGCAAAACTACACAGATTTAGTAATCATCCTTGGGTATGACCTCCAAATTGAAGTACTGGATGCTATTGTAAAACTCACCTTAGAAGCAGCATAGTAAGTGGCTGTATCATTAAGGTCATATACATAGGCCTACATGACAAATGAAAACAAAAAAACATCAAGTGCCCAACTATTCAGCAAATATGTAATTGGGCCTCAAGATGAATCTCCAGTGAAAGCATCATTAAGGATTCAAAGAGTGATGTATCAAAACCAACCTGATAATGTGCCCTGGAAAACTGTCAGATGACTCAGAATATGGCTATAGGGATGACAAAGACCTGATGGCATGGTTGCACATAAAGAATTCAAATAAAATCTTCTCATAAAATGTGAGAGTGGGAAAAAGCAATACTTCTCAGTTTTACATAATATGTGATTGAGTACATAGTGTGTAATACATATTTTATATAATATGATTTAAAATATAACTAAAATGATAAACTTAATATTCTAAGTAGTTATTTATTTCATTAAAGTTGGCCTAAAGGTGTTTGGACTTTTTTCAATGTGAAGTTGGAGAGTGGTCATCACATATTCAGAGGCATCTTGTATTTGGTCCCATGTACTATTTATGGACACCCTCCACCCCATCCCAATGCTGGCTTTAGCTCCTTGGCATTCCTCTCCTTTCACATCCTAGGCTCCAGATTCAGCAAGCCTTGTGCCTGCCTGAGAGTCCAGTCCCTCTGTCCAAGAGGAAACATGATATTTATATCAGAATGAACTTCACATAGTGGTTATTCGTTTGTGATTTTTAAGGTTTCTAGCTCACTAAAAAGCGACCTAGTTTTTACACCTCAGCTTCTTGTTGTGATTTTTTTTAAAAGGATGTGGTGCCTTCCCAACACACATGATATTAAATATCTATAAAGCCAGAGCAGTGGTCATGGCAAGAGACATACAGGGGCTTGAGGCCTGAGGCTGACTCTGAATAATAAAAGAAACGATGAGAAGGTCAACAACTAATGAGGTATTTTGCTAATTCACTGATTAAAACTATACAAGAGGGCTTCCCTGGTGGTGCAGTGGTTGAGAATCTGCCTGCCAATGCAGGGGACACGGGTTCGAGCCCTGGTCTGGGAAGATCCCACATGCCGCGGAGCAACTAGGCCCATGCACCACAACTACTGAGCCCGCACGTCTGGAGCCTGTCCTCCGCAACAAGAGAGGCCGCGATAGTTGAGGCCCGCGCACCGCGATGAAGAGTGGCCCCCGCTTGCCGCAACTAGAGTAAGCCCTCGCACAGAAACGAAGACCCAACACAGCCAAAAAAAAAAAAAAAAAAACTATACAAGAGATTTTTTTATCCTTGCAAAATTCTGTCCTAGCAAAGGCTAAAACACTATCAGTAGCTATTAGTAAAACCTTTAAGCTTCCAATTAAACCTAACAAACATGTCCCCTAAAATTTATTGGAAAATATTACTTCTCCGTAGGGCTGAATTCACTGTGCTGATGTGGATTTAAAACACTAACCCTAGAGGAATTCCATACCGTGCACAAAGTCGATTTCACACACATGGAAGTGTCTTTGAAAGTCTGTTAATATTATCAAGTGGAAAAATTATCCTACTTTTTAACTCTATTAGTCCTTCAAAAAACTTTAAAAAAAAACTATCTTCTCTGTTGAAAACGATATCTTTCTTTGGCTTTTTAGAACTGATATATTAGGCACAGCTCAGAGAAAGGAGCTAAGAAAAAGCTACACATGAATCCCACTTCTTGAAAAGTGACATGTTAGTACTGAAAACTGTTGTTTTAGAAGCAGTTAGGCTAATTAAGCTTGACAGCATGATTTCAAGAGAGATGCTGTGCAAGCCCCTATCCACAATGAGAATTTGCATTGAAGCAAGGAACAGCTGATATGTGCAGAGAGATGCAACTCTGGAGTTCTATCTATAAACTCCATGCCCTTAGAAAGGATACAGTGGAGTAAAATGATAATGATGATGATTTTGGATTAACATTTAGTCCTTTTCAAAGGGAGGAAGTTGTATCAAGAAGCAGGTCCCGGGACTTCCCTGGTGGCGCAGTGGTTAAGAATCCACCTGCCAATGCAGGGGACATGGGTTCGAGCCCTGGTCCGGGAAGATCCCACATGCTGCGGAGCAACTAAGCCCATGCACCACTGAGCCTGTGCTCTAGAGCCCGTGAGCCACAACTACTGAAGCCCGCGTACCTAGAGCCCGTGCTCCACAACAAGAGAAGCCACCGCAATGAGAAGCCCGCACACCGCAACGAAGACCCAACACAGCCAAAAAGATAAAAATAATAACTAACTAAATAAATAAATTTATTAAAAAAAAAAAAAGCAGGTCCCACCACCCATCATTGAAGAGATTTCGTAAATGGAGAAAGGCTGTGACTGATGCATGAAGAGGAAAACTGCCAAAATTTCCTTTGTAAGTTATTATTTCAAAGGAAGATCCTCATCACATCAAGTACACAACTCTGAACAAAACAGAGCTTAAGGCAAAATAGGTAATAAGGATATCTGGGCTTTTATTTTGAAATTAATAAAATGTGGTTGATTATACAAAGGTCCAAATTAAGCATAATTGTGAATTAAGTTTACTTCATGCCTGAATCAGACAGAACAGATAATTTAGAAAAATACACACAAATATTACAGTAAAGATATATTAACCTGGTGATTGACAGCATTAGACTTAATTTGAAAAAACAATATTGGGTTAAAACCAAAAGGGGAGAGATTTCTTTTTTTAATTCTTACAGTTAGAAATACACTTGCTTTAAAAACTCACTAAACTCACCATTGATCATGTTCTCAGCATTATGATTCATGCCTAAGGCTCTACAAGCAAAGACAGACGATATACCTGGATTCTGTGTTACTTTTCTTTGTTTTTCCTATTGTTTAACAAGAGTCAGGAGGAGATGCACTGCTTCTGTAAGGCAGAGCCCTTGGATGATGAACACTAAAAATAATGCCATGCTTGGCTGGTGACTTATAGATCAGTGGTGGCAGAAATGAAGAGTAAAACCTTAGCTCCTCAGAAAAACTGGCTTTTCTTCAAAGACAGGGCAACCTGACTTGTGATCATTCTTTGAAGCAATTTACATCAGTAGCCAGCTCAGTTACAACAGCTGGTGGGCAAGTATTAGACACAGATGACTCTTTTACAGCCAAAACACAGGAGAAATTAGATTATTAGCTTTCCTGTAAATACGTAATAAGGTTGGCTAGTCCTGGAGAGAAGAGGAATTGTGTATTACCAGACTTTTACTTTAGAATAGAATGTTCCAAGTTCAGCTGCTTCAGAATCACCTGGGAAGCTTATTAAAAATACAGTTGCCTGGGCCCACCCCAAACCTTTAGAAGGAAATCTTTGCATTTTCAAAAAACTCCCTATCCTACATAACCTGATGAGTCTGTGTCCTGCAAAGCTTGAGAACTTCTGCTCTCAAGGGCAGTGCTGGGATGTCTTATGTTGCAAATCATTAATATTTCTGAGGTCCATTACTCACGTGTAAACCTTAAGAACAAAATCCTTCTCTTCCTTTAATTCTGTGAGCGACTGCAGGACATCCAGGATGCTTAGGACTGCACAGCCATATGGCCGCCGATAGTGCAGGTGAGCAGGGCCCTTCTTTGAGTCATTCAGGAGCATCCGGCCTGGGGCACAGCAGAAACACCAGTCAGACTAAGAACTCCATGCTCCTCTATAGCACCACCAAATTATCATCCAAGGATGCCAGAGCTATAGGCACCTTAGAGATCTTCTAAATTGGAAGACTGAAGATGAAGGGAGCCATCCAAGGATGCAAGGATATTTATGTAGGGGAATGCCAAACAGGCCTTTAGCCAGGGCTCTTCCCCTGCACCACATTCAATTAATCATCCTTACTACCCACCTCAACACCAACAGTCCATTTATTAATCATATGAGAATGAAACAGTGGTTTCATGAATTTCTTAGAAAAACCAATGTGCTAATATATTTTAACTTCTTAGTTGAGTATTTTAGCTGACAGGTAAAAGTTATGTATACAGAGATAAGGAGGACAATGTACTATTCTTCCAACCAAATTCTTTCAGCCAAAGCTGCTCCTGAACCACTGTAGGAGCAAGAAGAGTCTCAGAAAGTAGATGGGAGGTTGATTTTCCTGCTTACCAAGGCTGTCCTTACAGTGGCAAGAGGACTTGCAAATGCAGAACTGGAACCTCAACAAATGCTTTATCAAGTACAGCAAAACAAAAACCCAAAAGTACAGCAAAAAAGAGTTGTTTTGTTGTTGGCAAAACAACTCTTTTGCTGTACAAGATATGCCAGAACCCACTATGAAAGAAGACTTGGTTAGTCATAGGCCCGCAAATTATGTCATAAACTTAAAATAAGACTGGACAAACAAACCACAGGTAGCAAAAATCTTGGGTGGGGTAGAAGTGAGATACCATCCATCCAGTGCAATAATGACAGTAACTCTAATTTTGTAGAAAATAGCATAGATACATACTTTTTGATACAAAACACAGCAAAGGCCATTCACTACCTGTTAAGCTGGCAACCCTGGCAACCCGTTATAAGATCTCTGAGGCAGAGGGCTGGTACAGAGGCAGAACATTAGATGGAGAGAATGTAAAAAAGCAGACCACTTGAAATATAAAGTATGGGTCCAAAAACAAATAGGGAGCAGAAAATGCTTTCATTTCTATCAAATTCAGCTATTGCAGCAGCTGAGCTTAAGGTACAGCTCCAGTACAAGCTGTACTCTAATCCTAAGACCTGAAGTAATCCTAAAACCTGAAGAGCTAGGCAGAAGACAAAGGTCATACACAGTGGATATCCCAAGTTGGGGTGGTCTTAGTCATGTGAATTGATAAAGTGGACCATACCTATTCGTATCACATGGGCAACTACATATAAATCTCTCTTCATATCTTTGCTGCTCAGATCCTAAGAAAAGAGAAAAAATAAATTAAGGCAATGAATACATAGAAAATAATTAAAATTTCATTTTGAACCTCATAATGGTTTGCTTTTGCTGCTTTTAGCATATGCTATAGGTGGGGGAAGGGGATTAAAGTACATAGCAGTTTAGTGTTTATAAGATTCCTGCAGTGAAAGTCTGGACATCTTATATGCCCTTGGAAGATTATTTTGTTGACAGTATTTTTCCAGCTCTTATTTAGACCACCTATCTCCGAAAGTTCTCACATTAGAAATCTTCATGACATTGACTTATCCATGTTTATTCCAAAATCATATAAAAACATTCTGTAACAAAAGAAATTTCCAATGCAGAAAAAAAAAAAGGGAAAACACCAAAAGGCTCATTAATGACTGAAATTCTGAAAGTTTACTCTCTACTAATTTTACATTTATTCTGCTGTCCACAAATGATTATTATACACTAGATACGTTCCCTTGAAAAGCGATTACTTTGGTTTTAGTGAAACCTCAATAATTAGATCTCCCATTTCTAAATTTAGATATGCATCATTTATGCTGAAGTATAAAGCTGAAAATAATTTTATCTGGAAAATTTTAAGGGCTTCCTTTAAGTAAACAAATCTGATCCAGAATCACTTTTAAAACTAGAGTTATAAAAATAATTTTATACATTATTTATGTGTAGAACACATTTTGAAAAAAAATGTTTGAGTATATATTTATACTTTATTTAACACATTATACTCGAAGTAATAAAACTTCCTTTAATATGTATTGTTTCAGACTTTCACCGGGTCATCAACCGCTGCTCACTCCCAGCCACGTTATGAATTAATGATGAAGGAGTAACCTCTATCTTTAATGGGACAGGTTCCTGTGAGTTCCCTTTTGCTTCTAGGAAAAGGTCCCTTAGTTCCATTTCCTTCCCATCTTTCATCTTTTGATTTGTCCCAGATACTTATCTCTTTTCAATAAAGCAGGAAAAGGGACAATCAAGCAGCAGTCATGATTTTGAATGAGCTTTGGATCCAGAATCCCCACGTTTGCTTTATGTTTATGTTTACCCTGTAGCAGGGTTAGGTCTAGGGTGAAGCAAGCAAACCATCTAAGGTATAAAATTTAAGGTCTCATTCTCAGGATCCTGCGCTTTGCTTGCCTCACCATAATCCCAGCTCTGCCCTGTAGAGTGGTCCTGAACATATGAAAGAAAAGGAGACATTAAAAAGTAATTTGTAATGGTGAAATTGAAGCTTTTAGATTCTAGATGTTTATAATATTTTGCCAAATTCTTGATGGAATAATGAAATATACTTACAATGAAATGGGTTACAAATAATTTAACATAAATTGTTATCTCTGGAATCACAAAGATATATTTTTGCATGAAAGTTGTCTTTTGATATTGAAAAATATGTTTTAGACTCCATTTCAATAATTCCTTTAATTTAAAATGATATCCTCCAAACACTACTACATTTTGCTAAATATTAAGATGATTACTAAATAACAAATAGAAATTAAAAAACAGATTACCATTTTTATATAATTTTTGGGATAGAAACATGTCTATTGCTAAAAGATATGTAAATGTTTGACACATTTCAAAGTGAAATGGTCTTCTACATACCTTAGATTGTGTTAATCCAAACTATCAAATAACCAGTATAATTATAAATCCCAATATACGTAAAGAATTCAAGCCAGTTACCAAAGATGACCAAACACTAACCAGACGGGCTGTACACAAGACCATGGGATCTCTCCTTTGGTTCTGTTCAGGTGAATGAAAGGAAGAAGCCTAAAATGTAATTTATAGTATTTTCTAAATGGCTGGGTAGGGGCTCTTTCTTACCATGTTGTACATGGTACCCAGAACATTTTGTGGTATTTATTTGAGGTCAGTAAAAATAAGATGATAATAATCAGTACCAGAAAATATTTTAAGTAAAATTATCATTTGTGAGTTCCACATAATTTCAGTGTCAAAATTCAGTGTAAAGGCTATCTTATTAGATATGAGCATGGTTAAACACAGTTACCATAGAGTTATGTCACAAGACCTGTAAAACCAAGGTGGGAAGAGAGGTGACTCACCCACCATTCATCTGGTGAGCAGGGTTTGAATTTAGACTTACTCACTGGACCTTACCCTCCAATCCTACATAACTAGGAAGTTGGTTCCCAACTACCTGGTGGGTAGAAAGGACAGTGACTCAGGGATCAGCATCTTGACTCAGTTACTAATATTTCATCTGAAACATGGAAAAGTCAATTCACTTTCCTGTGCCTGGACTACCCTTTTTCTGTAGAGATAATAGGATTTACAAATATAAAACATAGACAATATATTCATTCTTATGCTGCAGAAAAGGAGGCAGTATTTTAATAAATGATATTATTGCACTAATAATTCAATTCATTCTTAATTCCAAGAAAGCACGACCTAAAATTCTATTTTGAAATGTGAAAAAGTAAATGTAAAAAATATGATGCCAATTAATGCAGGGAAAACAACACAAGTTCATTCCCTGAGCTGATCACTCAACTATAATAGAAAATAAACATGTATTCATTTATTTATGTAACAAATCATTAGTATTTGCCAGGCACTGTGTGTGAGGCACTGGATATCTAGTAAGGAGTAAATACACAGACATGCTCTCTCATGCACATACCACACAGCCATTGTTAATCATGAAAGTCATAAAAATCCTCACTGTATTAGACATTTACATAAATATGAAACACCTCCTTCTTGGATAAAATTCTTCCTGCACAGGAAGCTCTGAAATCTAACATAGTCAGAAAAAAACAGGATTTACCAAGAGCAAGATTGTGCATGGATAATGTGACTGTCTGTAATGTGGCTCTGAAGTCAGCTTGAGTAACCCTGCAAAACTGCTCCATCTGTATGGTTCCCTTTTCTTGATGCTAAGGTAAGCTAACATGCTGGCACTGACCACAGCTGTACCTGCATTTTCTTGCATTTACTCGAAAACTCTGTAACACATATGCCAATCTGGAAAACTCCTCTGGCCCACAGGAGGAACTCAAGTCTTAGATAGTCAGAAAATAGTTTCCACCAAAATTATTATTTCGTATAAGCTTAAAGTAAAACATGAAAATCCTGGCTAGAACAATCTTGTTCAAAAATCTTCTAGGCTTTGAAAAAAATTCCTCAAATCATTTTTTTGGGGGATCTTTAAGAAAAGATCCAGGGCTGTACTGCAAAGGGAACTACAAAAGTGGGTATTTTTAGCAGCCTTGTGCCTTCCCGTTGTGGCAGAACAAGAGCACATAATAAGTGTTACGTGCATCTCTGATTTATAAAGCTGGAGCTACAGCCTAGGCCTCTGGGCCCCTATAGATAATTAAAATGCTGTTAAATGAAAATTTTGATTTACTGTATAATTACATTCAAATATCATAATTAAGTTCATTTTTCAAGAGACAAGGACTGCACTCATCACACTCAAGGACAGCACACACGCACACACATGCACACGCACGCACACACACACACACACACACACACACACACACCGCTCTGTTCCCACAGTGCCAAAGAACAAGGAATCGACAATTTCTTTTGCTGCTTTAACCAAACAATATCAGAGCATGAGGATCTATAAAAGACTCTTAAGGTCACTGGGACATTCTAGACAGATGGGTGTCTCATCTCATTCTAATCCTGTTTCAGGAAGGTGGCCCTAGAGAACCAGCTCAGTGTTCAGGTAGTCTCACTTCAGATGCTCTCTCACAATATTCTAACCTACATCCCATTACCTGCAATTTCGACTCTTTCCCTTGTTCTCCTGCTGAAGAGAGAGCACTGATCTTTCCAGACTAAACCATCTCAATTCCCTTAGCCGTCTTCCTGGATCTGCTTTTCCTGCTTTTTCTTCCTGTATTATCTCCTAAGCTTTGAATGCTGAGCTCAAAGATGTACGAAACTTCATGTTAGCTTAGCTAGATTTGTAAATCCTTCATATCTGAAGCAATTTCAATAAAAGTTATTCCTGTAAAAGTGGCTTCTGATTCTGCAGTAACATCATTTGAGATTTCGATAAAGTTGTAGTAAATGAACAAAAAAAGTCAGGTAAACAAATCCAATTTTATCTTTCAGAGAAAGTCACATATCAGAGCCCTAGATAAATCCCATTTGTGTTTAAGAGGCACACCATAAGGTTTGAGACACCTGACTGTCACCTATCAATCATGCACCACAAATGAGGGCAGTGGCACTGTGACACCATCATACCTCCCTGTACTCAACAGGTTTTGATGGATCTCAGTATCACTGAAGCACATCAAAGAATCCATAATAGTCAAAAGTGGTTTAAAATTGTGACACGGTCTTATTTTCTCCTTCAGCAAATAAATTAACTGAAATAAATAAAGCTGGGCAGTTAAGTTTTATAACTGGGTAAAAAAAAAATTCAGTAAATCAGTAAAGAATACACAAGGCAACGTGGTATTGTGAGGCTTAGCACTTTTCAATAAGCAGGTTATCAAGCCTTCTCTGAGCTGATGAGTCCATGAGCTCAGAGACCACAAATAACAGCATGGTTATTCAGAAAAAACTGAAGTATGAATCATGGCATGAAAAGACTCTGTTCGGTATTTGAAAGAGGAGGACTATTTAGTTTGTCTCTCTTTATATAAACTCATTAAAAAACTGCAGAGCTGTAAATTTGGTGGGTGCCTTTAGAGAAACGATACTTACACATCAGAGAAATTCCCAGTGGCCTTGAAGAAGAATTGTAAGAAAGACTTTCCTCAAATTTTATGTGTCTATTATATTAAATAGCTTCTAAAATGTACATCAGTAAAAGGTACTTGATTATATTTCTTTAATAAATTCAATTAAAAACTGAAGCTAATTTCAGTTTTCTTAAATATTTCATTAAAACCTGAAAGACACATAAATCAAGTTCTATTCTCACCAGTGTGTGGGGAAATAAGAATAAATGCTTGTTTCCAGGGCAACAATATCCACATAGCAGGGCCCTAGTTAGAGTCAACAGCAGAGAAGGGAAAGAGAATTTGCACATACTGTAAAAAGGGCACACATTCGTTCTATCTTCTCTGGGTTCCTTGGCCCACCATTCTTGTTCAGTCTCACCAGAAACCGCTCACTGAAATGTAGGAGAGAGAGACAGAGAAATGTAAGGGACTGCATGCTCGAGACCAAATAAAAAGGGCATTTATAGAGAAACCCTAAACACTTTCAGGACAGCCCATAGTGACAGGCAAGGCCAAAAGGACATGTCTAGTGGCAGGAGACTATCTTTCTTGCCAAGCAACGTACAACAGAGACTACAAACTGCTTCACAGGTGTTGCTGTTTACTTGCCAGTTGTGGCTCTTATCTCCCTAAAGCTGTGTGCTCCCTGAGGGCAGCAATGAGGATTATGTCTTGTATTTTCCCAAATACCCTCAAAGCTCTGGGCGTAACAGTAAGCCCATAAGAAGCATATACATTCTTTGATGTGAACACTCAGATCATCATAAAAATATTCATCACACTAGGTCCGAAAGAGTCTACATTACCCAGTTTACATCTTCCTATACAATTTTTGAGAATCATTTTAGAGCCAAGAAAAAATGTTACAGGGACTTACAAAAGTTTGGGTGAAAAGTAAAAAAGAAATAATGTACTGTAATTCAAGCTGTAATCAGAATTTAATAGGGCCATTAAGATATTTTATTCCTCAAACAATATAGGTTAAGTCTTGAAGGAAATTATTGGACTGAAAAACTTTAGAAACAGTGTTTGCAACATTCTGGAGAAATGTCTCCTTGCTCTCTTATCTCCTTCCTGCCCCTGTCTAGGATCTCATTCCCATCTCCTCATCCCAAGGTTCTCTACCAATTATAACAGGAAAACTGAGCCATGGCAAAGACAAAGTATGTGATTCTAAAAGTAATTTGCTTCTCCTGTGCCCAGAGTCATGTACTCATTACATCTATTAGGTATCAGTAAAAGGGCCAATACTAAAATACTGTACTAGAATTATAAGATATGTTATAATATCAGCTGCACAGGTTGCTTAGTTTGTTCACATATTCATTTGTTCATTTAGTCAACAAATAGTTATTAAGTTCTCTGTGCTAAACATAGGAACACAAATGTGAACACAATATATATAGGGCACTTTTCTTCCTAGAGCTCATGGTCCTTCCTAAAGCTTAACTTCCTAGGCAGTTAAACGTGCAGAAATGAAGCTCAGAAAAGATCTGGCTTTTATAAATCTGGCAAATATAAATTTGAGATGCTTCAGCCAGCGGATTAGATGGGAATAAGCAGGGAATATGCACAGAACAAGAAGAAAAGGGGCTTTGGTCAGAATCCTGAGGGACATTGATAATTAAGAAACAGGTAAAAGAAGAAGAACTAGCCAAGTAGACATGTAGGGACAAATAGAAAAACAGAAGAAAAATAAGAAGAATGGTGGGATGCTATGTTAGTTAAGGGAAAAAAGTGTCTGAAAGAGGAGGGAGGGGTCAAGGAGGCCCAAGGGCACTGAGAATCACATGAGACAACAATACAACAGTGTCCACAGGATGTTAAAACAGATGTCACTGGTGATTCTGGCAAGAACCGTTTTTGTGGAATGATAGTGAAAGAGGCTAGTGTGAGGAGTAAGAAATAAGGAAGCAGAAACAGTGAGTCAAGACCACTCTTTGAAGAGGTGAAGATGTGGAAGTGATGAACTTTTAGTTAAATGGGCATGTTGAGTTGAGGGAGGTCTTTGTTTAAAGATGGGGTAACCCATATATATTCAATTAATTTTCAATAAAAGTATCAAAATTCAGTAAGGGAGCACAGCAGTTTCAACAAATGGTGAACAATCCATATAAAAAATTAAACCTTGGGCTTCCCTGGTGGCGCAGTGGTTAAGAATCAACCTGCCAATGCAGGGGACACTGGTTCGAGCCCTGGTCTGGGAAGATCCCACATGCCGCGGACCAACTAAGCCCGTGCACCACAACTACTGAGCCTGTGCCCTAGAGCTGGAGTGCCACAACTACTGAAGCCTACACACCTAGACCCTGTGCCCCGCAACAAGAGAAGCCACCGCAATGAGAAGCCCATGCACCGCAACGAAGAGTAGCCCCTGTTCACCGCAACTAGAGAAAGCCTGCACACAGCAATGAAGACCCAACGCAGCCAAAAATAAATAAAATAAATAAATTAAAAAAAAAATTAAACCTTGATCTTGCCTACAAGAAATGAACTTGAATTTATCATAGACCTAAATATAAGAGCTAAAACTATAAAACTGTAAGAATACACACATGAAAAATGAGACAAGTACCTTCGTGTATCTTGTTCACATTTGTTTTTCCATATTTAGCAGACAGTAGAAAAACCTTTGTGATCTCAGATTATTAAGCATATAACATGAATCACAAAATGATAAATTGGACTTTATAAAATTAAAACCATCTTCTCTTTGAAAGACACTGATAAGCAAATGAAAAGACAAGCTATAGACTGGAAGAAAATATTTACACTCACCTAAGAAAGGACTGTATTGAGAACATATAAAGTAAGCTCAGACGCAATAATAAATAACAACTCAAAAAATGGACCAAAAAATATGAACAGACCCTTCACCAAAGAATATACAGGGATGGAAAATAACCTCAAGAAAACATTATTAGTAACTAGAGAAACGTAAATTAAAAGCACAGTGAGATACCACTACACACGCACTAGAATGGCTAAAATTAAAGACTGAATATACCAAGGATTGGCAAGAATGTAGAGCAACTAGAACTCTAATAATCTGTTGAGGAGAATGTGAAATGGTACAGCCACTTTGGAAAACAGCCTGACAGTTTCTTATAAAGTCAAACATGCGCTTACTATATGCACCAACAATTTTACTCCTAGGTATTGACTCAGAAGAAATGAAAACATATGTCCACCCAAAGACCTGATTGTGAATGTTCATTGCAGCTTTATTCATAATCGCTAGAAACTGTAAAGAACCCAAATGTTCATCAGGAGATGAACAGACAGATATACCATTGTATGGTATACCCATACAATGGAATATTACTTCACAATAAAAAGAGCAAACTACTAAGATTTATAACAATATGGATGAATCTCAAAGGCATTATGCTAAGTGAAAGAAGGCAATCACAAAAGACAATATACTGTATGTCTCCATTTATAGTACATTCTAGAAACGTAAAATTATAGGAACAGAAATCACATCAGAAGTTGCCAAGACTGAGGAAGGAGGGCAGGGGTTGACTGCAAAGGTACATAAGGGAATTTTCTGGGGTGATGAAATGTCTGTTTCTTGACTATGGTAGTGGTTTCACAACTATAAATTTGTGAAAACTCATCAAACTATGCATTAAAAAGGGTGAATTTTACGATATGTAAATTGCAGTTCAATAAACCTGACTTCAAAAAAGATGGGACACACCTAAGAACATTTACATCTAATGGGAAAATGTTAGTAGAAGGGGAGAGATTGAAGACAGTGGAGAAAAAAATAATGGGTAAAGGAAAAAAAGGTTCCCACCTACTCAGGGAATTGTGAGAATCCAGGAGAGAGTTAAGGAGAAAACAACAGGTGTGGATACAAAAAAATCTGTAGTTTTAGTAATGGAGAGTTGAAGGTTAACAGAGAAACAGGAAATAAGAACATACGGGTAAAGTTTAGAAAAAAAAGACATCCAAAAACATCAGGAAAAATTCTCAAGACCATCTGAAAGAAAATGTAACTAGGAAAAGTAAAAATGATGGTTGTCACATGGACAAGTGCAAAGTGGAAAAAAGGATATTCAGTTGAGTCAATTTTCTCTCAAAAGTATAATCTTGAAACTCTAAAAATCTCTCCATCTCTTTCACTACCTACCACTAGACTAGGCTACTACTGGACTGTAGCTGGGATTATTATAACAACTTCCCAGCTGATCTATTTCCCTTTTTGCCTCTCTATAATTCATTCTTCGGAGAGATTGATCCTTTTAAAATGTGAATCAGATTACACTACCTCCCATATTAAAAAATTTTTCATATGGTCAAAGTGATTTTTTATACAAAGGTATCAAGACAATTCAATGAAGGAAAGAATAATATTTTTAACAAATGATGCTGGGACAACTGGAAATCCACATTCAAAAGAATGAAGTTGAATCTCTATTTCACACCATATGTAAAAATTAACTAAAAATGGATTATAGCTGTAAATGTATGAGTGAAAACTATATAACTCTTTAAAGAAAACATAAGCATAAATCTTCATGACCTTGGATTAAGCAATGGTTTCTTAGATAGGACTAGAATACTAAAAGCACAAGCAATGAAAGAAAAAAATAGGTAAGTTGGACTTCATCAAAATTAGAAACTTTTGTGCTTCAAAGGACATCATCAAGAAAGGGAAAGGTAATCCACTGAATGGAAGAAAATATTTTCAAATAATATATCTGATAAGGGACTTGTAGCTAGAATTTGTAAAGAACTCTTACAACTCAATAATAAAAGAACGAATAGACATTTCTACATCGAAGATAAACAAATGGCCAATAAGGATATGAAAAGCTGTTCAACATCATTAGCCATTAGGGAAATGCAAATCAAAACCACAATGGGGGCACTACTTCACTTCCACTAGAATGACTTTCATCAAAAAGACAGATAATAACAAGTGTAGACAAGGAGGTGGAGAAATTGGAACCATCATATAATGTTGGTGGGAATGTAAAATGGTGCAGTCACTTTGGAAAACAGTCTGGTGGTTCCTCAAAAGGTTAAACATAGTTTAACATATGACCCACCAATTCCATCCTTAAGTATATATCCAAGAGAAATGAAAATATATGGCCACACAAAAAAGTACATGAACATTCATAGCAGCATTTTTCATAATAGCCAAAAGATGAAAACCACCAAAATATCCAACAACAAATGAATGGATAAATAAAATATGGTAGGTATGGCCATATAATGGGTTATTATTTAGCCATAAAAGGAATGATGTATTGATATACACTACAATGTAGATGAACTTCAAAAACATCATGCTGAGTGACAGAAGCCAGACACAAAAGGCCACATATTGTATGACCCCATTTCTATGAAATGTCCAGAATAGGCAAATATATAGGAACAGAAAATAGATTAGTGGTTGCCTAGGGCTGGGGATTTGGCAGAAAATGAGGTGACTTGTAAAGGGTATGGAATTTCTCTTGGGGGTGATGAAAATGTTTAAAAATTGACTGTGGTAAAGTTTGCACAACTCCAATATACTAAAAGCCACTGAATTGTACCCTTTGAATAGATGAATTCTATAGTGTGTGAATTGTATCTAATAAAGCTGCTGCAAAATCAAACAACAGCAAACTTTTTCATGGCTTACTCTTGCTCTCAGATAAAATAAAAATACCATATGCTAACACATATATATGGAATTTAAGAACAAAAAAAAATGGTTATGAAGAACCTAGGGGCAGGACAGGAATAAAGACGCAGACCTACTAGAGAATGGACTTGAGGACACGGGGAGGGGGAAGGGTAATAAGCTGGGACAAATTGAGAGAGTGGCATGGACATATATACACTACTAAATGTAAAATCGATAGCTAGTGGGAAGCAGCCGCATAGCACAGGGAGATCAGCTCGGTGCTTTGTGACCACCTAGAGGGGTGGGATAGGGAGGGTGGGAGGGAGGGAGACGCAAGAAGGAAGAGATATGGGGATATATGTATATGTATAGCTGATTCACTTTGTTATAAAGCAGAAACTAACACACCATTGTAAAGCAATTATACTCCAATAAAGATGTTAAAAAAAAAAAATCAGATCCCTAAGGTCTCCAAGGCCTTGTGTGGAACATTCAGTGTTATCTTTATAGCCCCATCTCACAAGAGCCTTTCTTGCTTGCTATTCTCCATATACACTGTTCTCCTAGATACAAGTTTCTTGAACAAGCCAAGCTCCTTCTTGCTTTAGGACCTTTGCACATGCTGTTACCTCTGCCTGGAATACTGTTCTTTCAGCCCAAGTGGCTCGTTCAAATGCCAATTTCCCAGGGAAGCCAACTACAATGATGTTAGCAAGAGCAATACCCCTCCTCTCCCATACCCTCTCTCTCCTTTTCAGCACTTGGCACAAACTAATTATTTTCTTTCTTTATTATCTTTCTCTTACATGAGAGAATAAGCTCCCTAATAATAAGGATGTTTGTTTACTGCTGTATCTCTAGTACTTCCAAGAGGCTAACCTACAATAGGTGCTCAATACATGTTGAATGAAAGAAGGTGGAAGTTCCCTGAAGAATTGCTGTGTGGTGTGTGGAAGCCTGCTGACAAAGGTCACCATAAACTGGATGGGTAGCATCACCATCATACTATGCAGAAACATTGATGAGCCAACAGTGAGCAAACAAGATGGTCAGGACAAACCAACCTTCTAACCTGGTGGATAAAGACTGAGAAACATCAAGCATGTTGTGGCAGTCAGAGTCTCCCAGCTACTCACTAAAATCCATGTTCTCTGTTTCTTCTTGGGCAGGCAGATAGACTATACTTCTCAGCCTCCCTTATAGTTGGGTGTGGCCATATAATGAGCTCTAGACACTGAATGCAGATAGAAGTGATGTACACCACTTCTCAGCTTAGCCCTAAACACGGGTTACATGTTTGTCTTCACGCTCTTTCCCCTTTCAGATGCCTAGAGTGGAGATGACCCCACAGGGCAACGTTGGGGCCATGTACTGGCGTTGACAGAGTATTTATTAGTCTGAGTCCCTGAATGATTGTATGGATGAGTCCCACCCTAGTTACTGCAAATTCACCCACCTGGTATCAGTATACAAGCAAGAAATACATTTCTATTGTGCTTGAGCTGTTATGCATTTTTCTGTCTAACTGTTACAGAAGTTGATCTATCTTAATACGTATAAATGCATATAACAACCACTCAATTAGTTGTTAACTTGATAGATGAAAATAAAAACAATTTTAAGAAGTTTATGCCTTTTCAAGAGAATTTATCATTACTTCTGTTCTCTTCTTTGGAAGGAAGACATACAACTGCTCTCACCCTCACATTACCTCTCTCAGTGAATCTCTCAAGCACAGACATCTACCAAGCAGGCTGCCATTTGGAGCTTCTTGTTACCAAACTAGAGAAAGGGGTGCTATTCGGAGGGGCTACACCAAGCTGTGATCCAAAGAAAAAAGGGTAGATAAAACAAATTCCAGGGTAGACAGTATTGCTGGCCCTATGAGAACCCAAGAACTTCTCTTTCTCCTCAACAGTAAAAGGAGGCCCCTAAGGTGGTTCTCCCAGTGCCCAGTTGAGCTTCACATTTCCTAGAGCCTTTCACACTCCCGGTATCACCTGGCTTTCTTCACAGTTTGTGAGACTGAAAATAACTGTTTTTTGTTTGTTTGTTTGTTTGATTTCAAAGGGCTCTAGGTACAAATTGAATTACTTCCTGTTTTGCTGGCTTCACCAATGGGTATGAAATAAATGCTGCTTTCTGTTAACATTCAAACTATCTGAAGGCAAATATCTACCCAATGTTTCCTAATTTGGCAACAGCTGTTCTGCAAAAGAAGTGGTCAATATTGCTGGGAAATATTGCATTTCCAGAGAAATGCAATATTACAGAGAGGTTTCTACCCTCTAGGACTTCTCAGAGGCTTAAAATGTTGTTATGTGTTTAAGTACCAATGGGACAGGTGACTTTTGACTCCACAACCTGCCTTTGCATAAGGCGATGGAATCTGTACAAATACAATTTGATAAATGCTGAGTGAATCTATTTGCCAACTAGAGGCATGACTCCTTTTCATATATCCCAAAAGTGTGAAAGGAACTGTGGCCAAAGAAAAAAATTTATTTATGAGATTTTACAAACATCCACACCTCTATATGAGAGCAACGGGTCAGTTTTTCTCCTAATACTCTGGGTAAGAAAACTCTAATTCTTTCAAGAGAAAAAAGAGATGGTTAAATTCTTATTCTTCAATAAGCAACATTATGAGAGAACTGCTCTACATTTACTTGTCTTTATGATGAGCTATGCATGAACAGTATATGAAGTTACATTAATTTCATATTATTGAGCAAGTTCTTACAAATGAAATCCATAATTTGAATCTGTGACAAGTCTAATAGAGTCTTAATTTTAAGATCACTTGCTTTTATGAGAGTTCTAATTCCTGGGTGGTACTGCATTTCATACACTTCACCACTGATGGTAATTCATGCATGCCTACAGCAAATGTTTGGTGACCAACAATGAGGTGCTAGTCTATGCCAGGCACTGAGGCAGAGACAAAGTCTTTAATCCTTAGGGAGGTTATTTCCTGAAGACACTGGTTTGGAAATATAAGCACACGCCTCAAATAAATGCAGAGGAATTCTCCCGACTCTTTCAATTTAATCTTCATGTTTCTAATTTGGGCCTCTGTGGAGATGGATGCCAACTACTTAGCATCTCTCTCATGATCACCCCCAGGTGCTTGAAAACAGTAATTAGCCCCAAGGCCATACTACACTGTACAACCCAACAGATTAGGAAATCTCTATTATAATTTCCTCACAGATGCATTTTCCAATTTAGATCCTTGGCTTTATTTCTCAATTTCTTCAAGTTTTCCCACTTCATTCTAAATCACAGAGAGTAGAAATGCATAAAGGGGTTTCATTAAGGCAAATCAGTGCTGTGGTTTTCAAATTTATTTTTAGTATCAACCTTTCCCTTTTCTACAACAAGACCTTACACTATTCACCAACACATGAAAAATTTAAAAATATAGCTACTTTGTGCAAACAAAGGAGAGAAACGGAAATTTCTCCCTGCAGACTCAGGAGCAGCGGACTAAATTCCCACAATCAACTTGATGTACCCTACATATGTGGAATATCTGACTAGAAAATGAATCATCCCAAAATTGAGGCAGTAGACTTTGGAAGCAACTGTAGACTTGGGGTTTGCTGTCTGTGACTGATTTGTTTCTGATTTTTATGTTTATCTTAGTATAGTTTTTAGCACTTGTTATCACTGGTGGATTTGTGTTTACTGGTATGGTTGCACTCTTTAAAAAAATTTTTTTTTTAAATTTTAATAATTTTATTTATTTATTTACGTATTTTTCTTTCTTTTTTCTCCCTTTTCTTCTGAGCCATGTGGCTGACAGGGTCTTGGTGCTCCAGCCTGGTGTCAGGCCTGAGCCTCTGAGGTAGGAGAGACAAGTTCAGGACACTGGACCACCAGAGACCGCCAGGCCCCATGTAATATCAATTGGCGAGAGCTCTCCCAGAGATCTCTGTCTCAACGCTAAGACACAGCTCCACCCAATGGCCAGCAAGCTCCAGTGCTGGACGCCCCATGCCAAACAACTAGCAAGACAGGAACACAACCCTACCCATTAGCAGAGAGGCTGCCTAAAATCATACTAAGCTCACAGACATCACAAAACGCACCACCGGACATGGCCCTACCCAATAGAAAGACAAGATCCAGCCCCACCCACCAGAACAGAGGCATCAGTCTCCTCCACCAGGAAGCCTACACAAGCCACTGAACCAACCTCACCCACTGGGGGCAGACACCAAAAACAATGGGAACTACGAATCTGCAGCCTGTGAAAAGGAGGCCACAAACACAGTAAGTTAAACAAAATGAGAAGACAGAGAAATATGCAGCACATGAAGGAGCAAGGTAAAAACCCACCAGACCAAACAAATGAAGACGAAATAGGCAGCCTTCCTGAAAAAGAATTCAGAATAATGATAGTAAAGATGATCCAAAATCTTGGAAATAAAATGGAGAAAATACAAGAAACGTTTAACAAGGACCAAGAAGAACTAAAGAGGAAACAAACAATGATGAACAACACAATAAATAAAATTAAAAATTCTCTAGAAGGAATCAGTAGCAGAATAACTGAGGCAGAGGAATGGATAAGTGACCTGGAACCTAAAATAGTGGAAATAACTACCACAGAGCAGAATAAAGAAAAAAGAATGAAAAGAATTGAGGACAGTCTCAGAGACCTCTGGGACAACATTAAACACACCAACATTCCAATTATAGGGGTCCCAGAAGAAGAAGAGAAAAAGAAAGGGCCTGAGAAAATATCTGAAGAGATTATAGTTGAAAACTTCCCTAACACGGGACAGGAAATAGTCAATCAACTCCAGGAAGCGCAGAGAGTCCCATATAGGATAAATCCAAGGAGAAACACGCCAAGACACATATTAATCAAACTAACAAAAATTAAATACAAAGAAAAAATATTAAAAGCAGCAAGGGAAAAGCAACAAATAACATACAACGGAATTCCCATAAAGTTAACAGCTGATCTTTCAGCAGAAACTCTGCAAGTCAGAAGGGAGTGGCAGGATATATTTTAAGTGATGAAAGGGAAAAACCTACAACCAAGATTACTCTACCCAGCAAGGATCTCATTCAGGTTCAACGGAGAAATTAAAACCTTTACAGACAAGCAAAGGCTAAGAGAATTCAGCACTACCAAACCAACTCTACAACAAATGCTAAAGGAACTTCTCTAGGCAGGAAACACAAGAGAAGGAAAAGACCTACAAAAACAAACCCAAAACATTTAAGAAAATGGTAATAGGAACATACATATCGATATTTACCTTAAATGTAAATGGATTAAATGTTCCAACCAAAAGACATAGCCTGGATGAATGGATACAAAAACGAGACCCGTATATATGCTGTCTACAAGAGACCCACTTCAGACCTAGGGACACATACAGACTGAAAGTGAGGGGATGGAAAAAGACAGTCCATGCAAATGGAAATCAAAAGAAAGCTGGAGTAGCAATTCTCATATCAGATAAAATAGACTTTAAAATAAAGAATGTTACAAGAGACAAGGAAGGACACTACACAATGATCAAGGGATCAATCCAAGAAGAAGACATAACAATTATAAATATATATGCACCCAACATAGGAGCACCTCAATACATAAGGCAACTGCTAACAGCTATAAAAGAGGAAATCGACAGTAACACAATAATAGTGGGGGACTTTAACACCTCACTTACACCAATGGACAGATCATCCAAAATGAAAATAAATAAGGAAACAGAAGCTTTAAATGACACAATAGACCAGATAGATTTAATTGATATTTATAGGACATTCCATCCAAAAACAGCAGATTACACTTTCTTCTCAAGTGCTCATGGAACATTCTCCAGGATAGATCACATCTTCGGTCACAAATCAAGCCTCAGTAAATTTAAGAAAATTGAAATTATATCAAGCATCTTTTCTGACCACAACACTATGAGATTAGAAATGAATTACGGGGACAAAAACGTAAAAAACACAAACACATGGAGGCTAAACAAGACGTTACTAAATAACCAAGAGATCACTGAGGAAATCAAAGAGGAAATCAAAAAATACCTAGAGACAAATGACAATGAAAACACGACGATCCAAAACCTATGGGATGCAGCAAAAGCAGTTCTAAGAGGGAAGTTTATAGCTATACAAGCCTACCTAAAGAAACAAGAAAAATCTCAAGTAAACAATCTAACCTTACACCTAAAGAAACTAGAGAAAGAAGAACAAACAAAACCCAAAGTTAGCAGAAGGAAAGAAATCATAAAGATCAGAGCAGAAATAAATGAAATAGAAACAAAGAAAACAATAGCAAAGATCAATAAAACTAAAAGCTGGTTCTTTGAGAAGATAAACAAAATTGATAAGCCATTAGCCAGACTCATCAAGAAAAAGAGGGAGAGGATTCAAATCAATAAAATTAGAAATGAAAAAGGAGAAGTTACAACAGACACCACAGAAATACAAAGCATCCTAAGAGATTACTACAAGCAACACTATGCCAATAAAATGGACAACCTGGAAGAAATGGACAAATTCTTAGAAAGGTATAACCTTCCAAGACTGAACCAGGAAGAAACAGAAAATATGAACAGACCAATCACAAGTAATGAAATTGAAACTGTGATTAAAAATCTTCCAACAAACAAAAGTCCAGGACCAGAAGGCTTCACAGGTGAATTCTATCAAACATTTAGAGAAGAGCTAACACCCATCCTTCCCAAACTCTTCCAAAAAATTACAGAGGAAGGAACACTCCCAAACTCATTCTATGAGGCCACCTTCACCCTGATACCAAAACCAGACAAAGATACTACAAAAAAAGAAAATTACAGACCAATATCACTGATGAATATAGATGCAAAAATCCTCAACAAAATACTAGCAAACAGAATCCAACAACACATTAAAAGGATCATACACCACGATCAAGTGGGATTTATCCCAGGGATGCAAGGAGTCTTCAATATATGCAAACCAATCAATGTAATACACCATATTAACAAATTGAAGAATAAAAACCATATGATCATCTCAATAGATGCAGAAAAAGCTTTTGACAAAATTCAACACCCATTTATGATAAAAACTCTCCAGGGCTTCCCTGGTGGCACAGTGGTTGAGAATCTGCCTGCCAATGCAGGGGACACGGGTTCGAGCCCTGGTCTGGGAGGATCCCATGTGCCGCGGAGCAACTAGGCCCGTGAGCCACAATCACTGAGCCTGCGCGTCTGGAGCCTGTGCTCTGCAGCAAGAGAGGCCGCGATAATGAGAGGCCCGCACACCGCGATGAAGTGGCCCCCACTTGCCGCAACTAGAGAAAGCCCTCGCACAGAAACGAAGACCCAACACAGTCATAAATAAATAAATAAATAAATAAACCCAGAAGTTAAAAAAAAAAAAAAAAAAACTCTCCAGAAAGTGGGCATAGAGGGAACCTACCTCAACATAATAAAGGCCATATACAACAAACCCACAGCAAACATCATTCTCAACGGTGAAAAACTGAAAGCATTTCCTCTAAGATCAGGAACGAGACAAGGATGTCCACTCTCACCACTATTATTCAACATAGTTTTGGAAGTCCTAGCCATGGCAATCAGAGAAGAAAAAGAAATAAAAGGAATACAAATTGGAAAAGAAGAAGTAAAACTGTCACCGTTTGCAGATGACATGGTACTATACATAGAGAATCCTAAAACTGCCACCAGAAAACTACTAGAGCTAACTAATGAATTTGGTAAAGTTGCAGGATACAAAATTAATGCACAGAAATCTCTTGCATTCCTATACACTAATGATGAAAAATCTGAAAGAGAAATTATGGAAACACTCCCATTTACCATTGCAACAAAAAGAATAAAATACCTAGGAATAAATCTACCTAGGGAGACAAAAGACCTGTATGCAGAAAACTATAAGACACTGATGAAAGAAATTAAAGATGATACCAACAGATGGAGAGATATACCATGTTCTTGGATTGGAAGAATCAATATTGTGAAAATGACTATACTACCCAAAGCAATCTACAGATTCAATGCAATCCCTATCAAATTACCAATGGCATTTTTTACAGAACTAGAACAAATCATCTTAAAATTTGTATGGAGACACAAAAGGCCCTGAATAGCCAAAGCAGTCTTGAGGGAAAAAAACGGAGCTGGAGGAATCAGACTTCCTGACTTCAGACTATACTACAAAGCTACAGTAATCAAGACAATATGGTACTGGCACAAAAACAGAAACATAGATCAATGCAACAGGATAGAAAGCCCAGAGATAAACCCATACACCTATGTTCAACTAATCTATGACAAAGGAGGCAAAGACATACAATGGAGAAAAGACAGTCTCTTCAATAAGTGGTGCTGGGAAAACTGGAGAGCTACATGTAAAAGAATGAAATTAGAATACTCCCTAACACCATACACAAAAATAAACTCAAAATGGATTAGAGACCTAAATGTAAGACTGGACACTATAAAACTCTTAGAGGAAAACATAGGAAGAACACTCTTTGACATAAATCACAGCAAGATCTTTTTTGATCCACCTCCTAGAGTAATGGAAATAAAAACAAAAATAAACAAGTGGGACCTAATGAAACTTCAAAGCTTTTGCACAGCAAAGGAAACCATAAACAAGACGAAAAGACAACCCTCAGAATGGGAGAAAATATTTGCAAACAAATCAACGGACAAAGGATTAATCTCCAAAATATATAAACAGCTCATTTAGCTCAATATTAAAGAAACAAACAACCCAATCCAAAAATGGGCAGAAGACCTAAATAGACATTTCTCCAAAGAAGACATACAGACGGCCACGAAGCACATGAAAAGATGCTCAACATCACTAATTATTAGAGAAATGCAAATCAAAACTACAATGAGGTATCACCTCACACCAGTTAGAATGGGCATCATCAGAAAATCTACAAACAACAAATGCTGGAGAGGGTGTGGAGAAAAGGGAACCCTCTTGCACTGTTGGTGGGAATGTAAACTGATACAGCCACTATGGAGAACAATATGGAGGTTCCTTAAAAAACTAAAAATAGAATTACCATATGACCCAGCAATCCCACTACTGGGCATATACCCAGAGAAAACCATAATTCAAAAAGACACATGCACCCCAATGTTCATTGCAGCACTATTTACAATAGCCAGGTCATGGAAGTAACCTAAATGCCCATCGACAGATGAATGGATAAAGAAGTTGTGGTACATATATACAATGGGATACTACTCAGCCATAAAAAGGAACGAAATTGAGTCACTTGTTGAGACGTGGATGGATATAGAGACTGTCGTACAGAGTGAAGTAAGTCAGAAAGAGAAAAACAAATATCATATATTAACGCATGTATGTGGAACCTAGAAAAATGGTACAGATGAACCGGGTTGCAGGGCAGAAGTTGAGACACAGATGTAGAGAACAAACGTATGGACACCAAGGGGGGAAAACTACGGTGGGGTGGGGATGGTGGTGTGCTAAATTGGGCGATTGGGATTGACATGTATACCGTGATGTGTATAAAATTGATGACTGATTAAAAATAAATAAATAAATAAATAAATAAAAAATAAAAACAACCTTTTTACCAATCTTAAAAAAAAAAAAAAAAAAAGAGCCATGTACCAGAATGTTCATTGCAGCACTGTTTACAATAGCCAGGACATGGAAGCAACCTAAGTGTCCATCGACAGATGAATGGATAAAGAAGATGTGGCACATATATATAATAGAATATTACTCAGCCATAAAAAGGAACAAAATTGAGTTATTTGTAGTGAGGTGGATGGACCTAGAGTCTGTCATACAAAGTGAAGTAAGTCAGAAAGAGAAAAACAAATACAATATGCTAACACATATATATACGGAATCTAAAAAAAAAATGGTTCTAATGAACTTAGGGGAGGACAGGAATAAAGATGCAGACATAGAGAATGGACTTGAGGACACAGGGAGGGGGAAAGGTAAGCTGGGATGAAGTGAGAGAGTAGCACTGACATATATACACTACCAAATGTAAAACAGATAGCTAGGTGGAAGCAGCTGCATCGCACAGGGAGATCAGCTCGGTGCTTTGTGACCACCTAGAGGGGTGGGATAGGGAGGGTGGGAGGGAGATGCAAGAGGGAGGGGATATGGGGATATATATATATACATATAGCTGATTCACTTTGTTATACAGCAGAAACTAACACAACATTATAAAGCAATTATACTCCAGTAAAGATGTTAAAAAAAAAAGACACCTGTTCTCCTTGCTTAAAAAAAAAAATACAGCTACTTTGGTTGAATCAGAGGCAGGGAGAAGGGACAGAAGCAGGAATCTTTCCTACTCAGGCCTCTCTCCTAACCACCACCTGTCCCTGAGACACCTCAGGGCTCCAAAAAACATTTTTATGACTCCTACTACAATTCAAGAGTTCTTGGACTTCCCTGGTGGCACAATGGTTGAGAATCCACCTGCCAATGCAGGGGACACGGGTTCAAGTCCTGGTCCGGGAAGATCCCACATGTTGCGGAGCAACTAAGCCCGTGCGCCACAACTACTGAGCCCATGCGCCACAATTACTGAAGCCCACGTGCCTAGAGCCTGTGCTCCGCAACAAAAGAAACCACCGCAATGAGAAGTCCACGCACCGTAACGAAGAGTAGCCCCCGCTCGCCGCAACTAGAGAAAGCCCGTGCACAGCAAAGAAGACCCAATGCAGCCAAAAATAAATTTATTTAAAAAAAAAAAAAAAGAGTTCTTTCTAGCTTTCCTCTCTCCTTTTTATTATTTCAACAAGCATTCGTGAACACCTATCATGTTCCAGAAACTACGCAAGATGCTGGGAATGGAGAAATGAAATGGTCCCTATCTTCAAAGGTTCTGAGTCTACTGGGAGAGAGACACACATAAAACAAAAATTGCAACACAGTGTGAAAATGCTATAATTAATTGCACAGAAATGGGCTGACAAGCTCCACTGGGATGAAGGTAGGCTGCCTAAGTGAGACACTGGGACAAATTCTTGCAATTTTGCTAGACTTTTAGCATTTGGTAAGGGTAGTTAGAGATGAAGAGAAGGGGGTTCCAGGAGAAGAGTGTGCCAAGTATAGACCCTCTTAAGTATGAGGCACCTTGAGGGTAGGGAAGCTCAGATCATGAGTTAAGAGGGCACGGGAGACATGGGGCGTGTTGTGCAATGTAGAGTGGACAAACCCATGGAGTAGATTATATGTGAGGGTTGTCCCAGCTTGGCTAACACCAGGAGTACCTCCCAGCTTATTAAAAGTACAGATTGCTGTGTCCCATCCCAGATCTTCTGGATCAGAATCTCTAGAGGAGAGGACTCCTGGAGGGGGCGCAAGAATCTGTATTTTTAAAAAGGTCTCAATTGGTTCTTAGGATTAGCAAGTTTGGAAAACCCCATTATGGGCCTTACAGAAGATCTGAAAATTCAACTATGAGAAGCAATGTTGATCTCCTAAGTTTTTAGGATGATCACTAGGGCTGCAGTGTGGAAGGCAGGTTGGTAACATAGAAAATACTCCAAAGACAAAGCAGAGTAGCCCCAGCAAGCTATGATGCAGTTTTGGGACCGAAGAGAGGTGAATGGATGCGAGATGTATTTAGGGGACAAAGCTGACCAGATTTAGCAGTTAACTGAATGCGGTAGTGTCAACCAGAGAAGATACAAGGAGGAAGATATAAAGTTCAGAAGTGCATACTGGATTTGAGGTCTCTGGGACATGTAGGTGAACAAAAAACTAGGCAGCTGGAAGCCCAAGCCTGAAGCTCAGGGGAAGATGTGGGGGGCGGGTGGATACAGCGCTGGTACTCATCAGCTTGCTATAGCAGCAGCAACAGCGGCCCCTTAATGAGTGTCTTCTGTGTATACCAGGCATTGTTTAAAGTGTTTCTTTTCTTGCCTAATTGCATTTAATCCTCATAACGGTTATTTCGCCTCTGAAGAAACTGAGAGTCAAAGTTTCTGACCTGAAATAAAAAGGTAGAGTGGTACAGTTAGAATTCAAATCTGAAGCTGTCTGACTTCAAAGCCCATGCTTTACCTGTATTTCATCTTATGAAATAAGCATTGGGAAAAGAAAGTGTGTGGTGGAAGGGAGGAGGGGATCCCTAGGCAAATATATCTGGGAAATGCTGCAAACCACATCCTGCCCTAGATATGCACAGTGAGTGTCTGTGAATGAAACCTAGCTAGCCCCAGGATCCCGATCACCCACATGGGGCACCTGACCCTTCTGATTAGAAAGGCCATGCCAAGCCCCATTCCAGCTCTGCTGGTGGCACCTAGTCTCCTTGAGGTTCATGGCATTCTCCACCCAAAAGACTGAGAGATCGGGGAGGGGGAATACTTTGTCTGATTTGGAACAAGCAGAAAATTGTCTGAATGACAAATGATCCCAGAAAACAGATTCTTTCCATTTTCTCTAAAGCAAAAGAGACACTTGAGTAAATCTGTTATCACATATTCTGAAAATTACAATAGCATTGCTATAATTATACAGCCCCTACAAGGTCTTTAGAAATCATGTACTTCTCATGAAAATGAACAAAATGGTAACTTAATGATCAGTTACGCAGGGAGCTACAAACAGTTGTTTTTACTCTAATGATTTATGCTCCCACCCCAGGATCAGGCTTCCAATTCTAACAATAAAAAGCATGTAAATGAATAAATGGGGGTGAAGTGAGGGTGAGACTCCGCTGACAGGACAGCACAATGCTGAGTCAGTTCATCTTTGCCATCTCCAACATCAAGCCATAATGCTTCTGAGGAAGGTGTACCTCCATGTGAGGAAGGTGGGGGCAGGGGGATTGACCCTGTCTTCTTTATGACTTGCTAACCATGCCTACGGGGACTAAAGAAGTGCCACACTTCTTCACTGCTCAGCTGAAGGTCAAGCAGTCTTAAGTATTCTAGAAAAGTAACCATGCTAGCCCTTGAGGTCAAAAAAGCAATGTTAAAACAGCAGCTGCCATCTTGGCTGCTCTCATTCTATCTTCCTGATCTTTTTTTTTTTTTAATAAATTTATTATTTATTTATTTATTTATTTTTGGGTGTGTTGGGTCTTCGTTTATGTGCGAGGGCTTTCTCTAGTTGCGGCAAGCGGGGGCCACTCTTCATCGCGGTGCGCGGGGCCTCTCACTGTCGCGGCCTCTCTTGTTGCAGAGCACAGGCTCCAGACGCGCAGGCTCAGTAGTTGTGGCTCACAGGCCCAGTTGCTCCACGGCATGTGGGATCTTCCCAGACCAGGGCTCGAACCCGTGTCCCCTGCATTGGCAGGCAGATTCTCAACCACTGCGCCACCAGGGAAGCCCTATCTTCCTGATCTTGCTTCCCTCCTCCCTCTTTACCCAGCACTTATATTGATAATCTTTTGTTCTGTGATTTCCAGTTCTTTGTTCATGATGTGAACATTACTGTTCTTTTTAATTTCATTCCTTTACTCACGTTTTTCTCTGTTTAGCATAATACCCCACACCCTACAGATCTGGCCTGTTGTAACTACATAAATCCTCTGATTAATGATACCAGAATACATATTATTTACACTTATTAACTTGTTCTTGTCACTATTTCTGCTGCTGTTTCTGTGCCTCAGCGAAGCAAAGACTTGCTGTTTAAAAGGTCATGAGGGAGTCCTGATGGGAAGAGCAGAGCTTACAAAAGCCAAAATAAACATACACAGAATAGAAAAATTTTGATTGTTTCCTGAACAGAAGCTAGAAAACTCAGTCAATGTGAAAACCAAATAAATATTTATATCTGTCAGACATTCTGCTAGATATTTTCTAGGCTTTTAAAGTATGACTGAGAAGCTCAGGAATAATCTCAGGGAACAAACAGCAAATAAAGATTTCCTAAGTACTAAAACTTTGAATGAAGGGTTTAAGAATTCTAATTTTTTAAAAGTTTAAGATATAGGAACAGTGTCCACTGCACTATGTCAAAATCTTTCTTACTTTCCCCTTAATACTGAAAAATTGATATTATTTAAAAAACAATATTATAGTAACATAGCTAACATGGTATAGAGATAAGACTTCAACTTAAGTCTGTAAGTTGTAATATTAAGCCTGTACTAGTTCCTGTAGTCAATTGTCTTTCATGATACATATTTAAATAGTGAAAGTAAGATTTAATATTGATCAAAAAGAAAGAAACCAATTTAAAAATAGTATGTCTCTAAATATTATATACCTAGAAATGTGCACAAATGGATAGATCTGAGACTACAAAGGACTTTCTCCTTAATTTTCCTCTTTTGCTTCATGTCTTTCCCTCCTCTTGATATCCTGTGCACACAGACTAAGTCTACCCTTTCAGCCATGGCCCTGCACAACTACTTCACCAGATCTCTCCCACCAGGTTCTATGCCGTGCCATTATAATATGGTAGCCACTAGCCACATGTTGTTATCTATATTTAAATTTAATTAAAATTAATAAAATTAGTAACTCAGTTCTCAGTCACACAGGCCACATTTCAAGTGCTAAACAGCCACATGTAGCTAGTGGCTACCATGCAGACCATAATCTTCTGCCATATATAGAACATTTATATCATCCTAGAAAGTTCTATTGGACAGCACAGCTCTATAGGGTCAGGGGAGGGAGTGGTCACTGAGACAAAGAGCTCTGTATTACTGCACAGCAGCATTGTTCCAAAGCACAAAATTATAATGCTGTCAACACTAGGGTCAGGATACACAGGTGGGGTTTTGGGGTTGGAGGAAAGGTGTTCAGAGGTCCAGCTTCAGGAATGGCACTCTTCCGGGCAGGTGTTCCTGGTCTCTAAGGCTTAGAAATGGGCACGTGATAGGCAAGTAGACTTCTGAAAACCTAGCAATCAAAGCATAGATGAGGAAGTCTACACAGATGAGCTGGACCAAAATTGTGAGCCAGGAGTATAGGGCCCAAGTAAGGCAGTCTAAGATGTCAATGGCCAGGGATCTGGAACAAGAATCTAGGAAGTCAGATAGCATATAAAGAATTGCCAGTGAGCAGGTCCCATGTGGTCTGCCCTTTGGCCCCTTCTTAACTTTTTGTTGAGAGTGGGGCAGCCTTGAGACCCAGATGTGTGCATAAAGTAACTTGCAGCTTCACAAAAGATCTGCTCTACCTGTGCTTAGGGCTGGGACAAGACAGCCAGATATTTGTGCAGACTTGAATTGGGGATTTGGCAGTTTCTGAGTACTCTAATCAGTACAGGTTGTACATTATTTTTAAGTAAATACAATCTCTTCTCTGCATTTAGAACATTGCCGCAGTAGGCACAAATTCACTGCACGTGTCAAGACAGGCCTAGTCAACTCTGGCCTGCCTGCCAAGGTACTAAAGGGTAATAATCTACAACACAGACATAGTCAGAGTTTGCCTTCCCCATTTATTTTACATATTTCCTATATATTAAGGTGGACCATAAACAAATGAGCATCTTCTGAAGCCCAGGCCTTTTGGGAATATATCCAAGTATCTTCGGTAGCCTTCCATCTCTAGGACTCTGACCTTCAGCTCAGTCTATCCCAAGATATATCTATACCCGAAGATACATCTCCTGCAAACATGGCTTGAACTATATGACTTCCTTTCTTAAAAGAGAAACTTTCAGTGGTGTTCTATCTCTGTAGATAAAGCCCACAAGCCTCCACCTAGTAGTCCAGGCCCTGTGGCACCTGTCCTCTCTCTGCCTTCCTAGGTTCTCCTACTTCCATCAACATACCCTTGTTTCTGGTCAGATGGGCCTGCCTGCCTTTCCCTGAAAGTACTCTTTTTTTGCCCACTGCATCTGATCTTCCCACTTCTCTCTGCTGCTCAAACCCTGCCTAACCTTTGAGGCCCAGCTCAAATGCGCAGTGTCAGAAAGGTTTCTATGACCCATCAGTCAGAAGGGACCTGTTCCTTCTCTAACATCGAACCATTTATGGCAGTGACTCTGATAGGCTAGCATTAGAGCTGGTTGTGTACGTATGTGGCACCTTTTCTGTACAGAAAAGAGTTAATGTAGCAGGCCTGAGACTGTTATCTTTAGAAAGGCCTGCTTGCAAGGTTAGCCTTTGGCTGGCATCTGGGAATTGGCTCTTAGAGTGTTCCCAACAGTTAAGGGTGGCTCACTGTGCCTAGACTATTTGTGTGAACAATATGGTTTATGCTGAACACTTGCTTCCCTTCTGGACATCTTGTACACGCTAAGCAGAGGGCCCCTACGTGACAGGCCCCAATAAATGTTGGTTGCTGAATCTCTAATGGGCCTCCTAGAGCAGAAATACTGCACACATGCTGCTGCATTTTAACTGGAGATGTGTGCTCTGTGTGACCCCTCATGTGAAGGAGAGAGCATAAGGAAGCCTGTGCGTGGACCCCTTCAGACTCTACCTGTGTCCTTCTTCCTTATGAGCCACTGGTGTATCCTTACTACTTCGCTGTAATAAATCTCAGCCACGAGTACAACTATATGCTGAGTCCCATGAGTCTTTCTAGTGAATGACCACTAGGGGTTGTCCTGGGGATCTCCACACATCCTTTAAGTCCAGTGTCCTTGTCTGTAAAGCAGCAGGGACTGTGCTTCCTACATCTCTGCAACCCTCAAAGAATCAAGCACAGAAGTTTACAGTTTCTAGAGACCTGACTTATAATAACTTTATAAGGACTATGCAATTAAAATACCAAGGTAGCTGAGGGCAAAATGAAAAATAATAAAGGGGCAGTTTTCCCCAAAGAAGGTTCCTATTTGTATACACACAGCTTTTTCCTGCTTTAAAGGCTCTCAGGGGCTTCACAGCAATAAATGAGTATGCTGAATGTGCCTGCTGCTGCCACAGGGCTCTTACGACTTCCTAGCTTGATGGAATCTCTCTGCTATCCCGCCACCTAGACAAAGCTAACAGAGACTCTGTCACTTGAGGTCCTAGGGGAGGCTACCTGCCAGACGCGCAGCAAAAGCAGGGCCTCTGTGGTGGGAAGAACCTTTTCAGTGGCGACATACCTATATTTGCCCTTCCTGTCTTTTAGAGGGAAGCACACAAAAACACTGATGTTTGGACTCAAGAGCAAAGTTCCAACGCATATAAAAACAACAATAATTATGAATATTTATTGAGATTTACTATCCGCCAGGGCCTGATCTAAGGACTTGACACGTATTACCACCTTGATGATGTAGACACTAACACTACTATTTCACAGTTGAGGAAATGGCAGCACAGAGGGGTTAAGCAGCCTAGCTTATTTGGCAGCACTAACCATGGTAAGGCAGGTAGGCTCTAGCAGGAGTGTGAGTTCAGGGAGCTTAGAACAAGGGCAAGGACAGACCTCAAAGGTCAAGTCCAGGAATCCTGAGTACTCCTGAATTACAGGGCTGAGGCTGAAGAATTTCAAGCGGGGCTGGTATTGGGGATGGACCATGGATAGACTGAATTATCTTCAGGGGCAGGAGGATGAAGCCACAGACTGATCATGGCTGACCACACCCTGATGGAGGGGCAGATTGTGGAGGGAGAGTAGGTAGATGGGATGAGGTGGATGCCAAGGCATAGGTCACAAAATAGCAAAGGGACTATTTCCAGAGTGGGTCTTTTATACCTTAAAGGAGAGTTCTCAGCCTGGGGTCAGACAGGTTTTAGAAACTCTGTGTACCCTCAGAGGAAGGACGTAAAGAGGGCATGTATGTGTCTCTGGGCACATGCAATCTTCCAAGGGAAGGGTATCAGAAGGTCCTCAGCTTCTTCTCCTTGGTTTACTTCTGTGTCTTCATACATCCATGAATCTTGCAGGACCATGTCAGAGGCTAGGATGCTCTTCCAGGCAGTGGGAAGCTGACTGCAAGCTTATTCCTCCATTTCCTCTATTGCCATACTTTTTGACTTCTGACCCTACACAAATGCCACTAACCAATGAAGATAAACTAAGCTAACTGTTCCTCTGAAGCCATCCATACGGTGCTCAGCCTTATCAGTATGAGCCTTAACATATTCCACAAATTTCTTGGAATGGAAGTAAAAAGATATTTCAGTGCAAAAATTCAAGGCACACTAAGTCAAACAACTTATATTTCAGGGTTTCTGAAGCAGATAAATGTTTAACTTTGATCTCAGTAAGGTTTTTTTCTCAGCTTTTCTCCTAAATTTGGGCTCCTGCTGTGCTTCCAGTGATATAACATTCTGGAATCAAGAATCTGTATCTCAGAGTATTGCTAGTAGGGAAACCTGCCTGTTGTTTTTTGGAAGGAACAGTGAGCAGTCACTAAATACAGATCCCTGGGCTGCAGGAATCCATGACTATGACCATTAGGTCCCCTTGAAAGTTTCTGATTTCTATCTCTTGCAATTCTGCAATATGCTTGGATATTCTCTCATGAATTCCTGTGGCAATATGGTGTAATGGAAGTAAAGCAGGGAGCAGACCAGGACTTGAATCCTGGACTGGAAACCAGCAATCTGTTTGACTTCAGAGTTGATGTAGGGACTAAATTAAGTGACATATGTAAAGCTCGTGGCTTGGCACATCACATGCCCTCAAGGAATGTTTACTCCTGCTTCTTTCTATCCCTCATTCCCCACAGAGACCAAGCCAAACCTCTGCCTTTCCCCTTAAGCCTCAGAAGAAAATAAAAATCACTGGATATGAATGTCTTCCAATTTACCACAGCCTAATGCAACCTATTTATGATTCCGGGCATTACCATCCCTCCTCCCCAGTCCCTGCAGGACTGTGCCCCATCGCAGTCTCTTCTATCTTCATGCTCTCCTCTGAAAGCCTCCCTTCAGCCCTCTGTTTGGATTCAGTGATTTACTTGGGGTCCTGTGGTGTTTGAGTGTCTCATTACTGGGAGTGTCTGTCTGACTTACAGTCAAAAGGGTGTTGTGAGCAGCTCTGGGGTCTGGGAGGATTAGTGACTGGGGTATGAAGATAAATGTTTGAGAAGTTTAAGAGTTTGAGTGATGTAAAGCTTCCAGTGATAGTATTTGGGGCCCAAGACAAATGTGTTATGGGTTTTTTAAAAGATCAATGGTTGAGGAAGTCTTCTGAGCTCAGAAAGTGAAGGGGATTTGTTGGGTGGCAGGGCGTCAATCGCTGGGGGCCTGAGAGGTTCTGTGATTTAATAACCTGAGGAGTCAGTGTCATCTCTTTATAGGGATCTTCCTTATGCACCTTAATTTTAAAAGTGCTATGTCTCATTTCTGTGATTCTCAATTTCTTCAACGTATTTATATCTTCCTGGTTTTATAGTATACATTTATTTATTGTCTGTTTCCCCCTCTAGAATGTAAACTACAAGAGGAGAGGGATTTTCTGTCTTGTTTTGTGCTGATTCCCTGGCACCTGGAACAATATCTTACACATGGTAGTTATATAATGTGTGTTGAATAAATTAACAAGAGGGATATAATTATAACCACAAATCTACTCTATAAAAAGTACATAATTTTCAAATCAGTACTGTAACTACATTACTAACAAATTATTTCTAACACTCTCCTACTGCCTTCTGCACACAGTAGCTCTACCCAAAATCTGATAGTTCCTTAAACTCGGCTGTCCCAAGCAGTGGTTCTTAACCTTCCCAGCACATTGGAATCACTTGAGAACTCCTGATTTAATTAATGTGGGGAGTGGCCTGGGCATTGGGAACTTTAGTTCTAATGTGCCGCCAATGTTAAGAACTACTGGTCTAAAACCAGTTCCCTTAAACCTGTCCACTCCTTTTGTATTCCCTCCTGTGGTTAATGGCCTGAACATACACTCAACAGTCACTCCAAAAAGTAATTAGAGCTAAGTCTGGAAAAAGTGGATAATAAAGGAGGATAATATTTTTGTCCAATAAACAAGGGATGACTATAAGACTTGTTTTCCTGTGAAACTTATAAACTAACTTTGCTTTCATTTTTCCAGATGCTAGAATCTCTCTTCTCTGTTCTGTTCCCTTCTTCTGTACGAGCATCTCATCCACTTCACTCTATAGACATCTCAGCCCAGGCTCCAGTTCCTGGGTCTTCATTATCACTGATTTAATAATCTGCTAGGTGTGTCTCTCCATTCTGTCTTGAGGTACTGAAATATTTCTATTTTCCATTAAAAGCCCTTGAAAGAAAAACCTACTTTTTAATGTGTTTAGGTTCAAAACTGAAGGGTAACAATCAGGTAGATATTTAATAAAGTTTTACAACTTTGATTTGAAGAGTCCATATAAAGTATAATATGGCTTTTGGGGGAAGGTGCTAGGAGTGTTAATAATAATTGAGTTCAAGGTAAACTACTAGCAGGATCTATTTCCACATGAGTCTCTGCTCTAAACGTGCTCAGAGGGAAAGCTACTTGCAGTGTTCCCTCAGAAAGCAGCAGCCACATCTTTAGATGCCATATTAAGATAAAGTAAGTTTATACAGGAGTGTTGTGACAAAATATTCTCTACTGTTTTCTACCAAAGAACTGATTTTCTTAAAACTTGTAACTGTTTATATTTTGAATTTGAAATTCTAAATTTTCATTTTCCTCTCATACCGTTTAGCTTTGTCTAGTAAGTCCAACTGTGGACTTTCCTGGTTCCCACATACTGCAAAGGATCAAATCAGTCTCAGAGTTCCCCATTTGTGCTATTTCTCCACTATTTCTTCTCTTCCTTTGTGTCTGATTTCTAGTTACCCTAACAACAGCCATTCATCTTGCTCCATGGTCACTAAGCCTACACATCCAATGCTCAGTTTTCCATTCTCTCTCATGAGTCTCAATTGTTTGCTTTTAAACAGCACATAACACATCCTTCAAAACACAATCTTGATGCACTGACTGATCTGCTGACAGAATCTAGCACCTAGTGTTTTTCCACTTCCATGTGAGGATTCAAAGATTTCATTTTTAAAATCTTGGTCTTTCTTGAGATGATCTCTAATAACTTCAGATATCAATCCAGGCAGATATTTTACACTGCTTTGTGAAGGCAGAGAAAATAATCCCTAGTTTGTGAGGAAATGCCTCTAGTTCCGACAGAAACACTTCCAATCGCTGTAAGTTGTGTCTCAGGGCACGTAGCCTCAGAGATCCATCAGGATTGTGACTCTAAGGACAGCAGCCACAGGTCTTACAGTTAAGCTGTTTCTCTAATCATCTGGTTTCCAGAGAAACACAAATTAGTTAAAATCTCTCCCAGCTAAATATATTTCAACAACAATAAAGCTTTTTGAAAGGAACATTAGAAAGAGCAAACTTCAATCCAGTATTTTCTTTCATCTTTTCATATTTTCTTTCATCCACTATTCTGGAACATCTTAAGTTGTACTTTGCAAATCTGAGATTTAGAATGATAAAAGAAGTTAGTTTGTGTTGGTATCAGAGTTGGCAAGAGCAGTAAGAAGAAGGGAACCTTCAATGGCCTAAGAAAAGAGCAGGCCCTAGCTGGCACTACATGTGTCTGAAAAGTAGAAGTCCTCTTGCACAGAAAAGTCTACGCACCTCTCTAGAAGAAAGGGCTGTTAGCCTACTGTCAGTTCACTGAATCACGGGACTTCCACTCTCACACCTTTAAATGCTTCCTGACAGATTATTTCCCAAAGCTTTGTTCATTACCTGGCTCAAAAAGGCTTCACAGAATACTCAGGGCTATGGAATTGCCTCTTACAAAGCAGTCTCCTTAGCTGTAGTAGTACCTGAAACTGTCTTGTTTACATTTACCAGTTGTGCCTCTCTGAGGGCAGGGATTCTCTTGATCAGGAACACAACAGATACTAGGTCAGACATTCTTTGGCCAAAATCAGACTGTACATGTTGAGAAGGAAGCTGACAGAGATTCTCTCCTTGCCCAAACTCTAGTCAGGCTCCTCTGAGTTTTTCAACTAGACCTGAACTTTTAGAGTCCAATGTCCTTCTCTGCTTTACCTAATTTTAGCAAGAACCCTGCTACGTTTGTTTAGCCAAAATCCTCCACCTTCAATATCTGACCCTCCTCAATATCAGTCAGACTCTCCCCATCACCCTCAAGTGATGTCTGATCACCCTGGCCTGCCTTCAGCAAGAATCCTGTTAGGTTGGTCTAGCCAGAATCCCCCCAACCCCTGATGTTTCTTTTTAGTAACTGTCAACCCACTGACTCCTACCCTGCTCTTTGGCTATAAATTCCGACTTTCTCTTACTGTAGTCACAGTTGAGCCCAATCTCCCTCCTCTACTGACAGGCTGTACTGTAGTGGTCCTTATACCTATTGCAATGGTCCTGAATAAAGTCTGCCTGTCTTTAACAAGTGTCTGAATAATTCTGATCACCACTAAAGCCCTTAGTGGTGATCAGTGAATATCCCAACCTGGCCTCTGACATCTCTGGTAGACACTGTCTACTGGTTTTTAGCAGACTGCCATCTGCAGTAGTTGTATTTGAGAAGACAAAAGCAATTAAATGATCTGTTGGATCAGGATGGTTGGAATGAATCCTTTGAGAATTGTCTTCTGTTGACTAGCACCTAGTGGGAATCATCAACCCAAGGCATGGAGCCAAGTGGATGCCTGGGAAAAGAGTAGGGGTGACTAACCTAGTTGAGTTGCCCTACCTGTGGCTCTGGCCTTGAGGCAGGAGTAGAGATGGGGGAAAGGAAAGAATGCCTTTAATATGAATTCAGCCAGATTTCACACAAAGTCATTTCTGTAGCTACAGACTCAATGCTTGAAGCCCATCTGGAGAGTTTATAACAAATCATTCTTTCATTTGATAAATGTTACTAGCTCACTCAGGCTCTGTAATATTTTTGCTTGCACATTTTAATACTCTAAAAAAAAGAACTGAGCAAGGAATTAGTGTGTGTATATTATGGCAATTTTCTAGTTTTCAACTTAAGTTAAAAAACTTGCTCAAAAGTTTACTGCCACTTTATTCACAAAGCATTTTCCTTCTGCTGTAAGTTATCTGTTTTCTTCTCTGCTGTCTTTTTTTTTTTTTTTTTAATAAATTGATTTATTTATTTTTGGCTGTGTTGGTTCTTCATTGCTGCGCATGGGCTTTCTCTAATTGCGGCGAGCATAAGCTACTCTTCATTGCGGTGCACGGGCTTCCCATTGTGGTGGCTTCTCTTGTTGCAGAGCATGGGCCCTAGGCACACAGGCTTCAGTAGTTGCAGCACGCGGGCTCAATAGCTGTGGCTCGCGGACTCTAGAGCACAGGCTCAGTAGCTGTGGCTCACGGGCTTAGTTGCTCTGTGGCATGTGGGATCTTCCCGGACCAGGGCTCAAACCCATGTCCCCTGCATTGGCAGGCGGACTTCCAACCACTGCGCCACCAGGGAAGCCCTTCTCTGCTGTTTTGATAATTTTGATCTCTACTGTATAGCAATTTTCTAAGAAAGACTAATTAAATTTAGCCACTGAGGCAACTCATTACTGTTTTGAATGATACCTGAAATCATACTCTCTTAGTGTGGATTTGGCTCCTCAGACACTATGAACATGTACTTTAGAATGTGAGGAAAGAACCAAAACAGTTCAGAAATCTTCTGTTATTGGGTAGATTTTAGAATTCCATTTATCTACTGACTTTTTAGCTGTACCTCTTTGCATTATTTTACACATCCTTAACTTCTCACAGTCAATTTCAAGTTAATATTTTCTTATGTTACAAAAAATGTAGAAACCTTGCAACTGTAGAGGTTAAATTAACCATCCTTTCTGCTATAGGTGTCATATGTACTACATGTATATACATTAGAATACCCTCAAGAAAATGGTATTTTGGGGGCTTCCCTGGCAGCTCAGTGGTTAAGAATCCACCTGCCAATGCAGGGGACACGGGTTCGAGCCCTGGTCCGGGAAGATCCCACACGCTGCGGAGCAACTAAGACCATGTGCCCCAACTACTGAAGCCCGTGCACCTAGAGCCCATGCTCCGCAACAGGAGAAGCCACCACAATGAGAAGCCCACGCACCGCAACGAAGAGTAGCCCCCACTCGCCGCAACTAGAGAAAGCCCGCGCGCAGCGACGAAGACCCAAGGCAGTCAAAATAAATAAATAAATAAATAAAAATTTTAAAAAAAGGAAATGGTATTTTTATTTTACACAGTCATGTATTTTTTAAATTAAGAGACAAATAGTCTTTTATATTTATCCATATATTTACCATTTCCAATGTTCTTCATTCATTTCTGAGGATCTGAGTTTCCCTCTGATTCTTTTTTTAGCCTGGAGAACTTCCGGTAGCAAGTCTTAAATTCTGCTGGTGACAAATTCTCTTAGTTTTCCTTTATCTGAAAATGTCTTTATTTTGTCTTCATTCTTGAAAGTTTTTTTCATTAAATACGTAACTTTGTGTTTGTTTGTCCTTCTTTAAAGATGAACAAAGTATCTTCTTTAAAGATACTTTAAAGATGTTTAAAGATATTCTCCTGTTATGTTCTGGACTTCGCAGTTTCTGCTAAAAAGCCCATGAACACTTGAATTGTTGTTCCCATGCATGCAATTTGTCATTTTTTACTAGCTACTTTAAGAATTTTAGTTAGACTACGATGTGTCATATTTAATCTGTTTGGTGTTTGACGGACTTCTTGAATATGTAAGTTTATGTCTTTCACAAAATTTGGGAAGTTACATGCCATTATTTCTTTAAATGTTTTTTCTGCCCCATTCTTTTTCTCTTTTCCTTCTGAAATTCCAATATGGGCCTTTTGAAACTGTAACCCTAAGGCTTTGTTAATTAAGTTTGGCTTCAATATTTTTCTTTCTTTAGATTGGATAACTTATATTGATATTCAAATTCAAAGATTCTCTCTATCATTTCATGGTTCAATTAATCTCATCCGGTGATATTTTTATTCCGGATATCCCTAATATAGATGTTGTATTTTTCAGTTCTAAAATTTCATTTGGTATTAAGAAGTATTTCCTATTTTTCTGTTGAGATTTTTACTATCTTTTCATTCACTGAACATGTTATAATAGCTCCTTTAAAATCCTTGTCTGATAATTTCAACATCTGAGTTATCTCAGGATTGGCTTCTGTTGACTGTCTTTTCCCCTCAGACTGGGTCATATTTTCCATGTTCTTTGTATGTCCCATAATTTGGGGTTGTACCCTGGACATTGTAGTTGTTATGCTGTGGAGACTCTGGATTCTCTTACAGTCTTCTGAAGAGGGTCAGTTAGTATTTTTATTTTAATAGGAAATTAATTTGGTTAGACAATCTGTAATCTGTTTCTCCTGTGACTGATGGCAGGTCAAACTTCAGTTTTCTCTTTATTTATTTTTAAAAATATTTATTTATTTATTTGGTTGCACTGGGTCTTAGTTGTCCTTAGTTGCGGCAGGCAGGCTTCTCAGTTGCAGCATGCATGTGGGATCCAGTTCCCAGACCAGGGATTGAACCCAGGCCCCCTGCACTGGAAGCGTGGAGTCCCATCCACTGTGCCACCAGGGAAGTCCCTCAGTTTTCTTTTAGTCTTAGTTGCTAGCTGCTTTGAGTTTGCCCTGCATATGTGTGATGCAGGGATCAGCCAGTGACATGGGCAGAGGTGATACATAACATCTGGGATTCTCCATCTCCTGCTCTCTCTTTCCCAGGATTCCCTTCAAGCCCCAAGCTCCATCTCTTGGTTCCTCAGGCCAAAAATATGGCAGGCTTCTATTAGCGTTTTAGCTACCCCATGCTATGTTGAGAGTACAGCTCTGACCAAAACCACAAAAACAGGACACTCACCCTGTGTTGGTCCCTTTCTCCAAGTTTTTACTTCCCTCCAAAATCTGCTGCTTCTGTTCATTCAGCAGAACCCTAACATGGTTGTTTTTCTGGATTTTACCCACTGTTAATAGTTAATTGTTGGAGGGCTGGCCTGTTCGGAGGTCACTCCACCATACCAGAAATGAAACCAGCACAGATCTACCTCAAAAAAAAAAAAAAAAAAAAAAAGCCCAAGTCCAAGCCACCATCATCTCCCATTTGGATTACTGCAAAGGCCTCCTATCTAGTTTCCTAATTTATCTTTAAGTGACCAGGGGTGAGAAGGCTGGTTGTAATTTCATCCCTTGGTCCACCTCATTAATTTGGAAGTCATTTTGAGATCCAAGGATGAGAAGATGGTAGAAAAAAGGTCTCTCCCCTGGAAGATAGTCCCATGGTATGTTCACCTTCTCAGTAAGGCCTACCCTGAACACCTTATTCAAAACAGCAAATCCTCCTTCGTACTTTAACTTTTTCTATTCTATATCATTTATCCCTCCAAATACACTCTACAATTTACTCTTTGTTATATTTATTGATTGACTCCCCCTACCAGAATACAAGTTTCACAAGGACAGGAATTTCTGTGTGTTTTCCTCACTGCCATGTCTCTAGAGCCTATACCAATGGGAGCACATAACAGGTGAAAAATAAACGTCTGACTATATCAATCCACTATAACTTATACCTCTGATACCCCTTAATTTTCCACATTCCTCTCTAGGCAGAGGATTTTTCCAAACTTACGTCAGTAGCATTAGTTATTCTATTCTACTTTGCACTGTGTGTCATGGTCTAGACAGAGTAGACAGCAAATTTCTTGTAAACAGAGAACTTCTTAAAGAAGCCTGACCACTTCTTTTACTGTTTTTGTCCCGACTCTGTAGGACATTGTATTAAAAAATTTCCCCAGCCTGATATTTAGACTCTGAACATAATGAAACGATGGCACATACAGGAGAGCAATTTCTCACCTTATTCTCAGATGAAAAAAGACACATTAACCACAGGCCAAGGTACATATCTAAAATGGCAGTTTCAACTTGTCTACCTCTAAGCAGATTTTCACCGTAATGTTTCAGAGCAAGATATGATACCTTGAGCATGTATGTAGAAACATGTTGAGTTAGCCTGGCCACTGAAATGAAATATATTTAGCTTTAAACTGCATTTGCATTCATTCTGTCTATATTTTCAGCTTTGTGTTATATTAGAAAAATATATTCTTATAAGAGAAAACTTATAAGACAATAGATTATAAACGGTTTCACTTAAATATTCATGCGTTGGCTTCTCTATCCATAGGGCACAGGTTCCTGGCTTTCTTTGTGTGAGAGAGTGAGCTAATTTTTAATTTCTCTAGATCTTTGTAATTTCCAGGGAAGATATGCATATTGACAATGAGAGCAGGGTAGGAAAAGAAAGTGATGTTGATAGTCACCACAGTCAGGGTATTAGCCTCTCTTATTCCTGCTGGGACTGACAGAAAATCCTTGGGGGAATGTTGGGTAGTGAGCTGGAGTCTATGTCCCAGACAAAGTTAAGACAGGTTAGACCATACCTGTCTAACTTTGGGGCCCTAAGTGGAAGGACCAAGACTGATGTGCAGGTCCTTCACTGGCTGCCTGAGCACCGCAGATAAGCTCTAGTTGCATCGTTAAGACATGACCTCTTTTGCAGAGAAAAGAAAAACTTTGATTTAATTAACAAAGTTCTCCGCCATCATTTTAAAAGGAAATTTCTCTCTAGGGGTACCTGAGATTTTCAGAGGCAGATTATCTCTTTTGGGTAGAAAGCTTGCCTCTCAGGCAGAACCCTCTATTTCAATTACAGAGGCAGCGGATTTTCAAGAAAAAGTTCATTCTACGCAAGGGTATTTTGAATGCTGACTAAACTCCAGGAGAATTAGAAATGAGGCTTTTAGCTTGCTTTGCACAGCATCCATGAAAAGATGGCTAACATAAGTGCTTTCACATGATAATCAAGAGAGGTTAAGTTTCTGAGGGCAACTTTGTATTCCCAAGGCCTAGGAGAAAAACCTGGCATACTGAAGACTCCTTAGGGAAAGCCGGTTGAGTGATAAAATCAATCACTAGCACCCAGAGGCTTTAGAGCACTCTGCTAAATTTGTAGGGGGCCAGCGAGAGAATCAGGCATATTAACAGGCACACCAGTAACAGAGAGAAAATTAGTTAAACAATAATACTCCTCCTGTGAATAAGGAAATTCACATAAAAGATAACTGTATCCATATAGAAGCAAATAAAGATCAAAACACAAATTCTTTTCTAAAAGAATATTCTTTATACGATTTGAGGAGGTAATTAGGTGGTAATTATTAAATAGATTAAGATAACAGTTAACACTCATAATGTGTATACAGAAAAATATTTTCTTTCTTTTTCTTAACAGAAAAATATTTTTTAACAAAGGCAATGAGTTCCTTATAGAAGGGAATCCATGATATTAGAGAAAAAATATAAAGGACATTTAAAATTCTAGCCATTTATAGGCTTTGTCCTTTTCTTACCCCATTATCACTCAAAAGCAAGCAGATGTTTATTCTGGATTGCCAAGTCAGAAGGCTTGAAGAAGGGGAGAAGTATAACTGAGAAATTTTTGTTCTTATTTTTCTCCTCATACAGCAAAACCAATATTTGCTATATTTTTTTATAACTGTCTTTCCCTTAAGATTGTTGCCAGGTACTTTAAAAAAAAAGAATTAGTACCAAAACATCAAATATCTGTCAGTTCAAGGATTATTTAAAAAACTTTAGTCTTTTAAAAAATTAATAATTATAATACATATATACATTATACACATATAGATGTATGTAGTTTTTCCCCACAAAATAATACTATACATACAGTTGTAAACTTGCTGTTTTCACTGAACAATATCTCATTAACTTTCTTTCATATATAGAACATGTTTATGTATTTAGAAGTAGTCTCTGTTGTAGGCAGAACTCTAAAATGGTCCCCTAAATTTCCCCCCCAATAATCCCAGGGCTGTATAATCCCTGGGACTGTAAGTATGGTGACCTTTAATCCCATAATTAGGTTATGTTATATGGCACAGTTGACCATAAAACAGGGAGATTATGTGGGTGAGCCTGACCTAACCCCATGAGTCCTTTAAAAGTGCCAAATTTTCTCCTGCTAATTGCAGAAAAGGAAGTAAGAGATTCACAGCATGGAAAGGATTCACTGCACTATTGCTAACCTGAAGATGGAGGGGGCTAGATAGCAAGAAAGGCAGGTGGCCTTTAGGAGATAAGAGCAGCTCTCAGCTGACAGCCAGCAAGGAAACTGAACCTCAGTCCCACAACTGTAAAGAAACTGAATCCTGCCAACAACAACCAATGAACTTGGAAGCAAATTTTCCCCTAGAGCTTTTAGATTAAAACACAGCCCAGTTGACACTTTGACTTCAATCTTGTGATATCGTGAACAAAGAACCCAGAAATGCCTTCTAACCTACAGAACTATGAACTAAAAGATGGGAAATTTTAAAATCCATTAAATTTGTTGTAATTTGTTATGCAACAATAGAAACCTAATTCAGTCCCTCTCTCACTTCTTTTCACCTCCATTTTTTCAAAGGTTACCCTATTATTTATCTAGTCATTTCTCTTCTTATGAACATTTAGACTGCCTTAAAATATTTGCTATTACAAAAGTAACATTCTTATACATATGAGCACAAGTTTATTGGTATCAGATTGGTCACAGTATACATACACAATTTTAAAAATGTGTTCTATGATACCAAAAGCACAAGCAACAAAAGAAAAAACAGATACAGTAGGCTTCATCAAAATTAAAAAGTGTTGTGCATCTACATTACCAAGAAAGTGAAAAAAGACAACCTACAGGAAGAAAAAAATAGTTCTTCAAATGTTGAATTCAAAACCCTGGTGACAACTGATCCAGCTCACCATGACAGGATAAGTCATCTCTCCCAGTATATCATTGCAAAGCTGACTGTATTTCTTTCCCAAACCATACAATTTAATCCTAAATATGAAGCAAAGTCTGAAATGTAACTGATTAGAAAAAATATATAAAACAACCAGGATTTGGATAGGACTTCTAATTTTGTGTTTGTTTGTTTTTTTATAAATTTATTTTTTTATAAATTTATTTATTTATTTATTTTTGGCTGTTGGGTCTTCATTGCTGTGTGCGGGCTTTCTCTAGTTGTGGCGAGCAGGGGCTACTCATTGTGGTGTGTGGGCTTCTCATTGCAGTGGCTTCTCTTGTTGTGGAACACGGGCTCTAGGTGTGTGGGCTTCAGTAGTTGTGGCGCATGGGCTTAGCTGCTCCACAGCATGTGGGATCTTCCCGGACCAGGGATCGAACCCGTGTCCCTTGCATTGGCAGGCGGATTCTTAACCACTGCACCACCAGGGAAGCCCCAGGACTTCTTATTTTTTTCAGCTTGAAAAGCTCTATAAAAGTTTCTATCTTAATAGGTTGTATTTTTTGTTTGTTTTTCCCTGAATTTTTTTTTTTTTTTGATGTGGACCATTTTGAAAGTCTTTACTGAGTTTGTTACAATGCTGCTTCTGTTTTAAGTTTTGGTTTTTTGGCCACGAGGCATGTGAGATCTTAGCTCCCCAACCAGGAATCGAACCTGCACCCCCTGCATTGGAAGGCAAAGTCTTAACCACTGGACCGCCAGGGAAGTCCCTCCTTGACTTCTTTTTTTTTTTTTTAAATACATCTTTATTGGAGTATAATTGCTTCACAATACCATGTTAGTTTATGTTGCACAACAAAGCGAATCAGCCATATGCATACACATGTCCCCATATCCCCTCCCTCTTAAGCCTCCCTCCCATCCTCCCTATCCCACCCTTTTAGGTCATGGCAAAGCACCGAGCCAATCTCCCTGTGCTATGCTGCTGCTTCCCATCAGCCAACTATTTTACATTCAGCTCCCTGACTTCTTATTGTGCTTAAAGTCTTGCCACATGTCAATAAGACATCTGCCCATCTTACTTTTCCACTCAGCTTGTTTGGTACTTAAAATTGGGAATAACATGTTTCACATCTTTTAGGAATTCTGTAATACCCTGTTCAGACCTCCTCAGGGGCAGGGACATTTCTTTTTTAACTCTAAATCCCTAGCAGGTATTGCAGGGGCCCACAAACAAGAAACCCTCAGCAAATGCTTGCTAAACTGTTCAACTAAATGAAAATTTCTTGATTCACAGGACTGATTGGTACTTATTTGATAGATGAATTTATTCATTCATTCACTCAATAACTATTTATTTAATGCTCCAGTATCCAAAGTCCTGTGGTTAGCACTGGGGAGAAAATGGTACAAAAAACACACAAGGAAGCTCCCATTCCAGTGGGGGAAATCTACATGCATGTGTATAATTACAGTATAATATCTGGTAATGGGATAAAGCTAGGTACAGGGTGACATAATGTGTACAATGAAGCCCCAGGACTGATTCTACTCATAAATAGAATGAGGAAGGTTTCATAAAGTTGAGTTGTAAAGAATGAACAGGAGTTTACCAAGCCAACAAAGGCAGAGAGGCACGAAAGAGCAAGGCATGTTTAGAAAAAGCCAAATAAGTCATCAGGAGTAAACTAGGATGCATGAAATAAAGTTAGAGAAACAGGCAGAATTATATCATGCTGGGCCTTTTATGCCATGCTAAGTAACAAGGGCTTTTAGCCTAAGTGGGAGCTGACATGAACAGTTTGCATTTTTAAAAGAGAAGTATGGTGGTGGTGTGGAAGATAACTCAGGGTAGGAAGACAGATTCAGGGAGTCTACATTTGGGGAGAAATGTGAAGGATCTGGGGTGACAGTGAGGATAAAGTGAGGGTAGTGATTTGATTGGCATTAGGAGATAGAAGTTAATAAGATACAGTGATTAACTGAGAAGGGATGGAGATAGAGAGGGAGGAGCCTAAGAGGACTCCTAAGTTTCTGATATGGATCTCTGAGCAAATGCCTTTCACTTGATTTAAGGAGGAAGTATATGTGTGAGGATAGAAAATGAACACAGTTTAGAAATGTTGATGGATGTCTGAAGGACATCCAAGGGCATATGTCTGGTAGAAAAAAGGAAATGAGGACCTGAAGCTCAGGGGAGAGGTCTTAATTAGAGATTTAGATTTCAAGGCTAAATATTTATGATTCTGTTTGGAATGATGAAATGAAACAAAAAAATAGAGCTACCAAGGCCCTGCCAGCTGCTGTTTCTGCCCTCCAGCAGATCATCTAATACTCATCAGTCAACATATATCAGAATGCACGATGTGGGTTGGCAATTTGTCATTCACTTTAGCCCTTCTAGGTGTGCCTGTGGAATCAGCAATAAGACTTAAGAGTAGAGCAATAGCTGGTCTTCTCTTTAGTTTGCTCCCCCACTCACATGTGTTCTTTGGCACAGAGGTTGAGTGTGTCCTGGCAATACTGAACACTAGACTAGCACCATTTGATTGGAGGCCAGACTAGAAATATTTGACTGGAAAAATAGTCACTCAAGGAGTTATCTTGAGGAGAAGAAACAATTAAACCGATTGCTCTGTATCTATTCTCTGTGCACCTGATGTAATACATCCCCCTCATCTTTTGTGACTTCTGACAACTGCTTCAAAAAAGTAATATGTGACCAATTTGATAATTAATCATAATGAAAGCATAATTATCTGATAATACCAGCTCAATGACCTAAAATTTTTAAGGGCTTACACACTACACAAATCCTAATGGAAAGAAGAAAGAACATTTATTGGTTAAACCTATGTCTAAAATTCTACTTGTTAGTTCACTCTTAAAACTAAAGAAAGTGTGTATTTTCAACTGAGAATCTTACAGTTTTATTACGTGAATGTGAAGGTTGTATAGTTCTCTAATATGTAGGGATTTTAAATGACCTAATCATTTCCAGCAACTCTATAAAAATTTTTTTTACATTTCTTCTTTTAAAATGTTTTATTGTTTCTTGAGACTAAATTATAAACAGTAAGTCCAAAGATAAAACAACTGCATGGACTGATGATCCTGCATGAATTACAAACCAGAGCAATGGGGTGCCTGTACTGGGCTTGCATCTTCTCTGTGCAGTAAGTCCGATAAAGAATGTACTGGGCACAGGCACTGTGTGTGGTGCTAGGATCATGGAGAGAGAAGACAGAGTCCCTGGCACTCAAAGATGACAAAACAGTGTGCTCTGGTTTTCAAACTGTAACCCATGTACTTTCAGTGGTTCCACAGGGTACTTACTAGGTAGGGGCAGGGACATTGTGAGATTCCTGTTACTTCCCCTTTCATCAGCAGAGTAGTTCTATTTTATCTGTTTCATTTATTGAACTTTCTTATAAAATTTAGCTTGAAGAAAAAGGACTCTTCCACACACAAATGTTAAATAAGAAAGTTTACAAACCTCTGGTCTAGTAGAAAAACAAGAGCAGTCAGAATCTACATTCATGCAGCCCTGGCCTATAGTCTTGCCTATGTGCAGCAGCTGTAGCTGCCTTCACCACCACAGCTTTCCTAGAAGCACATACTGGGAGCCACTGGTGACAAGGAAAACCCACATGCCCTCATCAGTGAGTATATCATTTTACTCCTATACCAAAGTGAAGCACAGTGCTTTAATTTTGGGGGGAGCGGGGTGGGATAGTCAAGACTAGAGGCACTGTGGAACATACAAATTAACTGCTTTCTTTTTGTACTCTGTTATAACTTCCATTTAAAATCTTCCCACATGTAGCACGCAATTGGAAAAGTAAAAGTTATTTTCAAATCTTAAGTAAAACAACAACAACAACCCATAAAGCAGTCTTAACACAGGAAGTTCCCATGTGCAACATGAAAGTATCCCAAGATTTATTTTCTCTCTGCCCCACCTAGAAGATAATCACAGAGAAAAGTCAGGGCTCCCTAAAATTCCAAGTTGGCTACAAAGGTCTTCTCACCCTTTTAGAGCCTTGCTGACATCTAGAGGAAGAGAAGCCTAGAATGTCTCCTTGATTTCTCCCTCCCTTTCAAGGGGAAAAACACTACTGCAGTTGCTCATGCTTAAGGGTCTCATTGCTCTTTCAAGACACACAGTCTACTGCATGTCAGCCCCTTTCTGTGGCTTCTCCTCCAATCCAAGTTAAAGAGGAATGATAGAGTCAGGCCAACTTTCCCTTTTGTCCAGAATATGCTCTTCCTTTTACAGGGCTAGGTGGACAATGAGAGCTGGGGCTGCCCTCAAACAGGACAACATTAGCCTATTTCCTTGTGAGCCCTCTCTATCCCACATGCAGGAAAACAGAGCCCAGGGCTTCCTGCATTCAAGAGCTGGGTCGCTTTGCTGAATTTGCTTTGTTCTATGTTTCTCCTATGTGTTTCCTCTGGCATTGAATAGATGCATCCTTTGCTTTCCCTGAGGTGGTGATGGCCAAGACTGAGTTTTGAGCTTCCATGTGGAAATAGGCACAGGGACAAAAGAGGCCACATGTGACTTCAGGGTACACTGGGATTTGAAGCAAAACTCTCAGCTAAATAAGAGGAGGTTACTTTATCTTGTTTTGCCTCCTCCGTGCATCTATCTTCTCTGAAGTCCAGAGATGCCTACGATCTAGGACACACCATTCTAATACAGAGTCTCAACCTCACCAGAGCTTCTAATAACTTTTACCTGATCTGCTTGCCTTCTCTCATATCATATAAGGAAAAGAAGACATCGGTATCTTCCCCAATGGTATTGTAGGTGAAACTCTTCAGACTGAGGAAGAAGTGATGTGGCACTGGTATCCGACAGGTTTCCCCATGTCGTGGGCGCATTGTATCTACCTAATGAGGAAGGCAAAAAACAGTGATTGCTAATATTGTAGTTATTCATTATATTGATCATAAGTAAAATTAAAACTAAATGACTAACTCCTCATACTGCTGAAGGGGATCATTTAAGAGAAAGGGAGATTGAAAGTGTTTTCTTTGCTAGTAGCAGATGTTGCGTCAATATGCTTGATTTGAGGTAGGCAAATATGCAGCTGGGAAAAGTAAACAGAGTGAAGGAGATATGGGAACAGTAATTCCAACTTATAAGTGAACTCAAAATCTCCACCAGGTCACAAACATCTAAATTCTCCAGAGAACCATTTTCAAAGTCACTTCTTGGAGATGCTGTCATGACCCTGATGCACTTGGTTTATACTGTTAGATAGTAATAGCTACCATTCTAAATACCATTTTTATTTTCTCAGACTGATTCATTTTAGTCTCTCGGTCTACTCTGTTTCAACTGTGCTTGTGTAAATTTGCACAGAGGAGTGGAGAGTAGCCAAGTCTGCTTGGAGGTCAGGGCCCCTTAGGTCACAATCAAGAAGTCAGTGGTTAAAAATAAATAAATAAATAAAAATAAAAGATTATCAAAAAGAAAAAAAAGAAGTCAGTAATTTCTTGGTGCACCCCTATTTTATAATCACATAAAAGAAAGAATTGAGGGAAAAGATAGGGAGGCCTGGTTAAGTTGCTTACCTGAGATGTGCTTTGCTGTACGCTCTGCCGACTAGATAAATGCTATGGAAAGAAAGAAAAACTCAATCAATTGGGAAGGAAACTAACTTTTACCAGGAACCTTCTATACGCTAGGCATTCTGATATATATTTTACATATATGATCTCATTTAATTCTAATAACCTTGTTAGACAAATGTTATTTGTATTTGACAGAGCCAACTAAGGTTTAGTGTAAGGAAGTGAAATGCTGAAGGTCCCACACAGCAAGAAGGTGGCAAAGTCTGGATTCAAACCCAGGCCTTTCTACCTTAGAGTACCAGCCAAGTCACAGGTGGGTGCTTGCTACTGGATTTTTGCTTTGCCACTGTCCTCTCCACACAATGTATCACATCCTGCACTGCGTGACACAGCTTCCTCAGGCTCTCCACACTGGAGAAGGTATAGCCTTTAACCACAAGTGGCTCCTTCCCAAACATCTCTCCATGCTGTTCCTTTGCTGCTGGCTAAAGTTAGAAGAAGCAGATTCCAATCCCAGCTGCATGCAAATGGGTTGTGAAACTCCAGACAAATTGCTTACTCTCTCCAAGGGACATTTTCCCTCAACTATAAAAATGAAATACAAGTTTTTGTTGTCTTCCTCACAAGGTTAATGCAAGGTTCAAACAACATAATGGGAAGCAGCAAGACATAGTAGTTAGGGACCTAAGTGCAAAATTTTAAACCTTGACTCTCACTTTCCTCATCTGTAAAGTGAGGATAACATTTCATGCTGAACTTCATAGGGTTTTGTGCAGATTAACCCAGCATAGTACACACTATAAGTGGTTGATCATTGTTATCTATAATTAGTATTCTTATTATTATTGCTGTTCTATTTTTATAATTAGTTATTAAAGAAAAGTCAGTCACATTTAGAAGTAAACCCCGGCCAGGAAGAAAGGTGTGTTCACCATTCTTCAAGTCCCTGGTCTTAGGAGACTTGAAAATGAGAGTTTCTATCCTGCCTCCTTTGACCCCTACAGGTTGTGAGAGACAGCTCTCATTTGGTGAACTGTTCCACATCACATGGCTAATAAGACTGGTTGCTGAGTAGAATGGTTTCATTCTTTTAACAAGTATTCACATTTAACCCTAAATAAAACTGAAGTACAATTAAATATTAATTTAAATGCATCTCACTAGCTATATTAGTTAATTATTAAATATTCATGTGCATTATTAGCTATATTAGCTAATTATTATTGACTATTAATGTTCATCCATGGGAATATATGTTCCCATGATACATATTAAATATAATTAAAACAGGTCTCCACCAGCTGGGGAAACCATCACATAGAAGGCTTATGTACAACAGAAAACTTCATATATAAAATAGTTCACAAAAAAAAAAAGCTTTAAAAAAATCAGGCTTTCAAAAAAAAAAAAAAAGCAAGCTTTCTATGGTTTACTGACCCATATCCCACTGGGAAGGTTACTGGCCTACAACTCTTTCCATTGTTTTATTTTTAGGGGCTACACTAAGGCATTCTTCTCAAGTGAATTTACTGACTAACTCTTAAAAATGACTACCAATCATAAACATTAATGTTCAATTATAACTATATATGGGTGTTTACAGCTAATTTCAGTGTAAATCATCCCGGCTGACAATAAAAGACATCATTCTAGACTTCAGAGGCATCAAATTTGGGGAGAACTTGGGTCCTCCCTGCTGGCGCAGTGGTTATGAATCCGCATGGCAATGCAGGGGACACGGGTTCGATCCCTGGTCCAGGAAGATCCTACATTCTGCGGAGCAACTAAGCCTGTGTGCCACAACTACTGAGCCTGCGCTCTACAGCCCGAGAGCCACAACTACTGAGCCAGCGTGCTGCAACTACTGAAGCCCGTGCGCCTAGAGCCCGTGTTCTGCAACAAGAGAAGCCACCACAATGAGAAGCCCGTGCACCGCAATGAAGAGTAGCCCTCGCTCGCTGCAACTAGAGAAAGCCTGCGGGCAGCAAAGAAGATCCAATGCAATCAAAAAAATAAATTAAAAAAAAAAATTGGGGGAGAACTCTTCAACCTAGTCTGAAAGCACCCCACATGGGTAGCCAGAGAATGGCATCAGAACTGGCATTTTGGAATGTACAAATGTACATTTCCACCAAAAGTGCATAAGAGTTCTCTTTTCTCCATATCCTTGCGAGCATTTATTTAATGATAAGCAAATAGGTGTGAAGTAATATCTAACAGGTGTGAGGTAGCATGTCATTGTGGTTTTGATTTGCATTTCCCTGATGATTAGTGATTATCAAACACCTTTTCATGTATGTATGACTTCTTTGGAAAAAAGTCACATTTTTTTCTCATTTAAAAACTCAGAATAATTGATTTTTTGCTACTGAGTTTTAAGAGTTCCTTACATATTTTGGATATTAACCCTTTATCATATATAAGGTTTGCAAACATTTTCTCCTATTCTGCAGGTTGAATTTTCATTTTGTTGATTGTATATTTTGCTGTACAGAAACTTTTCTGTTTGATATAGTCCCACTTGCTGATTTTTGCTTTTGTTGCTTGTGCTCTTGACGTCATATCCAAAAGATCACTGCCAACACCAACATCAAGCAGCTTTTCCCTTATGTTTCCTTATAGGAGATTTACGGTTTCAGGTCTAACATTTAAGTCCTTAATCCATTTGGAGTTAATATTTGTGCGTGGCATAAAACAGGAGTACAGTTTCGTTCTTCTGCATATCCAGTTTTCCCAACATTTATTGAAGAGACTATCCTTTCCCCAGTGAATATTACTGGTTCCCTTGTTAAAATATTACTTGACTGTATATGTGTGGGTTTATTACTGGGATTTTGATTCTGTCCCATTGGTCTACGTGTCTGTTTTTATGCCAGTACAACATTCACTGTTTTGAATTACTACAGATTTATAATATAGTTCAAAATCAGGAAGTGTGATGCTTCCAGGCTTTTTTCCTTCTCAAGATTGCTTTGGCTATTCAGAGTCCATTGTGGTTCCATACAAATTTTAGGATTGGTTTTTCTATTTCTGTGGAAAACACCACTGGAATTTTTATAGGGATTGCATTGAATCTATAGATGGCTCTGGGTAGGGTGGATATTTTAACAATATTAACTCTTCCAATTCTTGAGCATGGGATATCTTTCCATTTATTTTTGTCTTCTTTAATTTCATCAATATCTTACAGCTTTCAGTATACAGATCCTTTACTTACTCAGTGAAAGTTATTCCTAAGTATTTTATTGTTTTTTATGCTATTGTAAATAGGATTGTTTGCTTTATTTTTTTTTCAGATAGTTCATAGGATATTCTGATTTTTGTAATTGATTTATGTATGTTGATTTTGTATCCTGAAACTTTATTGAATTTTTTTATTCTAACAGTTTTTTGGTGGAGTCTTCAAAATTTTCTATGTATAAGATCATGTCATCTGCAAGTAGTGACAGTTTCTTTCTTTCTTTCCCATTTGGATGCCTTTTCTTTCTTCTTCTTGCCTAACTGCTCTATTGTTCTGGCTAGGGCTTCCAGTACTATGGGGCTTTTTTTGTTTTTTGTTGTTGTTGTTGGTTTTTCTGGCTGCGTTGGGTGTTTGTTGCTGTGTGCGGGCTTTCTCCAGTTGTGGCGAGCGGGGGCTACTCTTCATTGCGGTGCACGGGCTTCTCATTGTGGTGGCTTCTCTTGTTGCGGACCATGGGCTCTAGGCACATGGACTTTAGTAGTTGCAGCACATGGGCTCAGTAGTTGCAGTGCATGGGCTCTAGGGCGTGTGGGCTTCAGTAGTTGTGGCACGCAGGCTGAGTAGCTGTGGCTCACGGGCTCTAGAGTGCAGGTTCAGTAGTTGTGGCGCATGGGCTTAATTGCTCTGCAGCACATGGGACATTCCCGGGCCAGGGATCGAATCCACTGGCAGGTGGATTCTTAACCATGGCGCCACCAGGGAAGTCCCTCCAGTACTATGTTGAATAGGAATGGTGAGAGTGGGCACCCTTGTCTTGTTCTTGATCTTAGAGAAAAAGCTTTCAACCTTTCATTGCTGAGTATGATGTTAGCTGTGGGCTTCTCATATATGGCTTCATTATACTGAGGTGTGCTTCTTCTATGCCCACTTTCTTGAGAGTTTTTATTATAAAGGATGTTGAAATTTTGTCAATTGCTCTTTCTGCATCTATTGAGATGATCTTATGATTTTTTAATTGAACTACAGTTGATTCACAATGTTGTGTTGGTTTCAGGAATATAGCAAAGTGAGTCAGTTTATATTTATATATATATATATACACACACACACATATATATGTATATATATAATGTTTTACAGATTCTTTTCCATTTTAGGTTTAGATCATACGATTTTTATCCTTTATTTTGTTAATGTGGCACATTACATTGATTGATTTGCAGATGCTGAACCATTCTTGCATTCCTGAAATAAATCCCACTTGATCATGTGCTGTTAATGTGCTGTTGAATTTGGTTTGCTAGCATTTTGTTGAGAATTTTTGTATCTACATTCATCTGGGATATTGGCCTTCTTTTCTTGGAGTGTCCTTATCTGGCTTTGGTATCAGGGTAATGATGGCCTTGTAAAATAAGTTTGAAGAGTGTTTCCTCCTATTCGAATTTTTTGTTAGAGTTTCAGAAGGATTGGCATTCATTCTTCTTAAATGTTTGATAAAATTCACCCATGAAGCCATCTGGTCCTGGGCTTTTCTTTGTTAGGAAGTTTTTGATTATTGATTCAATCTCCTTACTTGTTACTGGTCTGTTCAGTTTTCCTATTTCTTCATAATTTAGTCTTGGTAGGTTGTATGTTTCTATTTAGGGTGTCCAATTTGTTGGCATATAATTGTTCATAGCAGTCTCTTACGATCATTTGTATTTCTGTTTATCAGCTGTCTCTTCTTTCATTTATAATTTTATTTACTTGACTTCTCTTTTTTCTTGCTAAATCTAGCTAAATATTTGCCAACTAGTCTTTTCAAAAAAAAAACCCAACTCTTAGCTTCATTGATCTTTTCTATTGTTTTTCTGTTCTTTATTCCATTTATTTTTGCCCTGATCTTTGTTACCTCCTTCCTTCTGCTGACTTTGGGAATAGTTTGTTCTTTTCCTAGTTCTACGAAGTATAAAGTTCGGTTATTTGAGATCTTTTTTTCTTAACGGAGGCATTTTTCACTATAAACTTTCCTCTTAGATTTGCTTTCACTGCATCCCTAAGTTTTAGCATGTTGTGTTTCCATTTTTGCTTGTCTCAGGACATATTTTTTAATTTCCCTTTTGATTTCTTCTTTGACTCATTGGTTGTTCAGGATTTTGTTGCTTAACTGCAACATATTTGTGGATTTTCCAGTTTTCTCCCTGTTACTGAATTCTAGTTTCAAATCACTGTAGTCAGAAAAGATATTTCATATGATTTCTATCTTCTTATATTTGTTAAGACTTATTTTGTGGCCTAACATGTGATCTATTCTGGAGATTGTTCCATGTGCACTTGAGAAGAATGTGTATCCTGCTGCTATTGGACAGAATATTCTTAATATTCCAAATATGACTGTTAGGTCCATTTGGTACTAAGTGTAGTTCAAGTCCAACGTGTCCTCATTGATTTTCTGTCTGAATGATCTATCACTTGTTGAAAGTGGGGTACTAAAGAATCTAATATTGTTGTATTCTTGTCTATTTCTCGCTTCAGTTCTGTTAATATTTGCTCTATAGATTCAGGTGCTCTGAAGTTGGGTGCATATATATTTACAGTTGTTATATGCTCTTGATGAATGACCCCTCTATCATTATATAATCACCTTCTTTGTTTCTTGTTACAGTTTTTTAATTAAAGCCTATTTTGGGACTTCCTTTGTGGCGCAGGGGTTAAGAATCCGCCTGCTTATGCAGGGGACACGGGTTTGAGCCCTGGTCCGGGAAGATCCCACATGCCACAGAGCAACTAAGCCCATGCGCCACAACTACTGAGCCTGCGCTCTACAGCCTGTGAGCCACAACTCCTGAGCCCACGTGCCACAGCTACTGAAGCCCACGTGCCTAGAGCCCATGCTCCACAACAAAAAGAAGCCACCACAATGAGAAGCCCATGCACCACAACGAAGAGTAGCCCCCACTCGCCGCAACTAGAGAAAGCCCGTGCACAGCAATGAAGACCCAACACAGCCAAAAATAAATAAATAAATAAATTTATTTATTTTTTAAAAATAGCCTATTTTGTCTGATATAAAAATAGCTACTGCTGCCATCTTTTGGTTGCCATTTGGATGGATTATCTTTTTCTGTTTCTTGCTTTCAGCCTATGCATGTTCTCAACACTGAAGTAAGTCTGTTAATAAACAGAATATTCTTGGTTTTTTTTTTTTAAATCCATTTGGCCACTCTATGTCTTTTGATTGAGAATTTAATCCATTTACATTTAAGTAAAGTAATTATAGATAGGTAAGAAATTTCTATTGCTATTTTAAAAATTGTTTTCTAGCTCATTTTGTAGTTCCTTTCCTCTTCTCTTGCTGTCTTTCTTTGTAAACTGATGATTTTCCATAGTAGTGTGCTTTGATTCACTTCTCCTTATTTTGTATGTATCTACCATAGGTTTTTGCTTTCTGGTTACGTAAGACTTACATAAAACATCTTATAGATAAAGCTATTACAACTTAACTTCAATCCCATACAAAATCTCTACCCTTTTACTCACTTCCCACCACTTTATGTTTTTGATATCACAGTTTACATCTTTTTATACTGTGTATCCATTAACAAATTATTGTAATTATAGTTATTTTTAACTTTTCTGTCTTTTCACCTTTATACTAGAGTAATATACCACCATATTACAGTATTGGAGTATTCTGAATTTGACTATATACTTAAGTGTTTTATATCTTCATGGTTTTTTTTAAATTTATTTTATTTATTTTATTTTTGGCAGCGTTGGGTCTCATTGCTGCTTGTTTGTTTTTATATATAGTAGTGTGTATCTGTTAATCCCAAACTTCTAATTTACCTCCCCCCCTTTCCCCTTTGGTAACCATAAGTTTGTTTTCTATGTTTGTCAGTCTATTTCTGTTTTGTAAATAAGTTAACTTGTATCATTTTTTTAGATTCCACATATAAGTGATATCATATGGTATTTTTCTCTGTCTTTGATTTTTGATAGTTTTATTATAATGTCGTGGAGAACATCTCTGTGGGTTCAAATTGTTCGGGAACCTATGAGCTTCATGAACTTGATGTTCAAATCTCTCTCCCCAGATTTGGCAAGTTCTCAGGCATTACTTTAAGTAAGCTTTCTGCCCCTTTCTGCTCTCCTCTCTTCTGGTTCTCTAATAATGTATAGATTGATTTTCTTAATGGTAACCTTTAAATATCATAGCGTTTCTTGATTCTTTTTACTTTTTGCTCCTTTGACTGGAAAATTCTGATATATCTGTCTCTAAGTTCACTAATTCTCTCTCTCTTTTTTTTTTTTTTTTTTGGCTCCACTGGACCGCCAGGGAATTCCACGTACTCTTGGTTTTTTGGGTTTTTTAAATCTTTTTTGGCTGCATTGGGTCTTCGTTGCTGCACACGGGCTTTCTCTAGTTGTGGCAAGCGGGGGCTGCTCTTCGTTGTGGTACACGGGCTTCTCACTGTGGTGGCTTCTCTTGTTGTGGAGCACGGGCTCTAGGCACATGGGCTTCAGTAGTTGCGGCACGCAGTCTCAGTAGTTGTGGCTCATGGGCTCTAGAGCACAGGCTCAGCAGTTGTGGCACACGGGCTTAGTTGCTCCGCAGCACGTGGGAACTTCCCAGACCAGGGCTCACACCCGTGTCCCCTGCGTTGGCAGTCGGATTCTTAACCATTGCACCACCAGGGAAGTCCCAAAGTTCACTAATTCTTTCTTCTGCTTGGTCCAGTCTAATATTGAAGCTCTCCACTGAATTCTTCAGTTCAGTCACTGTAATCTTCAGCTCCAAAATTCGTTTGGTTCTCTTTTATGTTTTCTATGTTTTTGTTGAACTTCTCATTTTGGTCTTGTTTTATTTACCTGATTTTGTTGAACTGTTTACTGGTGTTCTCTTGTAGCTCTCTGAGCATCTTTAAAATAACTACTTTGAATTCTCTGTCAGGCAATTTGTACATCTCCATTTCTTTAGGGTCAGTTACTGAAAATTTACTGTGTTCCTTTGGTGGTGTCATGTTTCTCTGATTTTTTGTGATCCCTGTAGCCTTTCATAGTTGTCTGCACATTTGAAGAGCCGTTATCTCTTCAAGACTTTATGGACTGACTTTGGTAAGGAAAGACCTTCACCTATGGATGTGAGGATGCTAGAGCATGCTATGACTCTGGGTCTAATGGTGCAGGGTGCCCAGGTTAGGGCATATCGTAGCTCTGGGCTCAGGGTGCAGGTCTCATTGGCTGAGGCCACATAGGTCCACAATATCAACAATTCTGTGAATCTTAGGGAAAACTGTGGAGGGTCCACAGTAGCTGCAAGGGATGTTGGGGTCCTCAGTGGCTCTTCCAGGTCCAGTGGCTAGGGACCAGGGCAGGCAGCAGTGGTGGCCAGAGTCAGAAGTGTGTACACACATGGCTTCAGGGTCCAGCTTCAGGTGCCTGCATAGTGGGAGGGGGAAGCTGCAGACACACACATAATAGCAAGGGCTGGGACTAGCAGAAAGGGCTGGTGCCAACTGCAGACTGACGAGCAACTGCAGGGACCCTAGCTGTTGGCACATATTCATGAGGTTGTAGAGGCTAGCCATGAGCACATGCATGGCAGTGGAGGCAGGGATGGGAGTTGGGCTGGCAGTGTGCAGGTGCACAGCTGCAGGGGTTACCTTTAGGTGAGCCTAGGGTTGCAGGCCAGTGACAAGTCAAGGCTGGATATGGGCCACAAGCAGCTGTGGGGGCCTTGGCTGTTGGCATACACTCCTGTGGCTACAGGGGCTTGCCGTGGTTGTATGCATGGCAGTGGAGGCCTGTGTTGGGAGTCAGGCTGGTGGCATGCAGGTACACAGCTGCAGAGGCTAGACATGAGCACACACAAAGCAGTGGGGGTCAGCTGTAGGGGTCTAGACTGGTGTCTTACATGCACACAACCACAGAGGCCAGGGCTGCTACATAACTCGTGCTCTGTCAAGAGATGTGGAGGGAGCTGGGGGACTCAGGTGGCTGGCATCTGTGAATGCAGATACCTGTGGGGTGAAAACCTGAGTGGCAAAATCTGCAGGGGTTCTGTGGTGGTTACTGGTTTCTTCAGTGGTGAAATATGCTAGGGTCCTCTGTGGAGCAGTCTGCTGGGGTCCATTATGAGGTCCCCAGTAATAAAAGCTGAGGGGTTCTGCAGTGTCCACAAGGGTTGTTGAGGTCCACAGCAGCAAAGGCTGCTGGGATTCTAGGCAGAGCAGGCCACTGTGAGCCATGGTTGCTCCCAATGCATGACTGATACTGGCAGCCTCTGTCTGCCCTACTTCCTTGTTCCTAGCCATGTCTAGATGTCTCAGTAGTTATACCAAGTTTATTCCAGTTATCTCAATTGTAATTTTCTAGAGCTTCTGGGGTTGCTTCTTAGATTGCTCCACTCTGCTTCCTGGCTGTCTCATTTCTCTTTGCAGACAGCAATCACCATTTTCTTCCACTGAGTTGTCTGTTTTTTCCAAGTTTCTTTCATAAGTATTTCTTTTGGTCTTTAAGTTTCATGTGGGAGGTTTCTTCCAATGGCTGTTGATGCTTGGCTGTCTGGAATTGCTGTGTAGGACCTGCTGACCACTGGGTTTCACTGTATGGAGGTTTGTGGAAAGCAGTGGTCATCTTATCCAACAGCTTTTAATACCATATATACTCTGATGACTCCAAAATTGTTATATCTTAACTTCACTTCTGAACTCCAGACTTTCAACATCTTAGTCTGGAGGTCTAGAAGACATTTAAACCTTGAAAGGAAAACCCAGAAATATTGATCCCCACTGCTCTACTCTCAAAACTTCTCCCACAATGTTTCCTATTCCATTTCCACCCAGGTCAAAGTTGGGCAGGTCAAAACATAGGAGTCATTCTTCTCTGACCTTTCTCTTTTTTGTATACACACGCACCTATTCAATCTATTAACAACTCTGACTGGATCTATCTTCAACACATATTCAGAATCCAACAACTTACCACTTCCACTGTTCCAACTCTATCTAGCTCAAGATACTGAAATCAAAATCTTTTGTTTGAATGACCACTCCCTGTTTCCATTCTTGCTCCACTCCAGTCCTTCTGCACACATCAGCTGGAGGAGTCCTTTTAAAATGTAAGCCAAATCATGTAATTCCCCTGCTCAAGTACCTTCACAGGCCTTCTGTCACACTTAGAATAAAATGCAAAATCCTTACCAAAAATATCATCCTCCAAGCCACCATTCTCACAGGAGTTCTTAGCTTCAAACTGTCATTCTTCTTTCACTTTCCATATCTAATTGATCATCAAAATTCATCATTTTTACTTATTAACATCTACATTTTCTATTGCATTTTTTCTCCATTCCTATTGCTGCCTAGCCTTTATTTCTTGCCTGAATCACTTCCGTGGCCTCTTTCCTCCCTGATTCCAGTCTTCTGCATTTTATACTCTCTCAGCATTTAAAACCCACATCCAATCATGTCACTCCATGGTTCTATCAGACCAGCAGTTCTACCAATTTGGGGTTTACAAAGCTCTTTGTGATCTGGCTCTTGCCTCCTTCTTGGCCTTATCTCCCAATTGCTAACACATACTTACATGCCAAAGTTACCAAGTATCTTATAGTTCCCTGGAATTACTACTTCCCTATGCTCTGTGTCATTTTGGAATGTCTTTCCTTATGGCTTGTCTTCCTGATGAAGCCCTGAGCATCTCTCAAGACTCACCTTAAGCATTACTTGCCTCTGGAAGCTTTCATTGATTTCTCAAAGCCCCAGGAAATCAGCTACTCCCTCTAACAGCATCAGTGTATATCTTAATTATGACATGCAGCTCATAAACATTCTTGTTTGTGGTCTATTTGATCCCACTAGAGTAGTTTCTAAACATGGGGACCATGCATGGGGTTCAGAGGCAACTATCAATTCCCTAAAATTGAGTATAAAATTTGTATGCAAAATCATACTTGCATCGTCCTGGGGAGAAATTTTATCGATCCTCCATAATCTAGAAAGAGTTAGAAGCCAATACCCTGGATGGTGATATTCTTTTTTTTTTTTTTTTTCTTAATTTTATTTTTATTTTTGGCTGCGTTGGGTCTTTGTCGCTGTGTGCGGGCTTTCTCTGGTTGCGGCGAGTGGGGGCTACTCTTCATCGCGGTGCGTGGGCTTCTCATTGCAGTGGCTTCTCTTGTTGTGGAGCACAGGCTCTAGGTGCGCGGGCTTCAGTAGTTGTGGCACGTGGGCTCAGTAGTTGTGGCTCACGGGCTCTAGAGCGCAGACTCAGTAGTTGTGGCACACGGGCTTAGTTGCTCCACGGCATGTGGGATCTTCCTGGACCAGGGCTCGAACCCGTGTCCCCTGCATTGGCAGGCGGATTCTTAACCACTGCGCCATAGATGGTGATATTCTTAAAGGAAGGAGTAAGTCTCGTTCATCTTTAATTTCTATATCTCACACATATCACTTCACACAGAGCATAGTTAAGGCAACTGAACACAAATGCTTTTGTATACTTGTAAATATACATAAGCAAATATACAGAAGCAATTGATATGTTATTTGTATATTATTTAGGCAAATTTCCTATGGTTCTTGACCAGGCAACATACTTTGCATCCTCTATGCTTCCTAAAAATATTTCATTTTCTTAAAGAGAAATTTGTAATTCTTTCTAAAACTTGTAATTCTCACCAATATACACTCCTTGAATATATACTCCTCAAAGTAAGGTTTTACCCAGTCCTTTAGTCTAAGCTTAATAGTCACCTAAGGTTTTTGATGTTTATTTGTTTTACTTTAAAATTTTGTACCTTTTAGTTACTTCTTCTCATTCACCCTGCAAAATGTAATCTTGGTTATCAGTCAACTCAATACACTTTTATAATAACCAACAGACAGTTAAGGATTTATCTTAGAAATACTGGTACACTGATAAACAACAAGGCCCTACTGTATAACACAGGGAACTATATTCAATATCTTGTAATAAACTCTAATGGAAAAGAATCTGAAAAAGAATACACACACACACACACACACATAACTGAACCACTTTGCTATACACCAGAAACTAACACAACACTGTAAATCAACTATAGTTCAATAAAAAAAGTTTTAAGAAAGAAATGCTGGTACATTATTTCCAGGGTTAATCATTACATTAATTAATAACTGGCTCTTTTCAGCTTCAACTACCTTCTCTTCTTAAGAGGTGGAGAGAGACAAAATTTTAGTAACTGCTGCAGGCTGAAGGAGCTCTGTTCACCAGCAAAACCAACTGAGAAATGACTGCTAGACATTACAGTAGGTCCAACAGCCCTACATAGTAATTCCATTTAGAGAGCAAGTGTGATAGGTACTGTCCAGATAAGGAAGAGCCCTTAAATACACTGAAACAAAGGAATGATTTTAGCAATATTGTTTCATAATGTAATTAGGAATAATAAGAGAGAAAAAAATTAAGTGTGCAGGAGCAAGCTACCCTGTGTAATATTTCTTACCATTTTATAGAGATCTGAGACACTAATCTGGTCCGCATCCACTACTTCAAAGTCCTTTCGAGGCACCAGGTCCAGGCCCAAATGCCTAGTAAAGAGAAAGACCACATTCAGCATGCCATGTCCTCAAACTACTCATCTCTCTTTATGTGCCTGGGAGCCCATGCCAACCATGACCTTATGGACAGAAGTTCAGACACTGCCTCCGCAGGGACATGCCTTTATCCAGTAACCTAACTGTGTTCACCTTTAGGTAAATAAATGAGGCTAGGAATTTTAAGACTGTGACAATTTTCGTCATCAAGCAGTTCCCCCTGTGACGGTAAAAAGGATTCATTCAGTATCACATTTATAACAGATTGCTTGAGTTCACTAAGGATGGATTTTCTTAGATCATTAATAAGTTGTGTTTATTTTTTGATATCCCCCATCCTGCAAGTATGCACAGGCTCAGCCATGCATTACTTTCATTAGGATAAAAAAAATTATTCAGTGTCCAAGTAGATTTGTAATTCAAAGTCAAACACATAAAAATCACCTCCTGGGAATTCCAGGAGGTCCACTGGTTAGGATTCTGCGCTTTTACTGCCATATGGGCATGGGTTCAATCCCTGGCTGGGAAACGAAGATACTGCAAGGCACAGCCAAAAAAAAAAAAAAAAAAAATCACCTCCTAAAGGTATTAAACTCAAAGAAATGTATGTTTTGGTTGAGTTTTATCTCATTTTCAATTTAATTAATACTGACACTGGGTTATAGTGAAGACCTCGCCACACATTAGCCAATACCTTAAGACACTTTAGATGGAAGTTTAACCAGGGAGCACGATTAATAAAGAAAACAATACTTAGAAGATCTGGTATAACTTGGGCAGGAAGGAATAAGTGATAATGATTAATAGTTGATTGGGAGGCAGTATGAGACAGTGGAAATAACTCTGGACAGGCAGAACTCTTGGGTTCAAATATGATACATAATTTATATTCAATACATGTTACGCCCTTTCTCACTCTCTAGAACAACAGCTCTAAATCTGGAGTCAGTGGAATTAGGGGTTGTGGACCCCTGTAACTATGTATAAAAGTATGTGCATATGTTCATATATGCATTTTCTCTGAGGAGAGGGCCTATAACCCTAATCAGCGTTTCAGAGCTGCTCTGTGACCACCCTACTCTAAAACGAGTGTTATGAATTATTGCACCTGGCAAAAGTATGCCATAGATGATGGAAGGATAAGTATATATATTTTTTTCTTCACCTAGATTATGAACTACATTTAGAATATGCTAGCAAAACTAATTCCCTAGGCTCTTTCTGTACATAAAACTCCCACTTATTTAAAATAAGCCACATATACATCCAAAATGCAGAATTATTTTATTTACAATTTAACCCTATTTTATAGGAAACGATATGAAGAGGTTAAATGGTAATAAGACTGATAAAATAAAAATGGGGAATCAAACCTACATGAAGAAGCTATAAGCGAACACACTAATCACACAGACTAATATGATTACTATGATTAAGAATTAAAATTTAGATGTGTACTTTTTAGCAGGCAAAAAAAAAGGAGAAACCTATTTTTCTATTAAAGGATAAAAACCCATATTTTTCTATTACCTATTACTATAACTTGTATTATTCTATAATAGAGAAATATGAGTTTTTAAAGAAGAAACAATTTTTTGGTATTAAATGCAGAAGAAAAAAAAACCCTTGTAGTTTTGCATGATGAGAAGATCAGTAATACACGGTTGTCCTTAACTACAATAGTTCACAGCTTAATGGTAAAACCATGCCATCAAATCTGATTACTGACATTAATGCACTTAAATCTGTAAGATTTTATTTCCTGTCTTCATACATCAAAGAAGTACTCCATTCAATCACCTCTTAATTATTCTTAATTTCCCTGAAATAATTTCAGGCCTCTGGCTTCTAATACTTATAGCATGTAAAGGCAGTAGTATCATGGAGAGCAAGATATAGCTGAAGCACATCCTTTCCACCTCTCTCATCTTAAAAAGCAATTTACATCTGAAAGACAATTTTGCGGTTTTGATCTCAAATATTTAGAATACTTTTACATGCATGTGGAAAAACAGTGGAAAGATCACACAAATGGTATTAGTATTTGTAGAAGGAAAGTGAAATTAAACAATTTATCAATTTAAGATATTTTACAAATTTTCTGTAGTCATGCTGTTGAAAATTCTTTAAATACAAAAATGAAGAGATAAAATTTCAAACATATTCTTTAACCACTGATGGTCACAACATATATGAGGTAGTCTAAATATTACAATTAATTAACAAAAAGAAGACTGTACAAATAATCCAATCAAAATAGATGTTTTCAGTATAACAGCTTAAGAAAAAATCCAGATGGCTCTAAGTCAGTAAGGCCATGGTTGAGAGTATATGCTCTGTAGTAGTGCACTACACGCAGTGATGGGGCTTGTCTGGAGAATGGCATCTATGCAAACTCTACCTTGGCACTATGCCACCCTTAGCCTGCTTGTCCATTCAATTATCCACCCATATACCCATCCACTCACCCCAAAGACACTCTCTGAGGATCTATCATGTACCACCAATGGTACTGGATATAGGAAATAGAGCAGTTTTGAGTCAAGCAAATGTTCATATTCCTCATGCTAATTCTCCCAAGAGCAAAGTGTTTTCCCTCTCCTAGAAGTTGTTAGAACACAGTACCTTTTAGTTTCTTGATTTCGTTACCTTAGGAAATAAGAAAATGATTAACAGGAGATCTAATAAAACCGAAGATTGATTTCCTTCTACTAAGATCATCTTCAATGGAGGAAGAGTAGTTTCCAAAAGCTAAATTGAAGGACTGTCCTCATTGGAAGAAAGCAGAGGTGCTGCACAATGAGAAACAACACATGTTCACTAAAATTTCACTCTGTAAAAGAGGTTCCTGGCTATTTCTTCCTATGGCATATTCTAAGAACAGTGAACAGTAAGTGCAGGGAATGGTCAACTTAGTCTCTTTATTGTCACAGCAAAGGAAGGCAGTGCATCAGAGTAGTTAGGAGCATGGGCTCTGATGTCAGATTGCCTAGTTTGTATCTTGGCTCTCCCACCAAGCAATACTGTCTTCTCTACTGTCACAGGCTATTGTAAGGATTAATCCATGTAAAGCACTCAGTACACTGCCAGGCATTGTGAACTGCTTCTGCTGTTATCATTATGTGTTACATCGTTAGCTAAAATATGACTTAAAGTACAAGGATTGTGATTAAAGAGAATTGTGTCTGAAAAAAGACTCCTAAACAAGCAGGAGGCATACAACTACATATACATCTACATACAGATGTAGTATAGAGCTGAGTTTTTAAAATGGTCTTACCAACTGCTTAGGTGAATAGTCTTCACAAAAATAGTCTTCTCTCACCACTTGTCACTAATCACTCATTCATTCATTCCAATAATTCAATAAATATTAGCACCTACTCTATGCTAGGCTCATGATGAACTCAGGGACACAGCAGTGAATAAAAGACATATTTCTGCTCCTGCATTCTTGTAGGTGCACCACTCTAAAGACCGTGAATCTCTCTCTATCAAATTCTTTGAATTTTACATGTCTTTTGAATGTTCCATACTCTATTCTATTTTCTATTGTATCTTTTTCTTCTGGGTTTCCTCATCTGAACCACAGAACATAGAAAATAACTTGAAGCTAATTAATTATATACGATGGATGTTTTAAGGCATTTAAGATCTAGTTCTCCCCCAGAATCAGTTGAAAAAGGCTAGAGATACTAAGATTTTCTATGGGCAGTGCCCTTTTCTAATACTTATGAGAGCATATAGATATAACTATACTAATGAAAGCATGGTATATTTATATAGTAATAAAATAGAAGATATAACTAATAATAGCTACCTTTTACTGAACATTTACTTGGAATAGGCATTTTATGTATATCCCCTCTAAGCACTATGGGAAGTACACAGTATTAAACCCATTTTATAATTGAGGAAACTGAAGCCCAGAGAGGTTACTAAGTAGCCTTTTAAAGGAGTACAGTTGAGCATGTCTCAAGCTAGGTCTGTCTTACTCTGAACCCATGATATTTCCACTATACCTGCCACCTTTCTACTAATAACCATGAAGTTAAATACTAATGGCTATAAGTGATTGTAATCAATTTGGTCATAATAGTTTGAGGAATAATTTTGTGTCAATACATCAATCCAGAAGGAAACAAACATAGACTGATGAATGAGTAGCCAACAGGCATAAGAAAAACCCACCTTGTTACTTAGATACATTCATGTAGTGCCTATCAAGTGCAGGCACTGTGCTAAGTGCAGGGTATGCTGATGAGCAAAACAGATGCACAAAGAATGAGTGTGTGTGTGTAAGTTAATCATTTGAACATGGTAACTTGAGAGAAGAATTTTGACACATGCATAGTTTAAACATAGTTATCTCAGACTTAAGTATGGCAAGAAACTGATTGATGGGTACAACACCTTATATCAGAAGAACTCTAAGAAGGCATTGGAAGCTTCTGCTAATTTCAGATATCCTGAAGCTGGAAAATATCACTATGTCCTTAAAGAGAAAGTACTGAACCATAAACTTTTCTGAGTCCTAGCTAAAAATTTACTCAGAGGAAACTCACTGGGGTTGGGGGCGCGGGGGTGGTGGTGGTGGCAGTATTCTCTGCATAGTATAACTCAAACTACTGCTTGTGTTGCTTCCTCCAAGAGCAATTCCCTTGGTAAGGAACATAAACTAAGCAGGAAGAAAGGGACATGGGTAGGTTAGGATCTTTGAAAACCTGAGAGAAGGTACAAAAGAGAAGCGAGGGAGGGAAATAATTTGATAGAGAGGGAGAGAAAGAATAACTAGAAAGTATACATTTATTGGTGATTTGTCTTAAATGATGAGACTTCACAATAAAAAGATACCAATTTTTTCATTTGATACTTGAAATCTATAGAAACATTATTCTAATTCAACAAAAGCTTATAAAATGTTTACATTTTAATCAAATTGTACTTTTTACCTAAAGAAGAAATAGAAAAATCCTATAAATTATTCTAAGAGTAAAGTATTTCTTACTTAGGTATTTTTCTATGGCAAAGATCAATTAGGCTGTGTCAGTCCTGGGTTAACGCAACTTTTAACTCAGCTATGCTATATTTACTGTAGTGATGATAGTAGAGACTGAGAAGAAACTTTTCTCTATATCTTTATGGAAGGTGTCAAAAATATTAAATTAACACATTAAAGTTACATTGCTAGACAAATTATTTTAAATTTCCCTTGGAGAGGATGTAATTAACTGACTTAATCTTTGAATAGGAGACTTGAGCAGAGATAATGGCTAGTTAATTTGAATACAACCTTGTTTTATGCCCTTCCTGTATTTTAGAACACAATATTATAAATGCTGATTTCTACCTAATACAATTTTAATAATTTTCACTTATGGAATGAGTGTGCACATAGGCAAAGAGGCCAACAAGTATAAGCCACGTAAATTTAATGCCAGAATCCTCAAATTTTCAGCCAAATAAATAAAAATTCCTAATCTCAGGAAAAAAAATTAAAATAGTTGTTATGTAGATGTGGAGGGCTCTGCATTTAACTTAAACTCTAAATACAAGAGTATAGTACCAGTTTCGTTTTTATCCTTGAAAGTTCTAACTCAGTGTTAAAGCAGATATATATATTATGAGACCTGTGGTATAGATAACAGAACAAAGATCAAATAACCCACAGACTAGAGATACTGACAATAATTTTCCTGGTTTTAAGACTCACACTTAAAAATGATCATAAAGATAGTAAGGTCCTACATAAACTATATGCGCTTTGGCATCAGTTCTGGGTACAAACACCAGTTCTACCACTCACTATGCAACACTGGAAAAAGTTCTTCTGAGCCTTTTTATGAGTTTCTTCATTAGGTAAAACGGAGCTCTTGTCTTGAAAAAGCATAATCGCATTTCATTATAACAGTGCAGATAAGTTAGACCATGCACTTGCCACAGTGATACAGGTAGATGTACTCAATAAACTATTAATAGCTGTTATTAACAGTGTCTGAAATAGGTTTTGAAAAGGCAGAGCTATAAAGTTTAAGAGTCTAAAGAAAAAGGCATAAAGTTTAAAATTATATACGATTAATATTTAATTACATCAATTACAACGTAAAAATACATTCAGAAAATATTGATTGTGCACCCAAAACATGCCAGCATATGCTAAGCTTATCAATATTTTATGGCATTTATAAAAGTGTCGTGGAACAAGAAGAGTGGAATTATGAGGGCATACAATGGGAAGAATGGATACGGTTATCAGTGCTCAGCTGTTGCATGGAGCAGTCTCCTATATCTAACCTATTGGTACGAAATGACTTTATTTTTGCAGTACACCATCGTTTCTTTCAAATTAAGAAGGAATGTTTTTAAAAGGGTCACTTCGAGTGAGAACCAGAGAGAACTGTCCTATTGGTTTGGGAGGCAATACATCTTTTTCTTTTAGTAACAGTAGACCTACAAAGTTCTCATTTAAGTTTTTAAGTGACTGTATTTTCCACTGGGAGTAAAGGGGAAAATGGAAAGAAGAAGAACTGGGGAAAGAAAGAAGTGGAAGGGGAGGGAGAAAGGAGAGAAGAAGATACAGAAGCACCAGGAGAGGAGGATCAGGGTTTCGAGAAAGGAGGGAGAAGGGAAAAAAGTGGGGTGGGGGGAGAAATGGAACTATGTTTCTGGTTTATATTGTTTATCAAAATGAACATATAAATACTCCCCCTACACACACACAAGCACATAACAGACTTTGTTGAGAAAAAGTTATTAATGAAGGTGGAACAACTCTGTACTTTACTGACAGGTATTTATAATGTTCTCTGCCTTTTTCAGATATGATTTGAACTTGTTTCCAAGCTATCATCTTTAAGTTTTCAGATTTGACGCAAAATCTGATTGGTCTCTTTTCTAACTTTCATCATAAAGAGGTATTGCTATTTCTACAATATTTCTCTTGTTCATTTACTGGTATGTATAGTGCAGTTAAACTGCAACATAATGATTTATACAACTATTAGTGTCATCAGTTCAAGAGTAACAATTTGCTTGGCACATAGTGATGCTATGTTTGCAAATTACTACCATTATTGATTTTTTAAAATAAATACAGTGATACCATACAGTACTGTTTGAAGCTGAGGAGACAGGATCAGTAGCTATACTGTAAGTTAACATACTACATTTTGCTAAGATTTTTACTGCCCAAAGTTAGATTTAAAGAACACTGTCTGATCTATCGTACATCTGAATTCATGTTATATCATACAAGGAGTCTGTGGTGTATGCCAAGCAATCCTATTAACAGTCAAGAGAGGTTGTAATTTAATGAAACAAACAGGGATAGGATGGTGTCACTTCAAAAGGTCACAAATAACTAATGTAGAGTTGTTCTTTTTTCTTTTCTACTGAACATTACCACTCTGTTCACTGTTTATTAGATCCCGTGTTTCCTCTTTCCTGATTTACTCTTCTATTTCTGGAAGAACACATTCTCAAGTCTCTTCTTAAGAAAGGAGCCATGACAGGTAACTTCTGCATCCTTGAATACTTTAAAAGGGCTTTATTTGGCCCTTACACTTGATTATATAGTTTGGTTGTTTATAAAATTCTGGCTGGCAAATCATTTCCCAACAGAAATTTGAAGATATTACTTCATTATATTCTAGCATCCAGTGTTACTGATAAAACTTTTGAGGCTGGTGTGAATCTTATTCTTTTGTAAGAAGACCTGTTTTTCTGTCTGATAACCTTTTAACATCTTCTCTTCAGCCCCAAATATTGAAATATCTTAATGTGCCTCACTGTAGGTTTTGGTTTTTCTTCTCCATTCATTATACTAGGTATTTGACAGACTCTTCCAATCCTAAGTCACCTGCTCTTTGGCTCTAGGAAATTCTCTTCTATAATTTCTTTAGAATTTCCTCTTTATTGCCTTTGTTCTTTTCCTGGAAATATAATGTCTGATGTTGGATCCCCTAGATTGAATCTCTGTATTGTTGTTTTTTCCTCAACCATTTCCCATCTTTTTGTTTTATTTTCCTAGAGATGACATAAAATTATCTTCCTGTTCTCTTCCTAAATTCTTTTTTGAAATCCTATTCTCCATTACTTTTTCGTAGCATTTTATAATGCATAATGAATCTTCTTGATTCTCTTGGAGGATACTCAGAGATTTTTAAAGTTCTTTACTAATCTCTAGGGCCAGGTATTTTGTTTATCCTGGTCTCCCTCTCTTCCCTATGAAAGGATTTCTTCAAATACCTGGTAATACTTGATTGTCCATTCAAATTTAAAAGGCACTAGAAATGTGATGAGTTTTTTGTACATGGGTGGGTGGCTAGCAAGCTTCTCTTTCTGGTAAGTGGAAGGGATTTGTTCATTACACTTTGAAACCCTTAAATGCCTCAATATGGAGGGCTTTGCAATAAAGTCCCAGTTCAAACTTTTGTTGCCCAGTTTCCCCCTAGGCAATTGGTCTTTGTATTTGTCTATCTGAAAGGGAAACACCTGGCTGCCAGGCTTGCTACTCATGGTGGTGAATTATTACTTTACATACTTTTAAGTACTTCCTTTTTTTAAGCTCCAGGGCACACTCCCTTTCTTCCATGATTCTAGCAGCTGCAAGGCAGACCAGCTCCTTCATTAGCTGAAGTTTCCTCAATACATTACAGGCTTCTTCTTCTGTTACTAATCCTCCATCTACTTTTCAGCTTCTAGAAATGGGTTCACATATCCCATTTATTGCTGTGCTCCTCCCACTCTTTTTATTTTTTATCATTTCAATGATGTCTTGAGGGGGAGAGGAGCTAAAGACTTGTTCTAAAATATACTTAAGGTAAATGTATTTCTTAAATAGGAAGCAACCTAGTCACTTCAAAGTTCAGTGGACCCGATTTTAAGAGAATGAGGCAAAAGCATTTGAGAATTATATCAATTATTAAATCTAGGAAGAAATAAAATCTGAGTACTATCTACTCCAGCTTCCCATGACAAAGTCTTATAATTGTACTTGTATGGCAATAGTAAATAGTCATACCCACTGCATAAATACAGGACTATTTCTGAATGATGAATTAGTTAACAATATTCTGATGTACAGATGTAGATAGTTCCCATTTGTAGTATATGCTTATTCGGATTCATTATATGGCTATAAAATGTAAAGGACACCAAATTCACATGAAATTCAAAGGTACTAAGAGATGAAACAAAAGAGTATTCTGATTACTGAGGTTTAGAATCAAGGAATTTGAGATGGAAGAAACCCCAGAGGCTAATGTAATCCAATTATTTAATTTTCTGGAAGTGAAAACAGAGGCTGAGAGAGTTTCAATGAGTAGAACCAGTGAGTGTCCTTTGCTATAAACTGAAAAAAACGACTACTCATTGTAAAAATGATCAAAGCTTAGTGGAGAATACAACAATGTCTTTAATCCCTAAAGATAAGCTTTGATCAGGTACAACTCTATGAGGACTGAGTTATCATAAATGAAACTGAGAGATGCCCAAATGACATTCATACTTACTCATTGCCCCAGTCCAGGCGCACGGTGATGTGCCGCTTAACCTCCCGCACCTGATCCTGAGTCAGGTGACCAGACAGGAGCTGCCTCCGAAGGTCAATAAGTTCATTCATCACATGGCGTAGCTTGTAGAAAAGATCTACTTTATGTTTCTGAAAGGGCATTTTTGGTGTTGGGTGAAATAAAAAAGGGATATGGAAAGGGAATGAAAAAAAAAAGAGAAATAGTTAAACTATGAAAAGTGCTCATTTCTCTGAACCTCTAAAAAAAGGCAATGTAAAGAGAGGCTTATTTAAGAATCTTAAACCAAAGTCCTTAGTTCCTACTGTCTAACAATCTCTATAAAGTGACATCTAACAACATAATTGATCTGGCTCATGCAAAGTACCATTTGTCTATCCCTACTCTATACTGGACTATTAATTTTCCGGTAACTTAGTAAACTTAATCAGAACCAAAAGAAACACAGGAGCCTAGAGTGGTTTTCTCTGACAGAAGTTACTATGTATGACAAAGATTTCAACCAGCCAGCAACATCTCCAGTTTCTCCAGGAAGGATACTCAAGTTGGGGTAGGGAGAGAGAGAATCACTTGCCCTATTTTAAAGAACTGTTTCAACATAAAGCTACAGTCTCTGGAGTGAGATTCATTCCAGGTTTCCAGGCCTCATCTAGCTTTAATTAGCTTTTGAAAACAGTATGTGTCCCTAGTGTCATAGAGTTCTACTCTTTTCAGTTCAATAAAAAGTGTCACCTTTATAAGAGTTAAACGGAAACAGCTTAATGAACTTAATTATGGACATCACAGTGGTTTTAACAAGTAAAAAATGTAAATGCCACGACAGAATAAGCATCTTTACTTAAGAATATAGGTTTAAGAACTAAAGTTCTATTTGCTCACAAGTGAAATCTTGATTTTGGAATCTTTCAGTTTCTGTTTTTATTATAGAGAAGCACAATTTTATATGATAATTAAAATTCTTGGAATATAACTAATCTATAAAGAATGCTTTTAAAGACAGATCAATCTCTACCATAGTGTTAGTAAAATCTCTATCTAGGATTTCCCCTAAAAAGACACTTGTCAAAATAAGCTGGATTCAAGTGACTGTAAATAAAATTATAATTATAAAGTAAATTACAAATCAGTAGAATCAGCTAATGTTTTTAAGTGGCTCTGAGCTTATGATTAAAATGTTTGGAACATCATACTACTTAGAAATCATCTAATGGAGCACTAGAGCATTAGATTTTAAAAGGTCCATTTAAAGAGAAATTATTTTTAACTAGAAGACATTAGAAATCACGCACTCTAACTACATCAAGCTGTTCTTTCTTCACTCAATGAACATATGAAGAAAAGTTAAGCACCTTGATGGTACACAATGCTGGCAGATGGGCAGAACTCGAATGCTTGCCAGCTCAAATGCAACAAAGCCTAAGCAAATTACATCTGCAAAATTGAGATCTTGAGATAAGCAATAAAGGCAATGTGGTGTTTGTTTCCAGCACATTCATTTCTTGATGATAAATCAGGGTCACCTGTCTAAGTTTAAAATAGAAAGTTAGGATTATTATTTTCCCATCAAGCCATACACAACAATCCACTACATACATATACAAGCATTGACTTATTCATTCAATTAACAAATGCTTATGGAGCACCTGCTGAGTGTTATTACTTTGTTGTGATCAAAAGTCCCTACTCTCATGGTGCTTTCATTCTAGAGAGCAGAGACAGACCATACGCAAATACATAATGGTGGTGAAAACTCTAAGAAGAAAAATTAAAGCAGAATAGAGACAGTGGGTGGCCAAGGGTGCGTTGGCTGGGGGCTAGGAGAAGTTACTGCTTCTGGTAGAATGGTCAGGGAAAGGCTTCCTTGTGAGCCGAACTTTAAGTAGAAACCTGAATGAAATAAAGTGACAGCATTTAGGAAAACTGGGGAAATTTTATAGGCATGAGAAACAGCAAGAGCAAATGCCTCAATGTGGAAGTGAACTTGGTATGTTCACAGAGAATAAAGAAGTCAGTGTACCTGGAGCAAAGTGAACAAGGGGGAAAGTGGTGATGATGCAGTCAGAGAGGCAACACAGACCAGATTAGGCAGGGCCTTTGTAAATTATGTTAAGGTCTTTAGCTTTTACTCCCAGCAAGATGGGAAGCCACTGGAGATTTGGAATAGAAGAGTGATGCGATATGACCTAAGTCTTGAAAGCATTACTCTGAGTGCTCTGTTGAAAATAAATCATGAAAAGGCAAAGAGGACAGTGGGGGTCCCAGTTAGGAAACTATTTATTGCAACAATCCATACGATGATGGCTGACTGGACAAAGGTAAGAATGGTAAAGGTAAACATTTCAGAGTTTGGAATTTTGACATGTTTTGTAGTTAGAGCTGTCAAGATCTGCTGATAGATTAGAAGTGAGATATGAATGGAATCAAGGATCATTCTTTTTCCGAGCCTGAGAAGCATGTCTGGAAGAGGGAAACAAGGCTCAATTAGGACATGCTAAGTTTGACACCAAGTTTCAACATTTAGAGGTCAGGAAAGTGAGGAGAATCCAGCAAAGGAAATTGAGAAGTAAGCAGTGAAGTGAGAGGAAAAGCAAGAGAGTACTGAAAACAGGGTTTAAGGAGAACTTTGTTAAATGCACTGAGAGGTTAAATAAAATATAGACTGAGAACTGGCCACTGGATTTGGCACTGTGGTGGCCATCACTGACCAGTGATGGAATAGGTGGAGTGAGTTCAAGCGTAATGGGAAAGGAGGGAATGGAGACAGAGCATAGACAACTCTTTTGTAGAACTTTCAGTAACTGGAAGCAGAGAAATGTAGCAAAACAGGGTTGTGCTATGGAGGGAGGGTTTTTTTTTTTTTAATGAAACACAATTTTGGGCTATTTGTATACTGAAGAGAATAATCTAGTAGAAGGGAAAGTTTGATGATGCAGGTGTTAAATCCTTAAGTAGTCAAGAAGAGATGGGTCCCAGGTTAAAAGGTGGGGGGGAGGTTTCGCTTAACCAGGATACTCTATTGTCACAGAGAGGAAAGGCACAGAACTGAGTAATGACACAGGTAGTTGGGAGACTTGGTGATAGAACTAAATTTTTCCTCTGGCTGCTTTATTGCCACGGAAATAAAAAGCAAAGTCATCAGCTGAGAGTGAGTAAAGTGGGAGGGGGTGTTAGAGGTTTGAAAACAGAGGAAAAGATATTAAAAAAGTGCCATGGAGAGTGGTAACACAAATCATCGGGGGAAAGATAGTTCAACTGTTAGATGGTTTTGAGATTTGTGAACACTAATTAAAAGTGCAGTTTTGTGTTTTTTTAAAGCCACGTATAATGAAGTATATTGATACTGAAATATCACAAATATATGTATGTATATACATGTGTGTATGTGTATATACATGCACACACAGAACATATACTCACATACATACAATATCTATGTAATAACATGCACACACACATACAATAGCAATGAAAGAATATATTAATATACTCTTTTAAGGCATTATATGGTTATTTATTTTTTTTAATCAAGAGCTTCTAACAGACTGTATTTTCCAAACATGACAACAATATCTCCCAGCCCAAGTGCTCTTCTGCAAAAATGTGAATCTGACACTCCCCTGGTATGAACCTATTTTTCTTTCTTTCTTTCTTTCCTTTTTTTTTTTTTTTTTGCCCTGTCTTGTGGCTAGGGGGATCTTAATTCCCCAACCAGGGAATGAACCCAGGCCACCAAAGTGAAAGCTTAGAGTCCTAACCACTGGACCACCAGGGAATTCCCTGGAACCTGTTTCTTTACAGCCTTAAACCTGGGCAGGCCCTGAGACTGCTCTGACCAATCAAACATTACAGTAGTGATCTGAGCTAGTTCTAGGCATAGCCCTTAACTAGTCTGGCAGCTTCTGCTTCCTGTCTCTTAGAATACATGCTCTTGGGAGGGTCCCTCTCAGAATCCAGCCGCCTTGTGGTGAAAAGCCCAAGCTACATGGAGAGGCCACAAGGAGATGCTCCATTAAGCAGTCCCAGCTGTGTGAGTGATCCATGTTAGATGCCACACCTAGCCGAGCCACAGTGTCAGAAGACTACAGCTTCTGCCAATATTTGACTGCAACAGAATGAGAAACCCTATGTGGAACTGTCCGGCTGAGCTCACTCTATCCAGAGAAGAATGAACTATAATAAACAGTTGTTTTAAGCCACTAAGTTTTGGGGTAGTTTGTTACGTAGATAACCAGAACAACTGTACAGTATTTTTTTCCAATAGAAAATCAGTTACTGTTCCTAATTATATAAAGCTGGGAATACTAACCCTGCACTAAGAATGAAATGGATCATACCATCAGAAAGCAGCACTATTATTATAATCAACGTGGTGCTAATTTCTTTTTCCAGACCAACCTAATGGCCTCTTTGACCAGAGGTCCTAGCCCTAGAGGCTCTACCAGCACTGCTCTGACACCACGTGGTACTCTTGGGTTTGTTAGCAGAAGAGAACACACGCCATTCAACCTGAACAATATCGGAGACCGGCTCCAGAGCACACAATTTACCTAAGAGCACTTGATGCCACAGGACAGCTAAATACCCCACTCAGGCTGAAAAATCCTTTTCTACTGAGAAACCTACTCCTTAGTAGATCAAAATAATAGTACATGAGGGATACCTAAGAGATATTGCGGGTTTGGTTCCAGATGACCACAATAAAGTGAATACTGCAATAAAGAGAGCTGCACAAATTTTTTGGTTTCCCAGTGCATATAAAAGTTATCTTTACACTATTCTGTAGTCTATTAAATGTGCAATAGCATTATGTCTAAAGAAACAATGTATATACCTCAATGAAAAATACTTTACTGCTAAAAAATGCTAACCATCATCTGAGCCTTCAGTGAGTAATAGTAGTAACAAAGATTACTGAACACAGATCACCATAACAAATACAATAATGAAAAAGTTTGGGCTTCCCTGGTGGCGCAGTGCTTAGGAATCCGCCTGCCAATGCAGGGAACACGGGTTCGAGCCCTGGTCCGGGAAGATCCCACATGCCGTGGAGCAACTAAGCCCGTGCGCCACAACTACTGAGCCTGCGCTCTACAGCCCGTGAGCCACAACTACTGAAGCCCGCGTGCCTAGAGCCCGTGCCCCGCAACAAGAGAAGCCACCGCAATGAGGAGCCCGCACACGGCAACGAAGAGTAGCCCTCGCTCGCTGCAACTAGAGAAAGCCCGTGTGCACCAAAAAAGACCCAAAGCAGTCAAAAATTCAAAAAAAAAAAATTAAAAAAAATTTTTTTAAAGAAGAGGAAAAAGAAATCTTAGCAACACATTTAGCCTCTCCAAAAGCTCTAGTATTTGTCTAATATTTGTCAAGAATGGTCACAGAATTTGGAAAGTATACCAAAGAATCAGTAGAAATGATACATTTAGAATAATTAAACTACTTTGCCAGCACATGCCAGGTAGAATTTGCCTTATCATTGTGAAAGAATTCCTGGAGCTCTGCAGAAATATTCCAGATTTAAAAATTATTTTTACTAAACTGCTTGTAACTCAGTGTTGCGAGAAAGATTGTGCTGCAATGATGCCTCTGAGTCAGTAAATGAGTAAAGTTGTAGAATATCCATCATAAAGCATGCTAACTTTATTTTAAAACTATATATGCATAAAGATTGTTTAACATATGCTAATATAAGATTATAAAATCTAATTAAAAGAAAATTACATCAAAAGTACTGCTCTCATCAAAGAGGACAAATGCGTTGCCATAGTACCAAAAACTTTAGGTCAAAATCAATTTAATGGAAATTAAACACTGCATCTAAAGTTTAAGTTGTTAAGGGAAGATTCCCAGATCTCTCTCCATTTTACCTTTTACTTTTGAACATTCTTTTATTTACTCCTTTTATTTCTTGCTAAAAGATTAACCATTAAGAACCCAGATGTATTCAAACTTCTCCAGTATTTCTTTCTTTAATTGCTATTAATAATCAAGTGTCTTACTGTGAAGTAAACTAACCCTATTTGAAATATTTATATTATATACCAAAGCTCTAGCACTCATCCCAGTATAATATAAAAAATATCTAAACTGCAGTACTTGCAATTTTAATGAACTTTCTGCCAAAAATATCTTTAAGCCCAAGAATTTAAACTTTCATTTTACATTGTTCAACAACTTAGTTGGCCAAGGCTTGAAACTGATTTTCAAAAGAGAAATTTCTGTGAAACAAGAGATGTAAATCCAACCTATTTCACACTGATCTTCAAGCATATATTTTCAAGAAATAAGAACGCAAATAAGTAATGTGAAAATTCTTTATAAACTCCTCACTAATATGGAGGTGTGTCTATATACTCTCTTTGCTTGACATACATATTTACTCCTCCACCTCTCACAGGCCTACATGTCTTCCTCACTCCAGTCTCGACCCAAACACATCCTCCCTCACAGACTTGTTGATAACCAAAATAATACCACTTATAGCTTCAATCCTCTTTTACAACACAAATATTTACAAGAGAGTTAAGACTTAAAAGTCTTAGTTTAAGTAAGCTGATTCTTTCCCTAGAGCAGATAAGAATCTTGCTAAGAAGGGAACAAAGCTAACTGAAAGGTAAGTAAAATATCAGTGATATGAAAAATGGAAGCTCCAGTTGCTGATGTCAAGGGCACCCATTCACTATTCTGAACACAGTGAACTTACCTAACAGTGGGCTGTGGACAGCTGAGGCATTCTCAGGCTCACAGCCCTTCTACACAAGACTGAACAAAGCTCTACTTAAAGGCAGCATTTAATCTGTCTCCCCTAGATACCTCTTTTTAGATACAGAGACCAATAAGAAACCAGCTCCAATTACCCACTCCTCCAAATGTTAAAGTTGAAAGCTGGAAAGTAGAAAACTGGGCCAAAATAAAAGACTGAAAACTAAGCCCTGGGGACAGGGTGGGGAAGACAGGTGAGCGGGAGGTGAGGTAGTAGGTAGATATGCCCCTGGGCTGAACAGCTGGTGTTTGTCAAGTGGAGTAAAACTGAAGCTTTGTTTTCCCTAGACACTCCAAGGACAAAGTTAGTGGCAAGAGCTGAGCTTGCTGAAGTAAAGAGATAAGATGACCACTCCTGAGGTCGAGGAAAACTTCTGTGTCTGCACATGCGCAGGAAGGCTCCTTGGGGGTCAAAAAGGGAGGGGGCGCCACCCCATAATAAGTGTGGACATACCCCCACAGGCCTCTGCGGTGGACTCCATCTTAGCAAAAAGTTGTGCACGCATGTTGGGGAGGGTCCTAGGACCTGTCAGGTGTGAAAAAAGAAACAAGATAACTGACCAAAGGTAAACAAAGACTCAGAAGAACTGTCCTATATAAGTGATTTAAATCACCTCTCTACTGCGCTCCTCCTCATTAGAGAGGACGCCTATACCCTTTTTCTCCGGGTGTGTATTTCTGCCTTGCTTCTGCCTTACATAAACAAACTGCCTGTCTGTGTGCTCTCCCACATGTTATGCTGTGTCTCTGATAATAAACTTTGTACCTTTTTTTTTTTTAAATTTTTTTACAGTTTTTGCCTACTTGAGACACTGATTTTTCAAACAGGGTAAGAGCCAGGGCCACTTTGCTTCTAGCCTCTAGCCCCTGGTGATCTGATGGCTAGGATTCCTGGTTTTCATCCAGGCTACCCAGGTTCAATTCCTGGACAGGGAACTAAGATCTCTCTTCAGGACCACTCACTGCTTTCTCTCCGAGATCAGAGGGGTGGGGAGAGAAGGAAATCTATAATGAAGTCCATTATGTGCAGAAAGGCTCAGGCACTGGAGGTACCAAGAACCCCTGAAGATATATATGTGCATGTGCCAGTGCGGTAGGTCTGGCGCATGAGCTTGGGAAATGGAAACAGGAGAACTGGTTAAAAGTCTTTTAAAAGGCTTTAAGACCTTCAGATCATCACCCCTATTCTATTCTGCCAGGCTTTTTCCACATGATAGTTTTACTCCCTACAGAGGTTAAAACAGAGTCTAAACTACTGCAGGGCACCAAACAGAGCTGATGATGTTAAAACAGGGAAATTAAGTCAAAGACTATGTAATAAATGATGCCCTTGGTGCCCTTCCCACACGGAGCTCCCGAAGTGTTGATAGCCAGACTTATGCCTTCCTAGGAAGCAGAATGAAGGATTCCTCACTGGGAAAATTCAGCCAGGGGTAAAGACCCAGAAATATTGACAGTTGCTCTCCTTCTCCCATGAGAAGCCAGGCTCTCTTCTGATCACTGTACAGTAATATCCGCCAGTTGGTAAAAACTAGCCCCATTCACAGAACTTTCTGTCAAATTTTTAATGCATCATTCTTAAATATGAATGGAAAAGAACACCATATAATGAATAAAGCTTCCAACATGAAGGAATGAGACCTAAAGCAATCAGAAAAATGGAAATTGGAGGAAACAGAAACAATTCCAGGAATAAAAGAAGATTCCAAAGAAACAATAATTAACATTCATGAGAGCATAAAGATTATAGTACATCCCTGAAAAAAGAACAGGATATAACAAAACAGGAGAAAAAGATCCAGAGCCCAAAAAAGCTTTCAGAAGGCAAAAAGAGGATAGCTGTAATTTAAAACAAAATTCAGTAATAATGATAGAATAGAACTTTGAGGGATTCTGCCAGAGAGTAAAACAAAAAACATAATACAATGGATAAATGGGTGAGAAAATATAAGAAAACTGGTGAATCATTCCAGGATGTCCAATTCTAATAAGAGTTCCTGGAAGAAAAAACTGTGAAAAAAGAGAGGAAGAAACTGCAAAAGAAGTAATACAATAAATATCCCAGAACTGAAGGAAATGAGTTTCCAGGATGATAGAACTCATTGGGTAGCTGGCATAATCAACAGGAAAAAACAAAAAAAAACCCATCTAAGACACATTGCTGTAAAATTTGAGACCACTGGGGACAAAGAGACCATCCTAAAATCTTCCATGAAAACAACTTGTCAATAAAAGACTAGAATGACTAGAATGACATTGGACTTCTCAAAAACAACACTGGAAGCTAGAAAATAATGAAGCAATACTTTAAAACTTCTGTACTTTATTTGTAACCAAGAATTTTATATCAAGCTAAACTAACTATCAAGGTAATGGTAGTCTAAAGACATTTCAAGTATGCAAAATCTCAAAAAAATTTCTCCTACACATTTTTCTCAGGAAATTATGGAGAAAGTAATTCATCAAATGAGGAAGTAAACCAAGAATTAAGGTGACACTGGTTTAACCCAGGAGACAAAGGAACATAGGAGGGGGCAAAGAAAATTGTCAGGTCAACACAGGAGGTTGGAGGGCTCCATACAGGATGTCTCTGGGAAAAAAATTAAACTTATAAAATACCTAAAGTATTTGAATATACTCAAAGGAGATTTTCATTTCTGCCAGAAGCCCAGGAGAAGGAAAACCAAGAAAACAAAACAAATGAAAAGAGAAACAATTATTAATATAAAAAAACAAAGTTACACAAGAAAGAAAGGAAATGTAACTTTAATTCACTATATGGCTCAGAAGTAAAAGTAATTATACAGACATAGTAGCAACTGCATATTGACTTAACCAAAAAAAAAAAAAAGGTGATATAACTATTTTGGAAGTACTGGAGGAGGGAAAGAGTATATGTGTATGGAGAAGAACATTCAGAGCTTAATTCTTATCTTCTATAATAAGAGATCATTAAATGACATCTAAAATAGAAAAAAATCAAGATGTACATTAAAAGAATATTATTTAGAAATATGAAATATTAGAAGAAACAGCTAAAAGAACTGAATAAAATAAGTATGGAACAGAAATCAGGAATGGACCAAGAACTACTATTTTTCATTAAAGGCCTAGTTATTTTTAATATATTATTTTAAAATCCATATATACATATTTCTTTGATTTTTTTAAAAAAATGAAATTAAATAACCCTTAACATAAAAGCCCCTCCCCCATCCCCTACACCAAGTGTGTTTCTCTGAGTCACAAAGTTAAGCAGTCTCAATTCAGCCTTCACTGCTGTTTATTACTTTAAATATTAACAAATGAAAGCAGCCAAACCTGCATAAGTGCAATGATCCCCTGCCGAATCAACACAAAAGCTAGATCATTTATATATCTCACTCCCAGAGTGAATGAAAAATGAAACATTCCACAGCAGAAAAATGCCCTTGAGAAAGCTTTGTCTCTTGACTGCAGCATAGCATCTGTCCATTCACAGCTTCCACACTCTGGTGACAGTATATACAGGGCAGAAATGATAGCAGCTACCCTGCCAAGCAAGCCCCTTCCGAATATGAGTCACCCAGCTTCAGCAAAGAGTGGGAAAGGTAGAAGGTGCACATTTGCATCCAAGTTATCTAGAGATGCTTCATGAACAGTACTTTCACACAAGGCCATAATTCCAAGGGCATAAAGGGATTTTGCTGTCCCAAATCCTACCCCTGTCTGCTCTAGTCTTACCTACTGAAACAAACAAACAAAACAGTTGGGAAATTTAAATAAAAACACAAATTTACTTCACCCCACCACCCCACTCTTACAATTTATATTTAACACCATTAAAAACATTCAATCTGTGAAATTTATCCAGACCATCTCCTGCCTTCCTACTACTGACCCTTGCTCTGGGGGTTTCATAATTCTTTAATATCAAGACAGTACAGCATAGTGATAAGGGTACTGGCTCTAGAGTCAGAATGCTTAGTTTTCTATCTCAACTCTGTGAACAGCGGTGCCTCGGGCAAATTTACGAATCTCTGCGTGACTTTGGTTACCTCATCCTTTTAACAATAACAACAAAAAAAGGAGCATCTATCTAGGGTTATTACAGGGGTTAACTGCACCTGGAACCTAGTAAGTTCTCTTGAGTAAAGTTATTACCACAATACATTCCTTGCCCTCCCTCCAACAGACATTCTTCTCTGGACCAGGCTACCAAACAACACCAAGTCATCTAAATGTGCTTCCAAACTATGATCATGGCATCCCTGCCAGGGCACCATGTCTGGCCTTGGCCCTTGAATCTTACTATGCGCACATCCCTAATAATAATCCTTGTCAACCTCCTGGTAACTATGGTCTTGATTTGTATCCTTTTATTCTTTCATGTTTTAACTACCTATGTATGTATTCCTTAAAAAGTATCCTTGCCAATGTTTATTTGTGTTTTTTGTTTTTTTTGGCTGTGTCGAGTCTTCATTGCTGCGCGCGGGCTTTCTCTAGTTGCGGTGAGTGGGGGCTACTCTTCGTTGCAGTGTGCGGGCTTCTCATTGAGGTGGCTTCTCTTGTTGTGGAGCATGAGCTCTAGGCGCGCGGGCTTCAGTAGTTGTGGCTCACAGGCTCAGTAGTTGTGGCTCGCAGGCTCTAGAGCGCAGGCTCAGTAGTTGTGGCGCACAGGCTTAGTTGCTCTGTGGCATGTGAGATCTTTCCAGACCAGGTCTTGAACCCATATCCCCTGCATTGGTAGGTGGATTTTTAACCACTGCGCCACCAGGGAAGCCCCTATTTGTGTTCTTTTTGATGATAGCCATTCTGACAGGTGTGAGGTGGTATCTCATTGTGGTTTTGATTTGCATTTCTCTAATAATTAACGATATTGAACATTTTTTCATGTGCCTATATATTTTCTTTGGAAAAATGTCTGTTTACGCCTTCTGTCCATTTTTTAATTAGGTTGTGTTTTTTTTGCTATTGACTTGTATAAGCTGTTTATATATTTTGCATAGTAACTACCTCAACCAGTCAGAATGGCCATCATCAAAAAGTCAACAAATGATAAATGCTGGAGAGAAGGAATGGAGAAAAGGGAACCCTAGTACACCACTGGTGGGAATGTAAATTGGTGCAGCCACTATGGAAAACAGTATGGAGGTTCCTCAAAAAACTAGAAGTAGAACTACCATATGACCCAGCAATTCCACTCCTGGGGATATATCCGAAGAGAATGAAAACACTAATTCAAAAAGATACATGCACCCCAATGTTCACAGCAGAATTATTTACAATAGACAAGATATGGAAGCAACCTAAGTGTCCATCAACAGATGAATGGGTAAAGAATATGTGGTACATATACAATGGAATGTTACTTGCCCATAAAAAATGAAATTTTGCCATTTGTAACAACATGGATGGACATGGAGGGTATTATGCTTCACGAAATAAGTCAGACAGAGAAACACAAACACTGTATGATATCACTTATATGTGGAATCTAAAAAAATAAACAAACAAATGAATACATCAAAACAGAAACAGACTCACAGATATAGAGAAGAAATGAGTGGTAACTAGTAGGTATGGGGAAATGGGGAGGGGCAAGATAACGGTAGGGAATTAAGGGGTACAAACTACTGTGTACTAAATAAATAAGCTACAAGGATATATTATACAACACAAGGACTATAACCAATATTTTATAATAACTTTAAATGGAGTATAATCTATAAATATACTGAGCCACTATGTTGTTCACCTGAAACTAATATAATAAATCAACTACACTTCAACCAAAAAAGATATAAAAATTGTAAGGAATTGCTACAAATCAACAAGAAAAATCTCAAATGAAAAATAGACAAGTGATATGAATAATAATTAACAAAAAGGGAAATCCTAAAAAGAAATACATAAAGCAATGGTCACCAATACTGCTAGTTTAAAAAGAAAAGAAAAGCAAAGTATGACAATAAGATGCCACTTTTATATCCAACAGAATTGTAAAAAATCATGAAAGTACAGCCCAGTCAGCAATTTGAGGGAGTAATCTGGTGAAGTTAAATAGGCGTATACTCTACAATGCTGCAATCCCACTCCCAGTGATATCCCAGAGAAACTCTCACATAGGTCCCTGAGGAAATTTATAGGATGTTTATCACAGTACTATTTCTAGCAGCAGGAAGCTGGAGGCAAACTAGGAGCAACAGCAAGAGAATAAAGGGGAAAATAAGGTGTAAGAGAGGAGGCTTAAATGTACTGATGACTATAGTGTGCCATGAACCAGGGAGTATAAAAATATCTCAACCGTCCCTTGAGTTCCAAAAGAAAATATAATAAACAAAACAATATGCCAAGTTATCACTCTACAATGAAAAATAGTAAGAGAGCCTGATGTTGGCATTGGCCTTACCAACACTGTACCTAAAGAGTCAAAACATCAGAAGGCTGCACACTTGGAGTGAACTCTAACAAGGGGAAATGGATGTGTCATATGAATCATCAAAGGATATTCAAAGGACAGTCAGATGGTCTGATGCATGCAGCTCTATAACGTAATGAAACCAGATCTCTCTCTGCTGTATAAATGCCTCTTCTTCTATAGACTGGGCTTTATGAAATCTCCACTGGCTCTGATTATTCTGAATAGGTGATTTATGCTGCAGTCCCTGGTTTTTACCTTTTTCTGGTTCAAATCTTAAATTCCACTTTACTTCATAGCTGACTCCTGAAAAATCAGTTCTTTCCTGCTTAGACCCTGGAACCTTGCTTACCCATACATATATGCACCAGTTTACCAGAGGGATGTGCCCCCAAGATGGAAAGGGTAGGGCCAGCTTAACAAGACTCCCTTTTCCAGGACTTCCTTGGCGGTCCAGTGGTTAAGACTTTGCCTTCCAATGCAGGGTGTGTGGGGTTCCATCCCTGGTCAGGGAGCTAAGATCCCACATGCCTTGGAGCCAAAAAGCAAAACACAAAGCAGAAGCAATACTGTAACAAATTCAATAAAGACTTTAAAAATGGTCCACATTAAAAAAAAAAAGACTCCCTTTTCCCTATAAAGTATCTGGATGGGCAGTACTAACATCTGACTCTGTGATTCTCCTTTTTTCTATGTTTCTATCATTTACAAATCACTTTTCTGGCTGACACACTTTTCTTTAGATAAATTCATGCTAGTTCCTAAAAAGTCCGGTACACTGCATTCCTTTTCTAAGGCAATTGCAACTATGCTATGAACAATTATATATTGCCTTTGTAACTAACTCCCAAATGGAAAACTTATTTCCGTAGTTCAAAAGTTCTTGGGGATGATAACCTCATTTTTACATTCTTTTATTGACTTTAAGGTTGTAATAGGGAAGAACAAATCTGACTCCATATTAGATCTGTTTCTTTTACTTTAACCTTTGTGCTCTGTTGCCTGTGCTTGGTTATGCTGGCTCTGCACCTTTTGTCAAATAATGTTGCCTATAGCCTGAAATATACAGGATAGCCTATTCTTAGGGCTCTGACCTTTATTTCTTTTTAATTTTTCAAAATTTATTTTATTTTTTTGGCTGTGTTGGGTCTTCATTGCTGCACGTGGGCTTTCGCTAGTTGCGGCAAGCGGGGGCTGCTCTTCATTGCAGTGCGTGGGCTTCTCATTGCAGTGGCTTCTCTTGTTGCAGAGCACAGGCTCTAGGCACGTGAGCTTCAGTAGTTGTGGCATGCGGGCTCAGTAGTTGTGGCTCATGGGCTCTAGAGCGCAGGCTCAGTAGTTGTGGTGCACGGGCTTAGTTGCTCCGTGGCATGTGGCATGTGGGATCTTCCCAGACCAGGGCTTGAACTGGTGTCTCCTGCACTGGCAGGCAGATTCTTAACCACTGCACCACCGGGGAAGTCCCAGGGCTCTGGCCTTTAATGGTCCATTCACATAGAGATAAAAAGTTGCAGAACAGAGAATAACATTTGTTTTGTTGGAGGTTTACAAGAACATCATGACCTAAGTGGACAGCTGCAAGAACAAAGGATTCCAACACCAAGAAGTGTGCAACAACTAACCACGCCCCTCCCTCAGCTTGCCTTTAAAAGTGCTTTGCTGAAACCCTTCAGAGAGTTCAGGGATTTTTGGGTACGAGCCACCCATCTCCTTGCAAGGCCCTGCAATAAACCTTTCTCTGCTCCAAACTCCAACATTTCAGTTTGTTTGGCCTCACGGTGTGTTGGGCATACGAACTTTGTTCGGTAACAAGGCCAGAGCTAGCATTTAACTTAGATCTGGCCTCTGAATTGCCTCTTACTGACGTTTCCTAGTCACTGACTTGCCGAGTGTAATGAATTCCTCCCCAGTTCAAGCCTGTTCTCTTAATAATCAGTATACATCTTTTATGGGACCCTCAACTCTGATCAGCATTTGATAAGCTTATGGCAACTTTAATTCATAGTTTAAGGGTCATGGCCAGAAAATCAAGAGTTCCCATTCAGTTGAAAGTCTGAAATAATTGGGACCAGGAATTTGTAAGATTAAATGATATTAAATATCATGAAGTTGTCATTATACTTGTTTTAATTATACTTCTATTAGGTAGGAAGCAATACAAGAGACAATAATAAGCTTTGAATTATTATCACTACTGGTCCTTATTTTAACAACAGAATCCATCTATATTCATCTTAAAGAAACCATGTCATGTTATGATTATCCATAAAAATAAGTTTAATTCATCAGCAGTATCACTTTCAAATACAAAGAAGAATAAACAAAAGTCTATTTTGGAATTATACCTGGTTAAAGCTAAATATTTCAAGGCACAAATCCAAGGCACTGCCATATGCAAAGGAATGGTACTGGAAATGCTCTTAATTCTATTAAAAAAAAAGAAAGAAAGAAAGAAAGAAAAGCCTTTTCTTCCTGCATTAAGAGCTACTGTCAAAGACTAGGAGAACAGTGACTAATACCCAAACCTGTTATCACTACACTCTATAATTAACAATGAATCAACATATGCCCAACTTCTTAATTCCCTTCAGGTTTGATAAGAGAAACAATAGTTCAAGAGATCTATGCTGAGCTACTCTTTCTTCCCACATTAAAAAGAATACTACTTCTCTTTAGCAATCTTATAGTTATTTTTCACCTACCTAGACCAATTCCCTTCCTTATAAATATTGTCTTAGAAATGACTGACTTACATAGTTGGTTCAATACTGTTGCTTTCAGCAAGTTCATCAGTGGTTAAGGACAAGGAAGAGTAATAAAAAGTCAGTATCTTGCCACTATGGAAAATAGTATGGAGGGTCCTTAAAAAACTAAAAATAGAGTTACCATATGATCCAGCAATCCCACTCCTGGACATATACCTGGAAAAGATGAAAGCTCTAACTCAAAAAGATACATGCACCCCAATGTTCATAGCAGCACTATCTACAATAGCCAAGACATGGAAGCAACCCAAATGTCCATCTACAGATGAACAGATAAAGAAGGTGTGGTATATATATATCATGGAATATTACTCAGCCATAAAAAAAGAATGAAATAATGTCATTTGCAGCAACATGGATGGACCTAGAGATTATTCATACTAAGTGAAATAAGTCAGACAGAGAAAGACAAATATAAGATATCACATTTTTGGGGAATCTAAAAAAATGATACAAATGAACTTACTTACAAAACAGAAACAGACTCACAAATATAGAAAACATACTTATACTTACCAAAGGGGAAAGGGAGGGTAGGGATAAATTAGGAATTTGGGATTGACAGATACACACTATTATATATTAAAGAGATAAACAATAAGGACCTACTGACAGCACAGGAAACTGTATTCAGTATCTTATAATAACCTATAATGGAAAAGAATCTGAAAAAGAATAAATGGGTATATGTATAATAAATATGTGTACACCTGAAACACTGTAAATCAACTATACTTCAGTTTTTTAAAAAGTAAATAAATAAATAAAATTAACTACTTCTTAAAAAAAAAAAGCCAGTGTCTTTTACATGGTAAGATAATGTCTTAGACCATTTGGGCTACTATAACAAAATACCATAAACTGTATGGCTTACAAACAATAGTAATTTACTTCTCACAGTTCTGGAGTCTGTAAGTACAAGATCAGGGTGCCAGCCTGGTTAGGTTCTGGTGAAGGCCCTCTTCCAGGTTGCAACCTGCAGAGTTCTTGCTGTGTACTCACATAGTGGAAGAGGCTAGGGTGCTCTTTGGGGTGTCTTTTATAAGAGCATTAATTCCATTCATGAGGCTACCCTCAAGACCCAAAGGCCCTGCCTCCTAATACCATCACATCAGACATCAGATGTTCAACCTATGAATTTTGGGAGGACATAAACATTTAGACCATAGCAGATAAAGATTTAGCTTAACACTTATATGACAAATTCATCTGATGCTGCTAAAATAAGCTGAAACAGTTGGGGGAATCATTCCTAATCCGTAAATTGTCGTCAAGAAAGAAAATCAGATTCCTTTACCAACATGTTTATAAGGCCTGGGACTCTTGTCAGTTTTTGCTCTCCACTGAATTCTAAGGTTTAACACAGTTCCTTTAAAGTACACAATAAATATTTGATAAATGAATAAAAGAATGAGACATAGGAGAAAAACTTTTTTAATGATCTACAGATATGATGCTATCCGATAAATCTTCTAGGTTCTGAGAGGTATTTTAATAAAATTAATCATAAAATGTAAGTTCTATCACTAGGTTGCAAAGTTCATGAAGGCAGGTATTATGTCTATTTCATTTACTGCTGCATCTCTAGAACCTATAACAAAGTATGACATGTAATAAGTGATTAATATTTCTGGAATAAATGAATGAATGAAAAGCTCACAAGGTCTTCACATAGGAAGAAAATTGTAGAGAAAAAGAACAAGGAATTGATTATCACAAAAGTCAAGATAATGACTTACAAACAGGAATTCAACAATTCTTAAATGGATGTACCACATTGGTCCTATTTACAGGACCAATGCATGACATTATGAGACTGTCCAACTTCTCTAGGTTAGAACACTTCCTTCCTATTAGCTCCTACCTTCTTGCAATCTTTCTATTTTTTAAATGTACTTTCTCTTCCTGAGCATCCTTCCTGAACTGATCCTTGCAGGTGGAGAGACTGGTTGATCTCTCTAATCTCTAACATTCAAGACCCGTAGCCCTCACGGTCTTTACTACTCATTAGGGAGTAGGAATCATTTTTATTGTCCTTTATCACCTCATTTATGAATCTTTCCTTCCCCAAAGTCTGTAAGTACTTGGAAATCTGGGACCAAACTTTATACTTGAGTTCATTCTCCACACACCATCCTATTCCTTTCCCTCAACTGCAAAACGAAGACCCTGGTGGAGTAAGAGTTCAAATGATGGCTGATGATAAATTTTTTGCTGCAGACCTAACGGTTTGTTTCCTGCTGTTGCTTCATGGTTATAGATGGCTTAGCCATCCTATTTGCTTCACTGAGTCCTAAAAATATGCCTTCCACATCCCCTAACTGCAGATCCCATGCTTTAGCTCTTTGGTAGTTTCTTTGGTAACCTGGCCTCCACCTTTTCAGCTATGTGAAAGATGAACAGCACTTCAGTGCACTAGCAACATTTCAGAGCCTTATTGCTAAGGATTGTGCCTCCTCATTAAATATTAAATAAGCTTTGTAGGTGGCACTGATTAAACTGCTAAAAAAAAATTCATACCTGAATCTGTTTAAAGAGACAAAAACTAACAGCAGTCACTCCTCTGGCAGACAATTATAGCTTAGGTTCTTTTTTTTTTTTTGGCTGCATTGGGTCTTTGTTGCTGTGTGCGGGCTTTTTCTCCAGTTGCAGCGAGCAGGGCTACTCTTTGTTGTGGTGCAAGGGCTTCTCATTGTGGTGGGTTCTCTTGTTGCAGAGCACAGGCTCTAGAGTGCAGGCTCAGTAGTTGTGGTGCACAGGCTTAGATGCTCAGCGGTATGTGGGATCTTCCCGGACCAGGGCTGGAACCTGTGTTCCCTGCACTGGCAGGCGGATTCTTAACCACTGTACCACCAGGGAAGTCCTAGCTTAGGTTCTTTATTACAGATGCCGGAAGTTATTTAAATCAGCTGACTTTTCCAAATGAATTTAATCACCTGAAGAAACATATTTCTCCTACTGAGAATATTTTTTAAAGTGACAGTAACAGTTCTGCACATCAATGCAAAATACTATATAAAAAATAAAACTAACAAGGAGAATCCAAACCCTTTTTGCTGTTTCAGGAATACAGAGTTACTTATCTCCTACAGAATGCTTGATCTTTCACAACACACCTGATACCATCATAATTTAGTTTAAGAAAATCATGCTTCATATGTTTAATAAGATGTCAAAAATTTTGTTGCATTCTCAAATTTATTCTCTATTTATGTTATACAATAATAATTATAATATATAACACTTACTGATCACTTAAAGTGCTCCAGGCACTGTGCTAAGTGCTCTTTACATGTCATGTAGTTAAACCTTCACACAAGGCCTCACACAAGGCCTATGAACCCTCACACAAGGTCACACTTTCTCCATGGGTAATCTTGGGCCCTTCCATGGCTCTAAACATCACTGACTGATGACTACATAACCTCGTTCTCCAACTCCAGTCTCCCTTCGGAAATCCACACCCACATTCCCATTTGGGTGTGGATATCTCCTTCTAGATGTCCAAAAATACTCATCTTCTATTTTCCACTTTCTTCCTCATCTTCATACATATACAGACTTGCTCCTCAAAGTCTGCCCCCATCTTATGTTTTATACCTTAGATAACACAACTACTGCCCACTGGATTTCTCGAGTAAGAAATAGCACAGGTTTGAAATCACACTGCCCAGGTTTGAACTCTTATCTCAATCACAGAACAGCTGTTCGAAATGGGAAAAGTAAGTAATCTCTCTATGTTGGCATTTCCTTTACTGAAAAACTGAGGATGTAAATAATACCTATCTCATAAGATGATTGTGAGGAATAAAAGAGAATACGCTTAAGTTTTATAACAGTGTCCAATATACCTATCTGCTTGATAAATTTACATGTGAAATATTTTATTACAATTTCCTTTGATTTCTCCTTTTCCTTTAACAACTACATACAGTTAGTTGCTATCTAATTCTATTTCTAAAAGCTTTTTTGTGTGCAACTCCTGCATCCTCTGCCATTCTCCGGGCTCAGGCTCACACTATTTCTCATCTTCACAGGTTCCTCAGCCTTGCCACTCCACTCCACTAACAATGCTGCAAAAGCAGATAATTATATCCTTCCATTGCTTAAAAAAAATTCTTCTGGCTCCTCACAGCCTTAAAAAATAAAAAGCAACTTCATAATCTGGGACCAACAGCCTTTTCTAGTCATGTATTATAGAGACCTACTACCAAGACCTTGTGGCTGAGGCAGCACAGATCAGACCCTACAGGGCCTGGTCAACAATAATAAAGATATGGGTGTTTTTTCTGAAAGTTATGGGAGGCCATTAAAAGATTTTAAGCACAGCAATGGCATGATCAAATCAATTTTAAAAGGTCATTTTGGCTATAGTTTGAAGAACAGAATATAGGAGCCTAAAAATGGAGGTGTAGATTCTATTATAGTTGCATTGGTGAGAGATGGTGGATCAGGTTGGAAGCAATGGAGGTGGAGAGATTAAAGAAATATTTAATAATAAAAATATAGAGAACAAAGTGATGAATCCATATGGATTTCTCATGTGCAAAAATAAGCTGATAAGCACTGGGAAAAGACCAAGCTGGAAGAGCAAAGGAGGCTGGGAGAGTCTTATTTTGGAAGTGCCAGGTTTGAGATGCCTTGAGACAACCCAAGGGAGATGATAAGTAGGAAGATTTCCATTTCCAGTTATTCAAGGCCAAGTTATTTAAATCTTCTTGCTGAAAATATCTAAAAAGTACTACACAAAATATTTCAAAAACCCAGTTTCTGAAAAGCATCAAAAAGCCAACAATATGGGAAGGAATTATTAAGCCAAATTTTCAAACAAATCAAAAACCCAGAGAAAGAAGCTAAATGACCTAATCTGCTTTCTCCCTAAGGGCAACTGCTAATCTAGGCAAAACCACAGTTTGACAGCCTCTTTGGACTAGGGGGGACAGATGTGAGAGCTCACCCAAGTGGAGAATCTAATCGGAGATACTCCCATATTAAAATAGGACCTCAAAGGGCTACACTCCAGATAAAGGGAAATTAGAAGTAAATCATGTTACCCCAAGGGTCTGAGGAGATGGTCTAGTGCTAAAGAGGTGGAGTAGGGAGCCTTTTCCCTAAAGGTTGTAACCACCACTGCAGTTCCTTTCTGTAAATTTGATGTTCAGTGTGCATCACTGATGTAGTCCAGAAAACCTCAATTTTAGTTTTGTTGAAAATGGTTCCAAGTAAATTTACAGAAGTAAATGCAATTTTTCTCTAGAGGAAGGCTCTTTTATCCTATGCCTTAAAATATCTCCACAAATAAAATTTCAAAACAATGAACAAGCACTTGAGTTATAAGACAGATTATAAGACACCTATGCTTATTACATTTAGAGGTAGCAAGTAGGCAGCAGGATATATCAGTCTGAATGTCAGAGAGAAGTCAAGGCCAGAGATACAGATCTGGTAGACATTGGTAAATAGATACTGAAGCTGTGGGTATGACCTAGGAAGAGTGAAGAGAAGAAAAGGGAGTATGGGTCAGAGCCTTCAAGAACTCCAATATTTAAAGCCAATCTAGAACCACTCTGGATGCAGAACCAATCCCAAACTCCCAATCTTTTTGAGGGCTGAGCATTTTTTATTTTACTGGGTTCCTGTGTAATGAACTTCCACTATTTAAAATAATAACTGAGAGAGTCTATTCCTGACAAATAGAAAATCTAAACAGAATGATGAACTTCCTTTTTATCCCTTCACGTATCAAGGATTATGCCATACAAAAACCCAATCTTCTGAATATCCACGTATTTTTTCACATTCTCATGTCATGTTCCTTCTGCTTGGAAAACTACCCCCATGTTCTCCACTAGTCAGAATCCTACTAATTATTTATGAAATAGTTCAAGGTTCTGCTCCTTTTAGTATCCTTCTTTATCACCTCCGGTTAAGTACCCTACCTCCCCACCACTCTCCTTCCCAGACTCTTCTCCTCATATCTTTTTAAACAGCATTTATCACATAGCACTATTAGCTGCATGCTGGTCCATCTAGTAAGAGTGTGGGCTTCCTAAGGGCAGGGACAATGTATAAGTTTATCTGCAAACAGTGGGTGCTCAAGTGTTGGATAAAATGTGTAGCGAGCTCACCAGCTGTAAATAGCAATACAACAGAAAACTTCCAGATGACACTAACATTAATTCCATTTATAAAAGTTGCTTTTAATTTTCATTCACACTTTTCTTTAAATCAGCATTTTCCTTTCATCTTCATTGAATAAAATATGATCACATGAACATACAGATTAAATTATATATTCATATAATGATGTGTATGGTTTTATTGTTTTGCATCTAAATATATCTCTGATTCTGATATTTGGTGGCTACACATAGATAAAATGAAAATCTCAACTTACAAAAATGTCCAAGAAAAAAAAAAATCTATGGATAAACGGTCCGTAAATGTCATTACTTTGATGGTCATGAGTATGAAAACGATAGTATGTCTCACCTAAATACAAGATTCTGGTTAACATTAAGCCTGTGAAAAAATTCATCGCTTGTTTCTAAGTTCTGAATATGAGAGTTAAATCTATAAATCAACGAGGTTATTCCTACACAAGCAAGATAATAAAAATCACTTTGAAAAAGCTGAATTTTGAAACATTAAGACTTTAGTTCACTTACTTAGAAAATTCAACAGCAAGCTTTAAATCAATGTATTTCTTCTATTTAACCTTAACCATCATGAAAATTAATTTTAAACCAAGACTCTAAGCATTTTCCTGGTTTATTTTTGCACAAAAAAGCCACAATATGACAGTTTACTTAAAACTATTTTCCCTTTTGCTAGAGATAGTGGGGTAAGAGAAAGAAAGGAAAAATAAGAACACAGGACTTAGAGCTGGAAATGTTGGATTCACAATGTACTGGCTATGTGGCCTTGGAGAAAGACTTTTCCTCTGAAACTATGTTTCTTTTACCTGTAAAAGGTTATTACTAAAAGTAAATAAAATAATGTAATTAACAGCACTTAACAAATTAGTACTCTTCAAACTGTGGGATGCATCCCATTAGTAAGTCATAAAATCTATTTAGAGGGTTGGAATCAGCAATTACTTTAAATTATACCAGAACAGACGTAACAGAGTACATTGCATGGAGTAAATATTGCTTTATCAAATAATACTTGTTTCAGTATGCCTATGGGTGTGTCCATGTATATGTATGTATGTGCATTTATATATGTGGATTGGGTTGCAATATAAAATGTATTTCTTACTGTAGGATGCATGCAAAAAATTTCAAAGTCACTGCTGTAAACCATAATGTATGTTAGTGATCAAAGGTGACCTGAACAGCCTATCTAACCTTTTTGTGCCTCAGTATCCTCCTCTATAAAATGAAAATAATTGTATTTCCTCATAGACTGTTGCAAGGGTTAAATCAGATCAGGTAAATAATCAATACATGGCAAATTTTAAAATATGACTACCAGTTACCTTTATTAATATATTAAACTACATTTTAAAAGATCAGGGATGATAAATCCTAGAATACATTCTTTATTTTTATCAATAGAATTTCTAAATATTAATCAGTGTAAAAAGAAACACTTGTTACAGATTCAATTGATCAATCCCACCAATGTGTGTTCAACAGCAGAAAATCAGTATTTTGATAAAGAGACCAAGGAAACAAAACTAATTAAAAATGCACATAACCCTTATCATGTGGTCTTATGGGAGGTAATCACAAAGATAAGAAGCAATCTTTGCTAAAACATTACAATTTCTATGGCTGAAAAAGATGAAACACCAAGACATAAAAATGGACTGGAGATCGCAGAATGTTGCCTGGAGAATGGGCAAAGTTATTATGAAGTTTCAAGGTAGTGAGTTTCCAGGCTCCAGTACCTTAGGACCACAGCAGTGTGCTATTCCTAAAAATGATACTTTTCTCAACAAACCAAAGTGTTATGCTTGAACAACTTTAGGATCCTTCTGTAACACCCTTTCTTGTAAGATATAAGCCTGCGCTTAGACTGATGACATAGAGAGTTCTATGTGTATGTATATTGTTTTTATGCTATGTAATTTAATGTCTCTCAAAAATATTTTTCATATTCATGCTATTTCATGAATATGAAATGCTATTCTTTTAAACTATAAAACATATCTGATGTAAGGCAGAAAGAACAAATCTAGATTTTCGATAGAGAAAATCCAAAAGAATATGATTATTCAAAACACTCAGAAAGGCAATGCAAACTGTAGTAAGATTTGGAAATTCCAAAAGATACTCTAGTAAGAATGGAAACCAGCCTAAGACAGGCTGTACCAAGATCATATCGCTGTGTAATGAGTGGGGATACAGTGGTGTGTGTGTGTGTGTGTGTGTGTGTCAATTTGTACATTTGCATATTGGACATGGCATTTATAATAGCCAAACATCTTCACAGTTGAATGTAGTTTGTCATTTGGAGATACATGTCACAGACAAACTCAGACAAACAGGATTAAAGGGGTTTACGATAAGGAGGAATGAATGGACATAATATAACTGGATTTTACTCTAGATTGTTACTCCACACTTGCATTTTTTTTTTTAATAAAGACCATTTTTCAAAATAACAGTTTTAGGTTCACAGCAAAATTAAGAGGAAAGCAGAGATTACCCATATACCCTCTGCTCCCACACATGCACAGCCTCCCAGATAATCAAATCATCCACCAAAGTGGTACATGTTACAATCGATGAACCTACATTTGCACATCATTATCATCCAGAGTTCATAGTTTACATAATGGTTCACTCTTGGTGTTGTACATTCTACAGGTTTGGACAAATGTATAATGACAGGTATCTACCAGTATTATACAGAATGTTGTCACTGTCCTAAAATCCTCTGTGTCCTGCCTATTCATTTCTCCCTCCCCCATAACCACTGAGAACCACTTATCTTTTTACTGTCTCCATAGTTTCGCCTTTTCCAGAATGTCATATAGGCGGAATCACTCAGTATGTAGCCTTTTCAGACTGGCTTCTTTTACATAATAATGTGCACTTAAGGTTCCTCCATGTCGATTCATGGTTCAATACCTCATTTCTTTTTAGCACTGAATAATATTCCATTGTTTGGATATACCACAGCTTATTAATCCATTCACCTAATGAAAGGCATCTTGATTGCTTCCAAGTTATGGCAATTATGAGTAAAGTTGCTATAAACATCCATGTGCAATTTATTGTGTGGACATAGTTTTCACATAGTTTTTTTTAGTCAGTTTATTCATCTGTCTTTTCTACCACTCTTTAAACTCTGTAACGATAAAGACTATATAGGCCATTTATCTTTCTATTCCCACGTCCTGATATAGGGAGGGTCTGAGATATAGTAGGTTCTTAATAAATGTTAGTTGAAAATGATAGAGACTGAATCAGACCAATACTCTTCAAGTAAGTATTCTATTGGCAGTAGTGAATCATGGGTTCACAGTCCAAATATTTGGGGACTGGGGGAGTAGACAGACAGAATAGACAGATACAGTAAAGGAAAGCACAAGATAGACTGCACAGAGAACAAAAACATGCTACACTGGCATAGGACAAAAAAAATTATTAAAAAAAGATAAGCAGAAAATATTGGAGGAGGGTCAGTGGGATATTATGGGAATAATACATCCCTGATTTAACTAAATGAATTTAAAATAGTCTGTCTGAATGGCTCTGAAAATACATTCATACTTGGTTGATGGTTGTCTTAGGTATGATAGAGGCCTGTCTTGATAATTTCTATATCACAGTTGTATAGACTATAGGCAGAGTTGTCATTTTAAATGGTTACACAGTGTATACCAGTTCAACAAATAAATATGCTCTCTCAAAGTCCATGAACGTGATAAGATGTACAATCAGAACTAAGTGAAATAACTCTATACTGTCCCCGTTAAAATCACCAGAGACCTTTTTCATCTATTAAATGGAAAACAAAAAAATATTTAATGTTAGTGAAAATATGGGAAGAAAACCAGTTTCATATGACACACTGGTAAGCATATATGTGGAAGAATATTGTTGAAAAGCAAAAATTCCTCTTCAACAAATCTACTCAAAAGGACAATTTTGAAGGCACAGTTGAAACTTATTACATAATTTTCAATTAGTCCGCAATACAATAAGGGCTCTTAATACTCACTAAATTTAAGAACATATGTCCAAAACAGTAAAAATTAACATGCATTCTATAACATTTGACTGTTCATTCAGTTTAAAATTTTTAGTGATTGAGAAAACACCAGATTTACATTTAAGATATATTAAATAACAAGGCTTAGGGACTTCCCTGGTGGCGCAGCAGTTAAGAATCCACCTGCCAATGCAGGGTACACGGGTTCAAGCCCTGGTCCGCGAAGATCCCACATGCCGCAGAGCAACTAAGCCCATGCACCACAACTACTGAGCCTGTGCTCTAGAGCCCGAGAGCCACAATTACTGAGCCTGTGTGCTGCAACTACTGAAGTCCACGCGCCTAGAGCCCATGCTCCGCAACAAGAGAAGCCACTGCAACGAGGAGCCCGCGCACCACAATGAAGAGTAGCCTCCACTCACTGCAACTAGAGAAAGCCTGCGCACAGCAACGAAGACCCAACACAGCCAAAATAAATACATACATACATACATAAATAACAAGGCTTATAAATTTTCTGACATTTGAGGAGTACAAAATTGAAAAAAAGCAAGTCTCATTAAAATTATTTAATGTAATTATATTTACATGTATACTTAAGACCTGTACATTTATATGTATATATGTACACATGTGTGTATGTATATGTATACAGACAGGTAGGTAGGTAGATAATTTTGGTTATTCTGTCTGACATTCAGGGGGCTCTTTCAGTCTGAAGTTTACGGCACAGGAATTATTTTTTTCTATTATTTTTAGCTATTTTTACTTGTATTTCTTACTAAGCAGATATTGGATCCCTTGAATATGTCCTCTGTATTTTCTAACAATTCTCTCATAGTTTCCATTTGTATTTTTGTTGTATGTTGTGAGTGATTTTCCTTGATGTTGGCTTGCAGATTCCTAATTTTTTCTTTGGCTATATCCATTCTGAAATTCAGCTGTTCTAATGAACTTTTTAAAAAATATTTTTACTGTTAACTAAAACACAAATACAGAAAACCACACAAACCGAATGTATGGCTTAATGAATTATCATAAGGTGAACACTTCCCAGGTCAAGAAGCAGAACTTTGCCAGCCACCCCAGAAGTTCATCCCAACCACAGTGCTGTCTCCTCAATTCCAGTAGCCCACTGGGCTCCACTTGAATTCCATCTCCCTGTAATGCAATGTGGAAACTCCCTCAAGGCACTAAACTTAGGTAAACTTAAGGCTCACCTTATTTGTTTTCTCTCAAGGACCACTATACTACCCTTTGTTGACTGATATCCAGTTTCTTTAAAACCACTGTTTCATATTTTGTCTGTGTTGCTGTTGTTCAAGTGGGAGGGTATGTATAGTCCCAGTAACTCCACCTTGAGCAGAGGAAGAAGTCTACGTTGATTTTTAAATGTTAAGCCAGGTTTTTATTTCTGATATAAACAGCACTTGGTCATGATATATTATCCTTCTTACATAGCTGGACTCAATCTTCTAATATTTTATTTCATATCTAAGTCCATAAACTAAAATAGATATAATGATTACCAAATAATATAATAATACAATATAGATATAATGATTACCAAAATGGGAGGGATGAACACTGCCACCCTGTCACACCTAATTAGAATGAGAGAAGTATAAAGATAGTCACAAACCCCAAACAACCCCATTAAAAAAAGGGGAAAGGACTTAGACATTTCTCCAGAGAAGATATACAAATGGCCAACAAACACATGGAAAGATACCCAACATCACTAATCATTAGGGAAATGCAAATTAAAACCACCATGAGATACAACCTCACACCCATTAGGATAGCCGTACAGGAAATAACATGTGTATTGGTGAGGATGTGGAGAAACTGGAACCCTTTGGCACTATTGATTGGAATGTAAAATAATGCTGCCATGATGGAAAACAGCATGGAGATTTCTTAAAAATTAAAAAAAAGAATTACTATATGATCCAGCAATTCCACTTCAGGGTATATACTCAAAAGAATTGAAAGCAAGAACTTCAAGAGATATTTGTACATCTGCATTCATAGCAACACTATTCACAACAGCCAAAATGCGGAAGCAACCTAAGTGTACATTGGTGGATAAACAAAATGTGATATAAATAAAAAATAAAAAAATTAAGATACAGATGCACAAAGCTTATGGAAAACTTTAGAGGTATCAATAAAACAAATTCAAGACTTTCATATAATATAGTAATGTTACACATTATGACATATTTTAAAAGATAATTTAACAAACAGTGTATTTAAAAGGCAAGCTTAACTAATGCATTTAAAGTTGAGATAAACTTACAAAGCTATTACATACAGGGAGTAATAAATATGTATATATATGATTCCTGGGGCCCGTAACTGAAAAGAATTAGGTAGAACCTGGAAGGAATCAGAGCAGGTACAAGGAAGAACAGGATTTTAGATATACAGACAGAATGTATAAGAGATATATGTATATCTCCTATATTTATGAGAGAGAGAGTTATAAGAAGAGAAGGAGGGCTTCCCTGGTGGCGCAGTGGTTGAGAATCTGCCTGCCAATGCAGGGGACACGGGTTCGAGCCCTGGTCTGGGAAGATCCCACATGCCACGGAGCAACTGGGCCTGTGAGCCACAATTACTGAGCCTGTGCGTCTGGAGCCTGTGCTCCGTAACAAGAGAGGCCGTGATAGTGAGAGGCGCAGCGCGTGCACTGCGATGAAGAGTGGCTCTCGCTTGCCACAACTAGAGAAAGCCCTCACACAGAAACGAAGACCCAACACAGCCATAAATAAATAAATTTTTTAAAAAATGCATTAAAGAAGAGAAGGAGAATGAGGGGGAGGGGAAAACAGTGTGCTCACGCTCACCCAGGGTGTTAGCAACGTTCTCTGAGCTACAGATTTCACTGGATCTGTCTCCTTGCATAGTAATAGTATTGTCCTGCAAGCCTGCTGAGTTTTTAAAATAATTTGGTTTAAATATTGATAGCATACATGGATTTATTTGAGCTGTGGGAAAGAAAAGTAGTGTCAGTTACTCTCGCTCTCCTCTAAGAATATAGCTGTGTCCCATGGCATATATTATTCTAAGTCCACATGGAAACTAGGAAGTGAGAAAAAAAAAACCTCACACAAAAGAATGCCTCAGTACAAGATTCACGCATATGTGAAAAGTGGAAAGAGTCACTTCCATACCAAGATCAGGAAACTAAATAACAACTTTTTAGATATCAGCAGAGGAAACTTCACTCAAGTATACATCATAAACCATAACTTTCAGAAAATATACATTTAGGTCTTTTGTTATAAGGACATGCTTCTTGTTAGATGTATAATTTCAATGACTTCTAGTAGATGTATACTATGGACTAAGCAAGATTATGCTTGAGTTTTTTCCCCATAAGAAATGAGGATGGGAGAACATTTAAAAGATCCCAGTTCCTTTCTATTAATTACAATTGTGGGGCCATTTCATACACATCATAGTGAACGGATAAGAGATGTAATAAGACAAAGGAATGAACAAAGGTGGATAAAGTGACAAATTATATCATGTAATGCCTGCACTGCCTTTGGAAGAAAATAATCATATTCTCCCTAAATATTCACCGAATGTCATTTCATTTAATCTTCAGAGAAATAAGATACCTAAAATCTAAAGTAGTTCTTAGCCCATTTACAAATCTCTCCCCTGTCAAATCCCTACAGCCACACATACTATGACCTATTTGTTCCTGGAAAAAAAACTCAGTGTGTTCCTAATTCAGAGCCTTTGAACTTGTTCTTCCTCTGACAGTACCACTTTCCAGAAATCACCATGATTCATTTCCTCACCTTCTTCAACTCTCTTTCAAAAGTCACCTACTCTGGAAGACCTTCTTTCACCACTGTTTTATAAATAGCAATGCAACACCAACTCCAGAACTTCCTATTTCTCTCACTGCTTTATTTCTCTCCTTTGCACATATCATTATGATATTTTACCATGTTTCCTTGAATGTAAGATACGATTCAACGTAAGTAACATCACTATGAAAGAAAAGAAGTGCCAATTATAATTGTAAGAAGTCATGAGTTGTAAGATGTTCCCCAATTTCTTTGCCAAGCTAATTCTAAAATTTACATAGAAATGCAAAGGACCCAGAATAGCCAAAACAATTTTGGAAAAGAAGAACAAAGTTAAAGGACTCAAACTTCCCAACTGTAAAATTTACTGTAAAACTATAATAATCAAGACAATGTGGTATTGGCATAAAGACAGGAATACAGATCAATGCAATAGGATTAAAAGTCCAAAAGTTTTCCCTTATACTTTTGTTATATTGATTTTTGGCAATTATACCAAGGCAATTCAATGGAGGAAATGATATTCTTTTCAACAAATGATGTTGGAACAACTGCACAACTACATACAAAAAGATTAATTTAGACTTTTATCATACACAAAATTAATTCAAAATGGACCATAGGTCTAACTGTAAAGCCTAAAATTACAAAACTCTTAGGAGAAAACATAGAGTGACCTTGGGTTAGATAAAGAGTTCTTAAGTATGACACCAAAAGCACAAAGCCATAAAAAAGGGATAAATTGGACACCAAAACTAAAATAGATAACAAGGACCTACTGTAAAAAAATAAACAAACAATTAGTTAATTTTTTAAAAACTTCTTTACTTCAAAAGACAGATTAAGAAAATGAAATTAACAGCCATATACTAGAGGGAAATATCTGCAAATCATATACCTGATAAAGAACTTATATTCAGAATATATAAGGAACTTTTACAACTCAACAAGAAGGCAAACAGCCCAATGAAAAACTGGACCAAAAATATGAAGAGACATTTTACCAAAAACAAAAAACAAAAAAAAACTGAATGACCTATAAACATTTGAAAAGATGCTGAACAACATTTGTCATTTGGAAAATGCAAATCAAAACTACAATAAGATACTATTTCTTACCCACCAGAATAACTATGATAAAGAAGTCAGACAATAACAATAACAAATGTTAACAGAAATATAGAGAAAATGGAACCCCCACACTGTTGGTGGTAATGGAAAATGGTGCAGCCACTTTGGAAAACAGTTTGGCAGTTTCTTAAAAAGTTAAACATTAATTTACCCTATGACCCAGAAATTTTCCTCCTAGGTATCTACCCCCACTCCAAGTGAAAACATGTGTCTATAAAAAAACTTGTACACAAATGTTCACGGCAGTATTATTCATAACAGCCGAAAAATACAAACAATTCAAATGTTCACCAACTACTGAAAGGATAAACAAAATGCATATATGTAGAATGGAATACAATTCAGCAATCAGAAGGAATGAACTACTGATGCATGTTACAATATGGATAAACCTCAAAAACATTATGCTAAATAAAAGAAATCAGATACAGAAGACTACACATTATATGACTCTACTTAAGTGAAATGCCCAGAAAAGGCAAATCTACAAAGACAAAAAGCAGATAAATGGTCACCTGGGCTTGGTGGAAGTGGGGATTGACTGCAAATGGATACAAGAGATTTTTTGGGGGTGATGGAAATAGTGTAAAGCTGGATGTGGTAATGTTTGTACTACTCTGTAAATTTATTAAAAATCATTTAACTGTATACTTAACATGAATGAACTTGAAGGTATGTAAATTACAGAGCTGTTTTTAAAAAGATGCTTTCCAATTTCTGATATAAATCAGAACTATGAAACACTCTGTATCTCAGAATATATTAAATACATTTCTTGTTTATTATCTGTTTTCCCACACTAGAAAGTGAGCTCCAAAAGGACAGGAACTTTATCCTTCTGTTAAATGCTGAATTCCCAGCAGCAATATGGGGCATGCACAGTAATGTACAGAATATTGAAAGCATTCAGTATTTGTTGAATGAATGATTGAATGCATTATTATTTATGAGAATACAAATTTCAAACTTGTGTTATGCTCAGCACTGCCCACCATTAATCATACACCCTTTTATAAGTGCATCCTGAACAATGAATATCCAGGACTTACATCTGTATTATCCTAGTTGATCCTCACAAGAGCCTGATGACACATAACAGATGAGAGAGCACAGGGACTGGAATGAACATGTTGGCCTTGAGCCACCTGCAGTACATCTGGGCAGCTATGACTAACAAGCCAATAGGCAGCTGAAAATAGGGGGATGCTGTTTAGTGGAGTGATCTGGCTTATCACAATTTGGGAATCATAATTTTTGTGAAACCGTGAAAATGAGTGAGCAGAGGCAGTATATACAGAAGAAATGAATGTGCAGCTATTCTTCCTGCAGAAGACAACTATGTCAAGAAGAGCTTATTAGTAGAGGAATAACAAAATAAGAGTGACATGAATAGTTTGGAGGAGGAAAGAAACTAAATCTCATCAAAGAGGATGAATTTCCAGATGACAGGAGAGGGACTGGATAGAAAGAGGATAAGTTACAAGATATATCAAAGGAAGGATTGCTACAGGTGTGAAAACATATGATGCCTGCAGGGCAGGAGAGAGAGAGAGAAGAGAAGAGAAATCTACAGGAAAAAAATTAGAGGGCATCAATAAGCACATGAAAAGATGCTCAACATCACTAATTTTTAGAGAAATGCAAATCAAAACAATGAGGTACCACCTCACACCGGTCAGAATGGCTGTCATTAAAAAGTCTACAAATAACAAATCCTGGAGAGGGTGTGGAGAAAAGGGAACCCTCCTACACTGTTGGTAGGAATGTAAGTTGGTGCAGCCACTATGGAAAACAGGATGAAGGTTCTGCAGAAAACTAAAAATAGAATTACCATATGATCCAGCACTCCCACTCCTGGGCATGTATCCAGACAAAACTATAATTCAAAAAGATACATGCACCCCTATATTCATAACAGCACTATTCACAATAGTCAAGACATGGAAACAACTTAAATGTTCATTGACAGATGAATGGATAAAGAACATGTGGTACATATATATAATGAAATACTACTCAGCCATAAAAAAGAACAAAATAATGCCATTTGCAGCAACATGGATGCAACTAGAGATTATCATACTACGTGAAGTAAGTCAGAAAGAGAAAGACAAATACCATATGATATCACTTATATGTCGAATCTAAAATATGACACAAATGAACCTATCTACAAAGCAGAAACAGACTCACAGACATAGAGAACAGACTTGTGGTTGCCAAGGGCGGGGTGGGGGGGATGGATTGGGAGTTTGGGGTTAGTAGATGCAAACTATTACTTATGGATGGACAACAAGGTCCTACTGCATAGCACAGGGAACTATATTCAATGTCCTGGGATAAACCATAATGGAAAAGAATATAAAAAAGAATGTGTATATATATGTATAACTGAATCACTTTGCTGTACAGCAGAAATTAACACACTGTAAATCAACTATACTTCAATTTTTAAGAAATAAATTAAAAAATTAGAGGCCATAAAACAAAAACAAAAATAAAAAACCCTGCTAAATTGCAAATAAGCTTTCAAACAGACACGAAGAGAATAAAGGTAGGAAATTATGGAATGGATAATTTGGCTTTAGGTAATTTAAGTAATTTAAGAACCCTTCCTTCTAAATTAACCTAGTGAAGTCAATGAACAAATGAAAACCAGAATTATTCTAACGCACTGCTCAGTTTTATGTTTTAATACAAATACTTAAAATTTAATAAAGACATTTAAAGAATAATACAAACAATCTGTCACATATCAGAAGGCTTTTGGATGAAAACCTGAAAGTATCCATCTGGTGTATTCTGGTACTTTGGCTGGTGTTCAACATGTAAGCATTCCTTAAAATACCTGAGAGCCACAGATTTAGTAAACAGAAATGTTATTTGTCTAAAAAAAAAAAAAAAAATCCTTGCCTGAAATACATTGTTCTACTTTAACAATGTGTTGTTACATAAATGCTCAGAATAAGGAAACAAAAAGAAGCTGGCATTCTGTTTTTATAATAGTAGCACCCAATAGAAAAGTGCCCCTAATTCTGACAGATTAGCAGAGTAATTTTCAGAGTAAGGCAGTCCTAAGGACGTCCAATATTTGCAATGCCAACTACGTAATTCTAGATTATGGAGGCTAACAGAGTAAGAGGAAATGAAACCTAATGTTCGCTAAATGATATTTCCATTCTGTTTGTTTCTATATTTAAACAATAGCTATTTACTTGAAATACCATGTATCGAAATTTTCTTAAAATTTTAAACACTTGAAACAAATTTATAAATATTAAAGAAAAACGCTCAGGACAATGTTACAATTTGCCTGTGTATTAGCATTATCCAGATGTTACAATGAAAAATTGATTAATATAAGATACCAACTTTTCCATTTTAACATCTTTACAATTAATGGTTAACAAGTACTACGAATTTGTTCAATTTAACTGAGTCTAAATCTCTTAGAACAGCAGTCTCCAACCTTTTTGGCACCAGGGACTGGTTTTGTGGAAGACAATTTTTGCACGGATGGGGGCCGGGGGTTGGGGATGGTTCAGGAGGAAACGCGATCGATGGGGAGCCGCAGAGGAAGCTTTGCTCCGCTCGCCCACTGCTCACTTTCTGCTGTGCGGCCCGGTTCCTAACAGGCCGCGCGCACCGCTACTGGTCCGTGGCCTGGGGGTTGGGGACCCCTGTCTTAGAATGGAAAACTTGCAGTCAAAGCAAGAAACCTAAATTCCAGTCCCGTTTTGCCTCCTCAACTAGACAAAATCTATCTCCTTCAGCTTGGTTATGATACTCCAGTTCTCTAATCCTCAGTTTCTTAACCTATAAAACAAAGGGAGAGGGAAAAAGCAATCTTCCCTGCCGAACTTCTAGGATGTAGCAAAGATAAAATGGAAAAATGGATGCCAAGCACTCGAGCTGCAACATTCCAACCAAATATGTGGTGGTATAATCTTTACCAAAATTCAACCTGTATTTCAAAAATTAAATACCAGGATGCTTATTTTTACTCAATCTCATATCACAAAAAGCCAAAATGAATTAAACTCAATTCATTCTGTGACTCACAAGGAAAAGATAAAAGATCTAATTATACAGGGAGTTATGCTGAAGACACAGGGAATATAGATTTGACAATCTGTGGTTCTTAAAATATCTGTGCTAGCCAATAGAATCTTCTAACAGCTAGTCCATGGGTAGTAAAGTTTCTCATTTTTTTTTTTAATTGGAGTTGCTCTCCAATCATGGACTTTTTCCTATTCTCAAATAATTCCCGAAAACACCTTTATATAAAAGGCAATTTGAAGTTCAGATAGATTTGATATATCATCAGAATGCTGCAAAGTCAGTTAACTTAAGGAATTCTGAAATACAAATGGAACAGTGGCTGATGAACTAACCAGCTTAAAAAAAAGTGATGCATAGCAAATAAGAAGCAGTTGTCCTGAGTAAAACGTTAGGATCACAGTCAGGGCAGGTTCTGCTGTGGGTGAAGGGAAAGTCCCAGGAATGACGAAATACTGATTTGAAATGATAATAATTTGCAACACAAGTGCCATCATCCTCAAAGGGCCTGGAGAAACTAACAGCACACACACATCAGAGTCATCACTTAGAGTGGGTAGTAAGGATAACAGCAACTGCTACCACGGACTGCCAATCACTGTATTGGGTGCTTTATATAAACAATGTAATATGTACAGCAACTCCATCAAAAAGGTTTTGTTTTCATTATTTTGTAGGTGGGGAGACTGAGACTCAGAGAAATTATAAATCTACATCAAGGTCACTGAGCACGTGAGTGGCCTAAATAAGATTTGAACCCAGGCATATTTAACTCCAAAATCTAGGTTCTTTCCAATATTGTTATATATGTGAAGCTCAGATTCCACATATTCATCAGATTCTGGATATCCCAGGCAAAATTAAGAAAAGGAAAAAATATTACAAACAAAATACTACACCATATCAAGAAAAGAACTATACGTATCTGATGCAAAGAGACAAAACAAAGCCAAGCCTATAACGTTAGTCAGAAAGCTGATAAAGACTGAATGTGAAACATAAACCCCAAGGGCTCAAGGAGAAGGGAGCAGCCTCTTGCAGATACTGACACGCTTGATGAGCAGAGCTTTTGACAAGAGTCGCCTCCACTGTGCACTCTGGGAAGTTACTATGGCAAGATATCCTGTCTGCTGCTGCCACCTGGTCACACTGTGAGCACAATCATTCCAACACAGATTCATTTATACCCTCATCTTGAAGATTTAAGCTGCCAATTTCAAACACTGAATTACACTTAAAGATAGCCAAGTGCCATTTTTGAACATTTGTGTCCAACTCTTTTCAGCATAATAACTTTATTCAAGAAAAAGTGGGGAAGATCATTCCTAAGTTGTACTTGAAGATCTCAGGTGAAGATCTGGGGTGATACAATTCAGGACATTTAAAATCATGGTTGAGCTAGAAAATTACCCAATGGCCCTGAAGCTGCTTCTTAGGAGAAGTATCTTCATCATTAGCAAATAAAATCAGAGCACAGACTGGTGAAGCTTTAGAGTTTGGAGTTCTCAAACTGGAGAAACTGCAACACAATGGAAATGTAATAAAGGCAGTATCTGATGCCCCCTTTAAAGTATGTTGGAAAAGTGCTATACTGTAAATGCCTTCCAAGTTTATCTCCATAGCTCTCATAACACAAACATATTTGTTTATATCAAAAGAAGCAGTCCCCTTGATCCAAACAATCCAAATGTGGATGAGAAATCACAAATGATGATGTGTAAACAACAAACCAAACCAAACCAAAATGCCCTGGCATTCTTTTAGCAAACACGTGTCTAGGGATTCAAAGTTCAGCAAGCAGGGCAAATCTTGAGGCGGAGTCAAGATGGCATACTAGGAGGACACAGAATTCGCGTCTCCTCACAACTAGGGCACCTACTAGGCACCAGTGGGGGACCACGGACACCTAAGGAGACAGGAGGAACCCCCAGCGACCGGGTAGGATGTGGGGCATGCGGGAAGTGAAGGGGGAGGAGAAGTGGAGGCGGGACGGCCCTGGCACCCCTGAGGGGCGGCTGGGGGAGGGGAAGGGATCCCATGACTGAAGGGGGAAATTGGGGAACCATCAGGAGGGAAGAGGATCAAAAGGGAGTGTGGTCCGATTTCCCCTGCCCACTTGGGCCCCCAGGAACCTGTTGAGATCCCGGGCCTGATCTTCTGCCCACCTAGACTCCCTCCAGCCATGCGGGTCCTGAGGGAGTGGGAGGGAGGGAAGGGGGAGCAAAAGTAAAGGCCAGACCTCCCGGACGGGCACACCTGAGGGGTGGCTGGGGGAGGGGAGGAGTTCCTACACCCAGCGGGACCCACACACGGTGAGGGGTCCAGTACAGGGGAAACCCTGGGGGAGACGGTGGGGGAGAGGAACAAAAGGGAATGGGGGCCAGTGCTTTCCCTATCCACTTAGGCACCGGGAAGTCTGTTGGGCTCCCGGGCCTAATCCTCTGCCCTCGGAGCCTCCCTCCTGCCCCGCAGAGCCCAAGCCCCACCCTCACACCCCCACCCAGGGCCCTACCTCTACACTCGGAGATCCCCTCCAATGAGCTGGGCCTAAACCCCACCCACACACCCTCACTCAGGGCCCTACCTCCAAACTCCAGAATCCCACACTCCGGAGGCCCTCCTTTCCACCTGCTGCCTCTCCCCTTCTGCAGAGGCCTTAAGCACCGCCCCATGCTTGAACGTCACCCGGCCTACGTCCCGCCCCACCCTAAACCCCGCCCCTGCCTAAGTTCCAGCCCTATGGAACTTAGGCCCCAAAAAAAGGCTTTATTCTTCTCCCCCCACCTTTTTTTCTTTTCTTTTTTCCTCTTTTAGATTGGGGTTCTGTTTTACCTTGTTGATTCACTGTTGTTGATTCCTTTATATTTTTATTTTTCCTAATAAATCTTTTATTTTTCTAATTTTATTTTATTCTTTATACTTTGTTAGTGATCTCTCCTTTTGGCTTGTTGCCCCCCCCCCTTTTTTTCTACTGTGGTTTTATTTTACCTTGTTGCAGTTGTTTCAATTATAGTTTTATTTTTCCTAATATATTTTTTATCTTTCTAATTTTATTTTGTTTTTTATTCTTTGATATTGTACTGCTCTTTTTTCTTTCTTGCTTTTTTTTTTTTTTAACCATGCCACGAAGTTTGCAGGATCTTAGTTCCCAGGCCAGAGGTCAGGCCCAAGCTCCTGTGGTAGTAGCTCAAAGTCCAAACCACTGGACTAACAGAGAACCTCAGACCCCAGGGAATATCAATTGGAGTGAGGCCTCCCAGAGGTCCTCATCTCAGCACCAGCACCCAGCTGAATCTAACTGCCTGCAAACTCCAGTGCTTGATGTCTCAGGCCAAACAACCAGATAGACAGGAATACAGCATTACCCATCAAAAACAAACAATATAAATGAAACAGCAAAAAAATATGTTACAGACGACAGAGCAATGTAAAAACCTACAAGACCAAATAAATGAAGACGAACTACACAACCTCCCTGAAAAAGAATTCAGACTAATGATAGTAAAGATGATCCAAAATTTCGGAAACAGAATGGAGAAAATACAAGAAACATTTAACACGGATCTAGAAGAACTAAAGAGCAAACAAACAGTGATGAACAACACAATTACTGAAATTAAAAATACTCTAGAAGGAATCAATAACAGAATAACTGAGGCAGAAGAATGGATAAGTGAGCTGGAAGATAAAATGGTGGAAATAAATGCCAGGGAGCAGAATAAAGAAAAAAGAATGAAGAGAATTGAGGACAGTCTCAGAGACCTCTGGGACAACAGTAAATGCACCAACATTCCAATTACAGAGGTCCCAGAAGAAGAAGAGAAAAAGAAAGGGTCTGAGAAAATATTTGAAGAGATTATAGTTGAAAACTTCCCTAACATGGGAAAGGAAATAGTCAATCAACTCCAGGAAGCACAGAGAGTACCATAAAGGATAAACCCACAGAGAAACACGCCAAGACACATATTAATCAAACTATCAAAAATTAAATACAAAGAAAAAATATTAAAAGCAGCAAGGGAAAAGCAACAAATAACATACAAGGGAATCCCCATAAGGCTAACAGCTGATTTTTCAGCAGAAACTCTGCAAGCCAGAAGGGAGTGGCAGGACATATTTAAGATGATGAAAGGGAAAAACCTACAACCAAGATTACTCTACCCAGCAAGGATCTCATTCAGATTCGATGGAGAAATTAAAACCTGTACAGATAAGCAAAAGTTAAGAGAATTCAGCACCACCAAACCAGCTTTACAACAAATGCTAAAGGAACTTCTCTAGGCAGGAAACATAAGAGAAGGAAAAGACCTACAAAAACAAACCCAAAACAATTAAGAAAATGGTAATAGGAACATACATATCGATAATTACCTTAAATGTAAATGGATTAAATGCTCCAACCAAAAGACATAGACTGGTTGAATGGATACAAAAACAAGACCCGTACATATGCTGTCTACCAGAGACCCACTTCAGACCTAGGGACACATACAGACTGAAAGTGAGGGGATGGAAAAAGATATTCCATGCAAATGGAAATTTTAAAAAAGCTGGATAGTAATTCTCATATCAGACAAAATAGACTTTAAAATAAAGACTATTACAAGAGACAAAGAAGGACACTACATAATGATCAAGGGATCAATGCAAGAAGAAGATATAACAATTGTAAATATTTATGCACCCAACATGGGGGCACCTCAATACATAAGGCAAATGCTAACAGCCATAAAAGGGGAAATCAACAGTAACACAATCATAGTAGGGGACTTTAACACCCCACTTTCACCAATGGACGACAGATCATCCAAAATGAAAATAAAAAAAGAAACACAAGCTTTAAATGACACGTTAAACAAGATGGACTTAATTGATAGTTATAGGACATTCCATCCAAAAACAACAGAATACACTTTGTTCTCAAGTGCTCAAGGAACATTCTCCAGGATAGATCATATATTGGGTCACAAATCAAGCCTCGGTAAATTTAAGAAAATTGAAATCGTATCAAGTATCTTTTCCGACCACAACGCTATGAGACTAGATATCAATTACAGGAAAAAATCTGTAAAAAATAACAAACACATGGAGGTTAAACAATACACTACTAAATAACCAAGAGATCACTGAAGAAATCAAAGAGGAAATCAAAAAATACCTAGAAACAAATGACAATGAAAACACGACGACCCAAAACCTATGGGATGCAGCAAAAGCAGTTCTAAGAGAGAAGTTTATAGCAATACAATCCTACCTCAAGAAACAAGAAAAATTTCAAATAAACAACCTAAGCTTACACCTAAAGCAACTGGAGTAAGAAGAACAAAAAAACCCCAAGTTTAGCAGAAGGAAAGAAATCATAAAGATCAAATCAGAAATAAATGAAAAAGAAATGAAGAAAAACAATAGCAAAGATCAATAAAACTAAAAGCTGGTTCTTTGAGAAGATAAACAAAATTGATAAACCATTAGCCAGACTCATGAAGAAAAAAAGGGAGAAGACTCAAATCAACAGAATTAGAAATGAAAAAGGAGAAGTAATGACTGACACTGCAGAAATACAAAGGATCATGAGAGATTACTACAAGCAACTCTATGCCAATAAAATGGACAACCTGGAAGAAATGGACAAATTCTTAGAAAAGCACAACCTTCCAAGACTGAACCAGGAAGAAATAGAAAATATAAACAGACCAATCACAAGCACTGAAATTGAAACTGTGATTAAAAATCTTCCAACAAACAAAAGCCCAGGACCAGATGGCTTCACAGGCGAATTCTATCAAACATTTAGAGAAGAGCTAACACCTACCCTTCTCAAACTCTTCCAAAATATAGCAGAGGGAGGAACACTCCCAAACTCATTCTACGAGGCACCATCACCCTGATACCAAAACCAGGCAAAGATGTCACAAAAAAAGAAAATTATAGGCCAATATCTCTGATGAACATGGATGCAAAAATCCTCAACAAAATACTCCAAACAGAATCCAACAGCACATTAAAAGGATCACCAGGAATGCAAGGATTCTTCAATATACACAAATCAATCAATGTGATACACCATATTAATAAACTGAAGGAGAAAAACCATATGATCGTCTCAATAGATGCAGAAAAAGCTTTTGACAAAATTCAACACACATTTATGATAAAAACTCTCCAGAAAGCAAGCATAGAGGGAACCTACCTCAACATAATAAAGGCCATATATGACAAACCCACAGCAAACATCATTCTCAATGGTGAAAAACTGAAACCACTTCCTCTAAGATCAGGAATAAGAAAAGGCTGCCCACTCTCACCGCTATTATTTAACATAGTTTTGGAAGTTTTAGTCACAGCAATGAGAGAAGAAAAAGAAATATAAGGAATCCAAATTGGAAAAGAAGAAGTAAAACTGTCACTGTTTGCAGATGACATGATACTATACATAGAGAATCCTAAGATGCTACCAGAAAACTACTAGAGCTAAGCAATGAATTGGGTAGAGTAGCAGGATAAAAAATTAATGCACAGAAATCTCTTGCATTCCTATACACTAATGATGAAAAATCTGAAAGAGAAACTAAGGAAACACTCCCACGTACCACTGCAACAAAAAGAATAAAATACCTAGGAATAAACCTACCTAAGGAGACAAAAGAACTGTATGCAGAAAACTATAAGACACTGATGAAAGAATTTAAAGATGATACAAACAGATGGAGAGAGATACCACGTTCTTGGATTGGAAGAATCAATATTGTGAAAATGAGTATACTACCCAAAGCAATCTACAGATTCAATGCAATCCCTATCAAACTACCAATGGCATTTTTCACAGAACTAGAACAAAAAATTTCACAATTTGTATGGAAACACAAAAGACCCCGAGTAGCCAAAACAATCTTGAGAAAGAAAAACGGAGCTGAAGGAATCAGGCTTCCGGACTTCAGACTATACTACAAAGGCTACAGTAATCAAGACAGTATCGTACTGGCACAAAAACAGAAATATAGATTAATGGAATAGGATAGAAAGCTGAGAGATAAACCCACGCACATATGGTCACCTTTGATAAAGGAGGCAAGAGTATACAATGGAGAAAAGACAGCCTCTTCAATAAGTGGTGCTGGGAAAACTGGACATCTACATGTAAAAGAATGAAATTAGAACACTCCCTAACACCATACAAAAAATAAACTCAAAATGGATTAAAGACCTAAATGTAAGGCCAAACACTATAAAAGTCTTAGAGGAAAACATAGACAGAACACTCTATGACATAAATCACAGCAAGATCCTTTTTGACCCACCTCCTAGAGAAATGGAAATTAAAACAAAAATAAACAAATGGGACCTAGTGAAACTTAAAAGCTTTTGCACAGCAAAGGAAACCACAAAAAAGCCGAAAAGACAACTCTCAGAATGGGAGAAATATTTGCAAATGAAGCAACTGACAAAGGATTAATCTCCAAAATATACAAGCAGCTCATGCGGCTCAATATCAAAAAAACAAACAACCCAATCCAAAAATGGGCAGAAGAACTAAACAGACATTTCTCCAAAGAAGATATACAGATTGCCAACAAACACTTGAAAAGATGCTCAACATCACTAATCATTAGAAAAATGCAACTCAAAACTACAATGAGGTATCACCTTACACCAGTCAGAATGGCCATCATCAAAAAATCTACAAACAATAAATGCTGGAGAGGGTGTGGAGAAAAGGGAACCCTCTTGCACTGCTGGTGGGAATGTAAATTGATACAGCCACTATGGAGAACAGTATGGAGGTTCCTTAAAAAACTAAAAATAGGACTACCATATGACCCAGCAATCCCACTACTGGGTATATGCCCTGAGAAAACCATAATTCAAAAAGAGTCATGAAAAAAAAAAAAAGAGTCATGTACCACAATGTTCATTGCAGCACTATTTACAATAGCCAGGACATGGAAGCAACCTAAGTGTCCATCGACAGATGAATGGATAAAGAAGATGTAGCACATATATACAGTGGAATATTATTCAGCCATAAAAAGAAACAAAATTGAGTTATTTGTAGTGAGGTGGATGGACCTAGAGTGTGTCATACAGAGTGAAGTAAGTCAGAAAGAGTAAAACAAATACCGTATGCTAACACATATATATGGAATCTTAAAAAAAAAAATGGTTCTGATGAACCTAGGGGCAGGACAGGAATAAGGACACAGACATAGAGAATGGACTTGAGGACACGAGGACGGGGAAGGGTAAGCTGGGACGAAGTGAGAGTAGCACTGAGATATATACACTACCAAATGTAAAACAGATAGCTAGTGGGAAGCAGCTGCATGGCACAGGGAGATCAGCTCAGTGCTTTGCAACCACCTAGAGGGGTGGGATAAGGAGGGTGGGAGGGAGACACAAGAGGGAGGGGATATGGGGATATACATATGCATATAGCTGATTCACTTTGTTATACAGCAGCAACTAACACAACACTGTAAAGCAATTATATTCCAATAAAGATGTTAAAAAAAAAAAAGAAGAAGAAGAAGGGCAAATCTTTCTTTCATCTTTAAATAAAGAAACATCTCAGCAATTTCCCCAACTGTTCCATGTAGCATCCTCCTACTGCATCTATTTCTAAGCTCCCACGTTACAAACTTCACTCCTGGTGCTTGCACACAATGCTAACCCCAAGATTCTCTGCTTTGTAACATGCACAGTTTGTGTAATTAGCTGATCCTGATCACAAGCGGCTGTGGACAATCTTCCTCAGAAACGGACCCTGCATGGTATCTGCTGCCTTACCCTCTCCTTCTCAGTCATTTAACTTTTTTTTCTTATCTTTAACTTTGAGTTAAAGACTTGAGAAAGATCTTTATTTTATCTACATACTCTCTTAGAGGTTTTTTTTTTTTACTGTACTGTAAACTTAACATTACCATCACCTGCTCAAAAACATGTTTATTTTAGTTTCCCTGGCTTCATTATTTCTTTGATGTGTACTTTTTTTCTTACACATTTCTGAGTTACAGATAGTAGGTATCCTCTGAACTAGTGTGAACCAAATGACAACTGCTTTTCAAACCAAGACATTCTAAATAAGACTGAACAGTCCCCAAGTTTAAGACAGCAACAACATTGAGTAAATAAGACATTAGTCAGAACTGAGATGTGGAGATGGTTCCATAAGCAAGCAGATTACTACTGGTTCTCAAACTTTAAAGAAGGTAAATCCGGTCAAAAAAGCATCAAAGGATGTAACCTCACCGTGTGAATTAAGAAAGATATAAGAAAATTTTATCGATAATTCAACATACATTTACCAGTGCCTACTGGGTGCCAGGCACCGGGAAAATAAAGATTCTCCCTCACCTCAGCTTTAGAATATTTGTTGAATAGCTTTAAAAAATAAACATCAACAACTAACTTTGACCTTTATGCTGTCCAATTATTTATAAACATTTAACCTAGAACATTCAAACTTGAGTATTTACCAATCAACTTGATAATAAGTACCATTTTTGCTCATTGCCCACAAATCTGTTGTTCATTTGGTCTTTTTGGCAACTAATAAAAACCACTGAAAATAGAAGCAAGGAGAACAGCTCAGTTCTACCTGCTGAACTCCCTTCCATCCATCCTCTAGGACCCATCTGAATGCTAAGATGTATTTGGAGTCTTCCAGAATTCCCCCAATGCCACATTGCTCTTCTCCTATTAGAAATGACCTCTTTCTGTTTCAAAATCTCAAGCACATCATGCCGCTGTTACCTTAAACCAACCACCAGCCTGGCCTGACTTCTGGCATTGGTCTCATGATGTGACAGAGGGTCCATGTAGTCTGCAAGGCTGAAGACTTCACTCTACCATTAACCAGCTAAATGACTGTGAGTCAGGCACTTTTCCTCTTTGAAAGGCAGTTGTTTCTTCTGTTTATATAGACTATTGTTAATACCACCTGTCTAAGAGGAAGAGGTATTAAATAATTTATATAAAAAGCTTTTTAAAAGTCCTTCTTAACTCATACCTAGTGAAAATATCTTGAAATCAGAGTCTATCTCTCTATTATCACAGCACAGTCTAACATTAATAGATTAAATAGTTATCTATTATCTATTATAATTTTATTATAATTTACTTAGAGCACCAGAGAAATCAAACCAATAGCTGGCATGTTTAATCAGTGACTGTATGTAACCAATTACTTAGCAGGACATGTCATCTCTAATTAAGCCAGTAAAACCTTCCTCAAGCCTAATGGGAAGGTATGAGTTTCATACACATACATGTCAAGTGCCACTGGCAGCCATAATATGTTGTATGGTACTATTTATTCTTTAGATCTACTCATCTAACATACTCAGATTGGTGGTTCAATAATTATCCACAAGAAAATCAGCAAGCCTAAGTTATATTTCTTAAAGTCTCAACAAATTTTCTAAATATTGATCATATAAAAATGTCTTTGAACATTTAAATTCTTCTTTAGGAAAATGAATGATTCCATAAGATGGACACAAAAGTGAGAATGATTTTTTAAAAGACCATTCAAAAATTTAGTTTCATTCATTTGAAGGCAAGAATTTGAAAATGCTTTTAACCTAAACTCAACCTGCTAATCTGTAAATAAAAAGGTTGTAATATTTACTTTCAAGGAGCCAGGTAAAAGAATGGTTTGAGGCTTGTTCATCACAAGAGGGGTTATTTTTCAGAAATAGGTCACAGGGATTAAACGTTATCCAGGACTAGAATCTAGGTGTTTTATTAGAATGCAAAAAGCATTTTAATCAGAACACAAAAAGCAGAAATGTATTTTTTGCAATTTCTGTTTGGTCTTTATGTTACATGATGAGTTATAAACTCAAAATTCTATTTACACCTCTGCAAATAACTATGGACAAGTAATTTAACTTCTCTACATGTCAGCTCCCGTGCCACTAAAACAGAAATTAACCAGCTCTCTTAGGGGTAGAGTGAGGAATGATTAATTCATTTATAACAAACTCAGCTTCCTTAAGAAATGCACAATAGATAAATATGCTAATAAAGATCATCTGAATCTACCCACATTTAATGTTACAGGACCTTTCTTTCACATGTGGCAGTGACATGATTTTTGAAGCAACCTAAACAAATAATTGGAGCTGTTTTTCCTTCCAAATCAACCAAAACCCACCAAAACACACACAGGCAACCTGCAAAAAAGCAAGCATGTGAAACAAAAAACTTCTTGCCAGAAATATATTTGCTTAAACTATCTCTCTGTGAAGTTTACATCTATCTTCTACTTCATTTAAAATATAAACTCCTGAAGGACAGGAGACATATTATAAACTTTGGCATGATACTTTACCCAGGATCAAAAGTGCATGGGTTCTGGTAAAAGATGGCAACATGGGAGGCTCCTGAACTCACCTCCATGGACACACCGAATCTACAGCTACACAGAGAACAATTTCCTCTGAAAGAAACCCAGAAATTACTTGAGTGACCCCTACACATCGAGTGAATTAGAAAAAGCCCACATTGAAATGGGTAAGAAAGGCCAAGACACATAAACCCCACCCCTAGCACAATGACACAAAACTGAGAGGAAACTCACAACTCTTAACTCCTCCTTGAGGAGTGAAAGGTTTGGACCGCACATCTAGCACCCCACCTTCTAAGACTTTTACCTGAGAGATGGACCCCCAAAATACCTAGCTCTGAAAGCCAACAGAGCTTGTGTCCACAAGACCTACCAGACTATAGCAAACAAAGAAACAATTCTTAGCGGGCTTGCAAGAACTTGTTGTGGCTATTCCCCTCCACCCATCACCCCCCCTCACAAACAGGGCTCAGTACAGAGGGAACAAACAGAAATGTCCATCTGCTAGCCTTTCCCTAAAAGAGGTCCTCTTGCATATCTTAAAAGCTGTAGCCTGAGAGTCAGGCTGCTAATTTAGCATACATCTAGGGACTGACTGTAATCCTCCCCAAGGACAGAGAAGGCTAGCAGCTGCCATCTTTACCATCTCCCTCTGCCCCCTCCAATACCTAGGAATAAATTTAGTCAATAAGGTAAAAGACCTGTATACTGAAAACTACAAGACACTGATAAAAGAAACAGAAGAAGATACAAATAAATGAAAAGATATTCTCATGAACTGGAAGAATTAACATTGTGTTATAATGTCCATACTACCCAAAGCAATCTACCGGTTCAGTGCAATCCCTACTGAAATTCCAATGGCATTTTTCAAAGAACTAGGACAAATTATTATAAAATTTGTATGAAACCACAAAGAATTTGAAAAGCCAAAGCAATTTAAGAAAGAAGAACAAAGCTGGAGGTATCACGTTCCCTGATTTCAAACTATGCTACAAAGCTTCTGAAATTAGGGAATCCAGGTACTTCAAAGTAGTAATGATGGTCTCATGTATTAACTTTTGTTACAATTGCACTGCACTGTATTTTTCTTTGTGTGTGATTCGGATTGCACCAAGTGAGTGCGATAATACTGGTTACCTTGTGCTACTTGAAAGTCTTTGATTATAAATGTCCTTGATTAAGGACAAAAACAGGCGTCTAGCCTGTGCTATAGCTTGCCAATTCCCGTCCTAAAAGACAAATTTCCAAGTTCCAAGAGGGTGGATTTCTAACAATTTCTGTCAGAACAGCCACAGTAACTTCTCTGCAATCCAGTGAGTCATGGCCATGCCCTCCCCCAACAAAGTCTGGATCTCTGCACTGGAGGGGATCCTCTTCTTTGGGTCTTATAATCTAGGGGTTGTAGCTGATTCTTCTATTACTCCTATACTCTTTAGAGATCTCTTTACTTCTTACTGTCAATCCCTTGTTATTCCAATCCCCTGTTTTAGTGAATAAGTCTCTGTATTACACTTTCTCCATTCCAATTACTATGTGGTTTCTTTATCCTGAATGAACCCAGATGATGCAAAGACACAATGCTAAGTGCTAGATATCAAGATTAAACAAGAGAAACTCTGGCCCCTTGCCTTGATACATCTAAAAGTCTAGTGGTGGACTTCACTGGTGGCGCAGTGGTTAAGAACCTGCCTGCGAATGCAGGGGTCACAGGTTCGATCCCTGGTCTGGGAAGATCCCACATGCCACAGAGCAACTAAGCCCGTGCGCCACAACTACTGAGCCTGCGCACTAGAGCTCGCAAGCCACAACTACTGAAGCCCACGCACTCTAGGGCCCGTGTGCCACAACTACTAAGCCCGCGTGCTGCAACTACTGAAGCCCTCATGTCTAAAGCCTGTGCTCCACAACAAGAGAAGTCACCACAATGAGAAGTCTGCACACCACAACAAAGAGTAGCCCCCGCTCGCCACAACTAGAGAAAGCCTGCGCGCAGCAACGAAGACCCGACGCAGCCAAAAAAAAAAAAAAAAAGTCTAGTTGTAAAGACAGGCAATAAACACACAAACAAACAATAACATACAGTGGTAAGTGCTAACAAGAAGAAATATACAAGGAAGAAAAGACAAGGGCTCTTTAGATGGGGTGACGAAAGCAAGCCTCTGTGAGAAGGTAAAATGTGAGCTGAGACCTAAAGAATAAAAAGACAGTCAAATGAACTTTAACATATTACCTCTCTCATTCTTCCCAAAACATTCCAGGAAGAGCCTATCTGTGTATGCATACATCTGCTTATACATTTATGTCTGTCGTCTTTCTTAAGAAATACATTCTTTGAGAGATGCCCCTATGCATTTTACATTCAATGTAATGAATTTTCCAGAGGTTTTTAGACATTCAAGAAATAGACATTTCTAGTCATTTAGGGAATGAACCTTTCCTGTTTCTATGAAATGAGTTGTCAATTGGCAAGCCACTGTGCTAATGTAGATGGTTGTATAACTGGGGGTGGAAAGTGAAATAGGATCATTCACAATACTCTTCTAGGATCCTCTAGGAAACCAGGAAGGACACAAGCTCTGATATATCCAATTTCAGAATACTACCTAATGTAGATACAATGTCTTCTCCACTTTTTTGGTTTTGGGCAATTTAGTAGGTTAACCAGATTCATTTGTGGACCATCCTGGAAATCAAATGGTGTTTTCTAAACAGAAAGAATCTGAATTTTTAAAATTAGATTTTAAGACTAGATTTTAGATTTTTCTTTACACTACAGATTGCTTCATTCTGTTTATTTCAAAAGAATGTTTTCTCAAAGAAAGAGTAATCAAGTTTCAAAGAAACAATTAATGAATGTGCATCAACTTTTAAAAAATATCGTTAGGCCAGAGAATGGTTTTAGAAAGTGTGACATCTAAGGAAGAAGACTTTCATAAGCAATTAGCAAACATTTTAAGAAAATCACTTAAGTATGATCAACCTTTAGCACCTCCTACATGCAGATACTTTACAAAGGGCCCTTATATACTATTATTTATTTTGCTTATCTTCATGATAACCCCATGTGCCAGCTCTTGTCTCAGTTTTACAGATGAGAAAACTAAGACTCAAGAGTGTTTAAATAACTTTTACTAAGCCACAAAGCTAGAAACCTGGGGGGGCTGAGATTCAAGCCCAGGTGTATAATGCCAAAGCCCATGTAATTTCCACTCCTACCACTTACTATATGCAACTAATTGGTATTGTACTTGATAATTAGGACCTGTCATGGAACCCAGTGAGGCTGATTCTCCTGGGTAGAAGTTGTGACCGGGAAGCAAAAAGAAGCTGGCCATCTGGGGAAACATTATTAAATACTTTATGTAAGGAAAAATTAATAAGTAGATGTATTAAGCAAGAAAATACATGCAGCTTCTAAAAGCAGGTTTCTAAAAAAATGTGCCCTTCTGTAGGAGAGAATTTTGAGAAAAGCAGACATCTGCTTTCTTGGAAATACTCTTTTCTGTGAATAATAATAACAGAATTTCTTAGCCCCTAGTTTAGTCTTTTGGGGAAGAAACAAAGATTTATACCTTTTGAGCCATCTCTAAACATTGCTATGTTCCTGCATGTTTTTGATCCACAGCTTTAGAACAATTCATATCTGAAACAATCACTTTCAGTTCCTGTTAGGTAAAAACAACATTTCTCAGAAATTAGGAAAGTAATGTAATATTTTAACCTCTTTACATACGCTGCTCTCATGACTCAGATTTACAAAGCAAGCTTCAGAGCTGGTTACGTCTCATTGAAAGAATGTCCTTGGGTATAACTTGCTGGCCCAATGCTCTACAAACAAATGTAAGAGGACATGCAACTCTCCTGGGGGTGCCTCTGAGAGAACTCAAGCTTCCCAGCCAATCTGTCACTATCTGCCTGAAATATTAAATACATTTCTACTGAAAGTGTGTTTGAAAGAAGCCTAATAACTCAGCCCAAAATACATTTAAACAGGAGGATGTCCTTTCTCACTGAAAATTCATTTTTACAGAATATTGAAAATGAATATTGTATATAACGGCCACAGTTCATAATGGTAAGTAAAATGAAACCCAAGTGTGTTATGGCATCATAGCAGTAGTGAGGTCCCAGGTATCATTTTTTTCAACTTTATTTTAGTATTGTATAATCTCCTCTTATAGTTTTCACGAACAGTATTCTCTCTCGAGATTATTTTACACCAGAACAGTTAAAAACACTCTTGCTAAAATTATGGATAACCATTAGAGAATTATCTGACAACCCAAAACAGTCTTAGTGATCCTAATATGAATGAAAGAAAAACTCTAACAGCAAATTAGACAAAATCATACATCTCTAAATAATCTTTTACATCCATTGTTTTATTGACATAGATCAGGACCAAATGCTTGCCAGATCATGATATTTATATAAATTTAATTCTGATACTGACTCTTAATGGGTTTAAAGAAAAGCCATTATGTAGTCCATAAAGCGTTCATATGAGAAAAAGATACTGGTTTTTGATTTGTTAACTCACATGAAGACAAATATGGAGAGGTGAAGATGATTAGTCAATGTAGCAATATGGTGAATCTTTCTGGGATTTGGTTGGAGACAAGGTTTAGAGCAAAAAGAATAACTCAGATTTGTTCACCTATCAACTCCTATCCAGCAAAATCTGGTCCATGGGAGAGGAAGAAAGAGGGAGGCAGTGTGTTATCAAGTCACCTTGGTCACTTCCTCACTGTGTGAATCACCAGAGTATGAAGTGAGAATATCAATGCCATCTCACAAGGCTGCTGTCAGTATAAAATGCTTAGGAATGTATAAACAGTGTTGAGTCCATAGTATAACATCAATAAATGATGGCCATTTTTTACTAAGGGAAGATGACCCTTGGAGAGAGTTGTTTTAAAAAAGAAACAGAACCTTTCAAGAGCATGGAACAAAATGTAGAAATATCACAAACCAGAGATAATCCCTTCACATAAAATAAAACCTACAAATTATGGACATTAAAATGAAATCAAAACACCTAATATATGGCTGAGTGAGTAGGAAAGTAAGGCCATAAACTACTACAACATCACAATAAGGAGAATTTGTCATGGCATCAGCACTTACCCTGTGGGCATCTGCCAATCTTTGGGTTTTAGCCAAGTATCGTAGGCCAGAGCTAGGTGGGAGGTGGGGTCAAACCCGAGAAGGCTAGAATTCTAGAAGGCAGGTACCCTTAGGTAAAAAAAAAAATCCCACCAAGCACAGAGAGATACTGAGACTAGGTATCTGTCTCAGCTTTGGTTGTGGATGGGGTGAGGAGCAAAAAGGAATAGTAACTGCAAATGAGCACTCCCAAGGGTCTGAGGAAGGAATCCATACTACTGGTATAGCCTAAGGAAACTTAATCTAAATTTTAACATGTTTCCAGGTGGTAATACCCCAAGAACCTGGCAAAACAAAATGCAAATCCTCTCTGAGAAATATTTTAACCCTTTAAAAAATTCCTACAGTTAGAGTTCCAAAGAATGTCAGTTCAAAATAAGAAAACCGCCAAAATCAGGATTAAAACAAGTGAATGTGAGCAATAAAAAATAAAATAAAGTATAAGTAAAAGAAAAACTGAATAAACCCACAAAAATGTAGAAGGAAATAAAAACAAGAACACAAATTAAGTAAACAGAGAATGAAACTATAAAACCAGAAGATATTACCTGAACAAGTTATTAAAACAGACAAACCTCTGGCAAGTCTGAGTGAGATGAATAAGATGGCACGAATAAACAATATCAGGAATGAAATGGGAAATAACTATGGATTCTACAGAAGGCAAATTTATGTCTTTCCTAGTAAAAACTTGATAGAAAAATTCCTAGACAAAGAAATTACCAAAATTGTTTTTAAAAATCCTTAATGATTTCTAAACCATTACAGAAATGGAATCAGTTATTTAAAAAATCATCTCATGAAGAAAACACAGTCACAGATAGTTTACAACTGAGTTCTACCAAACATTCAAGGAATAGGTAGTGACAAACTTATACAAACTCTTTTAAAAAAACAGAAAGAGAAGAAAACTCTCTAATTCATTTTATGAAGTTAGTATAATCTTCATACCAAAACCCAACAAAGGCCACTGGAGAAAGGCAAATTATAGACCAGTGTCACTACAGAACACGTGCAAAAATTTGGAATTAACCTTAATGTCAACAAACAATGGAATGAATAAATAAATACAGTATAATCACATGGAATACTATATAATCATGAAATGAACAATTAGTAATACAATAACATGAATAAGTCTAAAACATACTACTGAGGAATAAAAGGAAGTTGTAGAGAAGTATGTGCACAGTAATTTTATCCATATAAACACCCAAACAAATGTGTATAATTTAGGTTTGACATATTTATTATACTATAAAGATTTATATATATATTTATATACAATAATATATGATATATTTTATATATATATATCAAGAAATGCAGGGGAAATTGAACACAAAATGCCAAACAGTCATTAACTGTGCAGAAGAAGGGAATGTGATTGTAGGGGAGTATTAAATGGTCTTGAAAGACTTCCAAACTGGTTCTACTCCTTAAGGTGCATAGGTGCTTGGACCATTGTTGTTGTTGTTGTTATTTAAGCTGTATACGTGAGATACGTATTCATGTATGCTAAATTACAAATGTAAGACCACAACAGAAAAATGGGTGCTCATTCAGAATCAAAGACATCAGAGTAAGTAGGTTGCTTTTGACTCAGATAAAGGTTTATGGATGGGCAATATGAGAATTCATGATCCCCTCATGGTAGATACAATTACTCTCAAAACTTCTAACAGTAAAAGAAATATTTAATGTTTGGAACATAATATACAAATTTATTCTTTAAAAAATGGTTCCCTAACTAGAACTGTATTCAGTTGTACCTAACTGGTGGCATTAATTGAATAAACAGAGATACTGATTAGGAAAAGTGTCCAACTCGAACATCTATTTCTTCTGCTTGGAAATTGTATTTCTCACAATACAGTATTTCAATGGAGTATTTCAGTTTACATATAATAAACTGTACCTATTCTAAGTGTACAATTCAATGAGTTTAACAAAATGTATATACCATGTAATTCTTACAACAATCAAGACATACATCTTCTCCACTCTCCAAAGTTTTCTTTGCATTTTTAGCCTATCTGTTTGCATTTAAGCCTCAACTCCACTTCCAGCCCCAGACAACCACTGATTTGCTTTCTGTGAATACACATTAATTCTACCTGTTCTAGAACTTATTAATGAAATCACAGAGTACACGTACTCTTTTGAGTCTACCTCCTTCTATTCAGCATGTTTTTAAGATCCATCAATGTTGCATTTACTGGTGGAGTTCATTTATTTTTATTGCTTAGTATTCACTTATATGGACATATAAAAATTTGATTATTCTTCTACTGATGGATATTTAAGGTATTTCCAGTATTGGCTGTTACAAATAAAGCCACCAAAAAAAAAATCTGTATACAAATCTCCACGTCAATGTAAACATATCGGGGAGACGTATATTTAACTGCATAAGAAACTGTCACACCATTTTCCAAAATGGGTCTACCATTTTACATTCCCACCAACAGTGTATGAGAGTTCCAGTTGCTCTGCTTCCTTGTCCACACTTGATACTGTCGGTCTTTTTAATTTTAGCCATTCTAATAGATGCACAGTGGTATCACACTGTAGTTTTAATTTGTATTTCCCTGGTAACTAATGATGTTGAGCATTTTTTCATTGTTTACTGGTCATTCGTATTTCTTCATCTGTAAATTGTCTATTCAAATACTTTGCCTCTTCTTGTTGGGTTGTCTTTTTAATTGTAAGAGTTCTTCTTTCTGCATGTGATTCACTTGTCAGATACATGTAACAGAATATTTTCTCCCAGTCTGCACTTATTTTTCATTTTCTTGACAGTACATTCCAAGGAACAGAAGTTTTTAATTTTGATGAAGTCTGATATTGTCAGGTTTTTCTTTTATGGTTTGTGCTTTTAATGTCCTATGAAATCTACCCTATCTCTGGGTTGCTAAGATTTTCTCTTGTGTTTTCACTGAAGTGTTAGATAGAGTTTTAGCTTTATATTTGGGTGTAGAGTATGGTATGAAGTAAGGGTCAATGTTCATTTTCCCCTGCATTTGGATATTCATTTGTTCTCAGTTGTTAAAAAGACTTTCCTTTTCCCCACTCAGCTGCTTTGTCATCTTTGTCAAAAATTAATTGACCATAGGTGACATCAGCAAGATGGTGGTATAGGACTTTCCAGCACTTGTCCCCTCACAGAAATTTCAATCTGAACAACTTTCTATGCGTGAAAATACCTTCAGGAGAGCTAAGGATTCCTGGGTGTAGCACAGAAATAAGAAAAGACACATTGAAGAGAAGAGAAAAGACAATTTCATGTTACCCCTGTCACTGCTCCTAAAAGCCTCAGCAGCCCAGTGCAGAGAGATACACTCTCTCCATAGGAAAAGGAGAGTGAAGTGAGTACCTTACTTCAGTGCAGACACCAGCACAAGGCCAGCCAGTGCCAAGTGAACCCCTGCAGCCCCAGGCAAGCTCTCATGGAACCAAATGCTGGCCTGCCCCATCGCCAGCCAGAGGCTCACTGTAGTGCCAGGCTAGTTCCCATGGACCAAGTGCCAGGCCAGCCTCCATGGATCCAGCCTCCAGGTGGGCAACCACAGACCATGGTCCCAGCTCCCGCCCTGTGCCAGCCCCTGTTGACCTGACCTCTAGGCCTACCCCATGCACCCAGGCTTCCGGCACCAATCTGTGCCAAGCTGATCCCTACGGACCTAACTTCCAGGCCCAACACTGTGCAAAGCCAGGTCCCAGCCTCCCCATGGATCCAACCTCGAAGCCAGCACACACAGACCCAGACTCCTGGTCTGCCACAGCACCAAGCCAACTCCCAAGGCACCAGCCTCCAGACTAGCTCCCACGGCCAAGGCTCTAGGGCTTCCCCAACACCACAAGAGACCCTACAAGCCCAATCTCAAGGCCAGCCTTGGGGGCCCCTCCAGCACCAGAACAGACCAGACCCTGTGGCCCCAGGGTCCAGTGAAACCAGCACACAGGCCTGGCCTGCCGCAGTAGATCTTGGCACTGGGCCAGTATCCTTGGACCCAGGCTCCAGGACTGCCACCACTGATTAAGGCCCTAGGCTCATCATAACAGCACTCTAGCTCTCACAAACCAACACCACAGTCCCAGACACTGAGCATGACTCTGTGGTCTTAGGTATCAAGCCTGCCCATAGTGGACCCCAGTACCAGGCTAGTCCCTGCAGGCTCAGGATTAAGCCAATTCATGTGTAATCAGGCACTGGGCTAAACCCAGTGCCAGACGGGCCTGGGAAGACTCAGGTTCAAGGCCCACTTGGGTCAGCCCCCATGCATCCAGGAAAGAGGAGACATTACAAATGATACCAAAGAAATAGAGAATCACAAGAGACTATGATGAACATTTGTAAGCCAACAATTTAGACAACCTAGAAGAAATGGATAAGTTCCTAAAAGCATACAACCTTCCAAGACTGAATTATGAAGAAACAGATCTACAGATTCAATGCAATCCCTATCAAAATACTAATGGCGGGCTTCCCTGGTGGCGCAGTGGCTAAGAATCCGCCTGCCAATGCAGGAGACATGGGTTCGAGCCCTGGTCCAGGAAGATCCCACTTGCCACGAAGCGACTAAGCCCGTGCACAACTACTGAGCCTGTGCTCTAGAGCCCGTGAGCCACAACTACTGAGCCCGCGTGCCACAACTACTGAAGCCCGCACGCCTAGAGCCCGTGCTCCTCAACAAGAGAAGCCACCGCAATGAGAAGCCTGCGCACCACAACTAAAGAGTAGCCCCCACTCGCCACAACTAGAGAAAGCCCACACACAGCAACGAAGACCCAACACAGCCAAAAATAAATAAATAAATAAATTTATTAAAAAAAAATAATAATGGCCTTTTTTCATTTTTCACAGAAATAGAAAAAAAATCCTAAAATTCATATGGAACCACACAAGATGGTGAACAGTCAGAGCAATCTGGAGAGAGGGGAAAAAAAAACCCACCAAAGTTGTAGGCATCACACTATCTGATTTCAAAATATACTATAAACCTTAATCAAAACAGCATGGTACTGTCATAAAAAGAGACATACAGACCAGTGTCTATGATGACCAGAAATAAGTCTACAGATTTATGGTCTTCCACAAAGGTGTCAAGAATGCACAATGGGGAAAATACAGTCTCTCCAAAAAAAATGGCATTTGAGAAAACTGCTTTTCTACCTAGAAAGAATGAATTGAACCCTCAACTCGCTCCATCTACAAAAATAAACTTAAAATGGATTAAAGACTTAAATTTAAGACCTGAAACCGTACCACTATTAGAAGAAAATATGGGGGAAAAGCTTATTGACACTGGCCTGGGTAATGCTTTTTTTATATACAACATCAAAAGCAAAAATAGATACGTGGGACTAAACCTAAAAAGCTTCTGCAGCAAAGGAAACAATCAACAGAACGAAGAGACAATCTACACAATGGGAGAAAATATCTGCAAACCATACATCTGATAACAGGTCAATATCCAAAATATATAAGGAACTCAACTCAATAGTAAGAAAAGAAATAATCTGATTTTAAAATGGGCAAGACTTGAATAGACATTTCTCAAAATTAGACATAAAAATGGCCAACAGATATATGAAAAGGTGCTCAACATCACTAATCATCAGGGAAATGCAAGTCAAACAACAATGATATATCACCTCATTGATATTCAATGCATTGAACTGTAGATCTATTTCTTTTAAAAAAATTTTTTTATTTATTTTTGGCTGTGTTGGGTCTTTGTTGATGCACGTGGGCTTTCTCTAGTTGTGGAGAACAGGGGCTACTCTTCGTTGCAGTGCGCGGGCTTCTTGCCTTGGCTTCTCTTGTTGCAGAGCGTGGGCTCCAGGCACGCGGGCTCAGTAGTTGTGGCTCGCAGGCTCTAGAGCGTAGGCTCAGTAGTTGTGGAGCACGGGCTTAGCTGCTCCGAGGCAGGCAGGATCTTCCTGGACCAGGGATCGAACCCGTGTCCCCTGCATTGGCAGGCAGATTCTTACCCACTGCGCCACCAGGAAGTCCCTGTAGATCTATTTCTTCATGATTCAGTCTTGGAAGGGTGTCTGCTTTTAGGAACTTATCCATTTCTTCTAGGTTGTCTAAACTGTTGGCTTACAAATGTTATGTAACTAGAATGGTTATTATCCAAGTCAGAAGATAACAAATGTTGGTGAGGATGTGGAGAAAAGGGAACCCTTGTACACTGTTGGTGGGAATGCAAATTGGTAAAGTCATTATGGAAAACAGCATGCAGATTCCTCAAAAAACTAAAAACAGAACTACCGTAAGATCCAGCAATCCCACTTACGGGTATATACCCAAAGAAAATGAAATCAGGACCTTAAAGAGATAGCTGCACTCCCTTGTTCATTGCAGCATTATTCACAATAGTGACACCCAAGTGTCCACCAATGGATGAATGGATAAAAAAAGATGTGATATATATAATTATATAATGGATATATATTAATGCTTATATAATATATATATATAATGGAATATCATTCAGCCATGAGAAAGAAGGAAATACTGCCATTTGCAACAACGTGGATAAAGGTGGAGGGCGTTATGCTAAATGAAGTAAGCCCCAGACAGAGAAAGACAAATACTGTATGACCTCGTTTATATGTGGAATCTTAAAAAAAAAAAAAGAAAGTAGAACTTACAGAAGCGGAGAGTAGAACAACAGTTATCAGGGGCTGGGGAAATGGGGAGATGTTGGTCAAAGGGTACAAAGTTGCAGTTATCTAGGATGAATAAGCCTAGAGACCTAATGTACAGGCATGATGACTATACTTAATAATACTATATTGATTACTGGAAATATGCTAAGAGAGTAGATTTCGGGGGCACTCATCACATACACAAAAATGGTAACTATGTGAGGAGAAGGTGACATGTTAATTAGCTTGACTCTAGTATTCATTTCACTATGCATATTGTGTATCAAATCATCATGTTGTACACCTTAAATTATATATAATCTTTATTAAAAATATATAAATAAAAATATATATATAAATAAATGGAAAATACTGACCATATCTGTGTGGTCAATTGTTGTCTTTGTTCGGTTCCAGTGATGTACATGTCTTTTCTTTCATCAATACCACACTACCTTGATCACTATATACTGATTATCTCTCCATTTATTTAGGTCTTCTTTAATTTCTTTCAGCAATGGTTTGTAGCTTTAGTGGACAGGTGTTACACATATTTCATTAAATTGACCTAATGCTAGCCAAACATGCTTCACGGTTTCTAAGCATATCTTGCATGTGGGTGGCAGGAGGGTAGTTCTGTTCATAATAGGATGTGAGTGTATGTAAGACAGAAACAGTGCAGTTTTAACATTCTGTTCCCATACTAGTATCCCAATATTATCTTATTCTATTAACACAATTCCCCTACGATGATACAAAAGTAATCTAAGAACCGTGATAAATCATTTCTCCTGCAAACAAATACTTTCAAGCACACTGAAATGAAAGTTTACTTCACAAAGAAAACTGAGCTGACTGGAAAAGGCAGTAAAATAAAATGAAATGATATCAACTACTTAAGGTTATCTTTTCTACAGTTATTATGTCTTCATGGAGTCTATTAAGATTTCAAACTATAGAATATGTCTCGTATTAAGATTAAAATGATCAAATGACTGAAATTTCAACTTGAAAGAAAAAGTACATTTTAAAATATGCGTTTTTATATAAACAATTCAAAAATCAATTTTCCCATTTCAATGGATACAGACAGTAGTGAAGGCAAGCCCACATTTTACAGAAAAATAAAATCAGTAAATTAAAAGTAGTGGGAATCAATCATTTAATTAGTAAATTCACTATTCTTTCAGTGACATCTCATCAGTCAATGAGGTTTGTGTTTGGCTGCATTTAACACATATGATAAAAGGAGTTAACAAAAACAAGGATTATTTTTTCACATAAAAAATTCAAAAGTAAACAGGGCTTTTACAGTGATCCTACAATATCAGTAATATCTTAAATACCTTCCATCTTTGTGCTCTGCCATCCTTGGAAGGTACTTTTTAACATAACCGTCATCTCTTGGTAATAAGATGGCAACTCTACCATATGCCAATACAGGAAGTCACTTACTACAAGAAAAACAACGGCTCATCCAGAAACCCCTTGTAAAAACTTTTGCATATAATTTATGGCCAGAAATGCATCACATGGTGTCCCCTAACTTCAAGGGAGTCTGGAAAGATGGATACTTTAGCTGTACACAATGCCAACCTAAACAGTTCTGGCTCTTTTAATAAGGAAGAAAAGGAATCCAGCTACTGGATAGCCACAGGGTGCCTGCCAAAATATTCTTTCAGGTTTTAAACCTAGCTAAAATAAAATACACTAAAAGTTATGCTCAGTTGAAAAAAAAAAGTCTTAAGTCATTAAAATACTGATTTACAACATATTTTGAGAGAAAACCCTTTAAAAATATCATTTTGTTATATACAAAATTATTTCTAAATGCAGCAAGAAAAAGAGCTTGCCAGTTTTAAAGACTGAAATTTTAAGAGTAAGATGGGATGGGGGCTAGGATATATTTGAAAAAATGTAGGACTAAAGCAAGTGGAAAACTTGGTTTAAGAATAGACTCTTAAAACAGCAAATATCATTCTTACTAACAACAAAAATGAAATAACAAGTAAGCATTCAACCAAGCACTTAAAAGGTGTTCTAAGTTTTTTATATCATCTAGACAACATGGTAACCCTAGGAAGCAGATACCATTATCATCTCCTAGGAGGAAGCTAACAGGCACAAAATCACGCAGCTACCGAGTTGTGGCATCTGAATTTGAACTCAGGAAGTCTCTCTCCAGAGCCTATGCATTCAGTCTCTCTGCTGAATTCCTCTTATATGCACCCTAAACATATGATGACATAAGCACATATGTTCTTAATGTTTGTCAAATCAATATTCTTGAGACAAACATAAAAATGAATTTTATATCTTCTGTTCTTTAGGTGGGGCCTCAATATGAAATGTTGCCTTCCATTCACAGACTTAATCTTCCAAAGATTAGAAAGACACTATTCAGAAGAATTTAGAGAACTGTGCCTTATTTCTAATAAAATCTAGAAATTGTTCATTTTTAGGATTCCTGAAAAAAATTTTTAAAAACTCTTATAGCAATACAAAGTAGAACTGTTATAAAGCATATCATCTTCAGTAACTAGGTTCTAGTAGAAATGTGTTTAATAGCTTTCCATAACATGAAAATATTGCTGTACTAAGATATGTTCTATCACAAAGGAAAAAGTAAACTACAGGGTAAGCTTCATCATAGATATCCAATTAAATAAAGGTGTGTTTTTAATAGAAAAGCAAAATTTCTAATGTCACCCTAAAATAGTAAAAACAAATGATTTTAGCTACAATTATAAAATCCTTCAGTTATACACATGAAGGAAAATTCATAGTCCAAGATTAATGCAAGTACACATGCCTTTTCTATTTAGTTTTTACTGTCATCTTAATAGACACTATAATTGGATGTTAAACCCTATCACGGAAAATGGAAACAACTACACAGTTTTTTGATGAAGATTTCTTAGTTGCTGCAAAATTCGCTTTTTCTCATTTCTGTAGTAACTCTAGAGATGAAGAATAAGGATAATTCTGGGTAATAAGTTTCTTTTCTAGCTTTACTGGCCTCAATTGTTATCTTGGCAAAAGGAGAAAGGTATCTTCTGTGTATGACTTCTAATGTGCTTTTGGTTTAAAAAAAAAAAGTACTGTAGCATAAATATCTATTTAAAATTTGACAATCTTGCTTTTGACAGGAGTGAGTAATGATGTCACTGTTTGCCACAAATGATGGTTCTCAGATAATCTTTTTCCCATCAAAATAAGATTACTGGATGAGGAGATTATGGTTTTAACTGCCTCAGAGAGATGAGGGTTTTTCTACCCTGGCTCAAGTATACATATACTCTTATCCAAATACCCCATTATGCAAATGAAGTCCATTTCATTGAGTCTATTTATTTCTCTATGTATAGATACTTCTTAAGTGATAAATTGCGACATCAGTTATGCATATCTGGAGAGATATATAGTTCATATCAAAAACTGAATAATGCAATTAACACTGATTGAGTGCTTGAAGCTTTATATGTAATTTTATTTAATCTCTTACAACCCTTTGAAATAATTCTCTCTGCTATAAATGGGTATTTTAAAGCTAAGACCTAACGAGAAGACTAACATAGAAGGTGAAAAACCAAGATCTGAGCCTAGGTCCAAAGCCCTTTCCCTAGAATTTAACATACACCTGCTGATGCTATGATAAAAGTTAAACATAGAAAATTAGGTAGTGTCATCTCTTACCTTAAGCTCTTGTATACACATATTATTCACTTAACATTGGTAGTATTATTTCACAATATCATTATTTTTTTGATGAAAGCTTTAGGTTATTTTTTCCTAACAATCAAAATAATATATATTCACAATTCAAGATGTTGAAAACAAAGATTAGAAAAAGAAGACATCTAACATCTTAACCCCTCAATTAATCTCCATTAATATTTTGGTGAATTTTCTTCATTTTTTCCCCAAATATGTTTTCAGAATATAGATGAAGTTATACTTTATAATTTTGCATAAATTCACTTTAGTATGTAACATACTATTTAAATTTTTCTAACAGCTCTTTAGATGTAAACCCCAGCTCATCTGTGTCTTACTTGGACTACAGTTGGCACATTCAGGAAAGTAAATTTATGTTTGCTATTGCAAATAATGCTTTAATGGAAATATTTATGAGATTGCAATTCAACCAACTCCCATATTTAACTTTATCTTAAAACAAATTCCCAGAATTAGAATTACTAGGGTCTGAAGAATCTGAAGGCTTTTCCCAAACTATTTTTCAAACGTGCCAACAAAAACTTGATATCAACCAGCAAAGTGGATATGGAGGTATTCATTTCAGCAAAAATTCAATGGCAGAGGATAATTTCCACTTTCTTACTTGTTAATTTGAAGGAGAATTTATTACTTCATTGATTTACTTTCCATGTCCTTGATTATTAGTAAGACTGAATATTTCCCTAATGTAATGCTTTATGAATGGCTTCTTTTATCCTTTGCTGAATATCTGCAGTGTTTTTACTGGTTTTCTTATTGACTTGTACACACTCTATTTACAGAAAGATATTAATCTTTATAGTCACATATGTTGAGACTTGTTTCTCATAGTTTACTGTCTTTTATTTAAATTATTTTCATTTTGTTTTCAAAATCAGATAAATTAGACTTTAGACATTGTTAACCTAGATTCATTCGGGCTCTGAAGTATACTTCTCAGAGGACAGCCAGGTAATTAACTGCCTCTTAGTAAAGTTAGATCAAGAAAAGAACTACAAGGTTTGAAATTAAGTAGGGAAAACAGAGAATGTTTGGCTTTCTGATTTTAGTAATATAACAGATTTTTATTCTCTTCTTGTAGAAAGTCATTTGGAAAAGACTTGTATTCATTTGTTTTGAATTCAATTGGCTACATGTCTGACCTCCTACCTGCATAAAAGAATAAGAAAAATCATTTGATACTTGTGATATTAACAATAGATTTAAAAGAATTAACCAGAAACACTGCGGTTTGTTAAAATCGCAAAGAAAGGCAACATTCCATTCATCAAAAAGTGAATTTAAAAACTGTAATGGCAATTTCAAATTTGGGGTATAAAATAAAAATCACGATTTGCAGTAGTCCTCTTTCCAATACAGCCTCTCACTTTCAAGTTTTTCCGTATCTCTGGAAAATTGGTAAGCAAATATATAAGCCTTAAAGCACATCTAAAAGATTTTTCAAACGTTAAGTGTTCTAAACCATTGCATCAAATAGCAGCTCTAATTTATCCAGAACATTTCTGAATAAGATGAGCTGTTGTAAAAGAAGACATCATATCGGTATGATTTTAACTTTTAGGTACAATATATTTACCCTCACAAATGCATGTCAAGTTACCAAAACATATTAAAGGCAAGCTTGGGTGATGCTAATGATTCTTACCAACAACTTCATTACTTTTTCATGTTTTACCTAAAATTCACTTCTCCACATATATTAAAGTGTTGGTGAAGGCATTATTCCACTATTTCACAAATAAATTTGGCAGAAAAGAAAAACACAACAGAACTTTACAGGAAAATAATTTTCACAGTTGCTGTGGCAAAGATTGCTAGTGGTCCCTCAGTATTCATTCTCCACTTTTTCTACAGTCATAGAATGCCTGATTTGGGGCTAGTATATGGCCATCTTAAATAAAGACCAATTCTCAGCCTCTTTTTCAGCTAGAGGTTACCCTGTGACTGAGTTTTGACCAACAGGAAGTAGGCAAGAAACGTTCTGAGCAACTTCCAAGAAGTATCCTTTAAAGGAAAGAGCATGACTTTTTTCTTTCTCTTCCTTCTTCCTACAGCTGGTGTGCAGATGTGCTACCTAGAGCTAGGCATTTGGGGCTACAAAGCTGAAGCACTATAAGGAGGAAGATAGAGCAGGAGGACAGAATGAGCCTGAGTCCTTTATGATGGTAGAGCTGCCATACCAAATCCAGACTGCCTGTGCCTACTTGAAAAAGAAATAAAGGTCTATTTTGTTTAAGGGACGATTATTTTACATTTTTTGGAGGGGATGCTGTTGCCACAGAATCTTCATTCTAATAAATGCAACTACTATTTCAGAAGATGATAATAAGTTAACTACTAAAATCACCATAAATTGTATGCGAGATATATCAATATTAAAAGAATTTAATTCAGAAGATAAATAATGAGTTATTAAGAGCCCTGGAGTCTAATGAACTTAGATTTGGGGTCTGGCTGAACATTTACTTTTTATATGACTTTGGGCACATTCCTTATCCTCTCTAATGATCAGTTTCTAATCAGTAATATGATGAGAACAATAGTAATTGTAGTGATAATTAAAATGAGGTAATGTATGTAAAAAATGAAGCACAGGCACAAGGTAAGCACTCAGAATAAGTGGTGCTGGGAAAACTGGACAGCTATATGTGAAAGAATGAAACTAGAACACTCCCTAACATTGTACACAAAAATAAACTCAAAATGGATTAAAGACCTAAATGTAAGGCTGGACACTATAAAACTCTTAGAGGAAAATATAGGCAGGGCTTCCCTGGTGGCGCAGTGGTTGAGAATCTGCCTGCCAATGCAGGGGACACGGGTTCGAGCCCTGGTCTGGGAAGATCCCACATGGCGTGGAGCAACTAGGCCCGTGAGCCACAACTACTGAGCCTGCGCGTCTGGAGCCTGTGCTCCGCAACAAGAGAGGCCACGATAGTGAGAGGCCCACGCACGGTGATGAAGAGTGGCCCCCGCTTGCCACAACTAGAGAAAGCCCTCGCACAGAAACGAAGACCCAACACAGCCAAAAATGAATATAAAAATTAATTAATTAATTAATAAAAGAAAATATAGGCAGAATACTCTTGGACATAAACTGCAGCAAGATCTTTTTTGATCCACCTCCTACAGTAATGAAAATAAAAACAAAAATAAACAAATGGGATCTAATTAAACTTAAAAGTTTTTACACAGCAAAGGAAACCATGAACAGAACAAAAAGACAGCCTTCAGAACTGGAAAAAATATGCATTAATTTGCATTACCCTAATGGCTAATTATATGGAAAATCTTTTCATGTTCTTATTGACTCTCCATATATCCTCCTTGATGAAGTGTCTATTCAAGTTATCTGCCCATTCTCTAACTGGTTAGAAATTATTGTTAGAATTACTGTTCAGTTTAGAAAGTTGTTTATATATTCTACATACAAGTCTTTTGACAGATATGTGATTTGAAAATATTTTCTTCCAGTCTATGACTTATCTTTCCATCCTTTAACAGGGTCATTCAAGAGCAAAATTTTTCATTTTGATTAAGTCCAATTTATCAACCTTTACTTTTATGGACTGTTCCTTTAGCGTCATGCTTAAGAACTCTTCACCTAATTGCAGGTCATGAAGATTTTCTCCTATATGTTCCCCTAAAATTTTTATAGTTTTATGTTTAACATTTAGGTCTATGATGTATAACGGATGAGGTTTAAGTCAAGTTTTTTGTTTTTTGTTTTTGCCTCTGAATGTCCAACTACTCCACCTAACCATTTGTTGACAGGAGCATCTTTCCTCTGTTTAATTTCGTTTGCACCTTTGCCACAAATCAGTTGCCCTTACTTAACTGAATCTACGTCTGAACTCTCTATCCTGTTCCCTTAATCTATAATCTGTGTCTATCCCTCTGCCAATACCGCTCCATCTTGATTACTGCAGCTATAGTAAGCTTTAAAATTAGGTAACATGATTCCTCTAACTTTATTCTTCTTTTGTATTCCCTTATAAATTTTAGAATCACCTTCTCTATATTTACGAAATATCCCTAGGACTGTTTCAAGAATTAAATATACAGATCAATCTGGGTAGAAGAGACATTTTTAATATCTGAGTCTTCCAACCCATGAACATGTCATGTCTGTCCCTTTATTTATTGCCTTCTTTGCTTTTGTTCATTAGCATTTTTGTGGTTTTCAGCATATAGAAATTGTATGTTTTGTTGGATTTATACCTAAATGTTTCATTTTTGAGCAATTGTAAACGGTATATGTTTTAAAATTTGGTTTCCAATGTTCACTGCCAATATGTGGCAATATGATTGAGAGAGAGAGAGAGAGAGAGTTTGTGTGTGTATTTTAACCTGATATCCTGCAACTGAAAACTTACTTATTTTCAGAACTATCTTTTGTAAACTCTAGTGTTTGTGGATTCCTTGGGATTTGCTAGGTAGCCAATCATATCGTCTGCAAATATGAACAGCTTTATGTTTTCATTCTAATCCGCATGTGTCTTCCTTCCTTTTCTTGCCTTACTGCATTGGTTAAGTATTCTACTACTAAGTTGAATTGGCTTGTTGAGAGCAGACATTCTTACCTTATTCCCAAAAGCAGACTTTTATCATTAAGTATGATGTTTGCTGTACATTTTAATAAATGTCCTTTATCAGGGTGAGAAAGTCCCCTTATATTCCTAGTTTGCTAAGAGTTTTTATCATGAAAGTTGAATTTTCTCAAATGCTTTTCCTGAATCAATTGATATGATATGGTGGTTTTTCTTCTTTAGATTGTTGGTAGAATTCACCACTAGAACCATCTGTGCCTGGACATTTCTTTTTTTAGAAGGATTTTCATTATAAATTCAATTACTTTAATAGTTGTCAGATATTCAGATTATCTATTTTGTCTTGGGTGAGTTTTGGTAATATGTGGTTTCAAGGATTTGTTCTATTCCTCTAAACTGCCATTTATGTGTACAAAGTTGTTTATAGTATTCTCTTATTACCCATTTAATATCTGTGGTATCTATAGTGATATCGCTTTCTTTACTCCTAATATATTGATAATTACTATTTTCTCTCATGTTGTTAAATGTTTATCAGTTTTATTGATATTTTCAAAAACTGGCTTTTGGTGTGATTGGTTTTTCCTCTACTGTTTTTCTATTTTTAATTTCATTAATTTCTGCTATTTTTTTTTCCTTCATTCTGCTTGTTTAGGTTTAGATTCTTTTTTTGTTATTACATTTTGACCCCCTTCAGCCATTCCTCCAACTCCCCACTTCTGGCAACCACCAACCTGTCTCTGTTATCTATACCTATGTGCTTTCTTTTTTTTTTTTTTCTTTATTTAAGGTTTCACATATAAGAGAGATCATGTTCATATGATATTTATCTTTGTCTTTCTCCACCTAACTTAAATTCTTGAAGTAGGAGCTGAATTTGACACATTTTTCTGTTATATGCACTTAATGCTATAAATGTCTCTCTTGGCACTGCTTTAGCTGCATCCCACAGATTTTAATATGTTATATTTTCATTTACATTCAGTTTTAATATATTTTTTTATTTCTCTTGAGACTTTCTCTTTGATACATGGATTATTTAGGAGTAGCTTGTTTAATTTCTAAGTGCTTCAATATTTTCCTGTAATCTTTCTGTTATCAATTTCTAGGTTGTCTCCATTATGGTCAGAATACCCTTTGTATGACATGAATTATTACAAATTTGTTAACAGCTGTTCTATGACCTAAGATATTGTCACTCTTGGTGAATGTCCCATGTATGCTTGAAAACAATCTTTATTCTGATTTCACTGGGTGGAATGTTCTAAAAATTTCCATTTGATCCTGATGGTTGATGGCACTGTTCACTTCTTCCCTATCCTTGATAATTTTTAGTAGTTATATCCTTTAGTAAGCAAAGGGGTTATAAATCCCCAAGTATAATATCTGATTTCTCTAGTTTCAACTATTTTCTCCACTCAGTCCTTTATGGTTTTACTTCATTTATTTCCCAGCTCTGTTTTTTGGTGCATGCATATTTAAGACTGCTATGTCTTCTTGGTAAATTGATCTTTTTATCATTTTGTAATGTCCCTTTCTCCTTGGTAGTTTTCTTTATTCTGACATCATTTTTTTCTACTAAAGTAAGTTTATTTATTTTTATTTACATTTATTTAAGGAAGAGATAATTCATACTTAATATTACTATCTCTTTTCAATACAGCCATTCCAGTTTTCTTCTGATTAGTGTTTGCATGGTATGTATTTTTCTATCTCCTAACCTCCCTGTGTCATTGCATATGAAGTGAGTTTCTTATAGACAAAACACAGTTGAGTCTTTTTTGATCAATTCTACCATTTCCTACCTTTTAATTATTCATATGTTAGGACTTAAGTCTGCCATTTTAGTACTTCTGTTTGTTCCCTCCATTTTACCTTCCTCTGTTTCCCCTTTCTTATGTTCCTATAGGTTACTTGAACATTTTTAGTACTCCATTTTGATTTATTTACAATATTTTTATTATATCACCATATAATACTTTTTTAACACCTTTATTGGAGTATAATTGCTTTACAATGTTGTGTTAGTTGTTGCTGTATAACGAAGTGAATCAGCTATATGTATACATATATCCCCATATCCCCTCCCTCTTGCATCTCCCTCCCACCCTCCTTACCCCACCCCTCTAGGTGGTTGCAAAGCACAGAGCTGATCTCCCTGTGTTATGTGGCTGCTTCCCACTAGCTATCTATTTTACATTTGGTAGTGTATATATGTCAATGTCACTCTCTCACTTTGTCCCAATTTACCCTTCCCTCTCCCCGTGTCCTCAAGTCCATTCTCTACGTCTGTGTCTTTATTCCTGTCCTGCTCCTAGGCTCTTCAGAACCATTTTTTTTTTTAGATTCCATATATACGTGTTAGCATATGATATTTGTTCTTCTCTTTCTGACTTACTTCACTCTGTATGACAGACTCTAGGTCCATCCACCTCACTACAAATAACTCAATTTCATTTCTTTTTATGGCTGAGTAATATTCCATTGTATATATGTGCCACAACTTCTTTATCCATTCATCTGTCGATGGACACGTAGGTTGCTTCCATGTCCTGGCTATTATAAATAGTGCTCCAATGAACACTGTGGTACATGACTCTTTTTGAATTACCATATAATATTTTTAATGACTGCTCTAGAGATTACAATGTGTGTGTGTGTGTGTAACTTACTATAGCCTACTAGTATCAACATTTTACTACCCTGAGTGGAATACAAATACCTTGCCACAATTTATGTCCCTTTCCTTTCCCACTTTCGATACAGTTTTCTTAAATATAACCTCTATATACATTGAGAACCACGTAAATGTAATAATTTTTGCTTTGTATCATCAATTTTTTAAACTGAAGAGAATTTATTTATCTCTTCCATTGCTTTCTCCATTTCTAATATCCCAACTGTCCTTCCATTATCTCTTCCTTTGTGTCTGATGAACTTCCTTCATAGTCATTATTTTACAACCAATTTGCTGGCAACAAATTTTCCTAGCTTTCCTTCATCTGAGAATGTGTTGATTTCTCTTTCATTCCTTAAGTATATTTTTCCTGGATACACAATTCTGGGGTGACATCAGGTTTTTTTTTTTTTAGCACTTCCTCTGTTTTTCCGCAATTTCTGATAGGAAATCTGTTGTCATTTCAAATTGCCCTTTCCCTAATAGCAATGTTTGGTTTCCCTTTCAAGATTTTTTCTTTGGCTTTAATTTTCAAAAGTTCAACTATAATGGGTCTGGGTATGGATTTCTTTAGGTTTATCGTGTTGGGAGTTCACTCAGCTTCTTGAATCTGTAGGATTATGTCTTTTGCAAATTTGGTAAGATTTAAGCCAATATTTCTTCAAATATTTTTTAAATTCCACATCCTGTCCTCTCTGTCTAGTACTCTGATGCCTCAAATGTTATACCTTTTGTTATTGTCCCACAGATCTCTGAGTCTAAGTTCACTTTTTCAATTTCTCTCCATTATTCAGACTACATAATTTCTACTGATCCATCTTGAAGTTCACTAACTCTTTCCTCTGTCCTTGCCACTCTGCTATTTAGCCTAACCAGTAATTTTTAAATTTTGGTTACTGTATTTTTCATTTCTAAGATTTTCATTTGATTCTTTATATTTTCTACTTATTTGCTGCAGTTTCTTATGTTTTCATTTGTTTCAAGAGAATTCATAATTGCTCACTGGAGCAGTTTTACAAAAGCTGCTTTAAAATCCTTGTTGATGATTCCAACATTTGTGTCATTTCAAAGTTAGCCTCTGTTGATTGCCCTTTCTTATTAGAGTTGAGTTTTTCCTGATTTTTTCATATGACAAGTAATTTGGGGCTGTAGGCTGGACATTTTAAGTACTATACTATCACACTCTAATTCCTACTTAAATCTTTTATTTTAGTGAATGGTCAACCTGTTTAGATTCCGAATGTGATCCCAGGCTCACTTTTGTGGACTGTGATTCAAATGTCAATTTAGTTTATAAAGTCTCTCCAGTACTCCTTGCTTTTCTCTATTTACATGTTACCTATATAACAGAACTCCACTCCCCATTATCCTCAGCATGGGCTTGAGTGGGGAGAAGCACTGCCTCATTTCAGCAGGGCAGGCATAGAAAATAGGGTAATATGCAGGGGAGTGGGGAGTTGTGAAAGTCAAAGTACTACCCACAGGCTCAGTTGGGGAGGGTACCACCTTATTACTGCCAGGGGAGTGGAAATCAAAAGCTCCAAACACAGGCTCCTCTGTGGAGGAATGCTTCTTCTTTACTTCAGAGCATGGAAGAAAGTCAAGTTCTGCCTCAGAACTCTGCAGGGTAAGGGCACCATCTTGTTAATCCTGTGTAGTTGTGAAAGCCAGGGTCTCACCCACAGGCTCTGCTGAAGAGAGTTGCCACCTTGTAAATTCTGGTGGGGTAGAAGTCAGTCCTCCGTACAGGCTCTGCTCAGGAAGGGGACTGCCTCATTACTGAGCAGGGAAGAGGAGAAGTCAGAGTTTGACCCACAGGCTCCACTGGAGGGGGACATCTCCTTGTTACTGCAGGTGGGGGAAGGGTGTCTGTGAGACAAAGCTCTGGTCATGGATACCGCTGCTGTAATGCCTGTTTGAGTGGGAGGGGGTATAGATTTTATTGTGATGTTCTCCTAGAGAACGGATGGGATAGGTTAGGATGTTTCTATCTTGCTGGGCCATCCTCTGGCTAGAGATAACAGGCTTTCCTTGGTGCTATTTTTTTGTCTGCACTCATTAGCATTTCCAGGTTGTAGTCTTCTCTACAACCCAGGCCAAGATATATGGGAGGCAAGAAAAAAAGACAGTCAGGGAACTCACTCAATCCTTGAGTCTCAAGGTCCTTACTCAGTCCACCTTCTTTTCCCTAACTTTCAGAGTTTTCTGGTAGGGTATTTCATGAGTTTTTCCAGGATTTTTGTGATTAGTAGGAGAAAAATAGAATGTGTTTACTTCATCTTGTTCAGAACCCAAACCCTGTCACTTATTTTCAGTCTATATTTTTTGTGTCCTATCACCCTCTACTCTCTAAGTTTCCAGAGGATATTAACTGAGGTTTTATTAACCTAGTAATTGTTGACTTGGCAAAAAGTATCATATATGACATATCCTTTAAGCTTATTAGCTGTAAGAAAGTGTTGATACAGCTTCTTGGCCTTTACCCACCATTAGGTTCACAATGTAACTCTGAAGTTTGTTCATTCATTTAATAAAGACCTGTTTTGTGAAAGCTTCTGGGGATACAGCAATGAGTAAGACAGCTAAAATCCTTGGTGTTATGGAACTTACATTCTATTGACTGGAATAGGATGGAGAGAACTGCAGGCATATGAATAATCTGTTCTCTTCAGGTTGGACAAAACTCAAGTCTACTATGTTTCAGTTAATATTAGGAATATACATTTGAAAAACTGTAGATATTCAGAAATCTATAAATTTGCAACTGGCACAAGTACAATAATTTTTTCACTTGGTACAATTCACTTTAATCATCTAGTAAACTAGTTATAAACTACTTACCACATAGAGTTGTTTCCACAGACTGGCCCATTCTTGCAGAGTTGCTGTAACTTCAGTCACAATAGAATCTTCAAGTGGAACCACAGTTTCATACTGCCTAGAACCAGAGCCACAACAAACAGCCCCATTATCTTTGATAAAATACCAGAACACTGTCTACTGACCTTTTCAACACGTGTAAATCAAATATAAATTCATGCAAATATAAAGAGAGGTATATCTAATTGAATACAGATTCTTTAGCAGTAATATACTGCAATAATATAAGTGAACTGAATTAATGTAAACAAGTTTCCTCAACTTGTCCATTGAGGAATTCTGGGTCTGGTAGGGGAACTCTGATCCTGGAAACAGAAAGGTACTAGGTTTCTCTCCAACTACCTTGTAAGCAACATCCATTATGGTGCCAGTCCCTGTGCTAATTGCCAAGGATTTATCAGTGAACAAAAATGGACAGGGTCCCTATCTTCAGAGAGCTCTTATTGTGGATAGGGAATCAGACAAATAATCACAACAGGTATGGCTAGCGATGAATCTAAGAAAGAAACCAAATTGTACTATCAGAGATTTTAGCTGGGGGACATGACTAAAGAAGAGAAGATCAGTGAAGTCTTCTCTGAAGAAATGGCAATGCCCAAAAGATGCAAAAAGGTCACGACAGAAAAGTTTGCTGGGAGGGAGAGGTGTGGGGTCACCTGCAGAGAAAACAATATACAAGAAGTCACTGAGATGGTAAAGAATTTCACATATCTAAGAACTTAAAGAAGGCTGGTATGACTGAGGCCAGCTCTCACAGGGCCTTTCCAAATGATACCAAAGATACCAGACCTTTTTTTAAAATTAATTTTTATTGGAGCATAGTTGCTTTACAAAGTCGTGTTAGTGTCCACTGTACAGCAAAGTGAATCACCTATACATATACATATATCCCCTCTTTTTTGGATTTCCTTCCCATTTAGGTCACCACAGGGCATTGAGAATGAATGAGATGATATTGAAAGGTTGTTCAAAGTAAGGGCATGACTTGATGATATTTTTATAATGTCTATGCCACTTTTGAGAGTTAATGAAATATTTTCTGGGACCAAAGATTTTATATACTGATATGCTGAGGTGGATGGAACCTATACTCCGATTTGTTAGCCAAAGAGAACATCATCCACCTGGAAGTAACAAAGGAAAATTCCTTTCACAAATTAGCATTAAGTATCATTTCTCTACACAGCTGGCAAACGACCACTGTGTTCAAAGGTGACAGTGTATTAATATGGAGCATCAATGAATATATGTTACTTGATTATGCTATACAGCTTTCTTCTTTATTTTGTGTGATTTATGCCAGCAGATAAAAAAAATCATCTTGGAATGATGCCAGAGCACTATCCATATTCATCAAATTTATAAGGTGAATTTGCAGTGCAAGGCTGAGATTTAAACTTGACACTATGGAAACAGAGAGACATGGGAGATGTTGTAAGAGTGTTGTGTTTTAGTAACATTAATGCAGAAATACTGTATAGGATAAACTGGAATAAAATTTCTTGAAAGTTTCATCTACTGGGTCTCCAGCTACTTTAATCATTGAGATCTATGGGAAAATTACATTGTTCCTATTTTAAAGTTCTAAAACTTTGGACTTACCTCAATTTATACTAACCCAAGTCTATACTAATACTGATGTATTTTTCTTAGACTATAATATATAATCAATATCCTGAAAATTCTTAAAATTCAGATACAGTGTTATTTATAAATACACTGGTCCACAGACCAAATAGAATGTAGTCAGAACACTAAGAAAAATAACCAAATAAAATGAATTAATAAGCAAATTTCCAAAGAAATTCTGGATTCATGCAGAGTAAAGAGTTTGTTAGAGGCCTGAACCAAGATGGCCGAGTAGAAGGACGTGCTCTCACTCCCTCTTGTGAGAACACCAGAATCACAATTAGCTGCTGGACAATCATCAACAGGAAGACACTGGAACTCACCAAAAAAGATACCCCACATCCAAAGATAAAGGAGAAGTCACAATGAGATGGTAGGAGGGGCGCAATCACAGCAAAATCAAATCCCATAACTGCTGGCTGGGTGACTCACAGACTGGAGAACACTTATACCACAGAAGTCCACCCACTGGAGTGAAGGTTCTGAGCCCCACGTCAGGCTTCCTAACCTGGGGGTCCGGCAACGGGAGGAGGAATTCCTAGAGAATCAGACTTTGAAGGCTAGTGGGATTTGATTGCAGGACTTTGACAGGACTGGGGGAAACAGAGACTCCACTCTTGGAGGGCACACACAAAGTAGTGTGCGCATCGAGACGCAGGGGAAGGAGCCGTGAATCCAGGGGAGACTGAACCACACCTACCTGCTAGTGTTAGAGGGTCTCCTGCAGAGGCGGGGGTGGCTGTGGCTCACCGTGGGAACAAGATAACTGGCAGCAGAAGTTCTGGGAAGTACTCCTTGGTGTGAGCCCTCCCAGAGTCTGCCATTAGCCCCACTAAAGAGCCCAGGTAGGCTCCAGTGTTGGGTTGCCTCAGGCCAAACAACCAACAGGGAGGGAACTCAACCCCACCCATCAGCAGTCAAGTGGATTAAAGTTTTACTGAGCTCTGCCAACCAGAGCAACACCCAGCTCTACCCACCACCAGTCCCTCCCATCAGGAAACCTGCACAAGCCTCTTAGATAGCCTCATCCACCAGAGGGCAGACAGCAGAAGCAAGAAGAATTACAGTCTGGCAGCCTGTGGAACAAAAACCACATTCACAGAAACATAGACAAGATGAAAAGGCAGAGGGCTATGTACCAGATGAAGGAACAAGATAAAACCCCAGAAAACAACTAAATGAAGTGGAGATAGGCAACTTTCCAGAAAAAGAATTCAGAATAATGATAGTGAAGATGATCCAGGACCTCGGAAAAACAATGGAGGCAAAGATCGAGAAGATGCAAGAAATGTTTAACAAAGACCTAGAAGAATCAAAAAACAAACAAACAGAGATAAACAATACAATAACTGAAATGAAAACTACACTAGAAGGAATCAATAGCAGAATAACTGAGGCAGAAGAATGGATAAGTGACCTGGAAGACAGAATGGTGGAATTCACTGCTGCGGAACAGAATAAAGAAAAAAGAATGAAAGGAAATGAAGACAGCCTAAGAGACCTCTGGGACAACATTAAACGCAACAACATTCGCATTATAGGGGTCCCAGAAGGAGAAGAGAGAGAGAGAAAGGACCCAAGAAAATATCTGAAGAGATTATAGTCGAAAACTTCCCTAACATGGGAAAGGAAATAGCCACCCAAGTCCAGGAAGCACAGTGAGTCCCATACAGGATAAACCCAAGGAGAAACACGCCGAGACACATACTAATCAAACTGGAAAAAATTAAAGACAAAGAAAAATTATTAAAAGCAATAAGGGAAAAATGACAAATAACATAAAACGGAACTCCCATAAGGTTAACAGCTGATTTCTCAGCAGAAACTCTACAAGCCAGAAGGGAGTGGCATGATATACTTAGAGTGATGAAAGGGAAGAACCTACAACCAAGATTACTCTACCCACCAAGGATCTCATTCAGATTTGATGGAGAAATCAAAAGCTTTACAGAAGAGCAAAAGCTAAGAGAATTCAGCACCACCAAACCAGCTCTACAACAAATGCTAAAGGAACTTCTCTAAGTGGGAAACACAAGAGAAGAAAAGGACCTACAAAAACGAACCCAAAACAATTAAGAAAATGGTCATAGGAACATACATATCGAAAATTACCTTAAACGTGAATGGATTAAATGCTCCAACCAAAACACATGGGTTTGCTGAATGGATACAAAAACAAGACCTATATATACGCTGCCTACCAGAGACCCACTTCAGACCTAGGGACACATACAGACTGAAAGTGAGGGGATGGAAAAAGATATTCCATGCAAATGGAAATCAAAAGAAAGCTGGAGTAGCAATACTCATATCAGATAAAATAGACTTTAAAATAAAGAATGTTACAAGAGACAAGGAAGGACAATACATAATGATCAGGGGATCAATCCAAGAAGAAGATATAACAATTATAAATATATATGCACCCAACATAGGAGTACCTCAATACATAAGACAACTGCTAGCAGCTGTAAAAGAGGAAATCGACAGTAATACAATAAAACTGGGGGACTTTAACACCTCACTTACACCAATGGACAGATCATACAAAATGAAAATAAATAAGGAAACAGAAGCTTTAAATGACACAACAGACCAGATAGATTTAATTGATATTTATAGGACATTCCATCCAAAAACAGCAGATTACACTTTCTTCTCAAGTGCACACGGAACATTCTCCAGGATAAATCACATCTTGGGTCACAAATCAAGCCTCAGTAAATTTAAGAAAACTGAAGTAATATCAAGCATCTTTTCTGACCACAACGCTATGAGATTAGAAATTAATTACAGGGGAAAAAACGTAAAAAACACAAACACATGGAGGCTAAACACTATGTTACTAAATAACCAAGAGATCACTGAAGAAATCAAAGAGGAAATCAAAAAATACCTAGAGAAAAATAACAATGAAAACACGACAATCCAAAACCTATGGGGTGCAGCAAAAGCAGTTCTAAGAGGGAAGTTTATAGCTATACAAGCCTACCTCAAGAAACAAGAAAAGGGCTTCCCTGGTGGTGCAGTGGTTGAGAATCTGCCTGCCAATGCAGGGGACACGGGTTCGAGCCCTGGTCTGGGAAGATCCCACATGCCGTGGAGCAACTAGGCCCGTGAACCGCAACTACTGAGCCTGCGCGTCTGGAGCCTGTGCTCCGCAACAAGAGGGGCCGTGATAGTGAGAGGCTCGTGCACCGTGATGAAGAGTGGCCCCCACCTGCCACAACTAGAGAAAGTCCTCGCACAGAAACAAAGACCCAACACAGCCAAAAATAAAAATTAATTAATTAATTAATTAATTATTTTTAAAAAACAAGAAAAATCTCAAATAAATAATCTAACCTTACACCTAAAGGAACTAGAGAAAGAAGAACAAACAAAACCCAAACTTAGCAGAAGGAAAGAAATCATAAAGATCAGAGCAGAAATAAATGAAATAGAAACAAAGAAAACAATAGCAAAGATCAATAAAACTAAAAGCTGGTTCTTTGAGAAGATAAACAAAATTGATAAACCATTAGCCAGACTCATCAAGAAAAAGAGGGAGAGGACTCAAATCAATAAAATTAGAAATGAAAAGGAAGAATTTACAACAGACACCACAGAAATATAAAGCATCCTAAGAGACTACTACAAGCAACTGTATGCCAATAAAATGGACAACCTGGAAGAAATGGACAAATTCTTAGAAAGGTATAACCTTCCAAGACTGAACCAGGAAGAAATAGAAAATGTGAACAGACCAATCACAAGTAATGAAATTGAAATTGTGATTAAAATCTTCCAACAAACAAAAGTCCAGGACCAGATGGCTTCACAGGTGAATTCTATCAAACATTTAGAGAAGAGCTAACACCCATCCTTCTCAAACTCTTCCAAAAAATTGCAGAGGAAGGAACACTCCCAAACTCATTCTATGAGGCCACCATTACCCTGATACCAAAACCAGACAAAGATACTACAAAAAAAGAAAATTACAGACCAATATCACTGATGAATATAGATGCAAAACTCCTCAACAAAATACCAGCAAACAGAATCCAACAACACATTAAAAAGATCATACACCATGATCAAGTGGGATTTATCCCAGGGATGCAAGGATTCTTCAATATATGCAAATCAATCAATGTGATACACCATATTAACAAATTGAAGAATAAAAACCATATGATCATCTCAATCGATGTGGAAAAAGCTTTTGACAAAATTCAACACCCACTTATGATAAAAACTCTCCAGAAAGTGGGCATAGAGGGAACCTACCTCAACATAATAAAGGCCATATATGACAAACCCACAGCCAACATCATTCTCAATGGTGAAAAACTGAAAGCATTTCCTCTAAGATCAGGAACAAGACAAAGATGTCCACTCTCACCCCTATTATTCAACATAGTTTTGGAAGTCCTAGCCTCGGCAATCAGAGAAGAAAAAGAAATAAAAGGAATCCAAATTGGAAAAGAAGAAGTAAAACTGTCGCTGTTTGCAGATGACATGATACTATACATAGAGAATCCTAAAGATGCTACCAGAAAACTACTAGAGCTAAGCAATGAATTGGGTAGAGTAGCAGGATACAAAATTAATGCACAGAAATCTCTTGCATTCCTATACACTAATGATGAAAAATCTGAAAGAGAAGTTAAGGAAACACTCCCATTTACCATTGCAACAAAAAGAATAAAATACCTAGGAATAAACCTACCTAGTGAGACAAAAGACCTGTATGCAGAAAACTATAAGACACTGTTGAAAGAAATTAAAGATGATACCAACAGATGGAGAGATATACCATGTTCTTGGATTGGAAGAATCAATATTGTGAAAATGACTATACTACCCAAAGCAATCTACAGATTCAATGCAATCCCTATCAAATTACCAGTGGCATTCTTTACAGAACTAGAACAAAAAATCTTAAAATTTGTATGGAAACAACAAAAGACCCCAAATAGCCAAAGCAGTCTTGAGGGAAAAAAACGGAGCTGGAGGAATCAGACTCCCTGACTTCAGACTATACTACAAAGCTACAGTAATCAAGACAATATGGTACTGGCACAAAAACAGAAACACAGATCAATGGAACAAGATAGAAAGCCCAGAGGTAAACCCACGCACCTATGGTCAACTAATCTATGACAAAGGAGGCAAGGATATACAATGGAGAAAAGACAGTCTCTTCAATAAGTGGTGCTGGGAAAACTGGACAGCTACATGTAAAAGAATGAAATTAGAGCACTCCCTAACACCATACAGAAAAATAAACTCAAAATGGATTAGAGACCTAAATGTAAGACCGGACACTATAAAACTCTTAGAGAAAAACATAGGAAGAACACTCTTTGACATACATCACAGCAAGATCTTTTTTCATCCACCTCCTAGAGTAATGGAAATAAAAACAAAAATAAACAAATGGGACCTAATGAAACTTCAAAGCTTTTGCACAGCAAAGGAAACCATAAACAAGATGAAAAGACAACCCTCAGAATGGGAGAAAATATTTGCAAACGAAGCAACAGACAAAGGATTAATCTCCAAAATATATAAACAGCTCATGCAGCTCAATATTAAAAAAACAAACAACCCAATCCAAAAATGGGCAGAAGACCTAAATAGACATTTCTCCAAAGAAGACATACAGACGGCCACGAAGCACATGAAAAGCTGCTCAACGTCACTAATTATTAGAGAAATGCAAATCAAAAGTACAATGAGGTATCACCTCACACCAGTTAGAACGGGCTTCATCAGAAAATCTACAAACAGCAAATGCTGGAGAGGGTGTGGAGAAAAGGGAACTCTCTTCCACTGTTGGTGGGAATGTAAACTGATACAGCCACTATGGAGAACAGTATGGAGCGTCCTTAAAAAACTAAAAATAGAATTATCATATGATCCAGCAATCCCACTACTGGGCATATACCCAGGGAAAACCACAATTCAAAAAGACACATGCACCCCAATGTTCATTGCAGCACTATTTACAATAGCCAGGTCATGGAAGCAACCAAAATGCCCATCGACAGACAAATGGATAAAGAAGATGTGGTGCATATATACAATGGGATACTACTCAGCCATAAAAAGGAACGAAATTGGGTCATTTGTTGAGACGTGGATAGATCTAGAGACTGTCATACAGATTGAAGTAAGTCAGAAAGAGAAAAACAAATATGGTATATTAACGCATGTATGTGGAACCTAGGAAAATGGTACAGATGAACTGGTCTGCAGGGCAGAAATTGAGACGCAGATGTAGAGAACAAACGTATGGACACCAAGGGGGGAAAGCCGCAGGTGGGTGGTGGTGGTGGTGTGATGAACTGGGCGATTGGGATTGACATGTATACACTGATGTGTATAAAACTGATGACTAATAAGAACCTGCTGTACAAAAAAAAAAAATAGAGAAAACCTATTTATTAGGTTTATAGACGTCTGTGCAATTTAAAAAAAATAAAACACTACTGTTACCTTGAAAAAAAAAAAGAGTTTGTTAGAAATGAAATTTGGTAGTGAGAAGAGACGATCCTTTAATTCAATGTATATTGCACAGAAATGTAGCTGAGAGCATGATCGTTAGGGTAAGATAACTTGGCCTCAATTCCTACTTTCCCTACTTCCTTGCCATGCATTGGCAAAGGTATTTAACTCTCAAAGCCTTGCCCACCTCATGTGAAGTAAATGGATAATCCCATCTTCTAATCTGGAATTCCCAAGTGTGATATAATGGGTGTAAAATGTCAATTACAAAGCCCAGTATACAGGATATTTAATAAATGGCAGCTATTGTTCACTCTTACTTAATCTTTTAATTTTCAATACTTAACAAATTGCGAAAGCATATCTAAAATAAACAATGTCAAAATGAGTTAGATTTCATATTGTACTTTAAAAATATATTTCACAAAGACTTCTTGTCCAAATAGCTCTGTAAGTTCATGCTTCGACATATTTCCTAACCTCCCAATACCCAGCGGAGAAAATACGAAATAGAAAACCAAATGTATTTCTGAACTCCAAAATAAAATTAACACCTCAATTGAGCAGCAACAGAATAGAAAAAAACAGAGCAGTGAACTAGGGTGAAATCACAGCACTTCTAGGCTTTGGAGTCAAAAGCTACTAGTGACATCTAGGAACTTAGATGTAGAGGGAGAACAGGGATGAAAAGTGCTCCAAGTGAGAAGAGGATGAAGGCCTGATTCACTACGTGAAGCTCCCTGAAAGAAGGCCAACATGAAGCACAGCAAAAGCTGCTACTGAGCCTCACTTAAAACCACGGCTTTTAGAAACCTCTAGGGCTAAATAGATTGGAGACTGAAGCAGTCCCCTCCTTCCCTTAGCCAAAGGTCAGGATCTGCCAAAAGTCTAACGTCACTGTGGGGAAGGAGATCTAAAATCCTATTGTAGGACTTGGTTCTACACTGGGGCCTTGGAAGCAGGTAGAGGTAACTACACAAGTACTAGACAGATGTGCTCAGGGGGAGAAAAGGAAGGGGAAAACAAAATCTCCCACTTCTGAAAACCAAAATTCTAAGATGTCCAAAGTCTTAAAAATAAAATGAAAATGCTTCTCAGGATTTTATAAGTCTGATAAACATTTAAAAATATTTACAATGCTTAGAGAAATGAGTAACTTCCATTTTTAAAAAAAGTATGAAATAAAAGCAAACATAAATAAAACAAGAGCCAATGGATATGCAAAATAACCAACTAGGAATTTTGCAAATGAAAAATATTGTCAAAATGTCCATCTATGGCTGAATGGAATAATGAAATGTGATATATATATATATAAAATATATAATGGAATATTATTCAATCTTTAAAAGGAATGAAAATTCGATACATGCTACAACATGAATGAGCTTTGAAAACACTATGCTAAGTGAAATAAGATAGACACAAAAGGACAAATATTGAATGATTCCATTTATATACAGACGGACAGTAGAACAGAGGTTACCAGGGACTGGGAGAACGGGGGAATGAAGAGTTATTGCTTAAGGTGTACAGAGTTTCTGTTTGGGATGAGGAAGAAGTTCTGCAGTTGAATACTGATGAAGGTTGCACAACACTGTGAATGTACTTAATGCCACTGACCTGTACACTTAAAAATTTTTTAAATGCTAAATTTTATGTTACTCATTTAAATGACAAAAAATACTAGCAGTGGGAAAAAAACCTCAACACAAAGGACACATGCCAGACAGAACTCAAAAGATAATCTAGCAAGATGTATAAGAGAGTACTTAAGAGATATGGGGATGAGGTGGAAGAACTCCAACCTAATCCTAACAGAAATCCCAGAGGAAGAGAGTGGCAGTGTTAGAGAAAATTGTGATTTACTTTTCCTTAGCTGTCCTGCACTGTAACTCCCTTTCTATGTTTGAGAAAAACCCTAACATTGAGACAGAGCTGCCTTCCACTATACAAGTGGAAAATGATGGATACTTGACTTCTCAGCCTCCTTATGACTACAGTACTCATGACCTGAGGTCCATTCACCCCAGACTTAGAAGAGAAAACCAGGGACTTCCCTGGTGGTACAGTGGTTAAGAATCTGCCTGCCAATGCAGGGGACACGGGTTCAATCCCTGGTCTGGGAAGATCTCACATGCCGCAGAGCAACTAAGCCCATATGCCACAACTACTGAGCCTGCGCTCCAGAGCCTGCGAGCCACAACTACTGAAGCCCGCACGCCATAATTACTGAAGCCCACGTGCCCAGAGCCCGTGCTCCACAACAAGAGAAGCCACCGCAACGAGAAGCCCGCACACTGCAACGAAGAGTAGCCCCTGCTTGCCACAACTAGAGAAAGCCTGGGTGGAGCAATGAAGACCCAAAGCAGCCAAAAAGAAAAAGAAAACCAATTATCCAAAGCAGCAAAAATTACAAAGAAACCAACGTCTTGGCAGGTACATTCAGTTTCCAGAGGCAGATGTCCTATGGGAGCATCCAGTTTTGAGCTGGTGAGGGGAGGGGAAGAGGCAGAATTAAATACGGAAGTCAGGGTGTATCTCACTGAGAAGATTTGAGAAAAGACCTAAAGAAAGTAACAAAGTTAACCAGGCACAGTATTCAAGCATAGGAAACATCCTGAGCAAAAACCTTAAGGCAGGAACGTACCTGATATGTTTGAATAAAAGCAAGGAAGCCAGTGTAACTGAAGGTGACTGAGAAAAAGGGACAGCAGAAGAGGTCATGGGGTGATAAGAAGCCACATCATAAAACCTTGTAAGCCTTTGTAAGAGCTTAGGTTTTTGCTTTGAGTGACATGCGAACCACTGGAAGGTCTTGAGCACAGGAGTAACATGATCTAACTTATATTTTTAAAAAACCACTCTAGCAGCTATATTGAGAATAAACTATAGGCGGGCATGGATAGAAGTGGGGAGAGCAGTTAGAAGGCATTGCAGTAACACAGGTAGGAAAGCGTAATCATAGAAAGTCCCTGCTTTTCATTCCATGTCAAGCTGTGACAATTTAGGACATAAGCTTGTCTTTCTCTAAGCTGTCTAATACTGTGCAAAGCACAACTCTATCCCATAGTCCTTGAGATGATCACGTCCTTTGCACTGTTCTCTGACAGCAGACTCTCAATAACTCTCCCAATATTTCTTTAGTGGATGCCATTATAGATTCCCTTCTTATTCCCTCTCTCATCTATCCACTTTAAGGCCACAGACCCCCAACCATATGTGGTAAAGGTAATAACAACGTTCCCAGAACACATGCAACAGAAATCCATAAAATTATAAGCAGAGTCTAACACTATCTTCTCAGCTCCATCTGAGAGCTTTTTTTGGGGGGGAGAAAGTCTGAGGCTAAGTTTGAGGGAAGTTTTAAAAATAGACCAACAATGAGGTCAAAGGCAATTTTTTTTAAAAAGACAGGTATAAAAGGATAACTTGGCCTACATGATCAAAAAGCAAGAGACCTTCTGGGTACTGCTGACCTACCATTTCTCCCTTTACCTGTATTCTAAACTAAGAGTTAAATAAATCTAGCAGACGTAGAATGGATAGATGAGACACTTTGATACTTTGTAATATCTAATTGGAAGGATAATCTCTAGTCAAGAAACCAGGGCTGCAAAAAGCTGAATGCTCACTTTACTGATGCTCTGTGTAAGAGTTCAGAGCAATCTTCTCTTTCATCTTCAGTGTTCAAATAGTCAAAACCCATACTCTAGTTTTTGATCCTGATCATTGCTGAATTACAAGGTCAGTTGAATTTATGGCCTTTTATATATTTTAAGATAAAAATCAGGCTACTGACTTGGAAAAAATGGTAGAGATAGAGACACTGGATAACACAGAAGACCCTAAGTTTCGCTGCTACTAAACCTCCCTTTGCAGCAGAAAAAGGCCCTCCTTCTCTACTGTGATGAGGGTGCTCTTGCCTTGCTTGAAAGACTTTTAGATTGGCTCACCCAAATGAGCTGTCTTGCAGAGCAAGCCAGTTTTCGTTCTGCCCTATACCAACTATCCCCAGTGTTCCATGAAATCAATCAGTTTCCTTTCCTAGCCATCCCAGGATGAATGAGGTGTAAAAGATAGGAGTTATTCACGAGCTCAGCTCCATGGACTTTCACTCATCAAGGCTGATCTGGTACTGTAACTGAGCAGGACCCTATGGGGCCTTCCCAGAATAGAATGCCTCCCTCCATCGCCCGCAATGTCCTCCACCTGCCTCTTGTCTACAGAAAACCTTTAGCCTCCTAGGCCTTCCCCAAGTTCCAAAGAGTAAATTTAATCAGAGAAGTGAGAAAATACAGAAATAAAGGAAAACAGTCAAGCAAGACAAATTAATAATAATTTAGCCATTAAACAAAGTCAAGGACCTTTAGTTCCTCCTCAAATACTATAGATAATATTATGAGCCATGTCCTTTGTTTCAGATACTGAAACCCCCACCAGGTGGAAGAAGTTAACTATATACTGCTCACAAGCAGGTAGACCCCAGACTGGTTGGAACCAAAAGGCTGATGATATTGACTCCCGATTATCTCACCACCAACCAGTCAGCAGAATATCCACAAGCTGATCACACACCCCACAACCCCCCTCCCTCACCCAGTCTTTAAAAACCTTTCCCTGAAAGCCTTCAGGGAGTTCAGGACTTTTAAGCACTTGCTACCTGGACTCCTTGCTTGGCACCCTGCAATAAATGCTGCACTTTCCTTCACCACAACCCAGAGTTAGCAGACTGGTTTAACTGCATGTGGGCAAGGAGGCCAAAGTTTGGTTCAGTAGCAGTACCATAACTGTTGAATCAGAACTGGCCAGTAGGGACTTCCCTGGGGGTCCAGTGGATAAGACTCTGTGCTCCCAATGCAGGGGGCCCAGGTTCAATCCCTGGTCAGGGAACTAGATCCCACAGGCATGCTGCAACTAAGAGTTCGCATGCCGCAACTAAAGATTCTGCATGCTGCAACTAACGACCCTGCATGCCGCAATTAAAAGATCCAGCACAGCCTAAATAAATAAATAAAATTTAAAAAAAAAAGAACTGAGTAGCATTGAGTCTCTGATATCGTACCATACACCAAGTGGATTAATTAGCCAACACCGATAGGCAAGTTCATTACAGTGGACCCCACTGATCATGAAAGGGATGGAATTTGAATTTTCTTTCTATGCCTGCTTTATTTCTGGCAATAGACCTTCCATAGACTACTGAATACCTGATTTGCCATCACATTAATATGTTTAAAACTACAATAATATGAGGAAGGAACTCACTTTAAAGTAAAAGAAGTAGAATAAGGAATTGAAACTCACAGGATTTACTGATATTACTAATTACTTCATCACCCAGAGCACTGTACTATATAAAGCAATAGAGAGAACTATAAGAGACTTTGTTATGCCACCTTTTTAAAGGCGCTATCCACATATTGTGATAACTGCTCTGAACCAGCAACCAATATAGAGTTATGTTTCTCCCACAGGCAGAATACATGGTTCGAAAAAGAAGAGATAGAGATGGAAGGGGCACTTCTCACTCTCAAACATAATGACTCACTTGTAAAATTTTAACTTCCCATCTCTGAGGACTCAGACTCTGCTAATACAGAATCCAAGGAAGCATGAATATACCAGATGAGAACATTATTCAATTATAATGAATTTGAGATTACCATGAAGCCTTTTCAGGTTTAGGTTCTTCCTGACACTGGGCAAACCAAAAAAAGGCACTTTTGGTATTGGCTGGCATGATTAATTTGTACTAGTCCTCAAGAAGAAACAGGCTTGCTGCTATACAAAAGAAGTGGGGAAAAGTATAGATGCAACCAAAGGGATCCTCAAGGGACATCCTAATACTGCCATGCTCTGTGCTAAAAGTTAATGGAAGACTATAGCATCCTGAAACATACAGAACTACCAAGGGCTCAAATACCATTAGCTGAGGTACTAGCTAAAAGGAAGAGATCATGAAATGGGTAGCAAAGATGAGAAGTTATTGATGCAACCTGCAACCAGGTAGACAAACATGTCTATAACATCTACTATATATTACTCCATGCTGTATCATATACACTTATAAATTTTACTTCATTGATGTCTTCCCTCTTCCTTTCCCCACCTACTTTTTTTAAACATCTTTATTGGAGTATAATTGCTCGACAATGGTGTGTTAGTTTCTGCTTTATAACAAAGTGAATCAGCTATACATATATCCCCATATCTCCTCCCTCTTGCATCTCCCTCCCACGCTCCCTATCCCACCCCTCTAGGTGGTCACAAAGCACTGAGCTGATCTCCCTGTGCTATGCGGCTGCTTCCCACTAGCTATCTATTTTACATTTGGTAGTGTATATATGTCCATGCCACTCTCTCACTTCGTCCCAGCTTCCCCTTCCCCTTCCCCGTGCCCTCAAGTCCATTCTCTACATCTGCGTCTTTATTCCTGTCCTGCCCCTAGGTTCTTCAGAACCATTTTTTTTAGAATCCATATATATGTGTTAGCATATGGTATTTGTTTTCCACTTTCTGACTTACTTCACTCTGTATGACAGACTCTAGGTCCATCCACCTCACTATAAATAACTCAGTTTCGTTTCTTTTTATGGCTGAGTAATATTCCACTGTATATATGTGCCACATCTTCTTTATCCATTCATCTGTTGATGGACACTTAGGTTGCTTCCATGTCCTGACTATTGTAAATAGAGCTGCAATGAACATTTTGGTACATGACTCTTTTTGAACTATGGTTTTCTCAGGGTATATACCCAGTAGTGGGATTGCTGGGTCATATGGTAGTTCTATTTTTAGTTTTTTAAGGAACCTCCATACTGTTCTCCATAGTGGCTGTATCAATTTACATTCCCACCAACAGTGCAAGAGGGTTCCCTTTTCTCCACACCCTCTTCAGCATTTATTGTTTGTATATTTTTGGATGATGGCCATTCTGACCGGTGTGAGATGATATCTCATTGTAGTTTTGATTTGCATTTCTCTAATGATTAATGATGTTGAGCATCCTTTCAAGTGTTTGTTGGCAATCTGTAGATCTTCTTTGGAGAAATGTCTATTTAGGTCTTCTGCCCATTTTTGGATTGGGTTGTTTGTTTTTTTGATATTGAGCTGCATGAGCTGCTTGTAAATTTTGGAGATTAATCCTTTGTCAGTTGCTTCATTTGCAAATATTTTCTCCCATTCTGAGGGTTGTCTTTTCGTCTTGTTTATGGTTTCCTTTGCTGTGCAAAAGCTTTTAAGTTTCATTAGGTCCCATTTGTTTATTTTTGTTTTTATTTCCATTTCTCTAGGAGGTGGGTCAAAAGGGATCTTGCTGTGATTTATGTCAGAGTGTTCTGCCTATGTTTTCCTCTAAGAGTTTGATAGTGTCTGGCCTTACATTTAGGTCTTTAATCCATTTTGAGTTTATTTTTGTGTATGGTGTTAGGAAGTGCTCTAATTTCATTCTTTTACATGTAGCTGTCCAGTTTTCCCAGCACCACTTATTGAAGAGGCTGTTTTTTCCTCCATTGTATATTCTTGCCTCCTTTATCAAAAATAAGGTGACCATGTGTGCATCACCACCTACTTTTAAAGGGTATAATGATGAGGTTTCATTTACACTACAATCCACATATTATAGAAGAGCAAAAGAGAAACATTATGAAACTATTCTCCATTTCTCTAGAAGGGAAAATATTCTAGATATCATCAATCTGGAAAGACATACTAAGGATAAAACCTTGTGTAATATAGCTAAAGCATTATATAGAGGGAATTCTATAATCTCCAATTCTTGTATTAGAAAAGACTAAAAATAAATTCACTAAGTGCCCAACCTAAAAACTGACAAAAATTTTAAATTTTTTAAAAATTTAAAAACCTAGAGATCAACAACAGAAAATAGAAAATGTTATTTATGAAAATTGACAAATACATTAACAAAACAGAAAACAATGAGAGACAAGAGTCCTGATCAGCAATGTGAAAAGGATGGTTCTTTGCAAAATCATAACAGATAAACTTCAGAAAGACTGATGATGTGAAAATGAATTTTAAAAAGCACAAAAACAATATCAGTATAAAAGGAGGGACATAACCATAAATGCAGTCAAGATTTTAAAGTATCCTAAGAAATACAATAAAAAACTTCCTGACAAAAAATATGAATATGGGGAGACTTCCCTGGTGGTGCAGCAGTTAAGAATCTGCCTGCCAATGCAGGGGACATGGGTTAGAGCCCTGGTCGGGGAAGATCCCACATGCCGTGGAGCAACTAAGCCTGTGTGCCACAACTACTGAGCCTACGCTCTAGAGCCTGTGAGCCACAACTATTGAGCCCGCATGCCACAACTACTGAAGCCCGTGTGCCTAGAGCCCATGCTCCACAATAAGAGAAGCCACCACAATGAGAAGCCCACGTACTGCAACAAAGAGTAGCCCCTGCTCGTTGCAACTAGAGAAAACCCGTGTGCAGCAACAAAGACCCAATGCAGTCAAAAATAAATGAATTTATAAATATATATATGTATATATATATATATATATATATATATATATGAAAATGGGGATGTAAAAATTTCCTGGAAAATATAAGAGAACTGATGTTTTTAAGGTTTTCAATATATAAGATCATGTCATATGCAAAGAGAAACTATTTTACTTCTTCCTTTCCTATTTGGATGTCTTTTATTTTTTCTTTCTCAACTGCACTAGCTAGGAATTCCAGCACTGTGTTAAATAGAACTAGAGAGAGTGGCATCCCCTTGTCTTATTCCTAACCATTGAGTATGAGGGTTAGCTATGGGCTTGTTATATACGGCCTTTATTATGGTGAAGCATAGTCTTTTTATACGTAATTTGTTAAGAGTTTTAAATATGAAGGCATGTTGTAGTTTGCAAATGCCTTTTCTGCATCTATTGAGATAGTCATTGGATTCTATCATTCATTCTGTTAATATGATGTATCACATTTATTGATTTGCATATGTTAAACCATCCTTGCATCCCAGGGATAGATCCCACTTGATCATGGTGAATGATTTTAATGTGCTGTTGAATTTGGTTTGCCAGGATTTTGTTGAGGACTCTGCATCTATGTTCATCAGAGATAATGGCCTATAATTCTTTTCATGTAGTATTCTTGTCTAGCTTTGATATCAGGGTAATACTGGCCTTATAAAATGAGTCTGGGAGTGTTCCCTCCTCTTCAACTTTTTTGGAAGAGTTTGAGAAGGACTGGTATTATTTCTTTAAATGTCAAATAGACAGCAATACAATAAAATTTGATGTTGAAAGTGGGGTACTGAAGACATCCAATATTATTGTATTGCTGTCTATTTCTCCCTTCAGTTCTGTTAATACTTGCTGTCTTTAGGTGCTCTGATGTTGGGTGACATATATTTACAACTGTTTTTTGCTCTTGATGAATTGACCCCTTTATCACTACATAATCACCTTCTTTGTTTGTCCTTATAGTTTTTGACTTAAAATCTATTTTGTCTGATATAAGAAAAGCTGTCATTGACATCTTTTGGCTTCCATTTGCATGGAATATCTTTTTCTATTCCTCCGCTTTGAGCCTATGTTTACCCTTAAAGGTGTAGTGAGTCCCTTAGGGGCAGAATATAGGGGGTCTTGTTTTTTATCCACCAGCCACCCTATGTCATTTGAATGGAGAATTTACTCCATATACATTTAAAGTAATTATTGACAGGTAATGACTTACTAAAGCCATCTTACTAATCTTTTTCTGGCTCTTCTGTTGTTCCTTTGTTACTTTCTTCCTCTCTTGTTGACTTCCTTTGTGATTTGATGGATTTCTCTGGTGGTATGCTTTGATTCTTTTATCTTTATCGCCTGTGTTTCTACTATAGGTGTTTGCTTTGTGGTTACACTGAGGCTTACACGAAACATCTTAAAGTTATAACAGTCTGTTTTAGGCTGATAACTACTTAACATCAATTGCATATAAAAACTCTACACTTTCACTCCCCCCACTACATTTTGTTTTTGACATCACAATTTACATTTTATACTGTGCATCCATTACAAATTATTGTAGCTATCATCATTTTGAACACTTTTGTCTTTTCACATTTATACTAGAGTTAAGTGTTTCACACACCATTACAGTATTAGAGTATTCTGAACTTGACTATATACTTACCTTTACCAGTGTTTTATACTTTCATATGCTTTCATGTTATTAACTAGCATCCTTTGATTTCAGCTTGAAGAACACCCTTTAGCATTGTTTGTAAGGCTGATCTAGTAGATCTAATGGTTATGAACCCCCACAACTTCTGTTTTTCTAGGAAAGTCTTTATCTCTCCCTCACATCTGAAAGACAACTTTGCCAGGTAAAGTATTCCTGGTATTTTTTCCTTCAGCACTATGAATATATCACCCCTTCTCTCCTGGCTTGTTAGGCTTCTGCTGTGAAACCGCTGATAGCCTTATGGCTAAAAATACATATTTTAAATGAATGCTGATTTAATTAAATGCGGGGGTTTTTGCATCTATTATATTTATTTAATGTACTAAATCTACTGGGTGCACACAACCCAACCTCTGCCATTCTGCCACTCTCCTGATAATCTGAATCTCAAGAGGAGCAACATAAACATGGAAAACAGTGTAAAACTTCAGGAGTAGCATCCTGAAGAGACTGTCCTCTAAGTCTTGCTATCCAGATTCACAGAGCTACTCCAGCTGCTATCCTTTCTGAAAACTAGTACCTTAGCTTTTCATTTAGAGCCTATCTGTTTTACATACTTAATGAAACTGCTCTCAATGTCTGCTAGCCATAGATAAGACAAACCTTGGGGCTATAAAAGATTCCAAGCTGCTGCTGTCCTGCGGTGCTCTCTGAACAGAGAATTCCCATCTTGTAACTGAGTGACATGATCTAGACACATGAGTCTCCTCTCTGCTACCCCTCTCCCCAAAGAGTTCAAGTACCCTTTCCCCCTTCTGGTTGTGGCCCTGCACTGCTGTCTCTCAAAGGTCTCCTGCTGTGACAGATTTCCTTTGCAACTTGTCAGAGCTCTGCCTAAATAAAGCTCATTATGTGCTACTACTATCTCATGGTCATGTCTTTCATCAGCCCTAAAATCCTCTAGTTTACTACAAATGTATAAGTTTTTCAGTGAAACTTTATAAAAAGTAGCAACGATACCTGAATCATTTTAAGAATGAGAAAACCCAGATATCAAGAAACACTTTAAAAGACAACTGAAAATATGAAAATTTTTAAAGTTCCCGTAATAACATTCCCACAGATGGATTATTCAAGCAATTTCACTCCCTGTCAACCAAATAAAACAAGAAGTACTTCAGTACAAATGGCACACGTTTTTCAAGAAGCAGATGATATACCCTATGAAGCATTGAGAGCACAGTTATGCTCCCAAGTATGGCAGGATGCAATGAAGAAGGTACATGATAGAAACACAATGCATGTTCTCTGATTGAGAGGACCTCAACTCCTGGTTGATATTTGCTAAGGTAGAGCCCCAAGTCCCAGTCCTGCTGATCTACCCAAGCACTGGGAAGATATCCAGGAGAAATTTGACCATTTTAATGCACAACACCACCCATGTAGTATTGCTATCTAAGATGCTTAAGCTGAATCTAACCATGAGGAAACAGACAAATACAAATTGAGGGACATTTTGCAAAACAACTGGCCTGGGCACTTCAACAAAGTCAATGCCATGAAAAGAAAAAAGAAAACCAAGGCTGGAGAACTGTTCTAAATTAAAAGAGATTATGACATGACAATGATAAAATATAATATTTAATTCTTGACTGGATCCTGGACCACACCCCACCCGACCCCCAAAAAACCAACCAAACGAAAACAGCTATAAAGGACATTCATGGGACAATTAGGGAGACATCTGAATATGGACTATATATTTTATAGTACTATTATATCAATGTTACATTTCCTGAGTGTAATAATTATACTGTGATTATGTTAGAGAATGTACTTTTTCTTAAGATGTATATACTAAAATATTGAGCAGTTCCTGGGTTCTGGTATCCCCAACCTATTATCTTTTGTATTCCCAGACATTAGAGTGTAGAATGCTTTAATGCAGTGATTATTCTGGGTTGTATCAGTATTTCCTCCTTTTTTTCTTTCACTCTTCAAATATGTGTCTAAAATTCCCTATATTAAATTCTATTTCACAAAGTGACTCATAAGTTTCTCTTTTCCTGACTAAACCCTAACTTACCAGAAGGATACTCTGATGCTAACTCAACCTCTGGTCAAAAACATAATTTCTAGTACCAAAAGCTACATAGTTAGTACCTTAAATTTTATATTTTAAAATGATGAATTTTAAAATACAAAAATCACAATCTAATAATAATACATATTACTTTTAAAAATAAGACATGACAGTAAAGAATTTTTAAAAATCACCCAAAATCTGAACATGCAAAAACAACAAATGTTAACATTTTGATATATTTACATCTTGTCTCTCCTCTATTCAGAGATTGCTTTTGTTTCACAGATTTGTGACCAAACTACATACCCATTTTCTACACTGTCCTTTTATCCTTAGGTATGCCTTTACAGTTTTTTCAATTTCTATTTGCAGAAAGAAAAGATTTTAAAAGTCTCCCTCACTTTCACATACAGAAACAAAATGACAGATTTATCACTAACTCCTATCCTCTCATCAAGGACTATTCTCAAAATAGTACATCATTTTTAAAAAACATGCTGCATGCATAATTGTTTTATAAAATTTGTAACAAATTACCTTTCCAGTATACAGGAAAAGAGGTTAAAGTTGTCAGTATTTTAAGGTAAAATTATGTCCTCAGAATTACACATGATAAAGCAGGTATATTTTTTGCAGGAAAACACGCCAATAGCATATTTTATACTATGAACCAAAAAGAAAAAAGCCTTCCTCTGCAACCAATAAAAATTATAAATAAATTTAGTAAAGCCAGCTACTCACCCCCTATTACTGACAATTGCTTTTTTCAAATGAATGTAATTTGCAGGAAAGATCCCCTGTAAAAGAGAAAAGATTTCCCATTAGAAAAAGTAATTTGTGATTAACATCTCATATAGACTAAAACAGCAGCCAGATTTCAGCATGGAACTACTCTATCAACAACACAGTAGATCTTTTAATGTAGCAACCACTTTTCAAATTAATTAAGAATACAAAGTTGCACAAACTATATTCAACAGGAATTTCACTGTCATTTGCAGTCAGAGTCTATCCTCAGGGAAAAAACAACTGTGATGTTAAGCAACCACCAAAAAACAATTTTTTTTAAGTTTCAGAAATATTCCATCAAATCACTCTTAGGATATAGACTTAACGTACAGAGCTTGACATGTATCTACAAAACGACATCATCATCTAACCAACAATTTACAGATTATCCAGCTCTGAGCTAGAGAAAGAATTCTCACATTCTGGGTAACATTTGTATTCACAAAAATAAATCAATTTGGGAGCTTCTATAAATATTTCTTCTTTTACTCTTTCCAAATGGTTTCCACTTTGGTATCTGCCATAATTTGATTTCAATTCCTAAGGGATAAAAAATGTATTCTGTTTTAGAAAACAAATAAGTTTTCCAAACAATGTTTCACTCTTTTTCCTGATGTATAGAACTCCCTTCAAATAAAACACAGATGGCCTATTTTTTAAATACTTTTTGGCCCACACCACTATCAGTAATAAACTCAATCTACACCACACAAACCCATCAGCAGCTGGACTACAGTAATGCATTTTACAGTTTTTAGTGTACAGACCTTTCACCTCCTTGGTTAAATTTATTCCTAAGTGTTTGATTATTCTGATGCTACTGTGAATGGGATTGTTTCCTTTATTTCTTTTTCAGATATTTCATTGATAGTGCATAAAAACACAACTAAATTCTCTGTGTTAATTTTATATCCTCCAGTTTTACTGAATTTATTGATTAGTTCTGTTTCTTGGGGGAATCTTTAGGATTTTCTATATATCATATCATATGCAAACAAATAAAATTTTACTTCTTTACTCATTTTGATGCCTTTTATTTCCTTTTCTTACCTGACTGCTCTAGCTAGGACTTCCAGTACTATGTTGAATAGGCGTGGTGAGAGTGGGCACCCTTGTCTTGTTCCTCATCTTAGAGGAAAAGTTTTCAACTTTCACCACTGAGTATGACACTAGCTGTGGGCTTATCACATATGGCCTTTATTAGGTTGAGGTGTGTTCCTTCTAAACCCAATTTGTTGAGTTTTATTCATGTAAGGATGTTGTATTTTGTCAAAATTTTTTTGCATATATTGAGATGATATGATTTTTATCTTTCATTCTATTGATGCAGTATATCACACTCACTGATTTGTGAATGTTGAACCATCCTTGCATCCCTTGCATTAATCCCACTTAATCATGGTGTATGACCCTTTTCATATGCTATTAAATTTGGACTGCTAATATTTTATTGAGAGTTTTTGCATCTATATTCATCAGAAGTAATGACCTGTATTTTTCTTTTCCTACAGTGTCCTTATGTGGCTTTGGTATCAGAGTAATGCTAGCCTCATGAAATGAATCTGAAAGTGTTCCCTCCTCTTCAATTTTTGGAATAGTTTGAGAAGGACTGGTGTTAATTCTTCTTTAAAGTTTAGTAGAATTCACCAGTGAAGTCATCTGGCCCTGAACTTTTCTTCGTTGGGAGGTTTTTTATTACTGATTCAATCTCCTTACTGATTATTGGACTATTCAGATGTTCTATTTCCTTGTGGTTCATTCTGGATAGGTTGTAAGTTTCTAGGAATTTATCCATTTCTTCTAGGTGGTCCAATTTGTTAGCATATGATTGTCATAGTAGTCTCTTATAATCCTCTGTGTTTCTGTGGTATCATTTTCAATGTCTCCTCTTTCATTTCTCATTTTGAGCCTTTTTTTTTCCTCAGTCAATTTTGTCTATCTTTTAAAAGAACCAGCTCTTAGTTACATTGATCTTTTCTCTTGTTTTTTGGTCTCTTTTTCATTTCTTTTCACCCTGATCTTTGTTATTTCCTTGATTTTGCTAAATTTGGGCATAGTTTCTTCTTTTTTCTAGTTTCTTCAGATGTAAAGTAAGGTTGTTTATTTAACATCTTTTTTTTTTTTTCTTACTGTAGGCATTTATCACTATAAACTTCCCTCTTCAAACTGCTTTTGCAGTATCCCACAGGTTTTGGCATACTGTGTTTCTGTTTTCACTTGTGTCGAGATTTCTTTTTAATCTCTTCTCTGGTCCATTGGTTGTTCAGAATGTGTTAATTTTCATATATTTGTGAATTTTCCAGTTTTCTTGCTGTTACTGATTTCTAGTTTCATACCACTGTGGTCAGAAAAGATACATGGTATGATTTCAATCTTCTGAAATTTGCTAAAGCCTTGTTATATGACCTATTCTGAAGAATGTTCCATTTACAATTGAGAAGAACATGTACTCTGCTGCTGATGGATGGAATATTCTATAGATGTCTGTTAGTTATATTTGGTCTAAAATACAGTTCAAGTCCAACATTTCCTTGTTGATTTTCTGTCTGGATGATCTACCCAGTGCTGAAAATGGGGTGCTGAAGGCCCCTATTATTATTGTACTGCTATCTACTTCTCCCTTCAAATCTATTAGTATTTGCTTAATATATTTAGGGGCTCCATTTTGGGTGAACATATATTTATGACTGTTATACCTTCTTGGTAAATTGACCCCTTTATCATTATGTAATGACTTTCTTTGTCTCTAGTTAATTTTTGACTTAAAGTCTATTTATCTGATATAAGTATAGCTCCCTGGGCTCTCTATTAGTTTCCCCTTGCATGAAATATCTTTTTCCATACGTTAACTTTCAACCTACATGTGTCCTTAAAGCTGAAGTAAGTCTCTTGTAGGCAGCATGTAGTTGGATCTTGTTTTTTTTAATACATCAAGCCACTCTAGGCCTTTTGATTGGAGAATTCAATCCATTTACATTTAGAGTAATTATTGATAGGTAAAGACTTACTAATGCCATCTTAATTGTTTCTGGCTGTTTTATACTTCCCTTATTCCTTTCTTGCTGCCTTCCTTTGTGAATTGATGATTCTTCCACAGTGGTATGCTTTGATTCCCATAACTTTATCTTTTGTGAATCTACTGTAGATTTTTGCTTTGTGGTTACCATGGACATCAAGGCCACCAGAAATGTATTTTATATATTGACTCATAATAAACTATAACCTATGCCAACAGAGAAATCTAATATGTGAAAATATGGGATTGAAAATAGGATAAAACACACGACCACATATAACCAAACCTGAATGATGACAACTGGTTATCTGTAAGGGAAGAATTAATAGTAAAAAGTTTAAAACACACAGAATTAGCATATACTTCTAAGAAGATGGAAGAAGACATATTTTTCACTATTCCTCCTGCTAAGTACAATGTAAAACTCTGGACATTATATATATAACATGCATATGGACACACAAAATACACATAAAAATATACATCATATGTCATATATATAACGTGTGTCCCATATATATATATATATATATAGACATAAAAGTATTTTTAAAAACTGGAAGACTCTGAAAGGTGAAGAGAAGAAGGCAAACCAACTGGGTTGAGATGCAAGAAATAGCACAGTGGTGAACTCCCTAGATATTCTTTTGCATTATGTATCCACTACTTGAAGCTAAAAAAGCTGGAGACCTGGAAACACCAAAAGGCACAAACAAAAAAACACCCCAAAAAACCCTGCTCTTTCTAGTTTAAGAACCAGGAAAGGATCCACCTATCAAAACAAAAAACTTTTCAATAACAACCGCTATATTGCTTCCAAATACCACCAAAAAAAAGGAATGGCCCAACTCCCACCCACACAAGCAAGGTCAATTGGAGGGACTGAACTTAGACCCTCATCAGGCTGTAATGAGGCACCCAAACTGGTACAGTATCAGAGAAAACCAAGTTGGGAGCCAAGACCTTCTATGCCAGTAGGCAATAATAAGCCACCAGCACTCTGGCAGTGGAGACTACTTGGGGGCACCTGAACTTCCACCCCTAACAAGTATTAATGAGATTCCCTCCATCACCCAGCTGTGCTGGTATAAGAAGAGGCCAAGGGGAGAACTGACACTTTCACCATCACTCAGAAATAACAAGACCACCACCCTCCTCCTGGTGTCATTGAAGGCCACATGGGGAGCAGTAAGGAAGTACTACAATGCCTTCCAACCAGTGAATAATCAGTGGAACACTAGTAGGAAGCTGGAATTCCCACACAAGGAAAAACAAGGAGGCTTCACCCTTTGGTGTCAACAGAGGCTGAGTGCGAAACATGGGATTCAAACCCCCTTGGCAGTAATGAGGTAAAACCCCTCTTCCCTCTGCAGAAGCACTGTCACAAAAAGCCAGGTAAAATTGAAGGTTTAAATAAAATGCAGAGTCTTATAATACCCAAAGGTCCAGGCTTCAGTTGAAAATCACTCATCATACCAAGAACCAGGAATCAAAGGGCATCAAAGGGACATGGATCCTACTAACTACTTCATGGACTCCATCAGGAAGCCTGTCCATGAGCCAATGGAGATGTCTCACACCTGCAGATCTTCCCAACTGGCCCATGAGCATCCCCAATGCTCTGCACACTCCATCACACTCCCTAACTCTGTGGCCAGTTCCCTGGGCACACCACCAAGGGTGGCAATGAGTGCAAGCCTTTGTACATGGCTACTAAGCACATGCAGAAAGCCATTCAATTCTGCAGAATTGGGAGAAAGCACATAAACTTAAGCATGCAGCACCACCCTAGGTGAAGCAAACAAGAGACTGGCAGCAACCAGCCTAACTTTGCAGGATTGAGAAAAAGCATACAATCTTAGAAATTCCACCCCAAAAAAGAGAACAAGAAGTGTGGAGTAGGTGCATACATAGCAAAGGTCTGAGAAAGCCTCAGAATAACCAGCAGGGCTGACAGAAGATACTTCTCTACCAAAGAGAGTCAGTAAAAATGGAGGAGGTGACTGCTTCTTCAAACGGAAAGACAGAAATGCAAGACTTCAAGGAACATGAAAAATAAAGGAAACATGATACCATAAAAAGGGGACACAACAATTTTCCAGTAACCAACTTCAAAGAAATGAATCTGTGATGTGTCCAATAAAAAAGTCAAAATAGTTGTTTTAAGAAAGCTCAACAAACTACAAGAAAACACAGAAAGATCATTCAATGAAATCAAGGAAACAATACACAAATAAGAAGTTTAAAAGATGTACAGAAATCATAAAAAAGAACCAAACAGAAATTCTGGAACTGAAGATTACAATGAATTTAATGAAAACTGCAATAGAGAATGTCAACAGCAGACTTGATCAAAAAGAAGAAAAACTTAGTGAGATTGAACACAGGAACCTTGAGATCATCCAGTCAGAAGAGAACAAAAGAAAAAAATTTTAAACAGCAAAAAAAGTCCATACAAATTACAGAATACCATAAGGGGAAACAATCTATGTAGTATTGCAGTTCCAGAAAGACAAGGGAGGGAGAAAGGGTTAGAGGGCTTATTTAAAGAAATAAGGGCTGAGAACTTCCCAAATCTTGGGAGATTTGGACATCCAAGTTCATGAAGCTAGGTCTCCAACAACATTCAACCCAAAAAGGTCAATTCCAAGACACATTATAATAAAACTGACTCAAATCCAAGACAAAGAGAATTTCAAAAGCAGCAAGAGAAAAACAAGTTTGTAACTTATCAGGTAAACCCAATAAGGCTATCAGTAGTACTCAGCAGATATGCCAGGCAAGGAAACAGTGGAATAATACATTCAAAGTACTGAAAGAAAAAAATTGCCAACTGAGAATACTGGCAAAGATGTCTTTCAAAATTGGAGAAATGACTTTCCAAGATAAACAAAAACTGAAAGAGTTCATCACCACTAAACCTGCCTTATAAGAAATGATGAAAGAAATTCTTCATCTGAAATGAAAGGACATAATTAGTAACATCAAAGCATGTGAAAATACAAAACACAGTGATAAAGATAAATATATAGTTAAATTCAGAATACTCTAATACTGTAATATGGCAACATATTAATCAATTAACTCGGGGGCTTCCCTGGTGGCGCAGTGGTTAAGGATCTCCCTGCCAATGCAGGGGACATGGGTTAGAGCCCTGGCCTGGGAAGATCCGACATGCTGCGGAGCAACTAAGCCCATGCGCCACAACTACTGAGCCTGCACGCCACAACTACTGAAGCCCATGTGCCTAGAGCTTGTGCTCCACAACAAGAGAAGCCACCACAGTGAGAAGCCTGCACACCACAACAAAGAGTAGCCCCCGCTCACTGCAACCAGAGAAAAGCCTGTGTGCAGCAACGAAGACCCAATGCAGCCAAAAATAAAATAAAATTAAATTAATCAATTTACTATAAAGGTTAAAAGACAAAAGAATTTAAAATAACTATACCTACAACAATTTGTCAATAGATATATAAGAAGATGTAGATTGTGACATAAATATAAAATGTGGAAAAGAGGAATAAAAGGGAAGAGTTTTTATATGAGTTTGACGTTAAGATGTTATCAGTGTAATAAAATAGACTGTTGTAAGACATCTTATGTAAACTTCACGGCAACCACAAAGAAAAATCTGCAGTAATACACAAAAGGATGGCATTAGTAAATGAATTAAATTCACCAATCAAAAGGCATACAATCACTGAATGGATTTAAAAATATAACCCACCTACATGCTGCCTACAAGAAATTCAACTCACCATTAAGAATAAACATAGGTTCAAAATGAAGAAATAGAAAATGATATTCCATGCAAATATAAATCAAAAGAGAGCAGGGGTAGCTATACCTATATCAGACAAAATAGACTTCAAGTCAAAAACCAGACAGCATAAAGAATGATTATATAACGACCAAGGGGTTAATTCATCATGAGAATATAAAAAATTGTAAATACATATGCACCAAACAACAGAGCACCTAAATATATTAAATACTAACAGAGCTGAAGGGAGAACTAGACAACAATATAAAAACAGTAAGGGATTTCAATACACACTTTCAACAATGGATGGACCTTAAAAACAGGAAATCAGTAAGAAATCATCAGACTTAAATTATACTTTAAACCAAATGATCAGAAATACACAGAACATTCTATTCAACAGCAGCATTCTTCTCCTGCACACATGGAATATTCTCCAGGAGAGATAACATGTTAGGTCACAAAGCAAGCTCAAGTCTTAACAAACTCAAAAAACTGAAATTATATCTTTTCTAACAACAATAACATGAAACTAGAAATAAATAACAGGAAGAAAACTGGAATATAAACAAATATGTAGAAATGAAACCACACCATCCTGAAAAACCAATGTATCAAAGCAGGAATCAAAAGAGAAATCAGCCTGTGTCCTCTAAGATGGGCGGACAGCACTTCCCTCAGGGTCCATGCATGAGGAGGGCAACAGACATGTCTACGGCAGGCGTAGCAGTAACTCTTAGCATGTGGCCTGTCTCTGGTTGGGTTGTATATCCAGAAGGCAGGACCAAGACTGTATTCCTCACAGTCACATTGGGACAAAGCAGAAACTAATTGTTTGCATCTGAAACCATCTTACCCAGCAGCCCCCAGGCAGGTTTACCTTAACATCGTTCTTCCTGCTGCCGGTCCTGCTCAGGGCTCCAGAGAGGTAGGTCCCAGGGCTTCCACCGATCACCCACTCCTGGGAGTTTTTCGTAAACCCCACTTACTGCTTTTAAAACTGTGTGACCAGTTCAACCATGTAGGAAACGATCCTGAAGTCCACCACCACGTAACCACTGTTGATGCTGTGATACTGTATTTTTCTAAAATGCACGTGTGTGTTTGTGTGTGTTTTTTAAAACAGGTGTCCAACTGTATGTATGGTTTCTATCCAGCTCTTTTCACTTAACATGTGAATTTCTGTATCATTAAATTATTTTTGAGAATGTGAAAAAAAAGAGAAATCAAAAAATAACTTTACACAAAAGTGGAAACACAACATATGAAAATTTATAGGATGCATAAAAAGCATTTCTAAGATGAAAGTTTACAGTGATAAATGCCTACATTAAGAAAAAAAGAAAAACCTCAAAAAACAACCTAACTTTATATCTCAAGGAAATTTAAAAAAGAACAAATTGAGCCCAAAGCTAGCAAAAAAGATCAGAGGAGAATAAATGATAATAAACATAAAATAAACTTAAAAAAACAGAAAAGATCAAAGAAATTAAGACCTAGCTTTTTGAAAAAATAAACAAAATTGAAAAACCTTTAACTAGACAAAGAAAAAAGAGAAAAGAATCAAATAAATAAAATTGAAAATGAAAGAGGAGACACTACAACTGATACAACAAAAATACAAAGGATTGTAAGAGACTACTATGAACAATCATACATCCACAAACTGGATGGCCTAGAAGAAACAGATAAATTCCTAGAAACATACACCCTACCAAGACTGAATCATAAAGACAGAGAAAATCTGAACAAATCAATTACATATAAGGAGAGTGAATCAGTAATTTAAAACCTCTCAACAAAGAAAAGTCCAGTACCAGATGGTTTTACTGGTGAGTTCTACAAAGATTTAAAGAAGAATTAATACCAATTCTTCTCAGAGTCATCCAAAAAAACTTAATAAAAGGGAACAATTCCAACTCATTTTACAAAGCCAGCATTACCTTGATATCAAAACCAGACAAGGACACCACAAGAAAAGAAAATTACAGGTCAATATTCTGATGAACATAGATGCAAAAAAATTCTCAACAAAATATAAGCAAATCAATTTCAACGTCACATTCAAAGAATCATACACTGTTATTAAGTTGGATTTATCAGTCAAATGCAATGATAGTTCCACATATGCAAATCAATAAGTAGGATACACCATATTAACAAAATGAAGGATAAAATCATATGATCATCTCAATAAATGAGGAAAAAGCATTTGACAAACTCAACACTTCCCTGATTATTAGTGATGTTGTGCCTGTTGGCCATCTGCATTTCCTCTTTGGAAAAACGTCTATTCAGTTCTTCTGCCAATTTTTTAATCGGATTTGTTTTTTAATGTTGAGTTGTATGAGCTATTTATATATGTTAGATATTAACCCCTTATCAGTCATATCACTTGCAAATATCTTCTCCCATTCAGTAAGATATCTTTTCATTTTGTTGATGGTTTCCTTTGCTGTGCAAAAGCTTTGAAGTTTAATTAGGCCCCATTTGTTTATTTTTGCTTTTGTTTCCTTTGTTTTAGGAGACAGATCCAAAAAAATATTGCTGCAATGTATGTCAAAGAGTGTTCTGCCTATGTTTTCCTCTAGGAGTTTTAATAGTATCCAGTCTTACATTTAATCCATTTTGAGTTTATTTTTGTATACAATGTTAGAGAACGTTCTAATTTCATTTTTTACTTGGAGCTGTCCAGTTTTCTCTGCACCAATTACTGAAGAGACTGTGTTTTCTCCATTGTATACTCTTGCCTTCTTTATCATAGATTAACTGACCATAAGTGTGTGGGTTTACTTCTGGGCTCTCTATTCTGTTCCACTGATCTATGTGTCTGTTTTTGTGACAGTACCATATTAGTTTGATTACTGCAGCTTTACAGTATAGCCTTAAGTCAGGGACCATGATCCCTCCAGCTCTATTCTTCTTTTTTGAGATTGTTTTGGCTATTCAGGGTCTTCTGTGTTTCCATATAAAGTTTAAATTTATCTGTTCTAGTTCTGTAAAAAAATGCCATTGGTATTTTGATAGGGATTGCACTCAATCTCTAGACTGCCTTGGGTAGTATAGTCATTTTAACAATATTAATTCTCCCAATCCAAGAACATGGTATATATCTTTCCATCTGTTTGTGTCGTCTTCAATTTCTTTCATCAGTGTCTTACAGTTTTCCGAGCATGGGTCTTTTACCTCCTTGGGTAGGTTTATTCCTAGGTGTTTTATTCTTTTTGAAGCAATGGTAAATGGGATTGTCTCCTTAATTTCTCTTTCAGATACTTCGTTGTTAGAGTATAGAAATGCAACACATTTCTGTATATTAATTTTGTATCCTGCAACTTTACAAAGTTCATTGACGAGCTCTAGTAGTTTTCTGGTGGCATCTTTAGGATTTTCTATGCATAGTATCATGTCATTGGCAAATAGTGACAGTTTCACTTCTGCCTTTCCAATTTGGACTCCTTTTTCTTTTTCTTCTCTGACTGCTGTGGCTAGGACTTCCAAAACTACGTTGAATAAAAGTCGTGAGAATGGACAGCTTTGTCTTGTTCCTGATCTTAGAGAAAATGCTTTCAGCTTTCCACCATTAAGTATGAAGTTAGCTGTGGGTCTGTCATATATGGCCTTTATTATGTTGAGGTATATTCACTCTATGCCCACTTTATGGAGAGCTTCTATCATAAACGATGTTGAACTTTATCAAAAGCTTTTTCTGCCTCTCCTGAGATGATCATATGGTTTTTATTCTTCAATTTGTTAATGTGGTGCATCACACTGATTGACTTGCAGATACTGAAAAATCCCTGCATCCCTGGGATAAATCCCACTTGATCATGGTGTATATCCTCTTAATGTATTGTTGGAGTCAGTTTGCTAATATTTTGTTGAGGATTTTTGCATCAATGTTCATCAGTGACACTGGCCTGTAATTTTCCTCTTTTATGATATCTTTGTCTGGTTTTGATATCAGGGTGATGCTGGCCTCATAGAATGAGTTTGGAAGTGTTCCTTCCTCTGCAATTTTTTGGAGTATCAGAAGGATGGGTGTTAACTCTTCTCTAAATGTTTGGTAGAGTTCACCTGCGAAGCTATCTGGTCCTGGACTTTTGTTTGTTGGGAGTTTTTAAATAACTGATTCAATTTCATCACTGGTAATTGGTCTGTTCATTAGAAAAAATGAAATAGAAATTTTTCTTCCTGGTTCAGTCTTAGGAGATTGTATCTTTCTAAGAAGTTGTCCACTTCTAGGTTGTCCATTTTATTGGCATATAGTAGTTCATAGCAGTCTCTTATGATCCTTTGTATTTCTGTGGTGTCGGTTGTAACTTCTCCTTTTCCATTTCTGATTTCATCAATTTGGGCCCTTTCCCTTTTTTTCCTGAGAGTCTGGCTAAAGGTTCATTTATTTTGTCTATCTTTTCAAAGAACCAGCTTTTAGTTCACTGATGTTTTCTACTGTTTTTTTAGTCTCTATTTCATTTATTTCTGCTCTGATCTTTATGATTTCTTTCCTTCTAGTAACTCTGGGTTTTGTTTGTTCTTCTTCCTCTGGTTGCTTTAGGTGCAAGGTTAGGTTGTTTGAGATTTTTCTTATTTCCTAAGGCGAGCTTGTATCACTATAAACTTCCTTCTTAGAACTGCTTGTGCTGCAGCCCATGGGTTCTGGATCATCCTGTTTCATTTTCATTTGTCTCTATGTATTTTTTTATTTCCTCTGATTTCTTCAGTGATCCACTGGCTGTTTAGTAGCATATTGTTTAACCTCCCTGCATTTGTGTTTTTCTGCAGTTTTTTCTTGTAGTTGATTTCTAGTCTCATAGCATTGCAGTTGGAGAAGATGCTCGATATGATTTCAATTTCCTTAAATTTACTGAGGTTTGTTTTGTGGCCTAGCATGTGACTTATCCTGGAGAATGTTCCATGTGCACTTGAAAAGAATGTGTATTCTGCTGCTTTCAGTCCAATCCTAATTCTTGACAAACAATTTCTGTAACCTTGTGGGTCTTGCCTTTATAAGCTTCTCCCATTTTGTAGTCCAGTGGAATACAATTCAAGTGCTGTCTTGGATTTATGCTTCCTGGGCTGCAGTCCTAACAAACCCCAAATAAACTTTTTTTTTTTTTTTTTGGCCTCAACCAGGTCTCCATTCTTGGAATTCTTGGTTAATGATATCCTAGTTTTGATATGGTACTATAGTTTTCTAAGATGTTATCAATAAAGGAAACCAGGCAAGGGGTACACTGGATCTGTTTATATTCTTTATTATAAGTGCACATAAATCTTTAATCATCTCAAAAATATAAAGTATAATGATGGAAGAAATTTTTGCATATTGGGGTATGGGGAAGCCATTCTGGCTTATACATGATTTGGCCTGAACTTTATGTCAACTAGAACAGCCTGGCTTACAGTCTGTCAAACATACATTGCATATCTGCTTTCACCATTAAAGAAAAGAATGCATTATCTAGAAGTAAAAAGAATGTCCACTTTGAAGATAGGGATAAATGCCTCCCTTCCTATGACACCAATGCTAGTACTGCTTCGAAGACAAGGTTTTCCTCCCAGATGCCAAGGTCATACTGACTCACTGTGTACGAGCTAATCTGTCTCTTTTGAAACCTTGAAGGAATGGAGCCCTGTCATGTTTGATGCAGTTCTTTGTTCTTACAAGATATAAAACTGTGCTGAAAACCATGCTTCTCCCGAGTGCTTTGGTGGAGGCTGCACTCCAGGCTGGTCCTCAGCTTGGCTCGAATAAAACTCTCTTCTATTCCTTATGATAGATTGCTTACTTATTATTTCTCAACAATAACAACAACAGGATCTGTCTCCGTCAAGAACAACTAGAAGTCTGAAATATACGCCAAATGTTTTTAGACACTGGACAACCAGCAGCACAGGAATGTGATCTTGGGAGAAGAGAAACAAATGAAATGGGTCATACAATTTTCCAACACTTTTTGCCTGGAGGCCTTTATTGATCAGAGAGTGACAGCACAGAGTAAGGCACTGTCACTAAGATTAAAAGCCAAACACCAGTAGGAGAAGGCTGAGAGAGCTGAATTTTGTGGGGCAGAAAACAGAAGGGAATCATGAAGAGAAAGAAGTACAGAATTCTTCAGAGAGACTCCATTGAGTATTTAGCTGAAAACTAAGCTGCAGTTACACAGAGTGAGACTCTATGTGGCCAAGGAAAGAGTAACTAATAATTGCCAGCTGTAAGCTGAACAATTCCTAGAGCATACCTAAGACTGGTACACATTAAAGTTCTAATCGACCACAATGGAAAGAGCTCAGTGAACACATGGTTCTTCAAATAAAGATCCAGTAACACTGCATGTTAAACGTAAGGTCAAACGGGGGCTTCCCTGGTGGCACAGTGGTTAAGAATCCGCCTGCTAATGCAGGGGACACGTGTTCGAGCCCTGACCCGGGAAGATCCCACATGCTGCAGAGCAACTAAGCCCATGTGCCACAGCTACTGAGCCTGAGCTCTAGAGCCCACAAGCCACAACTACTGAGCCCACGTGCCACAAGTACTGAAGCCTGCGTGCCTAGAGCCCGTGCTCCGCAACAAGAGAAGCCACGACAATGAGAAGCCTGCATGCTGCAATGAAGAGTAGCCCCCCACTCACTGCAACTAGAGAAAGCCCGTGCACAGCAACAAAGAACCAACACAGCCAAAAATTAATTAATTAATTAACTTAAAAAAGTATATATGCTGATTATCCTTTTTAAAAAAAAAAAAAAGGTCAAACAACCCTAGAGTAAAGGCTACTCTAGGCACGCTCTAACAAACCTTAAGGATCAAGCTGAATTACAAGTAAATTAACTGCTTGCAAAAATGAATTCAATTTTTTTTAAAAGAAGATGACAAAATTCAGCTCAAGAAATTCAACAATATAACTTCAAAATTCTAGAAAACAAAACAAAAAAATTTCCAGATATGTAAAAATTTAAACCATAACCAGGAGAAAAAGCAGTTAATAGCAAGAGACCAAAAATGATATATAATGGGAACTAGCAGAAGTTTACAGTGCTATTAAAATTTCTCCAAGATTTAAAAGAAAACATAAACATAAGGAAAGTGCTATCAATATACAAAATGGAACAAAATGGAAATAACAGAGCTGAAAAACAGAATACCTAAATGAAAACGTGCATTTGAGGTGTTTAATGGCAAACTAGATACATGAAAGAAAGAGAAGCACACTTTAACACCTAGTATTAAAACTATCCAAACAGACTTGGGGGAAAAGACCGAAAAATAAATTAAAATAGAAGTAGAAATCTTTGAGATAATATAAAACAGTGTAACATATGTGGAACTGGAGAACCAAAGAGAAGTAGCAATATTTCAGGAAATCATTTAAAAAATTTTCTAAATTAGATGAAAAACACAAACCCACAGATATAGGAAACTCCATGATATAAATTTGGATGAACACACACATACACACACAACACCAAAATATATCATAAGCAAATTGCCCAAAACAATGATAAAGATAAATCATAAAAGCATTCAGAAATAAAAACAAAACAAATATTTTAAAACACTACAGTACAAGAAACAAAGATAAGAATTAATAAAGACTTTTCATTAGAAATACTATAAAACCAGAAGACAATGAACTGACATATTTAAAGGGAATTGTATAAACCCACGCACATATGGTCACCTTATCTTTGATAAAGGAGGCAAGAATATACAGTGGAGAAAAGACAGCCTCTTCAATAAGTGGTGCTGGGAAAACTGGACAGCTACATGTAAAAGAATGAAATTAGAGCACTTCCTAACACCATACACAAAAATAAACTCAAAATGGATTAAAGACCTAAATGTAAGGCCAGACACTATCAAACTCTTAGAGGAAAACATAGGCAGAACACTCTATGACATAAATCACAGCAAGATCCCTTTTGACCCACCTCCTAGAGAAATGGAAATAAAAACAAAAATAAACAAATGGGACCTAATGAAACTTAAAAGCTTTTGCACAGCAAAGGAAACCATAAACAAGACGAAAAGACAACCCTCAGAATGGGAGAAAATATTTGCAAATGAAGCAACTGACAAAGGATTAATCTCCAAAATTTACAAGCAGCTCATGCAGCTCAATATCAAAAAAACAAACAACCCAATCCAAAAATGGGCAGAAGACCTAAATAGACATTTCTCCAAAGAAGATCTACAGATTGCCAACAAACACATGAAAGTATGCTCAACATCATTAATCATTAGAGAAATGCAGATCAAAACTACAATGAGATATCATCTCACACCGGTCAGAATGGCCATCATCCAAAAATATACAAACAATAAATGCTGGAGAGGGTGTGGAGGAAAGGGAACCCTCTTGCACTGTTGGTGGGAATGTAAATTGATACAGCCACTATGGAGAACAGTATGGAGGTTCCTTAAAAAACTGAAAATAGAACTACCATATGACCCAGCAATCCCACTACTGGGTATATACCCTGAGAAAACCATAGTTCAAAAAGAGTCATGTACCAAAATGTTCATTGCAGCTCTATTTACAATAGCCAGGACATGGAAGCAACCTAAGTGCCCATCATCGGATGAATGGATAAAGAAGATGTGGCACATATATACAATGGAATATTACTCAGCCATAAAAAGAAATGAAACGGAGGTATTTGTAATGAGGTGGATGGAGTTAGAGTCTGTCATACAGAGTGAAGCAAGTCAGAAAGAGAAAAACAAATACAGTATGCTAACACATATATATGGAATCTAAGGAAAAAAAAAAAAGGCCATGAAGAACCTAGTGGCAAGATGGGAATAAAGACACAGACCTACTGGAGAATGGACTTGAGGATATGGGAAGGGAGAGGGGTGAGATGTGACAGGGTGAGAGAGTGGCATGGACATATATACACTACCAAACGTAAAGCAGATAGCTGGTGGGAAGCAGCCGCACAGCACAGGGAGATCAGCTTGGTGCTCTGTGACCACCTGGAGGGGTGGGATAGGGAGGGTGGGAGGGAGGGAGATGCAGGGGGGAAGATATATGGGGACATATGTATATGTATAACTGATTCACTTTGTTATAAAGCAGAAACTGACACACCATTGTAAAGCAATTATACTCTAATAAAGATGTTAAAAATAAAATAAAATAAAATGAAAATAAATAAATAAATAAATAAAGGGAATTGTATACCCAATGAAAATATTTTTGAAAAACAGAGGTGAGTAAATCCAAAGCAAATAAAATGAATAGAATAAAGAGAAGAAATCTGTGAAACAGACAAAAAAAAAACCTTTTAAGTCAGAAGTTAAGTTGAGAGGATCAAAACAACAAAAATCTAAATAGATTTGACCAAGAAATATAGAGGACATAACTCCCTAAAGTCTAGAATGAAAGAGGGATCATCACTAAATGTCTTACAGACATTAAAAAATAAATAGCATGAATATCTAGGACAATTCAAAACATACTGAAATAGAAAAATCTCTTGCAAAATACAACTAATCAAAACTGACAGAATGAGTTAGACAAAGATACTAAAGATAGACTATAAGCCCAGACCAAAAACAAAAAAAAATTTAATGACAAATTAGACTTCCTCAAAATTAAAATCTATTCTTCAGGACACAACATTAAGAAAATGAAAAGGCAAACCACACAGTGAAAGAATATATTTACAAGGACTTGTATTCAGAATAGAGTATTCATATAACTCAATAAGAAAACAACCCAATAAAATATGGGTGAAAGATATGGACACTTCACAGAAAAAAAAGAGGTTAAAGGACAATAAACATTTGAAAAGGTGTTCAACCTCTTTAGTCATTAGAGAAATAAAAATTAAAAGCAAAGCAAGAGACCACTAGCTCATCCATTAGAATGTCTAAAATTAAAAAGACTGAAAATAAAAAGTGTTGCTGAAAAAGTGGACCAATTGAAAGTCCGATACTTAAATTTATACTTAAATTTTGGGAGGGTTCCCACCATTAACTGATAAGAAGTACTCACTGTGCCTCAACTATCTGTACAAACAACATGGTTTATGCTGCTGAACACCTGCTTTCCTTCCAGGAATGTGGAATTTTGTTACATGCTACACAGAGGTCGTGTACAGGACCAGTGCCTGATAAAAACTCTGGCTATGAGTCTCAAACAAGCTTGCCTGGTTGGCAACGTTTCACATGTGTTGTCACAATATTCCTGGGGGAATTAAGCTTCTCCTGTATGACTCCACTGAGAAAGGACTCTTAGAAGCTTGTGCCTGGTTTCCCCAGACTTTACCCCATGCACCCTTGCTATTTTGATTTGTATCCTTCCACTGTAATTATTCACAGCTTTGAGTACAATTACATAATGGGTCCTTTGGGTCCCCACAGCAAATCTTCAAGTCTAGGGGTCTTGAGGGCCTCCAAACACAACAACAAATAAGCATGACACAAAATATCACCTAGCCTTCACTTCCTTCAACTCCCACCATCTTCTCCCCCACTGACAACAACACAAACACTAATAATAAGATCCATTAATGGAGAACACTTAAAATGTGGCTATTAGGTAAATTCCAGATCACAAACCCACATTTCAGTATTGAATAACAATGATAAAATGTCAATTTTTTTTTAAGTTTTCAGTTAGGAGAGCTCCTACTGATGATAATTAGCACTTTCCTTCACTAAAAAAAAAATCATTAGATTAGGTCTCATCATGACTTGGTGTATGACCAAGTCTGTATTAAAATGAACCACCACAGCTACAAAGTAAGTTGAGAGACTGAAATGATAGTGTACCACAAACTACACATATTTAAAGTGTAGAATTTGATGCTTTGGCATATACAAACACCAGTGAAACCATGGCACAATTAAAATAATGACATTTGAATCACCCCCCAAAGTTTCCTCATATCTTTTTGTAATCTATCCCTCTCTTCAGGGATAGATTGGCAGGCAACCATGTAACTGGTTTAAGGCATTACAAATTATTAGCATTTTCCAGAATTTTACCTAAATCAAATTTGAAATGTTCATCAGTCCACCACTCACAAAATCACCACTACAGCCTTATTTATATTCCCAAGAATCTACATCTACTTCCTTCCTTTCACCCGTAACCTACTGTGGTAACTACTCTACCTTCTCTCTCTTTATCACTCAACCCACTAGACTCTGGCTTTCTGCCACTATCATCCTATGACTACATGGGATTCTCTAAAACATCACCAATGGCCTTCTGTCAAACACAATGGCCCCTACTCAGTACTCATTCTATTCTACTAGACTACTCCACAGTACTTGAAATCATTAATTACTCTGCTTTTTAAAAACTTTCTTTTCCTTAGCTATGACCTCCATTTCTCAAACTCCATGTGCTAATACCTCTTTTTCTGTCCTCCAAGATGCTGGCAGTCTTTAAAGTCTCATTTCCAGCCCTATGCTATCATAGCAGTTGTTGTTATAGCAACAGAAACAAGTATTTACTGTACTGTTACCATATGCTAGGTGCTGTGTTAAGAGCTTCATATAAGCTCATTGATTTCTAACAATTCTACAAGATAAGTAATAATGTTACACTCATTTCAAATTACATACAAAATTAAGAGAGAACAGTATATTGAACCTCCACAAACCTACCACCCAGCTTCAACAATGATCAATGTTTTGCCAAACTTGATTAATTAATACCCATGTACATATTCTCACCCATTGCCATACTTTAGAGCAAATTTCAGAAATTACCTATAAGTACTTAAATATGTATCTTTAACAGGTGCTTACTATTTCTCCAATAAACTCTATTTCATGGTTATACTGTATGGCAAGAGTGAATCTGTGCCTCTGTTAAATGACAGATTCCCCGCTGCCAAAGAGACATAATCCAAATTCCTTAGGATTCCTTATAGTCTTTGGTATATAAGACTCTGTAAATATGGATCCAATGTACCTTTCCTGCCTTACCATCCATCACTTTCATCCAGGCACTATGCCCTAGCCAGTTTGGACTATTTACCATTCCCTGAACATGCCTTGCAATTTCACGCCTCTATACTTCTGTTTTTGCTGTGTAAAACATTCAATAATGTCCTGTTCCTATCTGGCAGAATTCTAGGTATCCAGTTGACAATTACTGTATAAGAACTGATCCTGAAACCACAGAATGAAAGTAAATATAAATTCTCTTGAATTTCATTCCTTTTCTCTTGGGCATATGCTTTATAAAATGCACAGAATTATCATCAAATATCTGTTCTCCTTTTCCTTAATTTTATCTTATTCTCCTACTTTTTAATTCACAAAATTTAGTAGTACATATTACCTGCATATTATACTTCTCTTAAACTGTACAATTTTAATATATGGTCACAAAAATATATAACTGAAAGGGCATTTTATAGTAAAACTTTTTATACAAAGAAATGTTTTACCATTTACTAATTATTTCTGAATGCTATCTAGTTCAGACGCTATTTTATTTGGGCTATTTCAAGTTTTATTATTAGTATAAATTGTACATAACTAAAGACATAGTTTAATAAGTAAACTTTTTCATTTTTCTTTAGCCACTAATAGCTATGAAAAACCTATTGAAATTTCTAATTATTGTGATCATAATATTAAGATAAATAAAAGATATATAGGGATGCATTTTTTTATCATTCTATATGTGTAAAATCACTAAATGATTATCTTTTACAAACATGAAAGAATTTTCAACATAGTTCCATAAAATATCACTGCCACAGGGTGAAATTTAGTTAATACTGTCTTTCCATCTGTTAATTTTTTTAAGTTTAAGAATATAAATACTAGCTATCAAGAGGTATATACATACATGTCGCTAATAAATGCTACAGTAATCTAAGATTCTAGAATGGAGTTGCTATTACCAAAATACACAACCTCAAAAGTACTACATTAGCCCAAACTAAAAATATTAAAGGAGTCTGATCAGACAAAATGAGCTCTAACACTTCTTTTCTTTTTTCTTTTTTTTTTTTTGGCTGTGCCGCTCGGTTTGTGGGATCTTAGTTACCCAACCAGGGTTTAAACCCGGGCCACCGCAGTGACAGCACCGAGTCCTAACCACTGGACCGCCAGAGAATTCCTTCTAACACTTTAGATTAGTGTCATCTGGTTCCCTCATTTTGATTAGTTTATCAAATCATTGCTAAGATTAATCACAAAATGGCCTCTCCCACAGGCTCTAAACACCTTTGTTTCAGGAAAAAGAATTTAGAAAATAGGTATGAGATTCTGAGCACTTTTCCTTAACTCTAAAATAGAACTCTGATTAACCTGCTGGAGAAGCCACATGGAAAGATAGAGACCTTGAGGTTACAACATGTAGCTATTTCGGTGATCCAGCTGAGGACAGCCTTCTAGCCATCCCTGCCAACATACCACACGTGTGAGTAAACCCTTTTGAACGTTCCAGCCAGCTGAGCCCCCAGATAACTGTAGCCACAAGTGGTGTCACCTATACAGAATGATGGTTAGTTTTAGTCCACTATATTTTGGGGTGCTTTGCAGCACAGCAATAGATTATTGTAAGGGTATCATCATTCATGTCCCACTTAACAAGGTTTTCAAGCCACACACTGTGCATCAACTGATATTTTAAAGACAAAAATAAAATAATTTCAAAGACCACTGTCTCCACACTGATCCCCAAACCCTAGTATTCGAAGCAAGGTGGTGGGGTGGCTAAGATCACAAATATTAATAAAAATAAATAAATAGCATGTAATATCACAAATTACAGCTTTCCAATCATTTATAAGATTTCTCATTTATTCAAGTTCTAAATTTTTAACAATTTCAAATCAAGATAACAAACATAAAATACAAATAGAAATTATTTCCACATGAGCCTTCCTGAGATGGAAAGAACACCTGAAAGTGTGTCTTAAAACTAGAGACACAAGGTAAAAAATTACCTACAAGCAGTGGTTCTTAACTGGGGCAATGTTACCACCACCACCCCACCTACCTCCCACCCCCAAGGCCCAGGGCCTTTGGCAATGTCTGGAGACATTTTTCACTGCCACAACTTGAGAGGAGATGTTAGTGAGTGGAGGTCATATATGCTGCTAAATTTCTTATAATGTACAAGATAACAAAGAATTATCTGGCCCAAAAATGTCAACAATGCCAAGGATAAGAAGCCCTAGCTATGAGGAATGAAAGTTTGAAGATACTGTCTTATGATCACTACCTTAAAAACTAACGAAACAAGTGATTCTACTGGTAAAATCGATGATTACAACTCTGAAAATTTTTATTTTTTAATAAAAATAATGTGATAATTTTGGCATTTTCTACATAAGAAAAAGCATAATACACTAAATATTAAGCCTACAGAAAATATATAAGAAAAACTGATAATATTATAGAAAAAGTAAAGCAGAAAGAAGTTTTTGCAAATGCATTACTGGAAAAAAATGTTGCTACATGTATTATAACTGCCAATTAAAATATATTTTGTTTGATCAAATTACTATTAATTGGTAATAGAATAAACACATAAATCTAGTCCATAAAATTAGCATTTGGCACTTAAAAGTCTTATTTAAATTTATATTTTAACAAGAACATTATGATCAACAGAGATGTAGCTAACTGAACATTATTTTTAAAGTTTTTTCCATTTTAGAAATAAATTCATCTAACTAATCACATGACTACACAGGACTAGGCCTATGAAAAAGTCAATATACTTTTGTCAACTGTTCTAAGGAAAAAATATTAAATGTCCTAAATAGGCTTTTTCAAAATAAGCTTTGCCTCTATTACCATACACACACTTTTCTGTCCTTTTTAAAAAGTCATTTTAATACTGCTGAGACAGAGTAGAGTCTGGTACAGATCTATAAAGGGAAGAATGAATGTGGTCACTGTAAAAGATTCAAAGACCGACAAGTAAGAATTGTTTCTATATCAAACAAATATACTAGGCTGCTTTGTACATTAGAAAAGGTAACAGTAAACTTTTCATTACCTTTACATTTGGCTTCTTTGTTGAAACTCCTCTATACCAACCTAAAACAAAGCATACAAAAGATATTAAAATCATATTGTTGTCATTTTCTGTAAGAGACATTATTTTTAGGATAATTAGTTAATTAATGCAAAACTTTCTAGTAAGTTTTAGGCACTTTATGCCTTTATTAAGCGTAGTTTACTCCAAAAGAAATAATCTTACAATAAATACAACATTCCCAATTTTCATCAAAAAGCACAAAATCCCTTTCAACTGAATAAGACCAAAAAAAAAAAAAAAATTAGAAAAGATTTCAGAGGACATATATTCAACTCCTTGAAAATTCCCAGAGGAAACCGTTAGGGGTTAGGAAAATGCCAAAATCATATAGCTTTTTTGGTGGCAGATAGGGAGTACAGCCCAGACTTTCTATTTCCTGGTCTCATTGACTCTCCCATGCACTAAACTACACCACCCTCATTTCTTGGCTTTCCAGCTGCTGAAGTTGACATCAGTGCTTCACTTATTCCCTCTCACCATTCATACACAGCAATAACAATGAAAGTTAAAATTACACAATAAAAACAATTTTCAGAGAAAGGAAATTTTTTTACCAACTTTTCTCAAATCCAATCTATTATTTTCAGAGGGTTGCTATAGTTTCTCTACTTGGGTTTAAGGGGAAACAACTCCAATGAGTAGAAGAGGAAGCTAAGAGTTATATTCAAAGGAGGAATATGAAGAAAAAAGAAAGAGGAGATTGTTGATGATAGCTAATATTAACTGAGAGCTTACTATCCTTAATTCCATGTTCTGAAATTGAGTTGTTCCATGTATTAACCTTTAAGTCCCACAACAAAGCTATGAGGAAAAGAATCAACTTTTTCTCCCCTGAAATCATAACAAACAATAAAAGAATACCCTTATTTCTGTTTAGTACAACAGATGAGATCATAAATTTGAATAACTCAATTTACACTTGAGAGTCTCAATATCTTCATTTTTGGTAAGTGATAACCTTACCAATGTGACACTTTACCATATCTTAAACAGGATAAAGAATGACATCAGCAGGTATGGCAGAGTAAGGACTGCCAAAAAAACCCTATCCTCAGTAAAAGCAATAATAACACTGGCAAAAACTGTCAATATCAACTTTTTTAGAACTCTAGAAGCAAACTAAAGACTTGAAATATTCCAAAGAGTATTTACTCAAGAAATCTGAATCTCAGTCAGAACGACCCTTTTAACTTGCCCTATCCCATCTCCCTCTCCACATCCCTGTGTTAAACTTGAAAACCAGTCCCACATTCACAGTGAAAACCAGAAAACTAACAGCCCCTGAAGAGGACGGAAAAGAAGAAATGCAGGAAGACCTAAATAAATGAAGAGGTTTATCATGTTCACGAATTATAAAACTTAGCACTGTTAAGATATCAATTATCCTTAAATTGATCTATAGATTCAATTCAATCCCAATCAAAATCCCAGAGAAATTTTTGGTAGGGTATTAACAAGTTCTAAAATTTATAAGGAAAGTCAAATGACTACTATAATAGTCAAAACAATTTTGAAAAAAGAAAAAATTTGAATGACCCACACTACCTGATTTTAAGACTTAATATAAACCTACCATAATTGAGAGTGTAATACTGGCTAAAGAATAGACACAGAGATCAATGAAATAGATTGTAAAATCCAGAAATTAACCCACACATAAATGAACAATTGATTTTTGACAAAGGTACAAAAGCACTTCAATGGAGAAATGATAGTCTTTCAACAAACGGTGCTGAAACAATTAGACATACATATACAAAAAGAAAAAAAGAACCCCAACCTATATACCTTGCACTATAAAGAAAATTACCTCAAAATGTATCTAGAAGTGTAAAACTTATACAAGGACAACAAGAGACCATTTTTGTGATCTTGTGGCTAGACAAAGATTTCTTAAGCACACTCCATATAAGAATAAATTTTTAAGGTTATACTCTATTTATAGTTATTATAAAATATTGCCTATACTTTAGGTGTTGTACAATATATCCTGGTACCTTATTTTATACCTAATACTTTGTACCTCTTAATCCCCTACCCCTATATTGCCCCTCCCCCCTCCCCTCTCCCTACTGGTAACTACAAGTTTGTTCTCAATTAACAAATGGGCAGAGACCTGAACAGATACCTCACCAAAGAAGATATACAGTTGGCATATAAGCATACGAAAAGATGCTCAACATCATATGTGATTCAGGAGCTACAAATTAAAAAAATGAGATGCCACTGCACACCTACTAGAATAGCCACTATCCAAAACACTGACAACACCAAATGCTGATGAGGGTGTGGAGCAACAGGAACTTTCATTGCTGATGGGAATCCAAAATGGTACAGCCACTTTGGAAGACAGTTTGGCAATTTCTTACAAAACTAAATGTACTTTTACCACAAGATCCATCAGACTCACTCTTTGGTATTTATTCAAATGAGTTGAACACTTATGTCCACACAAAAACCTGCACATGGATATTTATAGCAGTTTTATTCATAAGTGCTTAAACTTAGAAGAAACGAAGATGACCTTCAATAGGTAAATGGATAAATAAAACTGTGGTACATCCAGACACTGTAATATTATCCAGTGATTTAAAAAAAATGAGCTATCAAGCCACAAAAAGACATGGAAGATCTTTAAATGCATATTACTAAATGAACGAAGCCAATATGAAAATGCCACACAGTGTATGATTCCAACTATATGACAATCTGGAAAAGGCAAAACCATGGAGACAGTAAAAAGATCAATGGCTGCCAAGGGTTAGCGGGGAGGGAGGGATAAATAGGTGAAGAGAATTTTTAGGGCAGTAAAACTACTCTGTATAATACTATAGTGGCAGATACATGTCATGATATATTTATCTAAACCAATAGTGTGTACAACGCCAAGAGTGAACTCTGATGTAAACTATGGACTTTGGGTGATAATGATTTGTCAGTGTAGGTTCATCAATTGTAACAAGTGTACCCATTCTAGTGAGTGATGTTGATACTGGGGGAGGCTGCACATGTGTGAAGGCCGGGGGTATACCGGAACTCTCTGTACTTTCCACTCAATTTTGTCTAAAACTGCTCTAAAAAATAAAGTCTTTTGTTTTTTTAACGCATTTACTATATGTAATCCCACACCTAGGTATTTGCCCAATACAAAAAAGCCTACACTAAAATCTATACTCATTGTTTATAACAACTTTATTCATAACAATCAAAAACAAAACAATTCAAATATCCATCAACTGCTGCACAGATAAATAAAATGTGGTTTCAACCTGTATGATGAAATACTGCTAAGGAAGAACACACTACAGATACATATGACATGAATGGCTTTCCAATGCATTATGCTAAGTGAAAAAAGCCAGACACTATATAATGTGTGATTCCATTTATATGATACTCTGGAAAACACAAAACTAGAAGGACAGATCAGTGGTTGCCAGGGTTGAGAGAAAGGGGTTGGGAAGGAAGTTTGACTACAAGGAGCATGATGTTATATTTGGGGGTGGTGAAAATGTTCTGTATCTAGATTGTGATGATGGTTACAAGATTATGCATTTGCCAAAATTCACAAAATTCTTATGACTATACTCCAAAAAGGATGACTCTTCCTGTATATAGGTTACACCTCAATAACCTGACTGAAATAAATACACACACAATACTATACTTCACATCTACCACAATGGTTAGAATTTTTATTTGAAATTCTAACAATATCAGGTGTTGGCAAGACAATGTAGAGAGATCAGATACTGCTAGTGAGGGCGATAATAAATGGTCCCCACTTTCAAAAACAATGCAATATTATCTGCATATTGTATGACACTGAAATTCTACTCCCATATATTATCCCCTATACAACAGCATTGAATTGGGGATATTACTCACTCTAGAGGAATTTTTAGAAATCTGTGGGGTGGTTCTGAGTTACCAGAGAAGATATTAAAAATATTTATATTTTGAAAAGTCAAAGATTCTTAGAAGAAAATATAGGAGTAAATCTTCATGACCTTGGGTTAAGCAACAATTTCACACAGAAGCAACAACAAAGTCCCAATTTTTTATGTTTTTATAAAACAACAGTGAGAGAATAACTGGGATAAAATCACATGCAGATTAAGCACCACCTCAAGATTTCAGGTAAGCACTTGATCAGATAACATAACATGTTTACAGAGGTCAGCCATTTCTCATCAAGTAAACTCTCACAATATTGTTTATCAAAAAGCTCTGTCCTGGGCGTCCCTGGTGATGCAGTGGTTGAGAATCCGCCTGCCAATGCAGAGGACACGGGTTCGAGCCCTGGTCCAAGAAGATCCCACAGGCCACGGAGCAACTAAGCCCGTGCGCCACAACTACTGAGCCTGCGCTCTGGAGCCCGCGAGCCATAACTACTGAAGCCCGTGTGTCTAGAGCCCATGCTCTGCAACGGGAGAAGCCACCGCATTGAGAAGTCCACGCACCGCAGCAAAGAGTGGTCCCCGCTTGCCACAACTAGAGAAAGCTTGCACGCAGCAACGAAAGCCCAACGCAGCCAAAAATAAATAAATAAAAATAAATAAATTTATTTTTAAAAAAAGTCAACAGTAAATCAACAGAATCAACAGTAAAAAGATGTTTTTAATGAGCTAGTACAATGACACATCTTCTAAATTTCTGTTTTCCTATTACAATAACCCTGGACAATGTACGTTTGCAACTATAATTCTCTCCTTTCATTTTCATCATTTATCTTTGACTTTCCAAGATTTCACAGTGCTGGTACACAAAGTGAAACCCCTTTGATGGTCAGACTGCCGGACTCCTCATCAATTTCACTGTCACCATATACATTTAATAGAAGAGTGTATCAGTCTTTCTCATCTGATGAGTCAACATCTGATGGTTTGATCACTGTTAGGAACTTAAGAGTCAGATATATTTTTATACTTTAGCATTTTCAGATATAAATTTTTGTAGAAAATTGAATGAGGAAAGGAACGTATTCTTAAAACACCAAGTTTATAACTTACTACAAAGACTGCTTCCTTCAGGGAATCAATTATCATGTATACCTTAGACTTAAGTCACATCATGATTGAATTCTAAGAAATGCTAAACTAGTGTTGCCTCCCGAAACACCAGCTCCTCCTTCCTCAATAACTTGCTACAACTCTCCAACTTCTAAGCTAGGGGAATCTTACTCACAGGATTTTACCCAAATATTTGGTGATATAACTTTATAATGCAAGAATTACTGGGGCAAGTTTGGGTGTTGTCTTCAAACTCCAAAAGCAAAGTATAACTCCTTGAGCCTTAGTTACTCCTCTGCTCAAAACTGTCCAATGGCATCGCATCTCAAAATAAAGTCCAAAGTCCTGGGACTCCCCTGGTGGTTCAGTGGTTAAGAATCCGCCTGCCATTGCAGGGAACACGGGTTCAAGTCCTGGTCCGGGAAAATTCCCACATGCCGCGGAGCAACTAACCCCGTGTGCCACAACTAGTGAGACTGTGCTCTAGAGCCCACGAGCCACAACTACTGAAGCCCGCGCGCCTAGAGCCTGTGCTCCACAACAAGAAAAGCCACCGCAATGAGAAGCCCACGCACTGCAACGAAGAGTAGCCCCCACTCACCGCAACTAGAGAAAGCCCGCGGCAGCAACAAAGACCCAATGCAGCCAAAAAAAAAATCAATCCAAAGTCCTTACTACAACCTCTGCTTATTGCATCTCCCACCACACTCTCTGCTCCTCCCTAACCAACCCCTCAACTACAGCCATACCAGTTTCGCTGCAATTCCTTCAACTCACTAAGCAAGCTCCCATACCTCAGGACTTTTATACTCCATGCCACATATGCCTGGCCTGCTCTTCTCCTAGAGAACCACAGAATTGCTTCCTCACTTCCATCTATTCTCTGCCCAAATGTTATCTTCTCAGCAAAGGCCTTCCATGATTATCCTATATAAATACATAGAAAACATAACCCCCCACCCCACCCCAATGCACACTATCACTCTATCTCCTTCTACCTGTTTTGTCCTTCCTTATTCTTCTCAATGAGAAGTTTGTTTTATCCTTTTCAGCTGAGTCCCAGCTGAAAGAGTGCTTGATCAGCATTAGGCACTCAAATATTTGGTAACTGAAAGAAATTAATAAATCTGTAATATATGGGCTAATAATACCTAACTGGCAAGTGGTGTTGATAAAGTTGATATATGTAAAGTGCCTTGAACAATGTCTCATACTCAATTACTGGGGGTGGGGGTGGGGAATGACAGAGAAACTAGACACACTAAAACTCTATGTCTGCTAAATAATACTGTAAAGTGTATTTCTAAACCTCCCCAAAGGAGACTGGGCCTATAGGGGAAAAAAAAAAAACCCGGCAGTCAGAAGTTTCTTAATATAAATGGTGTTCATTCTAAGAAACATTAAGGGCCCAAAAATATACTCCTAAATGGCCCTCTTAAATCATTTCTGGAAAAAGTAGGGATATAAATAAAAAAGAAATACTGTTACCCATCTAACAGAGATTCAAATTAGTGCATGAATTAATACCCGTGTTCTCCTTTCTCACCAGCAAAATGTTGATACAGACACTTGTACAGAGAAGATTTACTACTGCAACAGAAAGTACAATCACTGAACCTAAAACTGGAGAGAATGAGTATGAAGGGCCTCCAAACACATGGAAAGTAACTCTTCCAACATTAAACAAAAATGACTTTTTCACCATATAATCTGTCCATAATTAATTATCACTAATAGAACCTGAATGACGAATATGACTTTAGCCACAATTCCTTTATTCTTAAAAAGCCACCATTGAATCTTTCATGCTTACAACCATAACTCTGTCTCAATGGACTTTTACTTATAACTCACCTTCATACAAAATGCTATCTAGAGCTATCCATCCACTGGAGGGCTTTATATTTCTGACCTAAAGTTAAGATTTCTACTAAAATCAACAAAATGTAGAAAGTAAATTAGGAATAGGATAGCTAAAATAAACCAAAATGTCTCTTTAGTGTCCCAAAACATAGACTGGCCTAAGAGAATAAGCTTATTTTCTTAGTCTACATAGTTTTTTACTGGGTGTACAGTTTTCATGAAAAGCCAAACTAGGTTTCCTGTTAGCTAGGTTTACAAAAATTCTTTATAACATCAAATTTATCAACACAAGAAATAAGTAACAGTCACTACTGAGAAAAATTCTATGCTGCAAAGAGCCAGGAAAAGAACCAGTACCAAGTAAAAAAATTAAATGTGGGTTGTAATCCCACATAAAAAAATACATCAATGCAAATATAATCTCACTTGAAAAAATTGTAGAAGGCCCACAAGATAAGATAGAAAATGACAAAACAGAAAAGTAAAGTGGAAAAACAACAGTAAAACCAAAAGCTCTAAGATATTAACTGGACTCTGAAATATTAGACTTGATTTTAGGGACTCCGTGAAAGCATGTAGTGTAGTGATACTGTGGCACAGATGTCTAATAAAAATGTTTCCTTATGGAGTTTGTATTCCTCCAATCTTGGCCTCATTTGATATAGAAACAGTCCCATGTTGTGTTAACTTCTTTCACCCAGACATTACAATACTTGTGAAGACCACTGAAAAAGTGACACATTTTCATTTCATCAACTTAAATGTTATTGGTTACATTTACTAAACATGGTAATTTTACCTAAAATAAATTTTTAAATTACATACTAGTAAAGTTAGAAAACTCAATAATGTATATATAAAAAGTCTACTTTAAAAATGTCAGGGCTTCCCTGGTGGCGCAGTGGTTGAGAATCTGCCTGCTAATGCAGGGGACACGGGTTCGAGCCCTGGTCTGGGAAGATCCCACATGCCACGGAGCGACTGGGCCCGTGAGCCACAACTACTGAGCCTGCGCGTCTGGAGCCTGTGCTCCGCAGCAACAAGAGAGGCCACGACAGTGAGAGGCCCGCGCACCGCGATGAAGAGTGGCCCCCACTTGCCACAACTAGAGAAAGCCCTAGCACGGAAACGAAGACCCAACAAAGTAATCAATCAATCAATCAATCAATTAATCAATAAAATAAATCTTAAAAAAAAAATGTCAGAAATTTAGACTCTAAAAATGCCATTTTATAAAATGTGATTAAAAATTAAGGTAGTAAATGAAAATTTCTAATTGAGATGCAATATTAAGTCCTGTTTTATACTGAAATCACTAGGGATTTTACTTTAGTTTTTTTTTTTTTTAACATCTTTATTGGAGTATAATTGCTTTACAATAGTGTGTCAGTTTCTGCTTTATAACAAAGTGAATCAGTTATACATATACATATATCCCCATATCTCCTCCCTCTTGCGTCTCCCTCCCTCCCACCCCTCTAGGTGGTCACAAAGCACCGAGCTGATCTCCCTGTGCTATGTGGCTGCTTCCCACTAGCTATCTATTTTACATCTGGTAATGTATATATGTCCATGCCACTCTCTCACTTTATCCCAGCTTACCCTTCCCCCTCCCCGTGTCCTCAAGTCCATTCTCTAGTAGGTCTGCGTCTTTATTCCCGTCTTGCCCCTAGGTTCTTCATGACCTTTTTTGTTTGTTTTTTAGATTCCATATATATGTGTTAGCACACGGCATTTGTTTTTCTCTTTCTGACTTGCTTCACTCTGTATGATAGACTCTAGGTCCATCCACCTCAATACAAATAATTCAATTTCTTTTCTTTTTATGGTTGAGTAACATTCCACTGTATATATGTGCCACATCTTCTTTATCCATCCATCTGTTGATGGACACTTAGGTTGCTTCCATGTCCTGGCTATTGTAAATAGAGCTACAATGAACATTGTGGTACATGACTCTTTTTGAATTATGGTTTTCTCAGGGTATATGCCCAGTAGTGGGATTGCTGGGTCGTATGGTAGTTCTATTTTTCGTTTTTTAAGGAACCTCCATACCGTTCTCCATGGTGGCTGTATCAATTTACATTCCCACCACAGTGCAAGAGGGTTCGCTTTAGGAGTTATTCAAAGTGTATTCTATTTAAGTAATTATTCCACAAAGGAGATTGAAAAATATAGACAATAGATTTTTAAATAAAATATAACCATATCAGACTGAAGAGCAAGAAGCAAATTGTAGATTTTAGAAAGACAGCTAGGGATTCACTAGACTCTCAAATATAATAAAACTCAGAGAAGACATTACATACTATTTAAAGGTAATTAATGTACAAAAAATAGAACTGAGAATACTGGATTGTCAAAGAAGTAGGAAAGTAGCACACTAGTGTGTATGTGTGCTTACTGTCACTAAGTAAGTGCTCAGTGAGGATTTAACGTGTGAATGAAATGAGACAGATGTAAGGGTTTACATTTGTCAACTTAACTCTGGATTGATTATACCTTCCACAATTGGTGTATAAACACACTTGGTGTATAAATTTAAAAGTCAGTTCAAGCCTGATTTTTTTTAAAAAAACAAAAACTTTTTAAAACTTTAATCCCATTAGGTTAGAAAAGCAATCAGTAAGAAAGGAAATACAAATTAAGAAGAAAGGCTGTTTGGGAAAATATCCTGGATCCTGTGTGTAAATACATATATGAAAGATTAATTCATCTGAAGGCTACAATTATTTAAACATATAGACAAAAAAAATAGTGGTCACCAGTCCCTGTGCCATGCTCTGTGCCAGGCGTTTTCACATCTACAATCCCAAAACACTGCTGAATACCACTTTGTTAAACATGCATCGTCATTTAGATTGTGAAATGTCCTTGCCAATGTAAGTAAGGCTATACTATCAAAAAGAGCCAACACTACCACTACAATTGCTACTGACAGAGAGACTACAGAACAGTGTTAGCAGTGTTAACCCAAAAGAATGAAGCCTCTATATAATTCAGGCTTTGTGACGGTCAACAATCAGCAATCCTTTACAAAGATTCCGGGTGCAAACCAATCAAGCCAGATCAAAAGTACCAAATGAAGTCCAACAAAAAGTATCCTTCAATAAGAAGTTTCAGACTTTTTATTTCGAAGGTATAACATATTCTTCACCGTCTGACAAAAGGAAAAAAATGCAAATGTATCTATCCCCACTCCCATCCCAGGGCTAACAGCTGCTCAGGAAGTAGAGACAGGTAGACAACAAGCGCAATTTCTATTCTATTCCATATCATGATTAAAAATAGTTTACAAAATCATCATTCATTATGAAGGGCAGATTTGCATGTAGATCCACTTTAGAGATCATTTAAGTAACCAACTATAAAATCAAGGACCAAAATACTAATTTTTTCTTTGGTATATCAATAAAAATATGCACAGCCCATCTAATTCTTTATCCTTTTTCCAATTATATAACTAATAGGCAGGAAAGAAAGTACCAACCACTTACATGAAAAAAGAAACTTACAGAGAATTCAGCCCCAAAGTGGGGGAACATAATTATTCAAAAGGTCTACATTCAAAATCCTCTTTCCATTATTTTCATTGAAAACTGTTAAAGAATAACCTTGTATATTTATTTGCATAAAAAATAATTTAATGCTATTTTAAATCTTCATTTATGAGCAGTAAGTATAAAAGACAATAATTGGCAATAAATAAACGTACATTAAAAAATAAGAACTTTTACTTCCAAATGAGTTATTGTTCCCTTAAGAGTAGTCATTCGGGAGAACCATAAACAAATTTCAATAATATTGTCATTGATTAAGATATTTTAAAAACTCTTTTAGAATTCAAATATATATAAAATACATTTACTAACTTCTGGTTCTAGCCCTGGCAAAACACTTTGCATTAGACAAATATAAACCTGAACAAAATACATGAAACAATTGTGTAAGAGCAATGGAGAGCAACTATCATAGACAAGATCTAAGGAACTATAATCCTTGAAAAAAGAGAATCACATCAAAGCGAGCTCCTCATTCAGCTGAGTTTTTCCCTGAGGACATCCCAGCAAAAATGAGAGTCCCACTGAGGTAAGAAGAAAAGGGTTGACACTGAGAGCTACCTGATACAATCCCCACTCTTGGGATTGCCTAATTCCTACAGTTCTAATTCAGGGCAAGGTTCCAAGAAGCCCATCAGAAAGTAGCAGCTGACAGGCTAAAGAGCTGAACAGAGCCACATTACCTTTAGGAGAACTATAATAATACAGTGACTTTTCAACAGAAATGATGGAAATCAAAGGTTAATGAAGTAAACCTTTAAAATGCTAAAAGTAAGTATTCATCAACCTGGGTGTAGAGTACTACACCCAGGGAAAAGATCTTTCAAAATGATGACAAATGAAAAAACAGATTCACATAAACAAAAGCTGAATGAATGTGCAGCAAATCTGCACTAAAGAAGCATTACTAAAAGGAGTACTTATGGTAAAATGAAAGTGATCCCAGATGCACCCATGAAAAAGAAGAAAGAAACAGCACTGGAAAGGGTAAAAATGTGGGCAAACAAATGAATATAGACAGAAGATACATGACAATAGTGGTACAAAAGGTAATAAAGGAGGTAAACGCAATTAAATCACTGTAAAGTTCACGCATTGTTGGAAGGTGTAAAAGTAAAAATTCAAGGTAGACTCTAATAATTCAAGGATGTATGTTTTAACTCTAGGGTAACACCAAGGGACACATAAAATACTTCAAAACCAACAAGCTAATAGAGGAAAATAAATAGAAGTTGCTAAGTCAACTTAAGGAGGCAAGAAAAGATAAACAAATTAAGGCACAAAGACCAAAATGACAGACTTAAACCTAGCTAGATCAATAATTAAATCAACTGCAAATGAAATAATCCAAATTCTCAGACTAAACAAAAAGAAATCCCCTATTATGTGCTATTTACACACTACACACACACACACACACACACACACACACACACATTTAAACATAAGAATGTATAAAAGTTAAAAGTAGAAGCATACGTGACTTTCACTTGGCCCAGAATAATGGAAGTCACTGAATCTCTCCACATAGCCTCCAAAGGACATACAGATTAAAAAAAAAAAACAAAAAAAAACATTAAAGCCATGATTAATCTATGCCTTCAACATTACTAAGTGTCAGAGAATACTATGGACTTCAAATTACATTTACGTAGAGAAAAACTCCAAATTAAAAAGAGCTAACTCTAGAGCACCTGCTCCTACTGTACTACTACCTCTCCCACGCAGATGCAACACTTTTCTAAGACTGCCAGTTCTTTTTTACATGGACTCTCTGGACTTCTCCTTGCTTTCTACACACAGGCTTGCAGTGGTAGAATGAGTATTCTCAGCTTATATAGGCAAAAGAGTATGGCACCTTGTCAAAACAAGGAACCTTGTCAAAACAAGTCAAGTACATGTAATATTCTAGGGCAAGCTCAACTGGTCATTCTGTCCTTGGATTTAAAAGGCGGATAATGGCAGCAAGGCAAATGGTGATGACAGCCTTCAATATGTCTGTTTCTCTCCCTCTCTCAAGTCTCACAGGTTTAATTTGTTCTGATTACTTTCTACATCTGGTGCTCATATGTCACCCTGATTATCACCCTTTACATTCATCCAGGAAATAACCTTCAAGAATCTCTCATGTGCTGGATTCTCTTGTTTCCTGAATCCCACATCTTCTTATTGCTTTATTTACTGCTTTTAAAGGAACACATCCCCTAATACCTTCTTGAGAAAAATTATATGGAAGGAAAACTGAGACCTTTGTATGGCATAAAATATATTTAGTATACTCTCATATTCAATTCATGATTTGGCTGGGTTATAAAATTCTAGATTAGAAATCACCTTCTGTCAACATTTTGAAGACACTGCTCTACTGTCTTCTAGCTTCTATAGTTAAAATCTAATCCTCTGTATGTACTATGCTCTTTCCTGTCTCTGAATGCTTGCTGAATCTTGTGAAACATTGTGAAATTTCACAGTGATGTGGGTTTATTTTCATTCATTTGTGTTAGGTACTTTCAATCTATCAATCCACGTCCTTCCATTCTGAAATACTTTCCTGAACTATTTCATCATTGATTTCTATCCTTCAGTTTCTCTTTTATGTTTCTGAATCGCCACCAGGTGATATATCTCTTGAAGCTGACCTCCAATTTTCTTATCTTCTCTAATTTTCTATGATTTGTATTTTTTCTCTACTTTCCAGGAAATTTCCTCAACTTTATCTTTCAACCCTTCTACTGAGATTTTTCATGTTTCATGATGTTCTATCATGTTTTTAATTTCCTAGGGCTCTTTTATGTTGGCTGAATGTTCCTTTTTTTATGGTATCCTGTTCTTGTTTCGTGGATGCTATGGCTTCCTTTATGTCTCAAAGTGGTATTAATGATAAGGTTTAAGTTTTTCCCACCCTATGTAGTCTCTTTCCCCAAGGTGCTTTTTCTTTTTCTTTTTTGGGGGGAAGGAAGGGAGCCATCTTTCATATTAGAGGCATCCTCAAATATCTCGTATCCTCGGTTGTCTGCTCAATTTAAAAGGAAGTAAATCAAAAGTTAACTGGGGGAGTCCCCTGGTGGCCTAGTCATTAGGATTCTGGGCTTTCACTGCTGTGGCCCGGGTTCAATCCCTGGTTGGGGAACTGAGATCCTACAAGTGCAGCAAAAAAGAAAAAGTTAACTGGAAGCTCTAAATGCATGTGTGAAGTTTGCTGACCTTCTGATTCACTGTATGGAGATCTGACTACCATTTGTTGTGAAAATTCTGATATCAAGGTATCTACTAGAGTCCAGTCAGGAAACAGAAACCACACCAACCTTTCAAAGAGGAAAAATTTTAATATAAAGAATCATTAACTAGGTAACCAAGACATGGAAGCAACCTAAATGTCCACCGACAGATGAATGGATAAAGAAGACATGGTATATATATACAATGGAATACTACTCAGCCATAAAGAAGAATGAAATAATACCATTTGCAGCAACATGGATGGACCTAGAGATGATCATACGAAGTGAAGTCAGACAGAGAAAGACAAATATCATATGATATCACTTATATGTGAAATCTAAAATACGATACAAATGAACTTATTTACAAAACAGAAACAGACTCACAGACACAGAAAACAAAACTTATGATTACCAAAAGGGAAGGAGGGAGGGATAAATTAGGAGTTTGGGATTATCATGTACAAACTACTATGTATAAAACAGATGAACAACAAGAAGAACTATATTCAATATCTTGTAATAAACTATAATGGAAAAGATATGAAAAAGAATATAAACACACACACACACACACACATATATATATAGCTGAATCACTTTGCTGTACACCAGAAACTAACACAACATTGTAAATCAACTATACTTTGATTTTTTTAAAAAGGAATCATTAAGTAGGTAAAAGACTAGTAATTGATTAAAAATGTAAAAGAGGACCCTAGGATATAACTGAGGTAGCAACTATAAAAAACTATTGCCACTCTTCAGGCTAAGGGAAAAGTAGACAAGAAATAAAGCTTAGAAACTTAAAGAAGGGGTCCCAAAAGGCTAAGATACAGATCTCTGAGGAAGAGCGTGCTGCGGCAAAACATGCTAACCACGGTCACAGTGACAAATGCTGGACGCCATTCACGAGAACCAACACCACTGCCTGCCATAAGGAATACTGCAGGGACCAACTGCCTTCAGAGCAGTTTGCCAGTGGGATAAAATAAAAACAGGAAGAATCAACTCTCTTCATCAACCTCCAGCCTCATAGTCTCCCTACAATGCCCCTTTATTGGCAGAGCCTAACACAGATTTCGCTGTCAAAGAAGAAATGTGGTTTTCAGAGTCTCCAGCTCCAGCATCACAGGAAGGGCTAAGAAGGGCAGGTTTGGAACTTAGCGGCAGTAATAAGTCAATAACTGGCACAGTCAGCATCTTTAGGTCTCTCATCTTGCCATGTTCAGATAGCTGACAAAAGTCTTCTAATCTCCTGTTTGGAAGGTAAATGTCTGGCTGCCATGATTTCAAAGGCCAAGTGGAAGATGAAGGCTAGAAGTTTCCATATTCAATATTCTGTAGGCATGTCGTGACTTAATCACCCAGTTTTCAATACAGAACCTATTTCCTACAAAAACATGTATGAAGTCTCTCAATCCACAGATGCTCTATTTATCCTTTATTTTCTAATAAACCTCAAAACTTCTACCAGATGAAGAAGGAGCAGCCACCAAATGAGCTGAAGTAAGGGAGAACACTTATATAATTTCATCCTCATTTCTAAAGGTATCTGGTGCTATAAGTCCCTATGCCTTTTAAGGATCTGCTGTGTAAATGAGGGTGGTTCCCAGATATTCCTACTACATGCTTGGGATTCAGATATCTTGGGTCTGTAAAGTCAAAGTTTCCACTCTTCCAACGCCTTACCAACTTTCTGTGTCCCTGAGAGTATACTACATTTTTAAATCCCTGTATTTTCATTTTTGTAGTGTTTCAGCAACAAGCAAAACCAAATGCAGATAATCAATATTCCACGGTAACCCAAAAGCTCCCAACATTCTTTTCAACATGGTAACAAATTTTCATCCTTTTAGAGTTTGTAAGCTTACTTTAAAGAGTATTCCAAATACTTTTTGAAAAAAGCTCACTATTATTAGAATAGTTATATAATTTGTCAAGGTGTCTACTACTCTAAGGACAAAATTCATCTGATGTATATAACATTTGTTTTTTAACAGTTTGTTAATTTATGGTCACATTTAATATTAAACAAAATCAAAAGAAGGATAAAGATCTGATACAAAGACGTATTCTTTTTTGAGTCCTCGTAGTAGCGCTCAAATAAACTGTAATGGAAAAATTATGAAAAACACCATCCAAGGTACATTCATTTGAAATATAAACTGTGGTTTCCTACTAAAAGCTCTAAGAATATTTCACTCATCCACCTAAAATTTCCATGCAAAAATAGCTATCTTGTATATTTTATAAAAGGGGAACTTGAGAAATCATGCTCATGCTCAGTCATAAACCTTCCACAACAGAGATAGACCCCTGATTTCCCAAGATCCACTTTATTATTCTCTCCACAAACCATTGACGTATCCTGATGAAGGTACACTATGAAATGGCAGTGAATAGGTAGGATGTGAAAATACAAAGAGGAGAGATACAGCAGTTTGAGATGCCTGGGGCCATTCAACAAAGGCTATGTGAGACTAATATTATCAGCATCATTCTGAACCCCTAACAAATTTGGTTTCAAATATGTACACAAAACTACAAAAATAAAAAATTACTAACCTCCTCTGCCCAAAACAGGCCATCTTCAAGACCCAGGGGAGGCAAACATCTGTCTATATAAAACTTCAAACCCTGGCGCTTATTTTCTATGACCCACAGTCTATTGCTAACTTAAACTCTCATATAATACTCCACGAATGAAAACTTTCCTGGTGACCAGCAAACCGTGAATTGCTCCAATGTCCAAAAACAGAAAACACATTTGTTAAGCGTTCATTCATTCACTTATTAATCTATTAGGAGAAACAGCTGTCCCACACAACCCAATAGACTTTAAAATGGAGCTCAAGAAACAGTGGTTTTTCCAAAAGTAGAGTCTCATTGAATGCCAAATAGCTTAATACTCAGGACAAACAGAATCTTCTTTCTACCACATACCCCTATGTTCCCTTCAACCTCGTGATCTTCAGTTTCCTCAACTAAAATATAAAGGTAATAATGTTTCATATGGTTATTCTGAGAATCAGCTGAAATAATGAATGTATAATATCTACTACTATTACCTAGAATATGGTAGGTAGAAAGCAAATGACTATTTTTTAATAAGTTCTGTTTATGTATTTATTATTTATTTATTTATATTTATTTTGGCTGCACTGGGTCTTACTCGTGGCATGTCGACTCTTAGTTGTGGCATGCAGACTTCTTAGCTGCGGCATGTGGACTCTTAGTTGCAACATGCAAACTCTTAGTTGCGGCATGCATGCAGGATCTAGTTCCCCAACCAGGGATTGAACCCGGGCCCCCTGCATTGGGAACGCGGAGTCTTACCCACTGGATCACCAGGGAAGCCCCGCAAATGTTTATTATAAAACTCTTACTTCTAAACATCAAGTTGCAAGCATAATGGAAAATCAGCCAAAGGCATTTAAAAGTAATGCTGTTAAGTGTTTAGAACTATATTATACAAAATAGTGTACAAAATTGTACACTAAGTACTATGATTTGAAATTGTGACAATTTTCATACATAAATCATTTCCTAAAGTTAATAAAAATGAAGTCTTTATAATTACAAGAATTCTTTCTTCTTATCAGAAAGGTGCAAAATTTTACTATCCATAAATCTCATTAAAACTTAAATTTTTACATGCCATTAGAAAGTGACAGGGAATATTTATCCAACAAAGTACAGTAGAGACTAATAAAAATAGTACCCAACCTAGGAGTCTCTTTAATTATTTATTATACAATTTTTCAATAACCTTGGAAGTAATGAAACACGTTTCATTTCTATATGTGTATCAGAAAGTTAACATTCCTTTGTTGATGCTGATACTGATTCTTGGTCTAAATATTAAAGCAGAACAAGATGAGAAAAGGAAAACCAATCCCATTAGTGGCCAAGATGGTGGAGCAGGAAGGCCCTGAGCTCACCTCTTCCCACAGGCACAGCAAAATTACACCTATTTACAGAGCAACTATCGATGAAAGAACAACCCGAAACCAGCAGAAATGATTTTCCCAACAAAATATATTAAGAAAGAACCACAACAAGATGGATATGAGGGGCAGAAATGTGGTACAGTCAAGACCCATACTCCTGGGCAGGCAACCTGCAAATGGAAAGATGATCACAACTGCAGAGGTTCTCCCCAAGAAGCAAGGGATCCAAACCCGACATCGGGCTTCCCCAACCCAGGGATCCTACAGCAAAAAGATGAGCCCCAAACGTCTGGCTTTGAAGGCCAGTAGGACTTGCATGTGGGAGAGCCAGAGGGCTGTAGGAAACAGAGACTCTATTCTTAAAAAACTCAGGCAAAATCTCCCATGCTCTGAGACCCATAATAGAGGCAGAAATTTTAAAAGAGCCTGAGTCAGACCCATTTGCTGATTTGGAGAGCCTCCTAGAGAGGAAGGAAGCAACTGAGTTTCCCCATGAGGACACCGACACGGGTGGCACCCTGTTTGGTGAGCTTGTTCTAATACAAGGACACTGGTGTTGGCAAGCACCAATTTGGAGTTCTCCCTCTAGCCTGTTAGCACTGGGGGATTACCTGCCCACCAGCCAACTGGCCCCAGCCCTGGGACACCCCGGGCACTACAGTCAGCCATACCAGCACCCAGTCCCACCAACCAGCAACCTGGCACCAGACCTGGGAACCCCCAGGTCCCAGAGCCAGATGACCCAGAACCTATCAACACCCACGAGCAAACCAGCACCAGTGCAGGACCCCCAAGAAACACAGCCAGGTGCACCAGTAGGCCAGCAGCCCTCTGAACTAGGCAGGGACTGGCAACCAACCAGGCCAGAGATCAGCCTGTATACCAGAGTGCCCCCAGTAGTCGGCCCTGCCACAACAGAAAGGCCCATGCAGCCCTAGAGCATATAACTCTAAAGACCGCAGGGGAATGTGCTGCTGGGACACAAAGGACAACTCCTACATACGACCATTTCGCCAAGATCAAGAAATGTAACCAACCTACTTAATACAGAGAAATAAAAACAGAGAATTAGGCAAAATGAGGGAATAGAGAAATATGCTCCAAACAAAGCAACAAGACAAAACCCCAGAAAAATAACTAAGCAAAGCAAAGATAAGCAATCTACCCAATAAAGAGTTGAAGGTAATGGCCATAAAGATGCTCAATGAATTAAAAAGAAGAATTAAAGAACACAATGAGAAGTTTCGCCATTAGTAAACTCAATGAATATGCATTCAATTTAATTTTAAATTTCAGGTTTTAGCTTTAAAAAGTAGATTAAACAAAATTGTTCATCTCAGCTCTCTCCCAAAACCTCAGTAAAATGACAGTAAGTAAAAAAACTGTAAATTAATTAATAAACCTACATAGTCTAGGAAAAGGTAATTTAGATACCAGCAGACAATAATCACTTAAAACATTTGGAAGCTTGAAGGCAAACAGATAAATACTAAAACCTACCTACAAGCAGAGAAGCCAACAAGAGTCAATTCTTAACACAAACCCCTAGCAAATCATAGGAATTCAAGGTATCAGGAGTTCAAGAAGGCCTGCAGGCAATATGATCCTACATACAGAAAATCCTAAAGACTCCACAAAAAAAAAAACTATTAGAACTAAGAAATAAATTCACTGAAGCTGCAAGACACAAAAGCAATATTAAAAATCAGTTGAGGAGGGGGTGCCTTCAAGATGGCAGAGAAATGAGACATGGAGATCACCTTCCTCCCCACAAATACATCAAAACTACATCTACATGTGGAACAACTCCTACAGAACACCTACTGAACACTGGCAGAACTCAGACTTCCCAAAAGGCAAGAAACTCCCACATACCTGGGTAGGGCAAAAGAAAAAAGGAAAAACAAAGACAAAAGAAAAGAGACAGGACCTGCACCTCTGGGAGGGAGCTGTGAAGGAGGAAAAGTTTCCACACACTAGGAAGCTCCTTCACTGGCAGGGACGGGGGGTAGGTGGGGGAGAATCTTCGGAGCCACGGAGGAGAGCACAGCAACAAGGGTGCAGAGGGCAAAGCAGAGAGATTCCCGCACAGAGGATTGGTGCCGACCAGCACTCACCAGCCTGAGACGCTCATCTGTTCACCCTCAGGGGCAGGTGGGGGCTGGGAGCTGAGGCTCAGGCTTCAGAGGACAGATCCCAGGGAGAGGACTGGGGTTGGCTGGGTGAATACAGCCTGAAGGGGGCTAGTGCACCACAGCTAGGAGCGAGGGAGTCCTGGAAAAAGTCTGGACCTGCCTAAGAGGCAAGAGACCACTGTTTCGGGGTGCACAAAGAGAGGGGATTCAGAGCACCGCCTAAACGAGCTCCAGAGACGGGCGCGAGCTGCAGCTATCAGCGCAGACCCCAGAGACAGGCATGAAATGCTAAGGCTGCTGCTACAGCCACCAAGAAGCCTGTGTGCAAGCACAGGTCACTATCCACACCTTCCCTCCTGGGAGCCTGTGCAGCCCGCCACTGCCAGGGTCCCGGGATCCAAGGACAACTTCCCCAGGAGAAGACACAGCATGCCTCAGGCTATTGCAACGTCTGCCGCCAGAGGCTCGCCCCGCATTCCATACCCCTGTCTCCCCCAGGCCTGAGTGAGCCAGAGCCCCCTAATCAGCTGCTCCATTATCCCTGTCCTGTCTGGGTAGGAAACAGACGCCATCAGGTGACCTACACGCAGAGGCGGGGCCAAATCCAAAGCTGAACCCCAGGAGCTGTGTGAACAACGAAGAGAAAGGGAAATTTCTCCCAGCAGCCTCAGGAGCAGCAGATTGTATCTCCACAATCAACTTCATGTACCCTGTATCTGTGGAATACCTGAATAGACAACAAACCATCCCAAAATTGAGGTGATGGACTTTGGGAGCAACTATAGACTTGGGGCTAGCTTTCTGCATCTAATTTGTTTCTGGTTTTATGTTTACCTTAGTTTAGTATTTAGAGCTTATTGTCATTGGTAGATTTGTTTATTGATTTGGTTGCTCTCTTTCTTTTATTTTATATATATATATTATTTTTTCCTTTTTCTCTTTTTGTGAGTGTGTATGTGTATGCTTCTTTGTGTGATTTTGTCTGTGTAGCTTTGCTTTTGCCATTTGTCCTAGGGTTATGACTGTCCATTTTGGTTTTGTTTTGTTTTTTTCTTTGTTTTTTTAGAATAGTTTTTAGAGATTTTATCTTTGGTGGATTTTTTTTTTTTGGTTTGGTTGCTCTCTTCTTTCTCTCTTTTTCTTATTATATTTAATTTTTTTATTTCTAATAATTTTTTCCATTTTTTTTTCTTTCTTTCTTTCCCTCCCTCCCTCCCTCCCTCTCTCTTTCTTTTTCTCCCTCTTCTTCTGAGCGATGTGGCTGACAAGGTCTTGGTGCTCTGGCCGGGTGTCAGGCCTGAGCCTCTGAGGTGGGAGAGCCGAGTTCAGGACACTGGTCCACCCGAGACCTCCTGGCCCCATGTAATAGCAAACGGTGAAAGCTCTCCCAGAGATCTCCATCTCAACGCTAAGACCCAGCTCCACTCAGCGACCAGCAAGCTACAGTGCTGGACACCCTAAGCCAAACAACTAGCAAGACAGGAACACAAACCCACCCATTAGCAGAGAGACTGCCTAAAATCATGATAGGTTCACAGACACCCCAAAACACACCACCATACGTGGTCCTGCCCACCAGAAAGACAAGATCCAGCCCCATCCACCAGGACACAGACACCAGTCCCCTCCACCAGGAAGCCTACACAACCCACTGAACCAACCTTACCCACTGGGAGCAGACACCAAAAACAACGGGAACTACGAACATGCAGCCTGCGAAATGGAGACCCCAAACACAGTAAGTTAAGAAAAATGAGAAGACAGAGAAACACACAGCAGATGAAAAAGCAAGGTAAAAGCACACCAGACCAAACAAATGAAGAGGAAATAGACAGTCTACCTGAAAAAGAATTCAGAGTAATGATAGTAAAGATGATCCAAAATCTTGGACATAGAATGGAGAAAATACAAGAAACACTTAACAAGGAACCAGAACTAAAGGGCAAACAAACAATGATGAACAACACAATAAATGAAATTTAAAATTCTCTAGAAGAAATCAATAGCAGAATAACTAAGGAAAAAGAACGGATAAGTGACCTGGAAGATAAAAAAGTGGAAATAACTACCGCAGAGCAGAATAAAGAAAAAGGAATGAAAATAATTGAGGACAATCTCAGAGACTTCTGGGACAACATAAAATGCACCAACACTCGAATTATAGGGGTCCCAGAAGAAAAAGAGGAAAAAAAAGGGACTGAGAAAATATTTGAAGAGATTATAGTTTAAAAACTTCCATAATATGGGTAAGGAAATGGTCAGTCAAGTCCAGGAAGCACAGAGTGTCCCATACAGGATAAATCCAAAGGGAAACACACCAAGACACATAACAATCAAACTATCAAAAATTAAATACGAAGAAAAAATATTAAAAGCAGTAACGGAAAAGCAACAATTAATGTACGAGGGAATTCCCATAATGTTAACAGCTGATCTTTCAGCAGAAACTCTGCAAGACAGAAGGGAGTACCAGGACATATTTAAAGTGATGAAAGGGAAAAACCTACAACCAAGATTACTCTACGCAGCAAGGATCTTATTCAGATTCGACGGAGAAATTAAAACCTTTAGAGGCAAGCAAAAGCTAAGAGAATTCAGCACCACCAAACCAGCTCTACAACAAATGCTAAAGGAACTTCTCTAGGCAGGAAACACAAGAGAAGGAAAAGACTTACAATAACAAGTCCAAAACAATTAAGAAAATGGTAATAAGAACATACATATGAATAATTACCTTAAATGTAACTGGATTAAATGCTCCACCCAAAAGATATAGACTGGCTGAATGGATACAAAAACAAGACCCGTACATATGCTGTCTATGAGAGACCCACTTCCGACCTAGGGACACATACAGACTGAAAGTGAGGGGATGGAAAAAGATATTCCATGCAAATGGAAATCAAAAGAAAGCTGGAGTAGCAATTCTCATATCAGACAAAACAGACTTTTAAATAAAGACTATTACAAGAGACAAAGAAGGACACTACATAATGATCAAGGGATCAATCCAAGAAGAAGATATAACAATTGCAAATATTTATGCACCCAACATAGGAGCACCTCAATACATAAGGCAAATGCTAACAGCCATAAAAGGGGAAATCGACAGTAACACAATAATAGTTGGGGACTGTAACACCCCGCTTTCACCAATGGACAGATCATCCAAAATGAAAATAAATAAGGAAACACAAGCTTTAAATGATACATTAAACAATATGGACTTAATTGATATTTATAGGACATTCCATCCAAAAACAGCAGATTACACTTTCTTCTCAAGTGCTCATGGAACATTCTCCAGGATAGATCATATCTTGGGTCACAAATCAAGACTTGGTAAATTTAAGAAAATTGAAATCGTATCAAGTATCTTTTCTGACCACAACGCTATGAGACTAGATATCAATTACAGGAAATCTGTAAAAAATACAAACACATGGAGGCTAAACAATACACTACTGAATAACCAAGAGATCACTGAAGAAATCAAAGAGGAAATCAAAAAATACCTAGAAACAAATGACAAGGAAAACACGATGACCCAAAACCTATGGGATGCAGCAGAAACAGTTCTAAGAGGGAAGTTCATAGCAATACAATCCTACCTTAAGAAACAAGAAACATCTCAAATAAACAGCCTAAGCTTACACCTAAAGCAATTAGAGAGAGAAGAACAAAAAAACCCCAAAGTTAGCAGAAGGAAAGAAATCATAAAGATCAGATCAGAAGAAAATGAAAAAGAAATGAAGAAAATGATAGCAAAGATCACTGAAACTAAAAGCTGGTTCTTTGAGAAGATAAACTTGATAAACCATTAGCCAGACTCATGAAGAAAAAAAGGGAGAAGACTCCAATTAATAGAATTCGAAATGAAAAAGGAGAAGTAACAGCTGACACTGCAGAAATACAAAGGATCATGAGAGATTACTACAAGCAACTCTATGCCAATAAAATGGACAACCTGGAAGTAATGGACAAATTGTTAGAAAAGCACAACCTTCTGAGACTGAACCAGGAAGAAATAGAAAATGTAAACAGACGAATCACAAGCACTGAAATTGAGACTGTGATTAAAAATCTTCCAACAAACAAAACCCCAGGACCAGATGGCTTCACAGGTGAATTCTTATTTTTTTTTTTTTTTTTAAAGTTTTTTCCTTTGTGATGAGAACTTTTTTTTTTTTTTTTTAATTTTTATTTATTTATTTATTTATTTATGGCTGTGTTGAGTCTTCGTTTCTGTGCGAGGGCTTTCTGTAGTTGTGGCAAGTGGGGGCCACTCTTCATCGCGGTGCGCGGGCCTCTCACCATCGCAGGCTCTCCTGTTGCGGAGCACAGGCTGCAGACGCGCAGGCTCAGTAATTGTGGCTCACGGGCCCAGTCGCTCCGCGGCATGTGGGATCTTCCCAGACCAGGGCTCGAACCCGTGTCCCCTGCATTGGCAGGCAGACTCTCAACCACTGCGCCACCAGGGAAGCCCTCACAGGTGAATTCTACCAAACATTTAGAGAAGAGCTAACACCTATCCTTCTCAAACTCTTCCAAAATATAGCAGAGGGAGGAACACTCCCAAACTCATTCTACGAGGCCACCATCACCCTGATACCAAAACCAGAAAAAGATGTCACAAAAAGAGAAAACTTCAGGCCAATATCACTGATGAACATATGCAAAAATCCTCAACAAAATACTAGCAAACAGAATCCAACAGCACATTAAAAGGATCGTACACCATGATCAAGTGCGGTTTATCCCAGGAAGGCAAAGATTCTTCAGTATACGCAAATCAATCAATGTGATAAATCATATTAACAAACTGAAGGAGAAAAACCATATTATCATCTCAATAGATGCAGAAAAAGCTTTCATCAAAATTCAACACCCATTTATGATAAAAACTCTCCAGAAAGTGGGCATAGAGGGAACCTACCTCAACATAATAAAGGCCATATATGACAAACTCACAGCAAACATCATTCTCAATGGTGAAAAACTGAAAGCATTTCCACTAGGATCAGGAGTGAGACAAGGATGTCCACTCTCACCACTATTATTCAACATAGTTTTGGAAGTCCTCACCACGGCAATTAGAGAAGAAAAAGAAATAAAAAGAATCCAAGTTGGAAAAGAGGAACTAAAACTGTCACTGTTTGCCAATGTCATGATACTAGACAGAGAAAATCCTAAAGGTGCCATCAGAAAACTACTAGAGCTAATCAATGAATTTCGTAAAGCTGCAGAATACAAAATTAATACGCAGAAATCTCTTGCATTCCTATATACTAACAGCAAAAGATCAGAAAGAGAAATTAAGGAAACAACCCCATTTACCACTGCAACAAAAAGAATAAAATACCTAGGGATAAACCTACCTAAGAAGGCAAAAGACCTGTACTCAGAAAACTATAAGATACTGATGAAAGAAATAAAAGACAACACAAACTGATGGAGAGATATACCATGTTCTTGGATTGGAAGAATCAATATTCTGAAAATGACTATACTACCCAAAGCAATCTACAAATTCAATGCAATCTCTATCAAATTACCAATGGTATTTTTCACGGAATTTGAACAAAAAAATTACAATTTGTGTGGAAACACAAAAGACCTCAAATAGACAAAGCAATCTTGAGAAAGAAAAATGGAGCTGGAGGAATCAGGCTCCCTGACCTCAGACTATACTACAAAGTTACAGTAACCAAGACAATATGGTACTGGCACAAAAACAGAAATATAGATCAATGGAATAGGATAGAAAGCCCAGAGATAAACCCATGCACATATGGTCACCTAATCTATGACAAAGGAGGCAAGAATATACAATGGAGAAAAGACAGTCTCTTCAATAACTGATGCTGGGAAAACTGGACAGCTACATGTAAAAGAATGAAATTAGAACACTCCCTAGCACCATACACAAAAATAAACTCAAAATGGATTAAAGACCTAAATGTAAGGCTGGACACTATAAAACTCTTAGAGGAAAATACAGGCAGAACACTCTTTGAAATAAATCGCAGCAAGATCTTTTTTGATCCACCTCCTAGAGTAATGAAAATAAAAACAAAAATAGGGGATTCCCTGGTGGCGCAGTGGTTAAGAATCCGCCTGCCAATGCAGGGGACACGGGTTCAAGCCCTGGTCCACGAAGATCCCACATGCCATGGAGCAACTAAGCCTATGCGCCACATCTACTGAGCCTGCGCCCTAGAACCCGCGAGCCACAACTACTGAAGCCCACACACCTAGAGGCCGTGCTCCACAACAAGAGAAGCCACCGCAATGAGAAGGCCACAAACGGCAACAAGAGTAGCCCCCGCTCGCTGCAACTAGAGAAAACCCGCGTGCAGCAACAAAGACCCAATGCAGCCTAAAATAAATAAATAATTAATTATTATTTTTTTTTAAAGTATGGATACCAAGGGGGGAAGGGGGAAGTGGGATGAAGTGGGAGTTTGGGATTGACATGTATACACTACTAGTATAAAACAGATAACTAATGAGAACCTACTGTATAACACAGGGAATTCTACTCAATGCTCTGTGGTGACCTAAATGGGAAGGAAATCCAAAAAAGAGGGGATGTACGTCTACATATAGCTGATTCACTCTGCTGTACAGCAGAAACTAACACATTGTAAAGCAACTATACTCCAATAAAAGATTTTTTTAATTTTTTTAATTTAAAAAAATTTTTAAAAGATAGAAAAAAAAAGAAGCAATCCCACTTACAATAGCATCAAAAACAATAAAAAGAGGAATAAATTTAACCACAGAAGTAAAAGATCTATACACCAAAAACTATAAGACACTGAGGAAAGAAACTGAAGAAGAACATACATAAATGAAAAAATATTCTGTGTCAATAGATTGGAAGCATTGATATTAATAAAATACACATACTACTCAAAGCTACCTATAGATTCAATGCAATCTCTATCAAAATTCCAATGACATTTTTCACAGAAATAGAAAAAACAATCCTTAAATTCATATGGAACCACAAAAGACTCTGAATAGCCAACATAATCTTGAGAAAGGGCAAAGTTGGAGGCAAAAAAAACAAAAAACAAAAGAATAACTGAGAGTTCAGAAATAAACCCATGAATAAATGGTCAAGTAATATTTGGCAACAGACTGAAGAATACTCAATAGGAAAAGGACAGTCTCTTCAATAAATGGTGTTGGAAAAACTGGATATACACATGCAAAAGAATTGGACCCCTATCTTAAATAACTCACAAAAATTAACTTGATATGGATTAAAGACTTAAACAGTGAGACCTGAAACCATAAAATTCCTAATAGGGAAAATGTACCCTGACATTAGTCTTAGCAATTATTTTTTGGATATAGTGCCAAAAGCACAAACAAGAAAAGCAAAAATTAATAAGTGGGACTACAAACTAAAAAGCTTCTGCACAACAAAGAAATAATCAACAAAATGGCCAGGTAACATTTGGAGTAGGAGAAAATACAACTGACCCTTGAACATCATGGGGTTTAACATGGCATGTGCCAACCCTCCATGCAGTCGAAAATGTGCACGTAACTTACAGTCAACCCTCCACATATGCAGTTCCTCCATATTGTGGCTCCTCCGTATCCGTGGTTCCACACCCACAAATTCAATCATCCAAGGATTGTGTAATACTATAGTAATAAGCACTACTGAAAAAACTGGCATATAAGTGGATCCTTGCAGTTCAAACCCATGTTGTTCAAGAGTCAATTATACTTGCAAACCATATTATCTGATAAAGAGTTAACATCCAAAATATATACGGAACTCATACAATTCAAATAGCAAAAAACAAACCGACTAAAAATCAGGTAGAGGACTTGAATAGACATTTTTCCAAAGAAGACATACAAATGGCCAACAGGTACATAAAAGGGTGCACAACATCACTAACCATCAGGGAAATGCAAATCACAACCACAATGAGATATCATCTCACACCTGTTAGAATGGCTATCATCAAAAAGACAAGAGATAACAAATGCTGAGAAGGATGTGGAGAAGGAACCCTGGTGCACTGGTGATGGGAATGTAAACTGGTAGAGTCAGTACGGAAAACAATAGGGAAGTTCCTCAAAAAACTGAGGAACTAGAACTACCATACAATCCAGCAATCCCACCGCTGGGTATGTATCCAAAGAAGATCAAATCACTATCTCAAAGATATCCCATGTTCACTGCAGCATTACTCACAATAGCCAAGACATGGGAACAACCTGTGTCCATAGACAGATGAATGAACAAAGAAAATGTGAGCTAGATATAGATATATCTCACACAAACACAATGGAATATTATTCAGCCACTTGAAAGAAGGATATTTTACCATTTGAGACAACATGGATGGATCCTGAGGGCACTGTGCTAAGTGAAATAAGTCAGAAAGAGAAAGACAAACACTGTACGATCTCACTTATATGTGGAATCTTTAAAAAAAAAAAAAAAAAAAAAAAAAAGCCAAACTCACAGGAACAGAAAGTACAATAGTTGCCAGGGGCTGAGTAGTAGGAGAAATGGGGAGATGTTAGTCAAGGGGTTACAAACTTCCAGTTATAAGATGAGTAAGTTTCAGGGATGTAATGTACGGCATGGTGACTACAGTTAAAAATACTGTATTGTATACTTAAAAATTGCTGTGAGACAACTGGAGAAGAGAGAACCTGCACACCACAACTAGAGAGAAGCCCGCACCCCACAATGAAGAGCCCACGCACTGCAACGAAAGATCCCACATGCCTCAATGAAGATCCTGCATGCTGCAACTAAGACCCGATGCAGCCAAAAATAAATAAATAAAAAATAAATCTTAAAAAAAAATTGCTGTGAGAGTAGAGCTTTAATGTTTTCACCATAACAACAAAATGGTAATTATGTGAGGTAAAATATTTGTTAACTAACCTTACAATAGTAAACATTTCACAATATATATGTATATCGAATCATCACACTGTACACCTTAAATTTATACAATGTTATATATCAATTTATATCTCAACAAAGCTGGGAAATAGGGGAAAATGTAAGGTCTAGGTGTGGTATGGGGTTGAAAACAAAAGGACTACTTGAAACTCTTTAAGAAAAATAGTCAAAACACTGCAGTTCTTCTTTATTCTGCCCACAATGTAAGACAAACATCCCTCTACCCCCACGCTATCCGAAAAACCAAGGGTCATTCCCTGGGGAGTTTGGACAAGGCCAGTTCAGGATTCAGGGACCCACACTTTGTGAGGACAGAGATGAACATCAAACTAAGAACAGAACCCAATACCTACTCCTATGGGGCTGGTGATGCAAATCAGAGCTTTGACAAATGTAACACCCACATAACATATAACACCCATATTTCATTAAGAGACAGAACTTTTCAATCACCCTAAAAGTTCCCTCATGTCTCTTTCCAGACAATCCTCTCCCAGAGGTAATCACTATCCTGATTTGCATCACCATAAATCTGTAATGTTGCTTGTTCTTTCATATAAATACAATCAACCAGAATATAATCTTTTATATCTGGCTCTTTTGTTCAACACAATATTTTTTAAATTCATACATGTTGTTCTATCTCTACATTTTTATCTATTTTTACAAGGATCTCCTGTTTTTAAGCAAATTTTTTACTGATATGTAACATCCATAAGTATGCAAATCATTAGTCTATAGCTAAACAAATTTACAAGGAGTATGTACCTATATGCCCACCACCCAGTAAATAAAATATTAGCAGCATCCCAAAGCCACTCATGTCTCTTACAGTCACTAACACACACACAGACACACCTTCAAATTGAATGTGATAAATAAAGGAAAATGGATGAATTGCTGCTACACACAACGATATCACAGATATGTTCTTGATTTAAAAAGCCAGATATAAAAGTGGTTATCTAACTACTCTCTGACAAACATCACCAGCTATTAGTTTTACCTGGTTCTGTATTTTATGTACATGAAACCATAACAGCATGAACTCTTACATCTGCCTCCTTTTGTAAAGATTCTACCTGTGATGTTCATCTGTATTGTTGTGTGTAGCAATAACTCATTCATTTTCCTTCTTGTGTCACTTTCAGTTATCTGAATATATCATAATTTATCTGCCCATTCTACTGCTGATGAGCAGTTTGTTTTTTTACAGTTCACAGCAATTATGAATACAGCTGCTAACATTTTACATATGTATTTTGCTGTTGGATTTACACCTATGAGTAGACATGCTGGATCATAAGGTACCCATACATTCAACTTTTGTAAATAGTGCCAAAGAGTTTTCCAAAGTAGTTAAGCCATTGTCTCTCCCACCAGCAGTGTATGGAAGTATCAGTTGTTCCACTTCCTTACCAGCACTTGGTATTGCCAGTGTTTTGAACTTCAGTCATTCTAGTGCTGTGTGGTGATATCTCATTGTGGTTTTAATTTGCATTTCCCTGATGACTGAGACTAAATACCTTCCCATATGTTTATGAACCATCAGAATATCTGTTTTGTGAGGAGCCTATCCAAGCCTTTTGCCCATTTTTCTACTGAACTGTCTTATTTTGTTTTATTGAGTTATAATTAACATATAATATTATATTAGTTTCAGGTATACAGCATAGTGATTTCATATTTTTATACATTATAAAATAATCACCAAAATAAGTTACCATCCATCACCATAAAAAGTTGCTACAATATTATTGACTATATTCCCTATGTGTACATTACATCTCCATGACTTATTTATTTTATAGCTGGAAATCTGTACCTCTTAATCCCCTTCACCTATTTCATCCGTCCCTCCACCGCCTCCCCTATGGGAACAACCAGTTTATTCTCTGTATCCATGAGTCTTTTCCTGTCTTGTTTTGTTTCTTTTCTTCTTTCTTTTTTAGATTCCACATATGAGTAACATCATACCATATTTGTTTTTCCTGTCTGATTTGCTTCACTTAGCATAATACCCTCTAGGTCCATCCATGCTGTCACAAATAGCAAGATCATATTCTTTTTTATGGCTGAGTAATATCCCAGAGTAATGGACACTTAGATTGCTCCCATATCTTTGCTAATGTAAATAGTACTTCAATGAACATAGGGGTACATATATCTTTTCAAAACACTGTTTTCATTTTCTTCTGATAAAGACCCATAAATGGAATTGCTGGATCATATGGTAGTTCTATTTTTAATTTTTTGAGGAATCTCCATACTGTTTTCCATAGTGGCTACACTAACTTACATTCCCATCAACGGTGCACGATAGCTCCCTTTTCTCCACATCCTTATCAACACTTGTTGTTTCTTGTCTTTTTTATAACAGCCATTCTCACAGTTGTGAGGTGGTATCATTACGGTTTTAATTTGCATTTCCCTGATGTTTAGTGATGTTGAACATCTTCTCATGTGCATGTTGGCCATCTGTATGTCTTCTTTGGAAAAATGTCTACTCAGGTCCTCTGCCCACTTTTTAATTGGGTTGTTTGGGTTTTTTTGACAATGAGTTTTAAGAGTTCTTTATATATTTTGGATATCAACCCCTTATCTATTATTGGCAAATATAGTCTCCCATTCAGTAGGCTTTTTGTATTGTTGATGGTTTCCTTCGCTATGCAAAAGCTTTTCAGTTTGATGTAGTCCCATTTGTTTATTTTTGCTTTTGTTTCCCTTGCCTGAGAAGACAGATCAAAAAGATACTGCTAAGACCAATGTCAAAGAGCATACTATCTATATTTTCTTCTATGACTTTTATGGTTTCATGTCTTACAATTAAGTCTTTAACTGATTTTGAGGGGGGGGGTTGTATATAGTATGAGAAAGTAGTCCAGTTTGATTCTTTTGCATGTAGCTGTCCAGTTTTCCAAACACTATTTATTGAACAGGTTGTCTTTTCTCCACTGTATATTCTTGCCTCCTTTGTCATAGATTAATTGACCATGTAAGTATACGTTTACTTCTGGGCTCTTTACTGTGTTCCATTGATCTATGTGTCTGTTTTTGTGCCAGTACCATACTGTTTGGATTACTATATGTTTGTAGTACAGTTTCAAGCCTGGGAGCATGATACCTCCAGCTTTGTTCTTCCTTCTCAACATTGTTTTGACTATACAGGGTCTTTTGTGGTTCCATGCAAATTTTAGGATTATCTGTTCTAGTTCTGTGAAAATGCCTTTGGTATTTTGATAGGGACTGCACTGAATCTGTAGAATGCCTTGGGCAGTATGGTCATTTTCATGATATTGATTTGTCCAATCCATGCACATAGTACATCTTTCCATTTGTTTGTCTTGTCTACAATTTCTTTCATCAATGTCATAGTTTTCAGAGTACAGGTCATTCACCTCCTTGGTTAAATTTATTCCTAGGTATTTTACTCTTTTTGATGCAATTATAAATGGGATCACTTTGTTAATTCCTCTGATAGTTTGTTGTTAAAATAGAGAGATGCATCAGACCTTTATACATTAATTCTGTATCCTGCAATTTTTCTGAAGTCACTTATTGAAGTCAGTTTTTGAATAACAATTCACTTACTGAATAACAATTTTTTTTGTGAAGTCTTTGGGGTTTTCTACATATAGTATCATGCCACCTACAAACAATGACAGTTTTATTTCTTCCTTTCCAATTCTGATTCCTTTTTTTGTTTTTGTTTTTTTGCCTAACTGCTGTGGCAATAACTTCCAATACTATGTTGAATGAAAGTGGTGAAAGTAAGCATCCTTGTCTTACTCCTGATCTTAGAGCAAAAGCCTTCAGACTTTCTCCATTGAGTATGATGTTACCTGTGGGATTTAATGTATGTATGGCCTTTATTATGTTGAGGGAGGTTCCCTCTATACCTACTTTGTTGACAGTTTTTGTCATAAACAGACATTGAATTTGGCTAATGCATTTTCTGCATCTATTGATATATGATTTTATTCTTCAATCTGATAATGTGGTGTATCTTGTTGATTGATTTGCAGATATTGTACCATCCTTGCATCCCTGGGATAAATCTCACTTGATCATGGTGTATGATCCTTTTAATGTATTGTTGAATTTGATTTGATAATATTTTGTTGTAGATTTTTGCATTTATATTCATCAGTGATACTGGTCTGTAATTTTGTGTGTGTGTGTGATGTCTCTGGTTTTGTTATCAGGATGTGCTGGCCTCATAGAATGAGTTCAGAAGTGTTCCTTCCTCACTGATTTTTTTGAATAGTTTGAAAAAGAAAAGTGTTAACTATTCTTTCAATGTTTGGTAGAATTCGCCTGTGAAGCCATCTGGTCCTGGACTTCTGCTTGTTGGAAGATTTTTATTACTGATTCAATTTCATTACTGGTAATCAGTCTGTTCATATTTTCTATTTCTTTCTGATTCAGTCTTGGGAATTTGTACGTTTCCAGGAATTTATCCATTTCTCCTATGTTATCCATTTTATTAGTGTATAATTATTCATAGTAATCACTTATGATCTTCTGTATGTATGGTGTTGGTTGTAACTTCTCCTCTTTTATCCTTGATTTTATTTATTTGGACCCTCTCTCCTTTTTTCTTGATGAATCTAACTAAATGTTTATCAATTCTGTATATATTTTCAAAGAACTAACTCTTAGTTTCACTGATCTTCTCTATTGTTTTTTAGTCTCTATTTCAGTTATTTCCACTCTGATCTTTTATTTCCTTTATTCTACTAACCTTGGGCGTTGCTTGTTCTTCTTTTTCTAGTTTCTTTAAATGTACATTTTGATTGTTTGAGATTTTTCTTGTATCATGAAGTAGGCTTGTATCACTATGAACTTCCCTCTTAGAACTGTTTTATCTTCATCCCACAGATTTTGGATCACTGTGTTTCCATTTTCACTTGTCTCCAGGTAATTTTTGATTTCCTCTTTGACTTTTCAATGACCCATTGATTGTTTAGTAGCATGTTGTTTAGTCTCCATATGTTTGTGGGGTTTTTTTTTTCAGTTTTCTTCGTGTAGTTAATTCCTAATTTCTTACCAGTGAAGTCAGAAAAGATGTCTGACAAATGCTGGAGAGGGTGTGGAGAAAAGGGAATCCTCTTACACTGTTGGTGGGAATGTAAATTGGTGCAGCCACTATGGAGAATAGTATGGAGCTTCCTCAAAAAACTAAAAGTAGAGTTGCCATATGATCCAGCAATCCCACTCCTGGGCACGTATCTGCAGAAAACCATAATTCGAAAAGATACACGTACCCCTATGTTCACAGCAGCACTACTTACAATAGCCAAGATATGGAAACAACCTAAATGTCCACCAACAGATGAACGGATAAAGAAGACATAGTATACATATACAATGGAATATTACTCAGCCATAAAAAAGAATGAAATAATGCCATTTGCAGCTAAATGGATGGACCTAGAGATTATCATACTAAGCGAAGTCAGAAAGAGAAAGACAAATACCATGTGAAGACAAGTCCTTTATCAAATAGCTCTTTCACTCTGTGACTTGTCTTTTCCCTCTCCTTAATGATATCTTTTGAACAACATATCTTCATTTTAATAAAGTACAACTTATCAATAAAAAATCTTTGTCTACCCCTAGGTCAAAAAGGATATTTTCCTATGCTTCCTTTAAGGTGCATGATTGTTTTACATTTCACATTCTACCATCCATCTGGAATTGAATCTGGAGTATATGCTGTGAAGTCAGGTTCACGATTCATTGGTTTCAATATTGACCCAATACCATTTATTGACTAGGCCACCATTTTTCATTCCAATCAGCCCAGCATCACTTATTGTAAAGGACATCATTTCCCCACTGCACTGCAATACCACCTTTTTCATATATCACTGGATGATAAACATGATGGTCTATTTCTGGACCCTCTGTTTCATTATTCTGTCTTTGCCCCCAAACCACAATGTCTTAATTTATAATAGTCTCATTTCTAGATCTCAGTGGGAAATCTTTCAATATTTCAATACTGAATATGATGTTTGCTGTAGGCTTTTAGATATCCTTTATCAGATTAGGAAAATTCCCTTCTATTCTTATTTTGCTATGAGTTTTTTATCATGAAGGGGTTTTTATTTATACTTCTGCTTTAAGAAAATTATTAAAATGCATCCTGCACTAGAGCTCCCTTTCCAGAAAAGTGTACTCCCCAACTTAAACAGTTCCTGGGTTATAGTAGGTTGCACTTACTCTCATACCCATCTGAACAGTAACTGGATCAGAGTTCTACTTCCATGTGTACTATCTCCATGCCCACATACCAACATTTCTACTCTGTTATATAATTTGAGGTGGCTTCTAGTCATGCTGAACTGCTATCAGTTTTGGTATCAATTTTGTTTTTGTCCATGCTCTGATTTTGGGTGATTTCTCCGGAACTGTATTTTTTCCACATATCTTGCTGATTTCAGTGCATAATTTTGAAGAACGTGATATTTTTCAATAATGCATAAATATTATAGCAGAAATACCCAAATATATCACAGAAGAAGACAGTCAGGCCAAACTTCATTTGAGCACATTTACTGCCTTGTTTTAATTACGACTGATCATGTCCAGCCAATCAGACAGAAACATACAAATGAACTGATTACAATTCACTTCTATTCAAATGCAGATAATCAGTAAATATTATCTATTTGATTGTAGGAAATCAAAAATAAGTATTTGAAATAGTATGTAAAAATCATGTTCTGATTGACATGTATACACTGATGTGTATAAAATTGATGACTAATAAGAACCTGCTGTATAAAAAAATAAATAAAATTTAAAAATTTTAAAAAAAATCATGTTCTGACAGCCAACAATAGTTATTTGCCACTTTTAGATTAGAGCCAAAATAGCTCATCCTTTATGCTAAACATAGATCAGGAATGATTTTATAGCAGTGTATCATAATGTGATTAATTACGGCTTCAAAATGATTGCTTATAACCTCGTACTACAAAATAAATGCATATCATACTGCCAAAAATGATCACCATTTGTGTTTTACAATTTATGGGTCCACTTACCTTCACATTTTTCAAGAATCTGGACTGTTTCTCCTATTTCTAAGACCAACCCTTGAGGGACAGATCCTCGAAAGCTGCATATCACTAGAAAAACAAGGATAAACGTGTCAATTAGCATTTTAAAATACTGGGACAGGGTCAGTGTCAATGAAATTAAGCACTAAATTTTCTTAAGTATATACTCTCCCTTCTAATTCATTTTTCAAATATGTAAGTCTCTTTCAACTTAATCTATATTTTGAAAGGTAATATTAAATGGTTCAGAACACTGAAGTATACTTTGGCAGAATCACTATTACTTAGAGGTGTGTGCATGCATGCATGTATGTGAAAACATTTCTGTAAACAGAGTCTCCCTCTCTCTCTCCCTCAGCATATCTTGTGTTTGCCTGTTCTTTCTGGTCAAGTATGTATCAATTAAGAAAAAATGAACATTAGAAGCTTATTATCTACTATAAACAGACAAATAGATATTTTTAAAAGGATCACCAAATAAATATGATTATGCTTTGAAAAACAGAATCCCCATAATAAAAATAAACAAAAATTAATGAAGTAAAAAGCAAATGTACAACAGAGAAAATCTATACTCATCAAAATCCCACATACTTTTATTTTTAGAAAACTGATAAAATGATTCTAAAATTTACATAATACAAAGAACCAAGAAAAGCCTTGTCAATCTTAAAGGAGGTACACTATCACATACTAAGCCTTATAATCTAAAATTAATTCTTTGAAAATACTAACACTGATAGACACGTAGGCAAGACGGATCAAAAAAAGAGAGAGAGAGAAAAGGTATAAATTATCAGTATCAGCAATAAAAACATTAATGTAATTAATAATTAAATGATGTATAAAAGGACATTAGATAAAACTTTATAACAAAAATTTAGAAAATTTAGAATAGATGGATAAATTTGTAGAAAGATCAACTTTACAAAAACTGACAGAGCAGTTAAAAACCTGAATAGTCCTGTATCTATTAAACAAAAGTGAATCTGTAATTAAAATTTTCCCACAAATGAAATACCAAGTCCTGACTACTCTACCAGCGAATTTGTCCAAACACCTGGAGAAGAAACACCAACCACAAATAAATCCCTCCAGGAAATAGGGAAAAGAGAATTCATTTTTAACTCAGCACGAAAATAAAAGCTGACAAAGACATTATAAGAAAAGAAAGTTACAGGCCAATCTGTCTCATGATCACAGATAGAAAATCTTTTTTAAAAAAAAACAAACAACCCAATCCAAAAATGGGCAGAAGACCTAAACAGACATTTCTCCAAAGAAGATATACAGATTGCCAACAAACACATGAAAGAATGCCCAACATCATTAATCATTAGAGAAATGCAAATCAAAACTACAATGCGATATCATCTCACACCGGTCAGAATGGCCATCATCAAAAATCTACAAACAATAAATGCCGGAGAGGGTGTGGAGAAAAGGGAACCCTCCTACACTGTTGGTGGGAATGTAAATTGATACAGCCACTATCGAGAACAGTATGGAGGTTCCTTAAAAAACTAAAAATAGAACTATCATACAACCCAGCAATCCCACTACTGGGCATTTACCCTGAGAAAACCATAATTCAAAAAGAGTCATGTACCACAATGTTCATTGCAGCTCTATTTACAATAGCCAGGACATGGAAGCAACCTAAGTGTCCATCAACAGATGAATGGATAAAGAAGATGTGGCACGTATATACGATGGAATATTACTCAGCCATAAAAAGAAACGAAACTGAGTTATTTGTAGTGAGGTGGATGGACCTAGAGTCTATCATACAGAGTGAAGTAAGTCAGAAAGAGAAAAACAAATACCGTATGCTAACACATATATGTGGAATCTAAAAAAAAAAAAAAAAAAAATCGTCATGAAGAACCTAGGGGCAAGACAGGAATAAAGACGCAGACCTACTAGGGAATGGACTTGAGGACACGGGGAGGGGGAAGGGTAAGTTAGGACAAAGTGAGAGAGTGGTAGTGTATATATGGACATATATACACTACCAAATGTAAAATAGATAGCTAGTGGGAAGCAGCCGCATAGCACAGGGAGATCAGCTCGGTGCTTTGTGACCACCTAGAGGGGTGGGATAGGGAGGGTGGGAGGAAAGGAGACACAAGAGGGAAGAGATACAGGAATATATGTATATGTATAACTGATTCACTTTGTTATAAAGCAGAAACTAACACATCATTGTAAAGCAATCATACCCCAATAAAAATGTTAAAAATAAATTAATTAATTAATTTTAAAAAATAAATAAAAAATAAAAAGCAAACTGGGAATTCCCTGGTGGTACGGTGGTTAGGACTCGGCACTTTCACTGCCATGATTCCCAGGTTCGAGTCCTGTTCGGGGAACTAAGATCCCGCAAGCCATGTGGTCATGCATGCATGCATGAATGAATGAATGAATGAATGAATAAATAAATAGCAAATCAAATCCAACTATATATAAAAAGAATAACCATGACCAATTTGGGTTTATTCCAGAGCGCAATTGGTTTAATGTTAAAAAAATCAATAAAGGGGGAAAAAAATCACATGATCATATCCATAAATGCAGAAGTGGCATTTGATAAAACTCAATGTCTACTCGTGACTAAAATTCTTAATAATCTAAGAATAGAAGGGAACTTCCTTAATATGATGAAGGTTATGTACAATGTATCTATAGCAAACATCATATATATTAGTGAAATACTCAGCATTTTATCACTAAGGTTAGGAATAAGAAGAGCATGTCCACTACCATTTCTATTCAACATTACACTGATGGGCCACCCTGTGCAAATAAAGCAGAAAAAGAAATAAAAGGTATAATGATTAGAAACAAAGAAATAATAGTATCATTATCTGCAGGCCTGAAAAAATCCCAAAGTACCTAGACATAAACCAACACAGAAAATATGTCAATGTGTAGCAAGGTCACTAGATACAATATGAATTTTTTTAAGTCTATATAGGAACAAACAACTACAAAATGAAATGTTTTAGGAATATACAATTTATAACAGCATCAAAAATGTCAAGTAACTATAAATAAATCTAAGAGACATATGGAAGAACTCTATACAGAAAACTGTATGACATTATAGTAAAAGTCTAATAAATGAAGGCATACATCCTATTCATGAATTCCAAGACTCAACAGTATAAAGATACAGATTTTCCCCAAATTGATCATTAGATTCTATGCAATCTCAACCAAAACCCCAATAGACATTCTGTGGAAATCAATAAACTGATTCTACAATGTGCATAAAAATGCAAAGGATGAAACTGAGGAATATATACTACCTAATATCAGCCTTTCCACTGTTGAAAAAAAAAAAAAGCCCAAGCTATAAAATTGTGTGTGTGTGTGTGTGAATAGCATGAGCCTATTTGTATGTGTACATATATATGTATATATTTAATCTCTACTGAAGATATCAAATTTGCTTACTGGTTACTAAAGACAACACTTGTGTCCCCCCAAAATTCCTATGTTGAAACCTAATCCCCAGTATGATGGTATTTGGAAATGGGGCCTGTGGGAGGTGATTAGGTCATGAAAGTGGTTCCTTCATGTATGGGAGTAGTACACTTATAAATCAAGACCTCAGAGAGATCCCTCTCCCCTTTCACCATGTGAGGACACAGAAGTCGGCAGTCTGCAACCCTGACAAGGGGCTTCATCCAAACCTGACCATCCTAGCACCCTGATCTCAGACTTTTCAGCCTCTAGAACTACAAGAAATAAATGTCTGTTATTTAAGCTACCCAGTCTATAATATTTTTTTTATAGCAGTCTGAACTGGACTAAGACACTGGTAATTAATATGCTCTTATTAAAGTATTTGGCTATATTTCTAAATAGTAGTAGCATTATTCAATCTTCTGCAAATGTTGTAAATTCCCCATGGAAAACAAAATTCTGAACAAACACAAATAACAAAGCAGTTAGACCAACTTCTACCATTTAATGCCATACAGATTTGGAAAATGTTAAGAAACAGCAAATACTCAACAGCATCCTCCTTTAAGTACCAAGTGCGGAAAAATAGTCTTCCCTAGGATTTACTGGGTTGAACCCTTCATCACAGTGGAGAAAAAATCATGTTCCAGCATCTCTCAAATCCTTGCAGGCACCCACATATTAACAATGAGACAGGTGTCCTAAGGTCAAAAGTATGCAATCTCTGAGCCATAGCTTATAGTAAAACTACAATGAATTGCATGAGCATTTAGGAATTTAACTTCACCAGATCTTCTACGTACTCCCTAACAAATTCTTTATCGAAAGCCTTGCTATTATTTCAATCTCCAAAGCATTCATCACTCCTGTCTTCCTAACCTCTGTCACTAATTGACAAGAACATTAAAATTACCAACGGCTTTCCTTGTTTGAAATTGGGTGTTTCATGCCTATTCAGAGAACCTATGTAAACTTTCCACTTTAATAACTACCTTCATTCAACACTGGCTTTCAAGTGATTTTTTAAATTAATGTATAAGTAGAAAAGAAAAAAATTATATTTGCTAGAAAAGCAAGAGGCTCAAAAGAAAGCAGATCTTTCTCCCTATAATCATGGATCTACTTTCAGGCCTATACTCTGTTTGCTGGAATATCACAAAGAATAAACCTATTAGTTATAGATCGTTTCACTCTATTCTCCTCTGTGTCTGTCAGGTACATTAGAAGTTACTGGTCACTGCGAGCTTCAAGAATTTGAAAAAGAATAGATACATATATATGTATAATTGAATCACTTTGCTGTACACCTGAAACTAACACAACATTGTTAATCAACTATACTCCAATATAAAATAAACATTTTTTAAAAAGAAAGAAAATAATCTCCACCTACAAAGAATTTATCATTTCATTGGTGGTGGCAGGGGAAGGAGTGTGAGATGAGAGGGAAAAAATGCATGATCCGTATGATGTTGCAAGATTTGTTTGCCCCTGAGATCCACTTTCTACCCTCCTCCACCTCGCTCTATACCCCGGAGAGCCTGCCCTCTCGGGCAGCATCAACAGCCTCCTCCTTGCCCCGTGGCTGGTTGGGTAAATCAGGTGGAGAACACTGCCAGATGCTGGAGAACAGGCGGACAATAAGGTTGGGATGTTTATTCCTGCTGGGCCCTGGGAGTTGGCTGCATCCCTCTGCTGAAGGCCACAGCTCCTGTGAGTTTCTGTAACTGTTCCCTCACTTGCCCCTTCAGTCCTAGTGGTGGAAGCAACCACCGGGGTACTGCACCCTATTCATTTCCCTAGCTCCTGCCTCACCTTCAGAAGTAGTCCCTTTATTAAACCCTGTTCAGACTACCCCATTTGACTGTGCAATCTCTTTCCTGCCCAGACCCCGACGGATAAATACAAACATAATGATAACAGCAGCTCTTTGCAGCTTCGTAACCTTTTTTACCTTTTGAATCCAAGTTCGCCTGGACTCCTGTAATGGCCTCCTAAGCGATTGCTCACACCCACCGGTGCCCCTTCTCAGCCCATTCTCCAAAAAAAAACAAAAAACAAAAACAAAACAAAACAACAACTATGCCCTTTACCATTATTCTTTCAGTTTTGTGCCATCTTAATCCCCAAGTAATTAAGAATTCATCAGTGGCAAAATAAGATTGAAGACGTTTGAAAAACATGTTAACAGAGAGAAATACTAATTTTAAAAATTTTACAGATATTTAGCTTGAAATTTTTCATACTGTGTTAAGTAGAAAAAGATTATAAACAATATTTATACAATGATTCTATTTTTTGTGGAATATACAAATAAAAGAGGTTGCAACTAGGTTATAAGAATATTTTTATCTGCCTCTTGTTCTGCTTACCTATTTTGTCTACAGTGTATACATACTTCTCTAATATTTCTACCTTTATATACATACCTATAAACACACACACACACACACACACACGCACACACTCATGAGGGAAAGCTTAATCTTTGTTAGATCATGAAAGAAGGGTCAAAAGATGCATTCTGAAGCAAATCCACTATACAATCTTTGATTGTTGTACCAGCCCAGCCATATAATACTACAAAATCAAATCTCTTCTGATTTCAAAAATAAGTTGTCATGGTAATAGACTCATACTCCAAACTGACTTTGTATCAGTGTGGCTCAGAGAAAAATATCTACCTCTTTCCACTCAATTATTTCCCCCACCAACTCAAACAAAAGATACTACAAGAACTGTACTGCAGGATTGACCCATATTATTCTGCCTCCTTTACTATTACATTAGTTTTCTTCTTTCTAACTGTTTACATAGATATTTCATTTATCATATACTAGTTTCATAAATATAAAGAATGTATTTCTGGAACATTATTCTGTTTCAAGTATAAATCATTCTTGTTCCAACATCCCACTTTTAATTGCTATTACCTAACATGGTAAAGTTAAGTACCTCCCCCCATTACTCTTTTAAGACTAAGCTCCTATGTTTGTTTTTTTCTTTTTTTTTTTTGGCTGCATTGGGTCTTCACTGCTGTGTGCGGGCTTTCTCTGGTTGTGGCGAGTGGGGACTACTGTTCGTTGTGGTGCATGGGCTTCTCATTGCAGTGGCTTCTCTTGTTGTGGAGCACGGGCTCTTAGGCGTGCAGGTTTCAGTAGTTGTGGCACGCAAGCTCTAGAGCGCAGGCTCAGTAGTTGTGGCGCACGGGCTTAGTTGTTCCACGGCATGTGGGATCCTCCCGGGCCAGGGCTCGAACCCGTGTCCCCTGCAGTGGCAGGTGGACTGCGCCACCACGGAAGCCCACCTATGTTTCTTCTTACAGACAAACTGGAGAAAATGATTATAAAATTCAGTGAAAGGTACTGGTGGCATTTTGATTGGATCACATCAAACCTATAAACTGGTTTGTTCTGAACAAGTAATGGATTTTACTACATGTAAAACTTTTTAGATGTCCATATATAATATCTAAAACTTCTGAAAGAAAAATGGAAAAATACCAGCAAGAATCAAAATGTTCTACATTCAGTATGGACATAGTTTTTACAATCAAAAAGAAAAACACAGACTTTTTTTGCCCATAAGAAAACTGGGCGAAAGATACAAATAGACCAAAAAACACATAAAAAAATATTAACCACTGTAACAAAGATTGCTAAAAAGTATCATTTTTATTTTTTTATCAGATTGTCAAAGATTAATACCCAAACAGTGCTGATAAAGATGTGCACATACATGACCAGAACACAAAGTGTAAGATTTTTTTCTTAAAAAGGTGGTAGAAATGGGTCCATTTTAAGATTTCACATGCTTTGACACAATTCCACTTCTAGAAATCAATACTCGATAACCATCAAGTAAATAAATATATATGCAGCAAGATCTGCAGCATACTGTTTTCTATAATAGCAAAACTGAGCTATAAATTAACAAAAAAAAAGCCCTAAAAATGGAAAGTAAAATGAATTAAATAAACCTAGATGTACAGCCAAGTTAGTAGCATAACCAAAAAGAGAGGAACTATTCCAAGTAATGTCAAAAGAAAGTAATTTGACCAAATATCCCTAATGGAATATATTCTAAGGATAAAAAGAACTTCAAAAAAATCTTAATCTGCTTTCACTAATCATACTGTTGATATAGTGATAGTAATGCTATTCTAAGACTGTTGTGCGAGTAATGGGGAATAAGGCAAGTAAGTAATTACTTAGGAATCTGTTTTTAAGGGAGGGAAAATGCAGATGTAAGATTTATGAAGTTAAGTAAAGACAATGTAGCCATGCACAGTTCCTGACAAGGCCTAGAAACAATGACAAATCTCTAGCACTGAAATTGTGATTTCTAAATATACTCTTTCCCACTAAAAGGAACCAGGGCTCCTTGGGAAAATGCCAAGTTTAGGACAGGAAATGCTTAAGATAAGCACAGAATATCCTGTCATACTAAAAACCAAAGAAGCTATCAAAAACTACTATGGTCAGGTCAAAAGGACTTTCAACACCAGGAGAGTCCCACTACTCACTAAAAGAATAGTATACCAGTATATTTAAATCTCTGAGTTAATAATAATAATGGTTCAAAAAAGAGCTTATGGTCACTTTTCAGAGATTGCTAAGGGAATCAACTCACTACTGTGATAATTAGCAAAACAGGAAAAAAAAAAACAGAACATATATCATGCTTTTCCTGTACAAACTATATACCTTTGAATACCCAAGTAGTTAAGGAAAAGTTTCTCTTTATAAAAAATATCCTAGACAATAAACAAAGAAGTGATGGCAAAGGTAGACTATCACCATTTTGCAACCCCCAATAAATGTATGGGTACAGGAAATGATCATCGATAGCTCTAACATCACAAAAAGAGGAAACAAGAAACTATGTAACTACTAAACAAAGTACATAATGCCATCTATAAAGTAATCATTTATTAAAAAAAAAAAAAAACTCAAACCTTAATATGGGGATGCCTATAGAACTAACTGCCAACTTAAAGGAAATACCAGGAAAAAGGAGCATATTAAATGAATTCACAGAAACATGATTAGCAAGATTCACACTATGAGACAAAAGATTCAGTTTCTTTAACAAAACACTGCAAGGGAAAAAAAGAGATGGAGAACTTAATAAAACAGCCTTCAGCTATATCAATTCCATATACAATAGCACCAAAAATAATAAGATACTTAGGAATAAATTTAACAAAAGAGGTATAAGACTGAAAACTACAAAACACTGCTGAGAGAAATTAAAGATCTAAGTAAGTAGAAAGACATCCCATGTTCATGGATTGGTAGAATTGATACTGTTAAAATGACAATTCTACCCAAGGTAATCTACAGATTCAATGGAATCCCTATCACAATCCCCAAGAAATAGAAAAACACATCCTAAAATTCATATGGAATTTCCAGAGGCCCCAAATACACAAAGCAATCTTAAAAAAGAACAAAGTTGGATGACTCACACTTTCAAGTTTCAAAACTTACTACAAAACTACAATTATCAAAATAGTGCGGTACTGGCATAAGGATATATAGATCAATGGAATATAATTAAAAGCCAGAAATGAATCCTGCCACATGTAGCCAACAGATTTTAAGGCCATTAAATGGGGAAAGAAAAGGCTGTTCAGCAAGTACTGCTAGGAAAACTGAATATCCACATGCAAAATAATGAAGTTGAATCCTTACCTTACACTATATACAAAATTAATTCAAAATGGATCAAAGACCTAAATATAAGAGCTAAAATTATAAGACTATCAGAAAAAAAATAGGGTAAATACTCATGACATCTGATTTGGCAATAGTTTCTTGGATAAGAACAACAAAAGAAAATAGATTAATTGAATTTCAACAAAATTAAAAGCTTTGTGCAGCAAGGGACACTATTAAGAGACTGAAAAGATAGTCTGTAGACCAGCAGAAAATATTTACAAATCAACTCTTAAAAGGCTTTAAATATTAAAAAAATGTATAAAGAAAGTAATGAACAACAAAAATAAAAATAAAAAACCCAATTCAAAAATAGGCAAAGGATTTTAATAGACATTTCACCAAAAAATATATACAAATGAACAACAGCACATGAAAAGAGGCTCAACATCGTTAGTCATTAGGGAAATGCAAATCAAAACCACAATGAGATATCACCTCACACCCACCAGAATTGCTATCATCAAAAAGGCAGAAAAGGGCTTCCCTGGTGGCACAGTGGTTAAGAATCCGCCTGCCAATGTAGGGGACACAGGTTCGAGCCCTAGTCCGGGAAGATCCCACTAAGACTGTGTGCCATAGCTACTGAGCAACAAAGCCTGTGCACCACAGCTACTGAGCCTACACTCTAGAGCCCGTGAGCCACAACTACTGAAGCCCACACGCCCACAGCCCATGCTTCAGAACAAGGGAAGCCACCGCAAGGAGAAGCCTGCGCACCACAACAAAGAGCAGCCCCCACTCGCCGCAACTAGAAGGCCCGCGCGCAGCAACGAAGACCCAATGCAGCCAAAAATAAATAAAATAAATAAATTTTCTTTTAAAAGGCAGAAAATAACAAGTTTTGGCAAAGATGTGGAGAAAGTGGAACCCTAGTGCACTGCTGGAGGACATGTAAAATGATGCAGGTGCTATGGAAAACAACATGGCAATTCCTCAAAAAATTAAAAATTACCATATGATCCAGCAATTTCACTCTGTGCGTATTTCCAAAAGAATTGAAAACATTCACACAAAAACTTGATGAATATTCATGGCACAATTATTCATAACAGCCAAAAAGTGGAAAGAATTCAAATATCCATCAATTGGTAAAGAGATAAACAAAATGTAGTATACCCATACAATGGGATATTACCAGCCATAAAAAGGAATGAAGTACTGATACATGCTACAACATGGATGAATCTTGAAAACATTATGCCCTGTGAAAGAAGCCAGACACAGAAGGCCACATATTGTATGATTCCATTTACTTGAAATGCCCAGAACAGACAAATCATTAGACAAAAAGTTGACTAGAGGTTGCTGGGGTGACAGAGAGGGAATGGGGAGTGACTGCTAATGGGTATAGGGTTTCTTTTTGGAGTGATGAAAGTGTTCTGGAATTAAGGTAGTGGTGATGAATGAACAACTCTATAAATATACTAAAAATAAGTGAATTGTACACTTTAAAGGGTGAGCTATATGGTATGTGAATTATCTCTCAAATAAGGATATATTTTTTTAAACACAAAAAAAGAAAAAAAAATAGTACACAAACAATGATAAATCAACATCATAAAAGAAAACTAATTGCAGGAAACAAGGAAATTTTATATAAATGACTTTTACCTCAAAAAAGTAAAAATAGCACACACTTTAAGACCTAAGACCAAATATTGTCAATTATCAGAACAAAGCAGATGAAAGCAGATGTCTCTACAGAGGAAATCCTCACAGGAGAACTTTAAAAGCATTAGGACAATTTGAGAATTACAATCAGAATGACTGTTTGTATCATATGAAATAAATAAAAATCCATGAGTCTGTGATCATACTGAAAAAAGAAGAAAAAAAAAGAAAAATGGCAAAGCAAGAAGTAGAAACAATCCTGTAAAAGAAAGTAAGTCAGTAACATTAACGGCAGGCTAAAAAAAAAAAATGTATACACAATGTAGAGAAAAAAGACAAGCTGAAATGTTTTAAGTCGTGGTTCTTAAATGAATCCAAAGATGGGCTTCCAGAAGTCCATAAATATTCTGATATGCCTGGTAAATTTTTATTTTGGCATACGTGAATTTTCCTGCAGACATGATCTGTAACATTCATTATATTCTCAAAACGGAATTTGCCGCTTGCCCCCCTCACCCCCAGAAAAAGTACCACTAGATTAAAGATGACAGCTATAAAAGACAATTGATACACAATAAAATTTTTACTTAAAAGGTTTAAAAAGCAAAACCAAGATTTGGTTTCTCAAGTCCATGCTCTGGGACAAAGGTAGGTTTGTTCTGACTTACTGGCCACAGAAAGGTTATGCATCTTGCCAGTAGAGATAATGGCTGAAGATACAGACTCCAAAACCAGAATGCCTGAGTTTGAATCTTGGCCCTACAACTTACTGGTTGTGTGACAATGGACAAGGCAGGCACTCAGCCTTCCTGTGTCTCAGTTTCCTCATCTTTAAAAATGGGGATGATAATAGCATATACTTCATAGGATTATGGTGAAGATTACAGTTAGTATACGTTAAGTGCTTAGAATAGTACCTGGTACAAAGTACTATGTAAGTGTTTGAAATTATTATTCCACAATTTACTTCTAAAAAGTATGTACATAACTTATTTATATATACGTAGAAAGAAATATCAAATCATCTATAGCAGTTACCTGAGTTGGGTGAGGGAAGAAGTGGGGATACACTTGGGGAAATGAGTTAAGAGGCTTTGAGTATTACTTCCACAGTTTTTAAAAGCTATAAGGATTTTTAAAAATTAAGTCCACTGTATTTGCCTATACCATGTATAAGCACACTGCATCTATATAAGCATTCCACCATGTCTCTAAAGTTGTACTCTTTTCAGTGTAACTCTAGTAATACAAAAATATCATAGAATCAACACTAAAGTTTACTTTCCTATATGTGAAATAAAAGAAACCACCATTGCTAAATGTTTTAATACAAACACTAGCCATCAGAACAGAATTCAGAGTTTCCACTTTTAGATGAAAACCAGCTGCTTATAAATTAAGAACTATTGGGTTATCTTTTTGCACTTCAAGAAAAGAGCACTTCAAGTTAGAGATTATCTTTTAAAAACGTGTTTCAAACACACTACAGGCAAAGAGAAATTTTTAAGGGGGTGAATATGCTTTAATGTAAGAGATAAACTAGGTACCCCAACTGAGTCCCAAACGAGTTTCAGTCATGAGGTGGGGAGGAGAGCATGTAATGTCTGGTGAGTCAGGAGAAGAATAAAGATTTCAAAGAGGTGGTTTGCAGAATGGCAAATGGGGGAGCTAAGAGTAGAGGCATGAAGGATAGATGGAAGAGGACAGCAAGGGGTCTGTCTCCCATCCTGGCCAAAGAGACAGTGAATTATTAGGGCGAGGTACAGACAGAGGAGTTGAAGCTTTCTCTCTAAGAATTTGAGACCCAGGAGCGCAAGCAGTGCACACAGCAGTTATAGCACTGATTTGGGATATAGGTGTCAAAAATCACAGTTACAAAGGCAGTTTTGAGAATTCTTAGTAATTAAAAAAATATATATGACTAGAAGGAAAAAAATTAACACGTAGCGCTAAAGTTTAGTTTCAGAACTTGTTTCTGTCATCTACCTAATTAAAATAAAGAATTTAAAAGAAAATGCAACCCAAGGTATTAGTTCCATTTACTTTATGAGCTAATAAAATGTAAAGGTCATCTCCTCAATGAACAATCTATTTCCAACTTATAATCTCCAAATACCACAGAGAAAAATACTCTCTCATATGTATCAAAGTTAATAAGTCATTTATAAAGCAATAATGCCTATTACAACACAATATTTTGTTATTGAAACAATTTTATATATTAACTCTAATCTGATATAAGGAAAGATTAGTACAATATATTTATTTTATTTTACTGAAGAGGCAAACAAAAGGCAGTTAACGATTTGTTCACAGTCCTTGTAGGTTTTCCATGTTAGGAACAGTAGTGCCTAGTTCCTCTGAAAATAAATTCTATTATTCGTTTATCTAGTTTTTCTGAATCTAAAATCACTCTTATGCTCCTCCACTTCCATTCCTGAAATTGCTTTTTCCCTTCATCAAAATGTTTCATTGGCCCCCCGCACGGCACAAAGAATAAAAGGCAAATTCCTTCTTCTTACATTCAAGGCCCTTAACACTCTCAGCCAAACCTATCCTCCCAATCTTCTCCCAATGACACGAGACTTGTTCTATTCACAGTTCTCCAAAACAAGTCTCCAGTACATACCTTGCACAAGTCTCCAGTTCACACCTCACTGTTTCCTACTGCCTGGATCTCCTCTCATGCTTCCCCTTCACTGACAAAAATCCAATCCACGCATCAAGACTCAGTTTTTTCACTCTTGGAAATTATTTCCCCCAGGCTCTGAAGTCATCTGGCACATTCTACATTTTTTTTTTTTAAGTTTTAAATTGGAAATTAACCATGTAGATTAAGGGAAGCCTTTTTTTTTTTTTAATTTATTTTTCGCTGTGTTGGGTCTTCGTTGCTGCACGCAGGCTTTCTCTAGTTGCAGAGAGCGGGGGCTACTCTTTGTTGCGGTGCACGGGCTTCTCATTGCGGTGGCTTCTCTTGCTGCGGAGCACGGGCTCTAGGTACACGGGCTTCAGTAGTTGTGGCACACGCGCTTAGTTGCTCTGAGGCATGTGGGATCTTCCTGGACCAGGGCTCGAACCCGTGTCCCCTGCATTGGCAGGCAGATTCTTAATCACTGCGCCACCAGGGAAGTCCCTGGCACATTCTACTGCTATCACACGTTTGACATTAACTGTTGCTTTGTGTGCATGTAGTGTATGTGCATCAGGCAGTCTTATCTCCTTACTGTTCTGTGTGCCCAGCATTCCTAATGCTCACTTTTTACAGAAATTTTCCCACTCTATGTGATTTCAGTGGGGCTATCAGTCAGACCCCCTCAACCACAAGTGAGCATGTAAAGCAGACTGGGCCAAATCATTCACTCCCTGAAGTCTTCCCAATAGGAACTAGCTCTTTCCTATTCCATCATGAACTATAAAGATGTAACCCTAGAGCGACCAGGAGCTATGTTCCCCAATAATGAAAACAGTAAATTTTTTAAAGTTAATGACTGCAAAAACGAGTCCAACACATAGGCCTATGCCAAAATGTAAAATGGAAACACAGATGTTCTGATGTCTTAAGGCCCCGATCCCAGTCTCCTGAGGCCAGATGCATTCATGCCTTTTTTGGTTATATGAACCAATAAATGCTCCTTTCTGCTTCAGTTTAAGATGTATTTCTATTAATTATAATTGAAAGAATCCTTGTGGAGAACAGTAGCGAGGTTCCTCAGAAAACTAAAAATAGAATTACTATATGATCCAGCAATCCCACTCCTGGGCACATATCCAGACAAAACTAGAATTCAAAAAGATACAAGCACCTCCTAGGTTCACAGCAGCACTCGTACAATAGCCAAGATATGGAAACAACCTAAATGTCCATCGACAGATGAATGGATAAAAAAGGTATGGTGTATATATACAATGGAATATTACCCAGCCATAAAAAAGAATGAAATAATGCCATTTGCAGCTACATGGATGGACCTAAAGATTATCACACTAAGCAAAGTAAGTCAGAAAGAGAAAGACAAATACCATATGATATCACTTAAAGGTGGAATCTAAAATATGACACAAATGAACCTATCTATGAAACAGAAACAGAATCACAGACACAGAGAACAGACTGGTGGTTGCCAAGGGAGAGGAGATTAGGGGAGGGATAGAGTGGGAGGTTGGGGCTAGCAGATGTAAGCTTTTATATATAGAATGGATAAACAACAAAGTCCTACTGTATACCACAGAGAACTATATTCAATATCCTATGATAAACCATAATGGAAAAGATATTAAAAAAGAATGTATATATATATATGTATAAATGAATCACTTTGTTGTACAGCAGTAATTAACACAACATTGCAAATCAACTGTAATTCAATATTAAAAAAAAGAAAGAATACTCAAGAACAGGAGTATGCCAGTTTTCTCCATTAAATCTTCCACATAGTAGGCATCCAATAAATATTTCTAGACTGATTCCTATCTTTTGGTGGTTTCATCCAAGATTCAATCATATAGTAGAAAAAAAGCCTTTTTAGGGAATCAGGATCTGAATTCAAGACCCATATAGCCAAACTGTGTGACTCTGAGCAAGTTACCATATGTCTCTGACCTTGGTGATCCCATCTGAAAAACAAGAACATCGTGTTACATTATGGTCCCTTCTAGATCTAAAGTTCCATAAATAACGCAGACATAGAGAATGGACTTGAGGACACAGGGAAGGGGAAGGGGAAGCTGGGACGAAGTGAGAGAGTAGCACTGACATATATACACTACCAAATGTAAAACAGATAGCTAGTGGGAAGGAGCCGCATAGCACAGGGAGATCAGCTCAGTGCTCTGTATCCACCTAGAGAGGCGGGATAGGGAGGGTGGGAGGGAGACGCAAGAGGGAGGGGATATGGGGATATATGTATACTTACAGCTGATTCACTCTGTTATACAGCAGAAACTAACACACCATTGTAAAGCAATTATACTCCAATAAAGATGTTAAAAAATAAAGAAAAAAAAGTTTCATAAATATATAACTCTTAGCTAAAAATTCTTGTCTACTTGCATTGTTTCAACTACTATATTCATAAAATACAACTTCCCAAATCTAATTTTCACAATCATCTAGATTAAAGGTCTTGAAAGTACGTAGACCTGTATCTTCTTCCATCATTGTTCCCCAGAGCCTAGTACACATACCAGATCTTCCATAAACGTCTATTGAATCAATAAAAGAATCCAATGAAGTACCTTAACCTTCCAGTTAGACTTCTATTTTAACTTCATGTTACTACCGTTTTTCATTACCTCAAAAAAACTTCCTCCTCCAATCTTGCCAAGAAACAAAGTTTAACTTTCTTTTCCATCTTGTGGTCCCTGCAACAAACTATAGTTGATACCATCTTGCCAATCTTTGGAACATGTAATCTCAGTACCATCATTATCTTCCCTCTCCTAATTACAACTGAAAACAATTTCAAATTCTGTATTTTCAGGGCTGAATTGTTTAACAACTTCTATCAATTTATATCTTCATTTAAATATGTTTGAAATGCTTTCACCAATCTCCAACCACTACAATTGCATGAGTTTCTTTATCCCAACGTTGGAGTTTATTTTAACCTACATGCTCTCTATGAAGTGAACAATTAGGGAATATCCAGCTAGAACAACCCTAAGTGAAAGTATATTTAAGAACCACTCTAATGTGCTGACTCAAGGAGATTAGACTGACTTTTAAAAACTTACCCTGTGTGGGGTGTGTGTGCATGTGTGTGTGTAATGTATATATATACAAAAATTTGTCTATATATATAAATGGAATATTACTCAGCCATAAAAAAAAATGAAACAATGCCATATGCAGCAACATGAATGGACCTGGAGATTATTATACCAAGCCAAATAAGTCAGAAAGAGAAAGATAAGTACCATATGATATCACTTATATGTGGAATCTAAAATACAACACAAATGAACCTATCTACGAAACAAAAAACAGACTCACAAATATAGAGAACATACTTGTGGTTGCCAATGGGGAGGGGGGTGGGGGAGGAAAGGATTGGGAGTTTGCGGTTAGCAGATGCAAACTATTATATGTAGGATGGATAAACAACAAGGTCCTACTGTATAGCACAGGGAACTATATTCAATATCCTGTAATAAAGCATAATGGAAATGAATGTGAAAAAGAATATATAAATATATGTATAACTGAATCACTTTGCTGTACAGCAGAAATTAACACAACATTGTAAATAAACTATACTTCAATAAAATTTTAAAAAACATCTTGAAGTTCAACTTTCAAATCATTTTCATTTCACTACAGGAGTCTGGGGGGAACCATGAAATAAATATTTCTGGGTGGTGAGATTTGGGCTAAGTAAATTTTTTTCTTTTTATTCATTTCTACCTATTTTTTCCAACAATAACCACATGTTAACTTGTGTAATTTTAAATTACTCTTAAATTATATAAACAAGTTTTTACATATACCTTGATCTTAGGTATTAACAAATATGGTAAAAAAAGAACGACTCGAGGGACTTCCCTGGTGGTCCAGTGGAAAAGAATCAGCCTTACAATGAAGGGGACACGGCTTCAATCCCTGGTCAGGGAAGTAAGATCCCACGTGCCGCAGGGCAACTAAGCCCAGGAGCCACAACTGCTGAGCTCGTGCGCCTCAACTAGAGAGCCTGTGTGCCACTAACTACAGAGCCCATGCACTCTGGAACCCGCGTGCCACAACTACAGAGCTCACACACCCTGGAGCCTGCACACCACAACTAAAGAAGAGAAAACCCACATGCCACAACTGAAGAGAAGCCCGCATGCCACAACAAAGACCCAGAGTGCTGCAACTAAGACCTGACACTGCCAAAGATAAATAAAATAAATAAATAAATAATAAATAAATCTCTTAAAAAAATGAATTGAGATTGGAAAAGATACAGAACTACCAGCAAAATGGGGCACGAATACTGAGAGGAGGTCAAGATGGTGGAGTAGAAGGACGTGCACTCACTCCTTCTTGCGAGAGCACCAGAATCACAGCTAACTACTGAACAATCATCGACAAGAAAACACTGGAACTCACCAAAAAGGATACCCCACATCCAAAGACAAAGGAGAAGCCACAACAAGATGGTAGGAGGGACGCAATCACAATAAAATCAAATCCCACAACCGCTGGGTAAGTGACTCACAAACTGTAGAACAATTATAACACAGAAATCCACCCACTGGAATGAAGGTTCTGAGCCCCACGTCAGGCTTCCCAACCTGGGGGTCCGGCAACAGGAGGAGGGATTCCCAGAGAATCAGACTTTGAAGGCTAACAGGATTTGATTGCAGGACTTCCACAGGACTGGGGGAATCAGAAACTCCACTCTTAGAGGACACACACAAAGTAGTGTGTGCATCAGGACCCAGCAGGAAGGAGCAGTGACCCCACAGGAGACTGAACACTTACCTGCTAGTGTTGGAGGGTCTCCTGCAGAGGCAGGGGTGGCTGTGGCTCACAGTGGGGACAAGGACACTGGCAGCAGAAGTTCTCGGAACTACTCCTTGGTGTGAGCCCTCCTGGAGTCTGCCATTAGCCCCACCAAAGAGCCCGGTAGCCTCCAGTGCTGGATCGCCTCAGGCCAAATGACCAACAAGGAGGGAACTCAGCCCCACCCATCAGCAGACAAGCAGATTAAAGTTTTACTGAGCTCTGCCTACCTGAGCAATACCCAGCTCTATCCACCACCAGTCCCTCCCATCAGGAAGCTTGCACAAGCCTCTTAGATACCTTCATCCATCAGAGGGCAGACAGGAGAAGCAAGAAGAACTACAATCTGGCAGCCTGTGAAACGAAAACCACATTAACAGTAAGACAAACAAAATGAAAAGGCAGAGGACTATGTACCAGATGAGGAACAAGATAAAACCCCAGAAAAACAACTAAATGAAGTGGAGATAGGCAGACTTCCAGAAAAAGAATTCAGAATAATGATAGTGAAGATGATCCAGGACCTCGGAAAACAATGGAGGCAAAGATCGAGAAGATGCAAGAAATGTTTAACAAAGACCTAGAAGAATTAAAGAACAGACAGAGATGAACAATACAATAACTGAAATGAAAAATACACTAGAAGAAATCAATAGCAGAATAACTGAGGCAGAAGAACGGGTAAGTGACCTGGAAGAAAGAATGGTGGAATTCACTGCCACGGAACAGAATAAAGAAAAAACAATGAAAAGAAATGAAGATAGCCTAAGAGACCTCTGGAACAACATTAAATGCACCAACATTCACATTATAGGGGTCTCAGACGGAGAAGAGAGAGAGAAAGGACCTGAGAAAATATTTAAAGAGATTATAGTCGAAAACGTCCCTAACATGGGAAAGGAAATAGCCACCCAAGTCCAGGAAGCACAGAGTCCCAGGCAGGATAAACCCAAGGAGAAACATGCCGAGACTCACAGTAATCAAACTGACAAAAATTAAAGGCTAAGAAAATTATTAAAAGCAATAAGGGAAAAACGACAAATAACATACACGGGAACTCACATAAGGTTAACAGCTGATTTCTCAGCAGAAACTCTACAAGGCAGAAGGGAGTGGCACAATATATTTAAAGTGATGAAAGGGAAGAACCTACAAGCAAGATTACTCTACCGGGCAAGGATCTCACTCAGATTCGACGGAGAAATCGAAAGCTTTACAGAAGAGCAAAAGCTAAGAGAATTCAGCACCGCCAAACCGGCTCTACAACAAATGCTAAAGGAACTTCTCTAAGTGGGAAACACAAGAGAAGAAAAGGACCTACAAAAACAAACCCAAAACGATTTAGAAAATGGTAATAGGAACATACATATCAATAATTACCTTAAATGTGAATGGATTAAATGCTCCAATCAAAAGACACAGGCTTGCTGAATGGATACAAAAACAAGATCCATGTATATGCTGTCTACAAGAGACCCACTTCAGACCTAGGGACACATACAGACTGAAACTGAGGGGATGGAAAAAGATATTGCATGCAAATGGAAATCAAAAGAAAGCTGGAATTTCATATTTCCCCCACTGCATTTTATTTGTACAGCATCATTAAACACTAAGCTCAGTTACGGAGCCATCAGCAACACCCAAGAGATCAGCTCTCTTTAGTAATAAGAATTCCATTTTCCCTCAGCAGTGAAGACATCACAAATTGAAACTCTCAGTACTATATTTCTAAGCCTGCATTTTCACTGATAAATAATTTTCTTATCAATATTAAGAAACAATTTTTCTATGATATCTCAGAAACTGCATGACATCACTAATGTTATTTCTGCTTAGTTTATCAAACGGTGTTCATTTTTATTGCTTTAGGGTTACTCCACACCATTGTTTATTTCTTGACTTATGGTCGTAACCAATCAGGTGTTCAACAGAGTGAAGTTAAAATTGAGGGTAATAAAACCATTGGATTAAATATTTGGTTTGCCAGCCTATGGTATTACAGGCATTGCCCAAATACTTCTTCAAGAACTATATTTATAAGTAGCCATGGAATTCCTGTTATGGGGTGTTGGCAATCCTACATTTTATGGAGATCAAATGCATGGTTTTCATAGGTGGTTTGTAAGAACTGATTTCACTGTTGGTTAAGCTACATTTACTATTGGGACCCTCAGGAGGAATACCACTCATGTTGCATTCCTGCACTAAAGGCAAGTACTGCAGTGTGGAGAAACGTTCTGGGGAAAAGTTTACAGAAATCGGGAAATAAGAAGGAAAGGTTTATCTGTGTACTATAATTGTATCAGAAACAAAGAGAAAAAAGTTTTAACTGGAAATGTTAGTTTGTACTTACTTATCATGAATATAAGTATATATTTAATATTGCAAAAAAAAAAAAAGAACGAAAAAGGAAGCTGGAGTAGCAGTTCTAATATCAGAGAAAACAGACTTTAGAATAAAGAATGTTACAAGAGACAAGGAAGGACACTACATAATGATCAAGGGATCAATCCAAGAAGATATAACAATTATAAATATATATGCACCCAAACATAGAAGCACCTCAATACATAAGGCAAATGCTAACAGCTATAAAAGAGGAAATCGACAGTAACACAATAATAGTGGGGGACTTTAACACCTCACTTACACCAATGGACAAATCATCCAGACAGAAAATTAATAAGGAAACACAAGCTTTAAATGATACAATAGACCAGATAGATTTAATTGGTATTTATAGACCATTCCATCTGAAAACAGCAGATTACACTTTCTTCTCAAGTGCACACAGAACATTCTCCAGGACAGATCACATCTTGGGTCACAAATCAAGCCTCAGTAAATTTAGAAAACTGAAATCATATCAAGCATCTTTTCCGACCACAACACTATGAGATGAGAAATCAATTACAGTGGAAAAAACATAAAAAACACAAACACATGGAGGCTAAACAATACGTTACTAAACAACCAAGAGATCACTGAGGAAATCAAAAAATACCTAGAGACAAACGACAATGAAAACAAGACGATCCAAAACCAATGGGATGCAGCAAAAGCAGTTCTCAGAGAGAAGTTTATAGCAATACAATCCAACCTCAAGAAACAAGAAAAATCTCAAATAAACAATCTACCCTTACACCTAAAGGAACTAGAGAAAGAAGAACAAACAAAACCCAAACATAGTAGAAGGAAAGAAATCATAAAGATCAAAGCAGAAATAAATGAAATAAAACAAAGAAACAATTTGTTTCAATTTGTTAAAAAAACTGATAAACCTTTAGCCAGACTCATCAAGAAAAAGAGGGAGAGGACTCAAATCAATAAAATCAGAAATGAAAGAGGAGACGTTAATGATGGACACCGCAGAAATACAAAGCATCATAAGAGACTACTACAAGCAACTCTATGCCAATAAAATGGACAACCTGCAAGAAATGGACAAATTCTTAGAAAGGTACAACCTTCCAAGACTGAACCAGGAAGAAATAAAAAAATATGAACAGATCAATCACAAATAATGAAATTGAAACTGTGATTAAAAATCTTCCAACAAAACAAAAGTCCAGGACCAGATGGCTTCACAGGTGAATTCTATCAAACATTTAGAGAAGAGCTAATACCCATCCTTCTGAAACTCTTCCAAAAAATCGCAGAGGGAGAAACACTCCCAAACTCATTCTACAAGGCCACCATCACCCTGATACTGAAACCACACAAAGATACTACAAAAAAAGAAAGTTACAGACCAATATCACTGATGAATATAGATGCAAAAATCCTCAACAAAATACTAGCAAATGGAATCCAACAACACATTAAAAGGATCATACACCATGATCAAGTGGGATTTATCCCAGGGATGCAAGGATTCTTCGATATATGCAAATGTGATACACCATATTAAGAAACTGAAGAATAAAAACCATATGATCATCTCAATAGATGCAGAAAAAGCTTTTGACAAAATTCAACACCAATTTATGATAAAAACTCTCCAGGAAGTGGGCATAGAGGGAAACTACCTCAACATAATAAAGGCGATATACAACAAACCTACAGCAAACATCATTCTCAATGGTGAAAAACTGAAAGCATTTCCTCTAAGAGCAGGAACAAGACAAGGATGTCCACTCTCACCACTATTATTCAATATAGTTTTGGAAGTCCTGGCCACAGCAATCAGAGAAGAAAAAGAAATAAAAGAAATACAAATTGGAAAAGGAGAAATAAAACTGTCACTGTTTACAGATGACATTATACTACACATAGATATTCCTAAAGATGCCATCAGAAAACTACTAGAGCTAATCAATGAATTTGGTAAAGTTGCAGGACACAAAACTAACACACAGAAATCTCTTGCATGCCTATACACTAACAATGAAAGATCAGAAAGAGAAATTAAGGAAACAATCCCATTCATCACTGCAACAAAAAGAATAAAACACCTTGGACTAAACCTACCTAAGGAGGTAAAAGACCTGTACTCAAGAAACTATAAGACACTGATGAAAGAAATCAAAGATGACAAAAACAGATGGAGAGATATACCGTGTTCTTGGATTGGAAGAATCAATACTGTGAAAATGACTATACTACCCAAAGCCATCTACAGATTCAATGCAATCCCTATCAAATTACCAATGGCATTTTTTACAGAACTAGAACAAAAAATGTTAAAATTTGTATGGAGACACAAAAGACCCCGAACAGCCAAAGCAATCTTGAAGGGAAAAAATGGAGCTGGAGGAATCAGACTCCCTGACTTCAGACTACATTACAAAGTTACAGTAATCAAGACAATATGGTACTGGCACAAAAACAGAAATACAGATCAATGGAACAGGATAGAAAGTCCAGAGATAAATCCATGCACCTATGGTCAACTAATCTATGACAAAGGAAGCAATGACATACAATGGAGAAAAGACAGTCTCTTCAATAAGTGGTGCTGGGAAAACTGGACAGCTACATGTAAAAGAATGAAATTAGAACACTCCCTAACACCATACACAAAAATAAACTCAAAATGGATTAAAAACCTAAATGTAAGGCCGGACACTATAAAACTCTTAGAGGAAAACATAGGAAGAACACTCTGAAATAAATCACAGCAAGATCTTTTTTGACCCACCTCCTAGAGTAATGGAAATAAAAACAAAAATAAACAAATGGGACCTAATGAAACTTCAAAGCTTTTGCACAGCAAAGGAAACCATAAACAAGATGAAAAGACAACCCTCAGAATGGGAGAAAATATTTTCAAATGAATCAACAAAGGATTAATCTCCAAAGTATATAAACAGCTCATTAGCTCAATATTAAAAAAACAAACAACACAATTAAAAAATGGGCAGAAGACCTAAGTAGACATTTCTCCAAAGAAGACATGCAGATGGCCAAGAGGCACATGAAAAGCTACTCAACATCACTGATTATCAGAGAAATGCAAATCAAAACTACAATGAGGTATCACCTCACACCAGTTAGATTGGGCATCATCAGAAAATCTACAAACAAATGCTGGAGAGGGTGTGGAGAAAAGGGAATCCTCTTGCACTGTTGGTGGGAATGTAAATTGATACAGCCACTAGGGAGAACAGTATGGAGCTTCCTTAAAAAACTAAAAATAGAACTACCATATGACCCAGCAATCCCACTACTGGGCACATACCTTGAGAAAACCATAATTCAAAAAGACACATGCACCCCAATGTTCATTGCAGCACTATTTACAATAACCATGTCATGGAAGCAACCTAAATGCCCACTGACAGACTAACGGATAAAGAAGATGTGGTACATATATACAATGGAATAGTACTCAGCCATAAAAAGGAATGAAATCGGGTCATTTGCAAAGATGTGGATGGACCTACAGACTGTCATACAGATTGAAGTAAGTCGGAAAGAGAAAAACAAATATCATATATTAACGCATATACGTGGAATGTAGAAATATGGTACAGATGAACCAGTTTGCAAGGGAGAAATAGAGACACAGATATAGAGAACAAACGTATGGACACCAAGGGAGGAAAGCGGGGGGCGGGGGGTGGTGGTGGGATGAAATGGGAGATTACAATTGACATATATACACTAATATGTATAAAATAGACAACTAATAAAAAGCTGCTGTATAAAAAATAAATAAATAAAGTTAAAAAAAAATACTGAGAAGAAGAAGAGATAAAATGCCCAGATACATACTTTTACAGATACAAACAACACACACAGTCTGGGCATGAACAAGTAGTAGCTTGGGTTAAGTGAAATGAAAACTAACCTTGTTAAGAAAAAAAGAAAAAAATATGAAAAATCTACAGCAAGCATCATACTCAGTGTGAGAGGCTGAAAGCTTTTCCTCTAAGATCAGGAACAAGACGAGAATGACTGCTTTCACCTTTTCAACATAGTGCTAGAAGTTCTAGCCAGAGTAGTAATTAGGCAAGAAAAAGAAACAAAAGGCATCCAAATATGAAAGGAAGAAATAAAATGATCTCTCTTTGCAGATGACATGATCTTATATGTAGAAAACCTTAAAGAATGCAGTCAAAAAAAAACCCAAAATGCTAGGGCTAACAGATGAACTCACCAGTTGCATGATATAAAATTAACATGCAAAAATACATTAACAATGAACAATACAAAAACAAAATTAAGAAAACAATTCCAAGGACTTCCCTGGTGGTGCACTGGTTAAGAATCCACCTGCCAATGCAGGGGACACGGGTGATCCCTAATCTGGGAAGATCCCGCATGCTGTGGAGCAACTAAGCCCGTGTGCCAGAACTACTAAGCCTGTGCTCTAGAGCCCGCGAGCCACAACTACTGAGCTCTTGCGCCACAACTACTGAAGCCCACTCACTCTAGGGCCCACATGCTGCAACTACTGAGCCTGCATGCTGCAACTACTGAAGCCCACACACCTAGAGCCGTGCTCCCCAACAAGAGAAGCCACCACAACGAGAAGCCCACACGCCCCAACGAAGAGTAGCCCCCACTCGCCGCAATTAGAGAAAGCCCATGTGCAGCAACAAGGACCCAACGCAGCCAAAAATAAAAATAATAATAATAATAATAATAAATAAAATAAAATAAAATAAAATAAATAAAGACAACCTAAGTAAATGTAAAGCATCCATGATCACTGACTGGAAGAATTAATATTGTTAATATGACAATACTACCTAAAGCAATCTATAAATTCATTGCAATTCCTGTCAAAATCCCAATGGCACTTATTGCAGAAATAGAAAAATTCTTCCTAAAATTCATATGGAATCTCAAGGGACCCCAAAGAGGCAAAACAAACTTGAAAAAGAAGAACAAAGTGGGAGTACTCACACTTCCTGATTTCAAAACCTGCTACAAAGGCACAGAAAACAGTGTGGTACTGGCATAAAGACAGACATATCAGCATAAAGATAGAGCCCAAAAATAAACCGTCAAATATATGGCCAAATGATTTTCAAACAAAGGTGCTAAGACCATTCAACGGGAAAGACAGACTTCTCAACAAACAATGCTGAGAAAACTGGACATCCATATACAAAAGAATGAAGCTGGACACTTACCTTATGCCATATGCAAAAATTAACTCAAAATGGATCAAAGGCCTAAACGTAAAAGCTAAAACTATAAAACTCTTAGAAGGAAACATGAGGGAAAGCCTCATGATGGATTTGACCATGATTTCTTGAATATGACACCAAAAGCACAAATGACAAAAGAAAACATAAATTAGATTGTGCCAAAATTTAAAACTTCTGTATATCAAAGGACACTATAACAGAGTGAGAAGGCAAAACATGAAATGGGAGAAAACATCTGTAAACCATGTATCTGATAAGGAATTAATATCCAGAATATATAAAGAGCTACAAACTAACAACAGCAACAAAAATCTATTTAAAATGGGCAAAGTACTTGAATAGAAGTTTCTCCAAAAACAACACACAAATGGCCAATAAGCACATGAAAAGACGCTCAACATCACTAATTATTAGGAAAAATGCAAATCAAAAGCACAATGAGGGACTTCCCTGGTGGCACAGTGGTTAGGAATCCACCTGACGGTGCAGGGGACACAGGTTCAAGCCCTGGTCCGGGAAGATCCCACATGTCACAGAGCAACTAGGCCCATGCGCCACAACTACTGAGCCTGTGCTCTAAAGCCGGCGAGCCACAACTACTGAGCCCACATGCCACAGCTACTGAAGCCCATGCACCTAGAGCCCATGCTCTGCAACAAGAGAAGCCACCGCAATAAGAAGTCCGCATACCAAAAGTAAGAGTAGCCCCCGCTCACCGCAACTAGAGAAAGTCCGCGTTCAGCAACGAAGACCCAATGCAGCCAAATATAAATAAATAAATAAATAAATAATTTTTTAAAACCACAACGAAATACCACTTCACACCCATTTGGATGGCCATTTATAGAAACATTTTTTTAAAAGACAGAAAATAACTAGTATTAGCAAGGATGTAAAGAGACTGGAACCCTCATGCATTGCTGATGGCAAAGTAAAATGGTGCAGGCACTACAGAAAACAGCGTGGTGGTTCCCCAAAAAACTAAACATAGAATTACCAAATGGTAAGCAATTCCACTCCTAGGTATATACCCAAAGGATTTAAAACAGGGAGTCAAACAGAAACTTGGATGCCAAATGTTCATTATAGCATTATTCACAATTTCTTTCTTTTTTTTTTTTTTTTATTTATTTTTGGCTGTGTTGGGTCTTCGTTTTTGTGCGAGGGCTTTCTCCAGTTGCGGCGAGCGGGGGCCACTCTTCATCGCGGTGCGCGGGCCTCTCACTGTCGCAGCCTCTCCCGTTGCAGAGCACAGGTTCCAGACGCACAGGCTCAGTAGTTGTGGCTCACGGGCTTAGTTGCTCCGCGGCATGTGGGATCTTCCCAGACCAGGGCTCGAACCCGTGTCCCCTGCATTGGCAGGCAGATTCTTAACCACTGCACCACCAGGGAAGCCCTATTCACAATTTCTACCAAAAGACAGAAACAACCCAAGTGTCCATCAACAAAGAATGGGTAAACAAAATGTGGTACATACATACAATGGAATATTTCTCCAACAAAAATATACAGATAGCCAATAAGCACATGAAAAGATGCTCAACATCACTAATCACTAGGGAAATGCAAATCAAAACCACAGTGAGACACCACTTCACACCCACTAGGATGGCTATTATCAAAAAATAAGAAGTGTTGGCGAGGATGTGGGACTCTCACAAGTTGGTGGTGGTAATGTAAAATTGTACAACTGGTGTGGAAAAAGGTGATTTCTCAAAAAGTTAAACATGAACTACCATTTGATCCAGCAATTCCAATGCTAGGTATACACCAAGAGATCCGAAAACAGGGACTCTAACAGATACTTGCACACTAATATTCATAGCAGCTTAATTCATAAGAGCCAAAAGGTGGAAACTACCTGAGTGTACAACAACAGATGAATGGATAAATAAATGTGATATATACTCACACAATGGGATATTATTCAGACATAAAAAGGAATTAAATTTTGATGCCTGCTACAACATGGACGAACCCTGAAAATGTTATGCTAAGTAAAATAAGCCGAATACAAAAAGACAAATATTGTATGATTCCATTTATATGAGATATCTAGAATAATCAAATTCATAGAGACAGAAAGTAGAATAGAGGTTACCTGGAGCTGGAGGGAGAGGTACAGAGTTTTTGTTTGGGATGATAAAAAAAGAGCTCTGGAAATAAATAGTAGTGATAGTTATACAACAATTTGAATGTATTTAATGCCACTAAATTGTACACTTAATCTGGGTAAATTGTAAATATCAGGGTGAAGAATTAACCAATTAAAACAGTTCATTACTCTACATGGTCTAACTAACACAGAAACCTGCTATGGTTTCTGAGAAAGCAAATCAATAAAAACAATGAGTGCTTTGTGGGACAACCACAGTCTCATTATCTACAATCATAGACACCATTGTCTTATCAGGGCTTAAATATTTCAGTATGTTTAAATGTATCAAAAGTTTTTCTTTTCAAACAGTTCCTTCCCTCCATCCATAATGGTCCAAGCACCCCTAAGTGCTTCTTCCCTTTCCCATACCAAAAAGCAAAACAAATCCCCCTCCCCCTTCCTGGCTTTCTTCATGATAAGAAGATGGCTGCAGCAGTACCAGACATCATACCTACATGCAGCCACCCAGAGGGGAAACTGCTCTGCATGGAGCAAATCTGCATTAGGCTCTATCACTCCCAGAGCACTGCCTCTGTTCCAAAGCCAGGCATTCCTACAGAGCCCAGCCCTGGCCATGAGTCAGAAAGTTCTTTTAATAGGTCTAAGTTTTTCATAAAGGCACTGAATTTCACTCCAATAGAAAGGAAAGGAGCCACTTTAGTTTTTCATAGAGTTGATTACCCAGTTTCCCTTGAACAAGTTCAATTCGGGTCTAGCTTGGAAAGGTATGGCTGGGGAAAGAAGCAAACAGCAAAGAGTGGCTGGCAAATAGGAAAAGGAAACGAATGATACTGGAAGTAGCTACAGAGAACAGAAATGTACAGAGATAGAAAGAATACCAAAACAAAACAAAAATACCATTTCAAGTCACTGATAGTGAGTCGAAGAGTCTCACATATCCCCCCTCCCCGACCACCACCACCACCACCAAATTCCCAGAGAGCATCACAGCCAGATGAGAAAAGGAACAAACAAACAAGAGAACCACTAACTGGAATTAGTGATCTTCCCAGGGATTTCAGTGAGGAAGCAAACAAGTATCACTGTATTAAAGTCATAATCACTTATTTGTATTAACAATATCAAATAGTCAGAAAGTTCAATTAAACAAATGATGCCCAAGAAGTTGAAACGGTAGTACAGGATACTTTACTTTTGTAATGCCTGAGAATTTATTCCTCTTAAGCATGTATCAATTTTGAAATTTTTGAAGATGCAAATTTGTGGAGAAAATAATGCCCTATACTGACAAGGGTGCAGAGAAACAAGTACCCTCACTGTCCTGCCAATAGCTAATTCCTAACGACCAACTGCTCAGAAGTAGGAGATTAGGTAAATTATAGTACCTAATATAGTACCTAATGGAACAGCAGTCATTAAAACAATGACATTCCAGACATAAGAAAATGTTCATAGTATAACAGATTTAAAATAAAAGACTGTTGGGACTTCCCTAGTGGTCCAGTGGTTAAGACTCCATGCTTCCACTGCAAGGGGCGTGGTTTTGATCCCTGGTCAGGGAACTAAGATCCCACATGCTGCATGGCCAATATATAAATTACTTGAGTTTTAAAAGTAAAATAAAATAAAATACTGAATGACAATATAAACAGTATAGTCCTAAATTTATTTTAAATGCCTGCATCAGAAAAAAAGACTGGAAAGATATGCCAGTGTGTTGAGAGGGGTTATGTCTGGGTAACAAAAATAAGATATCACCCTTATTTTCTTTTTTGTGTATTTTTCTATAGTTACTGACATGTCTATAATGAATATATATCTTATGTAATCAGAGGGGAAATGTTACACAGAAAAAGCTCAAATGTATTCAATATTGAATTCAGTACAGGGAAGAATGGAACATATTATCTTTTACTATAAAAAAATCCAACAAAAAAATATTTTCTTGGTGCTTTTAAAGGTTTAACCTTGAGTTCTATGGAAAAGTCACTCATCCAAAATACGGCTTCCCCAAAGGTGTCAAACGAAAGAGGTACTGTTGGGGTAAATTCAAGCGGCATCCCAATTACCTGCTACAAATTTCCTGAATCACTGTTGTGATAACTGTGAAACTCTAGGTGAGATGGATTCATACTGGAATCCTAAGGCTCCCACCGAAAATCAGTCATCTCAACTCAGCCACAGGCAGTAAACCTTCCTAACAGACTCAAGAAAGAGAAAGGCTGAGGAAAAAAAAGTGTATTCATGATGTCACAGATTTCTAACAACTAAATATTATTAGACTTACAGCCTGCCTTTTAAAATACTATCAGGGGGACTTCCCTGGTGGTCCAGTGGTTAAGACTCCGCGATCCCAACGCAGGGGGCCCAGGTTCAATCCCTGGTCGGGGAAGTAAGATCCCACATGCTGCAACTAAACCCGCGTGCTGCAACTAGAGAAGCCCATGCGCCGCAACAAAGGCCCAGTGCAGCCTAAATAAATAAATAAATAAATTTAAAAAAATAAAATACTATCAGGATTAACAAAGCAAAATAAAACTTTTCACTAGGTTGGACTCCTAATTAAGCATTTATTGATCCCTCACTATGTGCTAGGTCCTGGGGTTACAAACACGAAGACAAAATTCCTTGTCCTCGAGAAGCTCAATCCCCTGAGGCAAAGACATGCAATTAAGCATGATCTAAAGGGGTAAGTGCCATACTAGAGGTTGGTACCAACTGCTGTAGGAGCAAGAAGCAATGCTTCTTATTGGGCAGAGCTGGGGAAGGCATCAAAGAGAAGATGACATTTCAGCTTTTTTTTTTTTTTTTTAATTTTTATTTATTTATGGCTGTGTTGGGTCTTCGTTTCTGTGCGAGGGCTTTCTCCAGTTGTGGCAAGCAGGGGCCACTCTTCATCGCGGTGCGCAGGCCTCTTACTATCGCGCCTCTCTTGTTGCAGAGCACAGGCTCCAGACGCGCAGGCTCAGTAATTGTGGCTCACGGGCCCAGTTGCTCCGCGGCATGTGGGATCTTCCCAGACCAGGGCTCGAACCCATGTCCCCTGCATTGGCAGGCAGATTCTCAACCACTGCGCCACCAGGGAAGCCCCCGACATTTCAGCTTTTTAAGGTGGCATTTCCCAGGCAGAGAAAGGTAGTCATTGCATTCCTGTCATATTATAACAACCAAGCAAAGCGACAAAGGTAGGAGAGTTTTAGGCTTGTCTGGAAAAGGGTGAGTTGTCCAGCATATCTAAAGTGTAGGGAATGTGGAAAGAACATCAGAAACAAAACTCAAGAAAAGTTTCGTGCCACCCTTCCTCCTATACATGAAGATGAAAATGGACTTCAGATCTTTTTAATGCTAATATATCTTTATCACTCCCCACACTTAAAAGTAAGGCCACACAGACTTCAGCAGCATCCTTCCTCCTTGGCCATAGACCACAGTCTGGTCAGGAACACATCCTAACCCCGAACACTATCAGGTTCACAAAGGTGGCACAGCTGGCACTGTCATGAAGCATTCAGTAAGTCATCCTGATAATTTGCATTCAAAACACAACATAATAAAATCTACTCCTTTATAAACTGGACACTTCCCTCTAGGTAATGAAATTTTTTTCCTATTCTGTTCAACATTTTTATCAGCCACTTGGAAAAGGACAGAAGACAGGTTTATCAACTGTGTAGGTGAAACTTCAAGGAAAAGATAATAATATGTGGGATGACAAACTCAAGCTACAAAAAAGACTTGACAAGTTGTATTAATGAGCCAAATACAGAGAGCCCACCCCCCATTTAGGACCAACAGTGGCAAGCCAAATATGCTCCCCCTCAATGAAATGTAATGAAAATAAATGTAAAATCTTTTTTAAATGAAACTAAAATTTTACATTTATGTTTATTATCAATAGCACACATTCAGGATGGAGATCTAGCTTTACTTCAGTTAATATGAAATAAAATCTAGAGTTTAGCTGTTACAAAACCAGTATGAGTAATTAGTGTGAAATGGCAGCTCAAAAGTCTCCGAATATCAGGCTTTATACCACATTAACAAAAAATATCCAATTCAATGCTAAAATACATGTATAAAACCTTCTACATGCCTGGTACTGAGTTATGTCTGTCAAGAACACAAAGATACAGTTGACCCTTGAACAACACAGGTTTGAACTATGCAGGTCCATTTATACACAATTTTTTTCAATAAATATAGTACCTGTATTTTCATGTTACAGATCTTTAAATTAACTAAGCATGGGGAAAAGTTTGCATTTAATTAGAGATCACAATATGTGGAATCAAAAGAACTAGGGTTTGAGTTCTGATTCCATCCAAACTGTTTCAGCTTCCTGCCCTTGGGTGAGTCATTTTATCATCTCCTTTGTTTTTGAGGCAGAAATAGCGGAACACAGATTTCTGACTGTGTGAGGGGCTGGCGCTCCAACCCCTGCATTGTTCAAGGGTCAACTGTAAATATGGCACAATCCCTACTTTTTAAGAGTTTATAGCCTAAATCAGAGTTAACCATGGGTCAAAAAATCAATTGAGCTGCCACCAATATTTTTTAATGAAATAGAAATGAATAGAAACATCAGAGTACACTCTACAAAATACTATACCATGAAACTTTTGTTTAACTTTTTCATGTGTGTGTATAGTATAAACATACACACATAAGAGATAATAATTTTAATTGTATTTCTTATTGTAGATCGTAGTCAAAAGTTGGAAGGACATTAATCTAATGGAAGAGGATAGAATAAATATACCACTGTAAAATATAAAGTATCATAGAATAAAATCTATCTGGTTGGAGAAAGAAAGGGGTATGGTCAAGGGTCTAGAAAAAGATTTACAAAGACAGTAATACATGATAGAAGCCTTAACAGATAGGAAAGAATCTGAGAGATGAAGATGGGGCGGGGGGAGGCACCCCACAGAGAAAGAATATGAACAGAGACATGATGCAGCAAATAACAAGAAGTGTTTAATAGATGGCAAACAGTCCTGGTACACGGCAGCACTGGTATAATTAAGTCCAGACAGAAGGACTTGGGGAAAGTTCAGCTTGGCTAAAGTGTAAAATACAAGCAAGTCAGCAGATGAGGCTGAAAATGCAAATTTGAGCCATAACATGCAAGTGCTGGGCACACAGTAAACACTTAATGAATGTTAGCTATTCCACTGGCCTTACTTAGCTCTGGAGCCTTAAACCATATTATCTCTAAGATCCCTTACAATACTAAAATTTTATGAATTACTGAAGGGCTATGATGGAAGTTATTTATATGTAAACACAGAACACAAACTTATAAGAAATTACAAGGAGTCTATTCAACAAGGAAGAATGTTCTCATCACAGCTGTCTAACAGTAAAATGGGCTGTCTCAAAAAGTGGTGAGGGCACTGTCACTAGACGTATTTGAAGAAAGGTCAAAGTATGATACTAAGTCTGTAATATAAAGTTCTGCGTTTATCATACATTACTTCTTCCATCAATTTTTGTTCTCATTCATCAATCAACAAGAGCTCATGAATGAGTTCTAAAGAGAGAGGGAGAAACAGATGGAAGCAGGAGGTTGAGATTTTATTCCATTGTAGATAAGTAGAAAAACAGGAAGTTTCTGAACGACATTTCCCAACATAGTAATTATCCTTACTAGAGTATCCTAATGTGTGATATAGCAAGTCAACTGTAGTTACTTGGGCCACAGTTAAAATAATTTGGCAACGTACTTATGAAAAAAATTTTAAAGTTCCCAGAACCTTTATGTGGAAAAAAAATCTTGCTTTTCTATACAAAATCTATCAAGAGGGGGTATACAAGAGTCTTTAGAGCATAATCATAATAAACAGATGTGTTCATTATGGTAAAAGTACAACATTGGAATAAAGCCCTAATATAGCATATCCAATAATGCTTACACATTGGAAATAAATTCAGATCATTCTTATCTTCAAGAATAAAGACACAAGAATTCAAAAAAAAATCATAATACAAACTATTAAAAATTGAAATTCAGCACCAATGTAAAAGTATAGTATGAATATAAAGCACTTTCAACCTCAATGACCATTCTTTTGAGACATCATGCTTCAGAATGTGTCTAAAAATGATAGAAAAGGGTGTCATGTTTACAATTAAGCTTTATGTTTCTAAAGCATATTCTCTCATAACACTGCATGATAAAATTAACCATAACATTTGAATAGTCTATAGAATATTGCTGCATATTGACTTTCCTGTTAAAATACTGATCATTTCCTGCTGATTATTTCCTGCTTGCTTTACAGAATGGCAGATCAAAACAAAGCCATCTCGGTTTAAGAAGGCACTCAATAAATGTTTGCTGAAATCAACTTCTTTCTTCCCTACTAACAACGTCTTTAAAAGAGGGCAAAAGAACCCAACATACTCCTCAAGGCTGTTAAAAACCTGCCTTATGAATTGTCATGCCTTGAATCTGTACTCATCAGCAATGCAAATCATATATTCAGAAGCAGAACGATAAATACTATGTAGTCTTATAAAAATGTTTAATATAGAAATAAAATTCCTTAAATATAACTGTTCAATTTAAATTTGAAGTCTGTTAAAAAGGCCTTATTTTTTGAGCCAGAGACATACACTGCCGACAAATTCTTTTCAGAGGCAACATGGTGTAATGAAAGCAGCTGTGTATTAGAATCCCAAAGTCCTAGGTTGAAATCTCAAATCGGCACTTAGTTGGCTTAAGTATCTTAGATCAGTCACTTAATTTCTTTCAGTTAAAGTTTCTTTGTCATCTGTTTTCAAAAAAAAAAAAAAAAAAAAAGGAGCTTTATGGTGTAAAGCTCAAGCAGAATCATGATGTGGAAGTTCCCTGTAAACACTAAACCCCTGATCATAAAACGTCAAGCACATCCTCACTTTTCAGGGCAAAATAAAGTCCTGGGTTTATGACGTCTTCTCTACCCCTAGTGGATGCCTTTACCTCTGAGAGATAAAGATATAGGGCCTTTTCCAAGGCTTCAAAGGCTGGGATTTCCTTACAGAGCAAGTAACTAAAGAGCCCACTGCCCTCGCACTATTTCACTGAGGTGTAGCCCATTTACCAACAGATTTAGTGAAATATTGTGAACACTGGTTCTTTCAGATGTGGTTTCATGGACCTATTCCCTTCCCACCTTCATATGCCTCTGCACCACAGGATCATTAGAAGTTAAATTTCTTTTAAGGATTCAGGGCTTTTTTTAAGTGTTGTTTGGGTTTTTTTTTCCTATCTGGGGAAAATCAAGCAGAAGGAAATCAGGTAAAAGTAAGGCAGAAAATATGCATTGTTTTTAAATTAGAAAAAAAATAAATATGACATTACAAAACTAAAATAGAAGGTAATCTGGTTGGTAATGAGGAAATTTTTTCATGGTCTGCTAAGTGGGGATTAGAAAAAAATAAGCAATAAATGCTCTGAATTATTACAAAATTTACCGCAGGAGAGCAGAATAAACAAGATGACATTATGAAGCAGCTTTCACTGCTAAGATGCCAAACTAATACACATGTACTCAAATCTCTGCTGCTATTCTATTCTAGGAATTTAATTACAAACTCTTGTTTCATTTGTTGGTGGTGTTTACTGCTGCTGCTGTTAGAGGATGGGAAAAGTATTTCCTTGGTCTTCAGTTTCTATATTTGGTAGTTTGGGTGCAGTCAATATGGGAAAAGACAGGTGTTTCACAAAAATGGTTGGATTTTTCTCACCTAATTCACTCTAGAAT